>NC_133818.1:14009661-14609661 GCF_043250625.1 Sebastes fasciatus | reverse complement strand
AGCCTTTGATTTGAATCTAAATGAAAATACAGGCATCCGTTTGTTAACGGTACAGCCACTCTTTGGTGAGACTTAAAGGAACAAAATGAAGCACGTTTTTAGGCCAGGAGAGGGTAAACGAACACACAGAGTGAAGTGTGAGCAGGAGAAGGGAAATAAAGCTGAGCCCCCCCCTCCTGGAGGATGAAAGGCCAGGGAAGGCGTGGAGGGGACGTGGATGGGAGTGCGGTGAAATCCTATTTGAGGGAGCACCGGCGGTGCCGGGTTGACTCCGGCGGGCCTCCGTTAAAGCCCGCTCAGAGAGAGGACACATGTGAGTCGTGGTTAAGTGTTGAGGCAGAGATGAAAGGGTGAGGACCGGATTACACCGAGGAGACGAGTACAGTCTCCGGTATTTCAATAAGGCCGCTTAAAAACACAATGTAAGACGAGGACGCTGATCCACTGTGTGTTCGTTCAACAGCTTCCTGTTTCCAACAGAAACCGTCTTTTGATTCACGTCCAAATGACGTACGTATAGAGCGGGGGTTGCGAGGACAACCGGTGAAAAATATCACTTCATTATCAAGGAGGCTGATATCTAGAAACCTCAACCATCTACATGTCTGGACACACCGAGGGTTGAATAATGAAAGCTTTCAAAAAGCAATAACGAGGTTTTGACCCCCGTTGTGACGTCTGACAGAAAACAATGAAAAGTAATTAACACCAACAAAAATCATCAATGTTCACCCATAACATGTCGAGGTGTGCAGGAAAGCTTGGCTCTTTTACTCTATCGTCGTGGTGGGTTTCTGGCTCAGTCGTACGCCGGCAGGCCAAAGAGCTGCGGCTCAAACTTCTCCATGCTCCGGAGTCGCAGCGTGGCCTCCTGGGTAAAGCTCGGGTCCAGGTTGTCGTCGGGAATCATCACCACCTGCATCCCCGCGGCCAGCCCCGCCTTCACGCCGTTGGGAGCGTCTTCGAACACCAAGCACTGTGCAAGGACAAAGGAGAGGAGAGCTAAATGATATTATCCTCTAAGCCTGTTAGGTCTACAGGATTTCACCCCTCGCAGACGCAAGCGGAGCTGAGACCGAAAAACAAACAGGGAAATGGAGCATTTCCATTTCCAGTGTGATGATATTCCTCAGAGGAGTGCTGTTTACCTGCCAGGTGGAATATCCATTTCATCTACAATTAGAGCTACGCTGCTCCCTGCAGCCAACGCGTCAGTGGCTTTGTCTATATTGTCAGTCACAGCATTGAAGATGAGTCGTGCATCATGAAACTTTCACTGACCTATTGTTTGTGTCTAGTATATGCCTACTAGTGATTGTGGAAAAACTTGTATTTTGGATTTATTTATTCATTGAAAATAAACAATCCCCCCATATATTGCTTTATTTCCTATTTCCATCATCATCATCATCATCTGACACGTAAACACAGACAACCATTCACTCTCACATTCACACCTACGGGGCAATTTAGAATCAACAATTAACCTAACCTGCATGTCTTTGGACTGTGGGAGTGATGGTACGTGTCCATGCTTCCCATTCATTGTCTATGTAAGCAGCCGTGCAATGCATTCTGGTAGCGTTGGCGGCGCGATTCCAGAAACGGAGCGTCACGACGCCTGCTCCTTATTCGCATAAAGTTGAGGTCCAGTCTACTTTATGTAAATCAAAATCGAAACTCCCGAGAATCTTTTAAAATAAACGTTGACGGATTCAGCAACTGCATTCTCAGAAACACATTTCGGTGAATTATGTTCGTGAAATAAGAGGAGAAAGTTTCCAAACGAGCCTCCATACCGTTTCCAGTTTGAAAGCTGGGAGCAGCAGCCCACGGAGGGAAAGCTTTCGTCCAATCAGGAGCTTAGTGCCTTGTTTCTAGTGACAGCCCACCAAGCTTCCAATGCTGGGAAGCGGCGCGTCCCTTCGCGATAAAAAAACGCCCCTGTGGACACGTACCAGAAGCCGGAGTACCCGGAGAGAACCCACGCTGACATGGGGAGAACATGCAAACTCCACACAGAAGGGCCCCATGCCGGATTCGAACCTGCGACCCTTTTGGATCATCGTGCATCCCAATATTTCATATTTATTTTAGAAAAATAAAATGAAAATCTTCACCCTGGCCGCAGTTTTACAAATGTCTGCAGAGACCTAAAACACCGTTTGGATTTGGACGCATAGAAAGAGCTACAAAAAAACATGTAGGCCTGAGAACTATACTACTGATGAACTATTTTGTTGTTTATGTATCATGAAGCTCATCACAGTTTAACAGAAATGTAAAATTTCAGATCCATCAGACTCAGTGACAAACTGATCTAGCTACCGATGTAATGCTTGCTCCAAATACATGTGAATATGACCCTCTTTTACAAATCCTACATTGAGTCTCTATTAACATTCCTCTGTAATCCGCTGGAATGGCGATCTCAGTGTCAAGGACAAAACTGTTCTTTCAAATAGTGAAGATGAGCAGTAAAATCCGAGGTGACTACAGACAGGTAGCGCGGAAAGCTAAATCCATACTCTCAGTGAGAAGCCGACCCCCTTTTCCTCTGAGTTAAGACCACCTCCTGGCTCCCAGTTGAGGTTCCCCCCGTAATGAGTAATAAATACAGACACTCATTCATTCCCTCCTGAACTCAGGCCAGGCCGGGGGGGAGGTAGTGGGTGAGTGTTGTTGTTGGTGTTGTGTTGCTGATGAGGATGGTGACTATGCTGATAATGATGATGTCGGTGGTGTTGGTTGTTTTTGCACTTACTTATCATTGTATTTGTACCAGTGATTTATCTATTCATATGATAATGTCCCGAAAATTGATAGCTTATTGTATCTTATATGTCGTGCTGCAAAAAACAACTGCCGTCCAGAGACAAATAAAGTATTATTAATGTCTAATATCTTTAATGAAGACAGAAGATGTGTCAGAATGAAATGCATGAAGAATGTAAGCAGTATGTTACATGCTAAAAGTGCTGAAACAGTTTCACTGAACTTGATCATTTCAGGCCTTAAAGGTCCCATATTGGAAAAAAGTGACATGTTCATGTCTTTTATATTATAAAGCAGGTTTAAGTTCTATATAAATACTGTGAAAGTATCGAAACGCTTAATCCACAGAGAAATACACACAGCCCGTATTCAGAAACTCTGCATTTGAAACAAGCTGTCAGGTTTTCTGTCCATTTGTGATGTCACAAATATACAATATTTAGACCATTTCCCGGTTTTGAATTTAAACATTCTAAATGTATCCCAGTTTGTTTCCTGTTGCAGTGTATGTGAACGACATCAGCTGACAGGAAGTAAACATGGACCCAAACTGTTGCCTAGCAACGCAATTCTGTTGCAATTACATTGAAATGTACTAAAACGGAGCGTTTCAGACAGAGGGCGAATACGGCTATATTCAAGCAGACAGTATGAGGAAAATAATGTGTTTTTTTAACATTAAAACACGTAAACATGTTCTAGTAGAAACATAAAATACAAGTATGAACCTGAAAATGAGCACGATATGGGACCTTTAATATTCCTCTAGGGACTTACCTATAGAACATATCGGATTTCTCAGGGTGCTTTCACACCTGTAGTCTTTTAGTTCATGTTCTCGCTGACTTGTTACGAACAAACTAAGAGGTCTAACAGGTAAAACTCTTTCATTGGACGGTTTTGGTGGCCAAGTATTTAAGCCAAGCATCTACCCTAAAGTGCACTGAATGTGTAGAAGTCTATTCATCTATAAAGTAACATTTGCTGACAATCGGTTTCCTTGCTTGTATTTATTGCATAGCTACACAGTATAGGTTACACAAGCACAACTTCAATGCACAAGTCTTAGAAGATATGGACTTAAGCAGCCTGTATTTCCTCCAGTCGTCAGAGCTGAATATCTTATTTCCCATTCAACGAGGCAGAGAGAGCAGGAAGAGCATTTCCTGGACAAAAAAACAACAACACTGTTTTGTTGGTAAGTAGGTAAGTGAAGTGTTCTTGGCTCTGAATCACACTGAAGAGGAGGAGTGAGTGCATTGTTTTATCCAAAAGGCTTTTTTGGCCTCTCTTGGAATCTCTCATGAATACTAGCAGAGAAATAAGACACAAAATAGTCACATTTGTATTATTATAAATCCATTTTAACCATGTTCCAACAAACAATACTGTGGTTATCTGTCCATTTACTGCCACCGCTAAAAGGCATTTATATATATATATAATACAAATAATCTTATTATGTGTTTTGTATTAACCATTTGCTAATTAACTTTGCTAAAATGTGATTAATGAAATTAAACCCTCGGCATGCAGGTGAGGCAAATAATCCTGAGAGGCTAACACAAACAGAAACCACTCGACCCATGACTTCCTGTCGCTCCACAATGTAACGCACATGTGCAAAGAGCGACAATAAATCAGGGAATCAAAGGTTGTGCATATTCCATTCATCTCGAGATGCCGATACCAAATCTGTTTAATTAAATATTGAGCCTATATTTGCAAATGAGCATTAATATATGCCACACACCTGCCCTTTAACCTGAATTTGAAAAGCCTCTTTGTTTCCCTTCTTTTTATTAAGAATCATTATTGGGTTAAAACACAGCTTTAACGCCGTGGTTGGAGGCAGCACTCGAGTGTGAATAAAGGAAACAGACGTACAATGAGTCTAAAGCTGAACAAGGAGACACAAAAAGCGGAGCCTCAGCGAAAGCCTTAAGGACCTTTGTTCGTCTCGACTCTAATACTCAGGTAGAACAAAGAGGCCTCCGCGAGTCTCTTTAAACCCTAATTGACTTCTATGATGTCACTAAGCCCGAAACTGGAGGACGTGGAACAATGACGGAGGAAACACAGAGTGCACGACGGAGGGGCCCTTCGCTAATTCCCTTGATTGGGAGCAATTAAAACTGGTAATTACCCAGTGAGCTGGTGAAATGACCCTTTAATCTGCTTCCAATGTGCTGCATTGAAACGGATGGAAACAGACACAGATGCATTGCAGCTCACTGGGCTGATGGCTGGGGTGGATTACAGATGGAAGTTATGAAAATAAGAAAAAGCTGAATGGATAGTACTATGTGCCTGCACCACAACCCACAACCCAGAACTAAGTGGTATCCAAACTTCTCCAGTCAAACGATGCTTGCAATCGATCCATTCTGTGCCCACATCTAGAACAAGATGACTGTTTTGCTCGCGAGCTTTCTTCGATTTATTGCGACGTGTGATTGGCCCACTACCGCAGCCTATACAGCCGGAATTGCCTGCCTGCACACGGCTCTGAACACACAGATGTCCGAGCCGAACGGCAACAAGTGTCGACATAGCTTACACTTGTGACTTGGTGATCACAGGCTCTGTCCTTTCCACGCTTCCCATTCATTGCCTATGTAAGCGGCCGTGCAATGCATTCTGGTAGCGTGGCGGCGCGATTCGAGAGACGGAGCGTCACGACGGCCGTTCTGAGAAAAAAAGCCGGAATATTACGAGAATAAAGTCAGAAGTTTACGAAAATAAAGTCAAAACTTTATGGGAAAAAAAGTCGGAATCTTATGAGAAAAAAGTCTGAAGTTTACGAGAAAAAAGTCATATGAGAATAAAGTTATAAGTTTACAAGAAAAAAAGTAGTAAAATTACGAGAACAAAGTCATAGCTTTACGAGAAAAAAGAAAATAACACGTAAAATTACTACTTTATAATATTATGACTTTATTCGCGTAATATTATGGCTTTATTTTCGAAATCTCCGATTTTTTTTTTCCTCCACATGGCCCTAATACTCCGTCTTGGTCTTGCTGCTGCTGCATGGAGCTGGAGCCATCCGGTTGGTGCCCCCCCAACCCTTCCCATCATCTCATTTCATCTCTTTAATGTTCCCCCAGTATTGTTTAGCTGTGAGTTGAATCCCCAATTTCTACCAGAAGCCAGACATTGTGCTTGTTGATGTCACATCTGCTTAACCAGTCAACAGCCCTGCCAGCAACACCTGAAAGAAACGTACATTTAGTACCACCTCTAGAGCAAATATAGTTCCAAGAATTCGTCCCCAAAGTTGGCAGAGAATAGTGGAAACAAAAGCAGTACAGAGGGACAGTGGATACTGATTATATTACATTAGCTGTTTGTTTCTCTCTCACATTAAAGCAACGAGGGCTCACCCTGATTTGCATCCATAGCAAGGAAAAAGGTGGGTTTTAAAGAGTCTTTCATGGGTCTGCATCACATCTGAATTGTGTAAATGGTATAAATACTTGTAAAAACATACCAGTCCATTTGGTAAACATGTATCCAACTGTTAGATAGTACAGTTAAAAGTACATGTTTCAAGTGGCGGCAGAAGGAAAACCACAGCAGCATCAGTAGTACTGCTGACTACAGTGGCTGTCACACAAAGAGGAGGTGTTCTGCTTGTTAAACACCCTCCCCCCCACACACACACAGCAACACAAAGCCTCATAAAAATGTAACAAGATAAATCCACTGAAACTCACTTTACCAACCTTTTAGAGGGAGGAAAGAGTTTAACCAGCTTTTCATGCCAACATAAATAACCTGGATTCAGAGCCGAGCAGGAACACTCGCTGACGTCAGGGACGGGGGGGGACGGGGTGGGGGGGGAATCACTACGGCTGTCGACTGAAGGTCAAACATTAGCAGCGCTGAGGGTTTAGAGTATTTACTGTTTATTTCACACACATATAATCTCTTTTTCTATTCTCTTTTGGCACAGAGAAGTACTCGTATCGGTGCATCACTAGAGGAAACAATGAATATATCAATCAAAAAATAATTGTTATAATAATTGGAATAAATTGTCAGGACAGCTTTTTTGTTGTATTTACTTTTGCCACATTCCCTGCATCTCTATTAAGCTTTAATTGTGATTCTTCACCTGTCCACCAGGTGTCTCCAGACCCTCCTCATCCTGGTCACCTGACTTCCACATCCTCCTGCACACCCGTGTGTCTCAATCCCCAATCACCATGTCAGGAGAGTTAAGATGAATCCCTGCTGTCTCAGCCGACGATCCACAGAGAAATCTTGAACTCATTTTATGGTTAGGGTTAGTTATCGACAGATCTTTCTCCAACGCTAACATTGGTTTTAGCTTAACAGGTTAACCCGGGGTCATTGGAACCACGTCACAATGACAGTTTTTGGGGGTGTGGGCTGGGAGGACAACAATCCTTCTTCAAAAAATGGTTCTTCAGAAGCAAATGGTTCAGCCTTTCAGAAAGAACCCTTATTTCTAAGAGAGTAGCAGTAAAAAGACAGTTGAGCTTTAAACACCACTCTTTAATATAGTACGTCTTTGCTGGGATTGAAGGGATACAGAGCCTTGTTTTAAACAAAGGAGGAAGGGATCTACCAGCTGTCAGTCTGTCAACGTCGCTGAACAAAGTTTCAGATGAAGCGATCTTTTAAAGTTGGTTCCCAGCGGTGCCGGCTGGTCTCTTGACTTTTCCCTTCCCTCTGGGTGGAACTGTGAAGAGACGCAGTGCCCCTCCCCTCCTCAAAAGGTGCCATGGAAGATTTACAACCTGTCCTCAGGCCTACACCCAAACACATGCAAGATTCATCAGAGCCAACTGAACCTGGAGCCGCCGTGTACCCGAGTCGGCGCTCGCTGAATGGGACGAGACAAAGAAAAGGGGACGTGCGGCGAGGCCAGAGCTGTACACTGTGACCGTTTGGTGTGCACGGACACATACAAACACCATCCCATTGTCTCAAACACAATTGGCCCCTAACACAACACAGAGTCAAGCCTTTCAGAGGGAGCGTGTTGTGGGAGGACGACAGCAGCCTGCGTGCTGTGATTTGGAGACGACCCAGGCCTCGTTAGCCTGCAGACAGCGCTGCCGGCTGTGGACAAGCACTTCAATGAGAAACGCCTCTTCGATGACGCTTACGCATCAGCTGGCTTCACAGGCGCTCGTAATCGCATAGATCATCTCTTCAGACAAGCAGGGGTTTCACCCTGAGGGGGGTCACATGGTGCCATGTGCCATGTGCATTTACTCCCCCGATGTTTGATGTATAGAGATGAGTCAACGTTCTAATGAGAGCAGACAATCACAGCTTTATAGTTATAGTTGAACCGCTGCTGGCAGTCCCGGGGAAACCCTCACATAAATTCAATTAAAGGTTTGCAATACTTTACTGTTGTCACTTGGGTGCAGCATTTAATGTACTGTAAGCGTCAGTGATCTGTCGTGAAATCACATTTATGTCGATAAGACGAGGTGAAGATGTTGCCGAAGTTGAAATGTCCCACTTTGAATCAATGCATTCAGTGTGTTATACTGTTTTAAAAAGTTAAATCAGGCAAAAACAGAGTTCTTCTGTCAGCATTTCGTTACAAATCTCACTCATTGTGCACACATTTACACAAGCCTGATTTAGTTAATCATAAGTGTGTGTAGACACACCCTTATTCAGCTGTTTGCATATAAAGACTTCACTATGTTCCACCGGTCTTTAAACCTGCAAATAAGCAAAGAAGAATTCCCACAGAGAGTGTAGCGTTGAGGATTCTCTAACAAATCCAGAGCAGCCGACGTGACGCACAACTATTTATAGCACCTGTATTATCATTAATACACCTCATGTAAATTATTCAAGATGTAGTTAATAGCAGTCACATCAAAAACAGACTTTACAAAAAAAGCTTCTCGACAAACGCATGGTTGACATGAAAAGAACAAACATGAGGAAATTAAATTAATGGGGAAAAAACTGAGCAGACAGAAGTACTTCGTCAAAATTAAGTTGAAAACTGCTCCCAGCTGTCTGAGCACTGAGGAACGTTAGACGGCTCTCGCTAACAGCTTCTGACTACAGGCCCCCTTTATGCTGTGCGATTTTTACGGGGCCGTCTGAGATTAAAGTTGACAATCGTGAGAGAAAACGTGGTGAAATCTTTGGTCATCAGTCGGGGAAAACTGACTGGTCTCAGATCTCACCGTGAGACACCGACAGCCGACGTAGAGCTTTGATGACGATGACAAGCCTGCAGCGAAATCTGAAATTTAGGAGCAAATTCTCAGTGTGACTGCTGTTACGACCCACGACTGCAAACCAGCCAATCAGGAGATGAAAGACATGAAACATACTGGCCGGCGCTGCATTTTGTGAGCACCGTTTTTGAAATATTCACTGTGCTCCTCTGTAGTTGAACTCATCATTCCGGATAGGGATGCACCGAAACCCGATACTGTGCTCATGTACTCGTACTCGCAAAACGTCTCCGATACAACGTCTCCGGTACTCGGTATCTGCAAGTACTCAAATGTAAGTACTTGTACTTGGTCTGAAAAAAAGTGGTATTGGTGCATCCCTAATTCCGGACAATATTTTAACCAAGGGAATAAGGGTGTTAAGAGAACCGATACTTTGATACGAAGTCGATGCAAAAATTCTAAAAACGGTTCTCATTTTTCTACAGTACCACAGGTACTGAGACGAACGGTATCCCGTTGTCCCGAGAACGATGTTTAGGATGAAATAACTCACTATTTGTATCCCTGATCATGCTACATTGTGAACAACAAATATGTCTTGAAATCGGCAGGTCGAGCGCTAGTTGACGAGCGTAGGCCTGAGGACAGGTTGTATTGATGTCGAAGGTATAATTCTAACGTTATCATGATGCGTTCAAATGTAGTCTTGTAAAATTAAGTTTTTGGTGAGAAACTTGAATAAATCCAGTTGTTTAAAGGAGATGTTTTCACAGCAATATTAAAATAGATAATAGAGAGAGAATTATGACTTTATAGCAAAAACCAAAAGGTAACAGAGGGGTGAATGTTGAAGTAAATGGGATTTATTGTTGTTTTTTTACTGTGGTATCGAATTGGTATCGGTATCGACTATTACATTTTTGGTATCGTGACTTCTCTACAAGGGAAATTACAGTATATGGTCTGTAATAGACGTGGACGTTCAGCAGGACAAAGTCAAAAGAGAAAGACTAAAGCTTCCAGAGGTTGGCGCCGAAGGGCAGGAACGCGAGGCAAAGATACAGTGCGAGGTGAATTTGAGTCAAAAAA
This sequence comes from Sebastes fasciatus, assembly GCF_043250625.1. NCBI lineage: Eukaryota > Metazoa > Chordata > Actinopteri > Perciformes > Sebastidae > Sebastes > Sebastes fasciatus. Next base: position 14,599,606 of record NC_133818.1, on the reverse strand, counting down.
TCCTACTGAGCCATAACTCATTCAAGTCCTAAACTGACAAGAAACAACATATCGATATCACCCAGTGTGACTTACACCTCCCAGAAATATCATTATTTCCTGATAAACGTCCATTAATCTGCTTGCACTTCAGAACTAGCTTGAGAATCATCTCATTTTAAGTTTTCTTCAGTGTCAAAGTAACCCGGTGATAGTTGCCCGTACATCCGTGTGGTATACTGAAAATGCTAGTCGCTCGTTCGGCGAACTTTTAATGGTGCCAATTTGAAGAAAAATGTCAAATAAAGGCTAAAAATGGGGCTTAAAAGACAACACCAATATTAGCTGACATTAAAACAGCCTGTTTGTTCCCAAATAGGCCTAATCTGTATGTTGGTGTCAGCGTGCAAAACCATTTTTGACTTAATCCATTTTTACAGAAAAGTTAAATTTGCCACAATGAATAAAAAGAAAAACATAAAGTAAGACAAGCAGCTCCTCCCTCCAGAGATCCACTTTAAAATACAAGAATGTCAGGGTTAACCCTAACCTTAAACCTGCAGATGTGAAATCTAAATGAATGTTAAAATCACTTCACCTCCCCTAAACAAATACAAACTAAAGGAGCTTTACAGACAAAAGTGTGTCCTTGTGCTTAGAATTTAAAACACAATGTCGAGAGCAGAAGCATTTCCAATGGATTATACCATCAACAGAACGATCCGCCCTGGATGACTTTGTTCAACTTGGAGACTTTGCCAGCATGTGACCCTGAGGTGAAGGCAACGTGTCAGCTGCATGCCTGACATGTCGGTGTGTCTAACAACCTCGACATGGCCGAGGAAGGAAGTTCACCACAGAAACCATTTAATAGTGTCTTAATGAACACTGATTCATGCTTAATGGCATTTTGACCCCTTGTACCAATGATGTGATTGAGAGAAAGAAGCTATTTTAGCAGCTGTCCGTGTGAGGTGGATACCTTTAGAGTAACTTTTGGCTATTGGCAGAGTTTGCTGCGTTTTCCTCCGTCAGCCAGTTTTGTAGTTCCACATTTGGCTCCTGGCTCCAGAGTCTGTTAACCAGTTTGGGCGGACTGGGATTCAGTTCAAGACGTGGTGGACTGTTTGATGCAGCTGCCATGTTTTTCATCTCTTTGACATCTGCACATAAACACCCAGTGGAGATGCCTTTGGAGTTGCAGCTTGCAGATAACATTCGGGGGGGAAAGTATTGAACATTTCAGTTGCTGAATTTAATTCTTAAAAAGGTATAGTCCCTGGTTTTATTATAGTTCACAACAGTGACCCCAACTACCCCAATCTCCTTCCAGCTCACTGTTAATGTTAGACAGCTGAACACAGTTAACACTCCTCTGATTGATTACACCTAATTAGGGGTGTAACGATACGATACGTATCACTTTCCATGGTTCCCATATGATTCAAGGATGATATTTGGCACATCTAGAGCGATACGATACAATTCAATGTCTTGAAATCAATACAGTAACCTTTTTTTTGCCCAAAAGAGGAAAGGAAAGATTGCTCGTGCTGCTGTTGTATTTTATCTGGGCTTTGCATATAAGGACATCTCCCCTTTTTGCAAAAGCCAAAATGTTTCCACACGCTGGACCTTGAAAATCTCTGGCTTATCCGTCTCTTCCTCACCATCAGCCTGCATTGTTTTGTTGTTGTCTTTCTGAGATTGGCGCTGTCATTCAATGTTCGATATATTTGACATAAAAAAACCATACTGTATGTATGGTAAATTCCAATGTTTGAATTACACTGTAGCTTCTAGAAGAACACATCATGATAACGTTGTGATTTATCTTTGCTCGATGGTAATTTTTACTGAGCAGAGCATTAACGCCTCATAATAATAACTCAATGGCACCTCCGTTAACGTTAGAGACTCCGTTATTTAACCCAGCAGGACTGAGCTGCTCACCGACTGCTGATAGGTATCGGTACTAACTCTCCTTCTCTCCGCCGTGTCTCCGGTCCCAAACAAACTGAAACAAGACACCGCGTGCGTATGTCGTTACGTCATTGTGAACGCGTAACTGTCGGAAAGCATCAATACAGAGGAATCAGAAGACACGGAGGCATGAGATGTCGTTTCTCTATCCCCATCCCCAGCGTTTTCCCTGCCTGCTGAAGCGGCGGATGACCTGACAATTTTATTCGCAACTGCTGACAATTTCAGACCCTGCATATAACATTTGTCGTGCTTAAATACAAGGTGAAAAATTCGTAGTATTGATACAATAAATTATTTACCTTGCAAATCAATTTTAGATCGATATAAATCCCCTGTGAATAACAACTTGCCGAGTACCTATCGATGTAGTTGGATTGTAGGAATATAAATCGATGCAGTAGATGAATCCCCTACACTTATTTAATATTTATACCTTCTGTACTTTCTCTTTGTTAGATATATCTGTGTCCTTTTGCTTCTGATGTGATTATACTGCATTGGATATGCCAACTTCCATCCTTGGATCTATTATCCAACAGATTTGAAATCCTGCTCTACTAATGCACCCCTCTTTTTAGGTCGACTATATATTTGTTTGTCAGTTTGCCGTCCTCGAAACTGAGAAGCACCCGATTGCTGCATGCTTCTGGAAGCAGTTCTCTCATGTTACTGCTGCACAATACATTTCTCAAACAGGCTGGGATATTTGCGTAATCTACAGGAATAAAGAGGGGATATTACATGCCTCATGAAACACAGAATACATCCCCTTCCCGGTCTCGTATGATTGCGGTGTGTACGAGGATCATGTGCTTTACTCAGGGATGCTGCTGCTCTTGTTCCCAGGAGAGCCATGAAAGGAAGACATATAAGACAACAGCAGCAATAAAACACGGCTGTTATTACGGGCGAGATGCGCCGGCGCGTTCTACGTATGTGTCAAACACACATATGACATGTGAGATTAAGGGGAATTGCATGTGTGTGTTTGTGTCCGGCGCGCAGCGGCCGGTGAGTAAGCGACAGTGACAGATCGGCCACTGCATCTTCTAAATGATCCCGGAGCCTGCGGGGCAGCCGAAGCCAGGGATGTGGAACATTTCCTCATCTCTGTTGTGGAGAGTGGAAATAAAGCTGATGGACAGACCCTAAGTAGAAGTGTGCATGTGTGCGAGTGTGTTAGCATAGTGTGCCAAAAGGTCACACATACAGCCTGATTGGTTCAAGGTTGTTTCTGAGGCCTTTCCCTCCCCAAGGCCGAGTCCCGACTGGCTGGGTAAACAACACACTGATGTCAGATAGATGTCGGGAGGAAAATGCTATTAAACTAGGTGTGGGCGATAAATATACTCCATGTATTGCGGCTTATTCTACGTGGGATGCAGTAAATCTCTACATCGCTGACATCGAGTACAAATATTAATTATCAAGTCGGTTTTTTTTTAAGCCGCCGGCGCGAGACTCGCTCTGGCGTTTTGCTCTCTTCCTCTCGCAGACACACTCTCTCCTGGGTGTGTGTGGCGTACGTTGATATGGGGTGTGTGTTTTTTGTATCTGGAGGGAACAGAGGAGCCTGGAGAGAGCGGAGGAGAGAAGCGCCAAAGCGCGGTTTTATACGTTTTGAGGTCGGAAAAGGTGATGGAAGACGGACGCCTCCGCTTTCCAAAAAGATGGTCAAACTAGTCCGCACGTTGTGTTGCGGTACGTGTATCTACTAGGGCATTACGGTAAGAGCGTGTAAGAACTGAATAACAGTGAAGTGAACTCCATGGATCTTTGTTTTGACTTTGTTTAGCTTAGTCAGTGAGGCTTACTAGATGGTCATAGACTTCAGGAAGTCTAGAACAAGCTGGCTCTGTGGTCGGCGTGGAGCTCGACTCCCTGGTGACGATATTATTCTGCACTTTAGTCTTTAAAAAAAAAAAAAAAAAAGTCTACCTCAGTTCTTATCCTGCATTATATTCCATATTTGACATTTCTTAATCCCCTGGTCTCTATATCTCCTATATTTTATTATCCAGCACTACATCACTTTTTGCACTACATTCACATTTTTAATAGTCACGTATCTCAGTTGTTACTCTGCACTATATTCATTTCTAACAGTTTTTCATCATCATTTTTATATATGTTCCTTTTTTACTAATATGTTTTTGCACTATGGAGCTGTGATGCTGGAAACTTGAATTTCCCTCGGGATCAACAAAGTTACTATCTATCCATCTATCTTACTGCTAAATTACCGCAACTTCATCATCATCGTCATCGCAGCGCGCAGGTTTTGGTTGCTTAGTAACGGCAGGCGCAACATTAGAGCAACCTCCCAAACACATTGGGTGAAAGGATGAAAGCGGCACGGCTGGCGTTTTCCATGAGTTTTAAATGCAGCATGTGAACGGCCCCTTATTTCCTCATCAGTTTCCATCCACTCAGTACGTCCGTGTGTCGCCTCTGTTGGTGCAGACCAGTTCTGGAACAGGTCTATGTTGGTGTTATGGTCTAATGTATTTGAGCCTGGATGCCATTATTCAAGTTCAAATTATATTAGTGCAGCAGAATGGAAATGTTTGATTATAGTTCCTTTCTTTTGTTGCAATCAAAAGGAATCAATCAAAGGAGCTATCTAAAGTTGAATCTGTATGCTGTTTGGAGTCGACTGGTATGACTTTCAGTTTCAAAAAGGCTCTTTTGTGAAGCGCAGCTTGACATGTTTGCTGACTGACACAATGCATTCGCAACAGAGGCGGCTATTACCGCGGCGCGTTTTCATTAGGAGATAACTTACCGCTGTGCCGAGTGTCAAGAGATTGCAATTGGCTCAAAGAAAAGCCCGTGGACAGCCCAAGGACTTAATCAAAAAAATCACCATTGAGCCAAAATGAGTGTCTGCAAATCTCAGAGCCACCCTGCCCTCCCTCCGCTTCGCTAGTGATCAGAGGAGGACCCTGCAGCAGGCTTAACTCACACATTTGAAGTGTGTGATGATAAAGCATCCAGCTAGGAAAATACAAACAGGGAAGAGGGATGGAGCTACACTAGATAGGAGGAATGGACTAAGTGGTTTTAATTCAACTTGGCCATCACTGCACTTTAAACCACTCACTGACCCATAATATTTTGTCACTGTTTATTCCAAAAGCTTACCATCTTGAATATTTTAGAGAGCAGCCTCTCAGCCTGAGCACCGTTTCAAACCTCTCTACGGAAACCTTTCACAGCTTCTCTCTCTCTCTCACAACAGATGCATCTGATCTACGAGTGGCCCTGGCCATGTGGCACGATCAAGCCTCATAGTGGAGAGAAATGAAATAGACAAAGTGATGAGTGATTGGCTGAAGGCCCGCAAACTGCAGCTTGGAAATAGTGAGTTTATTTCCTTCATATCGGAGAGATTCATTATTATGTGAATCCTTGTAAACTCCTGATAGTTTCTGAGGGATGAAAGCCAATAAAGGTACGGGGTTGGGGCAGGTCCTGGATCATAGTTGCCGTGTTGTTGCAGCATCATTACCCGCACATCCAAAGCTCCCGCGGCCGAAAGGGAATTCACCGGCTCTATCCGCCCTGTGTGAGAACCTTTTGTTTCTCTCCCTCATTTCTCAGTGAAAGTTTTAATCTTAATCCACCGCTCCTCCACCAAACTGTGTGGTTTAAAAACAGTTTGTAATAAAAGTGTTATATTAGATATGGGTATGGGATAAAGGTTGATATTGCCTATCAAAGTTAATGCGTTGATGCAAATTTGTTTTAACGCCACTGATTTTTTTAACGCAATTTTACGATTGTAGCGGGCTTAGTTTTAAAGCTAGAGTGAAGATACTGGTATCATATGAAACTAAAAAACCCAATTAATCCATTGGTACCAATCATGTCATACTAGCTTGTCGCAAAGGAGGTTAAATAACGCTCTAAACTTACACAAAATTTCGGCGAGGAAAAACTGGCATGGCCATTTTCAAAGGGGTCCCTTGACCTCTGACCTCCAGATATGGGAATGTGTGAGGGGTTTTTGTCCAAAAATCGTAAATGTCCGAAAAAGTTTGAAAATGTCCAAAAAATTTATGAAAATTGTCCAAAAAAATTCTGAAAAAAGTCTGAAAATAGTCTGAAACAAGTCAGAAAAAAGTCTGAAAAAATGTCAGGAAAAAAGATTTTTAAAAAAAGCCCGTGATTTGCATTAAGTAGACTAGCCCTCAACTTTATGCAAATGGAGAATGGCCGTCGTGACGCTATGTCTCTCGAATCGCGCCGCCACGCTACCAGAATGCATTGCACGACTGCTTACATAGACAATGAATGGGAAGCGTGGAAAGGACGGATCCTGTGGACACGTACCATAGCAGGGTCGCAGGTTTAAACCTCTGATTCTCTACAGAGAAAGGTTCTTATTGGTTTATAAGGCACTTCAGAGGTTGTACTCTATCTCATGTCGGGGCGGGAATAAGGGAGGCCTAAATTAGGAGCTGAAAAAAGAAGGTCTGTGTAGGGTGAGCCTGACCAACAAGACTGGTAGGTGTTTCCCTGGAAAAAAAATCCTCTGATATACAAAGCGTGATCTATTTGAAGTTTCTGGTTTGTTTGATACAAAGAGAAGAAGATCTGGGTAGTTGAAAGGAGAGGTGAATAAAAAAAACAAAGAAGCAAATCAAGTGATGCCGAGCCAGAGGAGAACCGAGCTCTGTTGTTTTACATAACAGTCTTTATTCAGCTGCTGATGATTTATTTAGGCTTGTGACATTAGTCCAGCTGGGACGAGACAACAGAGGGAAGGACTGACTCCAAAACAGACATAAGATATATATCTAAGGTAGAAAAATAAAGAGCCACATATATGGTTCCTTTATATGCTGATCAAAATGACTGCATGTACTACTGGCGTGATGCTTTCAGCTTCAATAATACGGACTTCCAACAAAATGAGTGAACGTTGTTGATCGATTGCTGCGTAAAGTGGACCTGGAGTGGGTTTAAGACTGTTACAATCCAACAGGCACTTCTTCTGAAGCATACTGAGGAATAGTACTAAATGTGTACTGTGTGAGAACCAGGATGGAACCTATTAAATATCCAAGGCTGTCCAAGACATTTAGCAGCAGGGTGTGCAGGACCAGAGCTTCCCGTCAATGGGGCACAGATGTCCGCTGCTTTGAAGGGAGAGAACGACTGACACGTCAGGTCAAAACGCAAAGACAATTTCCTCTCAGAAAAAACTGGGTAAGGAGAACCGATGATCAACGCTTTAGAGGGGCAAATATGGATGACAGGTTAATTTGCCCAACTTTCTCTCTGCCATGGAAATCATGGGAATCATCATTGATGGCACTGGTATTCTGACCCAATCACCACCTTGGAGGGACAAACGTGGAGGATGCATTGGCAGCCCGTGGGTATCTGGTAAGAGCGCCAGGCTTGGAAGCAAAAAAAGAGACGTCTGTAAATCGAACACTCTAATAGTCCTCATTTAAATCGTTAGGTCTTAAAAGCTCTAAAATGCACTAATAGCTGAATCCAGAGTTATTTCCCTTCCTCCGTTCATGTGAATGAGACCCAGACCGAGGCTGGAGCGAGGGCTGGGAGGCGGGGTTAAACGAAAACCCTACTGCACCTGCTCTATGGGCCCAATGGATGAGGAAGATCGGCGGTTGATTCGAGTACTTTATACGGAAGATCGGCGGTTGATTCGGGTACTTTATACGGAAGATCGGCGGTTGATTCGGGTACTTTATACGGAAGATCGGCGGTTGATTCGGGTACTTTATACGGAAGATCGGCGGTTGATTCGAGTACTTTATACGGAAGATCGGCGGTTGATTCGGGTACTTTATACGGAAGATCGGCGGATGATCCGGGTACTTTATGCGGAATATCGCCGGATGATTGGGGTACTTTATGCGGAAGATCGCCGGATGATTGGGGTACTTTATGCGGAAGATCGGCAGATGATTGGGGTACTTTATGCGGATGATCAGAGGATGATTCGGGTACTTTATGCGGAAGATCGGCAGGTATTTCGGGTACTTTATGCGGAAGATTGCCGGATGATTCAGGTACTTTATGCGGCAGATCGGCGGATGATTCGGGTACTTTATGCGGAAGATCGACGGATGATCCGGGTACTTTATGACTCGGCAGTCGAGCCATTTTGGCTTCTTGCGCCACTGAGACACTCTCCAGTTCTTTTTATACATCCATGGAATCTGGTTAAAGAGGCTCCACTGTGTCTAGCTAGGACCCACAGTTGTTGAAAGGCACTATCCACACCAGTGGCACCAAAACTTGCAGTGGAGGACACTTCGCTTTCACACGGCGCGTCTACACCGGAGGCGCTTCAGCCAAGTTTTTCAGTCGTCCGTCACACATGGACAGCTGTCTACCAGACCAGTGCCACCACAGCCGTGGAGGAGTGAACTGAGAGGACTCTCGGGGACATCATGGCTCAGTAGACTCAGCAGAACGTGGAACATATTCTATACACAGCAGCAAAAGGTATAGTGTGATCTCTGGGAAGTGCAGTTGCGAAACGATCAATGAGCACTTAGCATCTAAAGTGACTTCAACCACTTAACATTTACTTACATTTAACATTCTCACATAAAAACCTCTATTCAACGATATGCATTTAGAAATCTGTGGGCTGGTGTGTGTTAGATGAAGGTATAAGGGGTGAATATGGCGAGCTTTGTCAGAGCTGTAATGGGCCAATTTAATGTTCAGATAGAAAAGTTCATGTCCTAATTGTACCTGATTTGAATATCTGGATTATAAAGCCTGCCCCAGGTGTAACGCCTTGTATGATTAATGGCAAGGGGAAGAACTAGTTATCTCTGGCTCTCTCCCTCCCTATCAGTGTGGGCATGAACTAGCTCACTTTCATGTTTCATTAATCTTATTCAGGCTGCTGAGCACACCTTTGGTAAAATCTCCTGTCTCATCAACACTGTTACATTGGAGTTGTGAAAAATGTCTTTTCTCTCCATGGAAAAGGAGAGCAGTGCTTTTTCTTTCACTTTTGGTCAGCTCACACGGCAGCATCGACACCACATTACTCACCCGTGAGGCCGCATGAGCTGCGGTGTTCACAGTGAGGGGACCGCCGCTGGCGTTCGGAATATCACATCAAATCACATATATTAATACATTTGCTCTGCTGCGGGGGGGACGTTTTCATGAAATCATTGTGAATAGGACACACTACGGTAACTCTTCATATGTTGCATCACTTCAACAGTCATGTGTTAAAAGAATATTTACCATGTGTGTTCAAAACAAAATGTACCTTAAAGGGAGATTTCTCAAGTATTTAACACACACGAGTCCATGCCTCGACGGGTCAGGGCTGTTTTGGCGGCAAAAGGGGGACCTACTCAATATTAGGCAGATGGTCATAATGTTATGGCTGATCGGTGTATGTGCACCTGCCGCAATTGGCAGAAGTTGTCACTCCAGGTGTCTCCCCATTGCAGATGACTAGCCGTCTCTGGATATCTGTCTACGAGAGAAAAGGACTCCGTAGACTGATCCGCGCACTCGGTTTGTGTTTGTTAACGAGGTATTATCTGGCAGCAAGAGGTGAAGCCGACAGCACTTGTTCAGTCAGGTAGCCAATGCTAGTTATAGCCAGCGGTCTGTGGATACCAGCCCGGATGTCAAGAAACACAAACAGCAGAAACAGATGATTTAGTGTGCAGATCTTTCTGATGAAAGTGGATGTCTCTGGTACTGACAGTCCGTATCTGTATGGGATATAACCCATATACTAGGGATGCACCGATGCCACTTTTTTCAGACCGAGTACAAGTACAAGTAATTACATAACGCACGTGCGAATCAGAGGGTGCAAGCACATCTCGCCCGCACCGTCGGGGAGGTGGAGCGTGAGCGATAGAACCAGAAAGATTGTGAAGAGAGATTAACATCACGCTGCCGTAAAGTGGTATCGGTGCCGTTGTTTCGGAGACGTTTTGCGAGTACGAGTACCCGATACTGGTATCGGTGCATCCCTACCATAAACAGTATGTAACCCTCTTCTTTTGAAAGTGCATAATGATGACAGTTCTCCAGGTCTTTTTGTTCTTCTTGCATAACTATCAATCTAATATTTTAGTAGCGTTTTCGTCTTCCTGCATTTTGCAAAAAAAAGGAATCGTCTGAATTTGACAGAAAATCCTTTTATTACCCCGTCTAGGTCCGTCTGTGAGGACTTAACGCTGTGACATGCCTTTCTGCCTGTTTCTAACGTCTCCTAGTGACTAAAAACAAGCTGGTGTTTTTTTTCCTCCGAGTTGAGATTAGGGCAGGAAGAGCTGACAATTGGATGTGTGTGATTACCATACGGCTGCTTCTTCTGTTTACCTCCTCCCTCTTCTCTCCCTCTCTGTCTGCTCTCCTTCTCTCCCCCTCTGTCTCATGTTCCTGCCGCTCACCCCTCCTCCTCCTCCTCCTCCTCCTCCTCCTCCTCCTCTCCCCTGTCACGGAGTGGGAGCCAGGGAGTGACGCATCATCATTCGTTATTCCGCTGAACACTCTGTCGATTCCCCCCTCTGAGCCTCGGTTTCATATCTCATCAAGAAAAATACCAGCCCTAAACGTGGCTGGCTCCAGATTAAAAAATCAGGTGTGCCGTGCCACAGGCGGACCTATTTGCGGCAAAAAAAAAGCCTTTCAGATGAGAGGAGAGGAGTTAGCGAGGATATATCAATTGGATGCCTCAAATGTCCCTGTTAAATTAGGCTGTAAATATCAAAAGGCAGTAAGAGGAAAATGCCACGATTGCTCACTTTTTGAGTGATTTCTTTTTGGACGCACCTTGGTTTTTATAGTTAAAGTGTGATATATGGTGCCTATCACTTTTCATTGAGGTTAAGGGGTTAAAGCATTAGTGATGGCAGACTTGCTCAATGATGAACATCTGATTTACTGTATGTTGGGAAAAAAAAAAAAGGTTTACAACCTCATAAAACTATGCTCTTACTTAAGGCTCAGCCTGGAATCACTCTCAGGGCTTCGAATACCGACGCTCGGGCAAATGCTCTGACAAAAAAAAGGAAATGAATCTGTTATCTGTGGCTGTCGCAGGACTGTAATAAGCCCGTCCAAACATTTGGCCCAAATGAAATGATAGTTGACTCAACGGCCTCAATGTCTTGTACTGATAAGATTCATGATCTGTTTAGGAGGGCTCTCCATTTAATATTGGATGGGTCAAACAACACAAGACTTTTACTCGGGATCGGCGTTCGGGTCCTGTGTGAAACCAAACGTTGTGGGATTTTTACTGACGACGTCATGTTATGTCACTTACGCCACTGAGAAACATGACATTAGGTTTATAGCTTGTGTTACGTTACAAGCGTAGTTCTGTTGCCTAAACCTAACCGGCACCGTTTCACGTTAACCTCGTGTTACATCGTTAACCACGACCGTTTGCCGACTGTCCTCAGTGCGTCCCAACCGCGTCGTGCTCGGCCCACGTAAAAGGCGCCAGGGGTCTGCGGCGATGTCGGCAACCCACTCGACCCGTCTTGAAACACGGACCAAGGAGTCTAACGCACGCGCGAGTCAGAGGGTGCGAGCAAAACCCTGTGGCGCAATGAAAGAGGGGGCCGGCACGCACCGACTGAGGTGGGATCCCGGCCCCGCGGGGTCGGACCCGAAAGATGGTGACGAGAGGTTAACGTCACGCTGCCATAAAGTGGTATCGGTGCCGTTGTATCGGAGCCGTTTTGCGAGTATGACTACATGAGCACATTATCGGACCCGATACCCGATACTGGTATCGGTATCGGTGCATCCCTAGCCAGGATACTCTGAAACTTCTACAGAGGGTGGTGAAAACTGCTCAGCACATCACCAGGATGGAGCTGTCATCCATGGAGGACCTCTACACCCAGAGGTGGAGGAAGACCCCAACCACCTCAGTCACAAACTGTTCTGGCTGCTGCCGTCTGGCAGACGGTCCTTCAGCATCCAGTCCCGGTGCTTCACCCTTATACTGAATTCTATCACTTACTGTTTACATTAACTTGATTCATATATAATATATATTTCCCTTCTGCGCTATTTTGTCTTAGATTCTCATTTTGCTTTTTTTTACTTGTGTGATTTGCTTTGATACATATTTAATGAACATTGTTGAAGGGAACCTGAGATGCAAGGATTTCACTGCCGACGACTGCTTCTTGAAAACTACAGTTGAATGCAATGAGTAATGCGAGTGGGCCGCTGTTAATAAGAAACACTTCATATAAAAAAGTTACTTTCATTTTTTGAAAAAATCCAGTTTTTACAGGATTCATGTTCCAAGGGCATGTTGCCAGTTCAATCTTTGTGTGCAAGGCAGTCCCGAACAAAAGTGAATACAGGAGATGTGCTAGTCGAAGGCAACGCTTAGAAAAGAACAAGAAAAAGTCCATGGTCTGGTTCCCCCCCCACCCCACAAAATAAAATCTGAATATACCCTTTCAAAAGAAAAAAGCCCTCCTCTGAATCCTCACAGCACCAACTGATCAGCCCATTTAAAAATATAGGAAATATGGTCATCAGCATAAAAAATACATCTTTATGCAGCCTGGTTTAAATACTGGTCGTTCTCAGGTACAGCATGATAGCCACTGGATAAAAAGAAGAAGAGATAGTGTGAGGATCTGTGGTGGGCAGCTCTGTGGGGGTGTGAATGTTCTTTTCTTCTTTCACAGAAGAAACATTCTCACTGAACATGTCCCATCATGTGGCACTGCACAGTGTAGTATGGATATCGGCCTGCATTTCTGTCGGAGCTCACCGATCATGAGCAGCTACTGACAGCGGTGCATTTAAGGTCATCAGAAGCCCAGTTATGGCCCTTTGAGAGAGTCACTTTGTGGGTACATGTGTGTCTTTGAGTAGTAGTGATAGTACATAGTAGGGATGCACCGATACCGATACCAGTATCGGGTCCGATACTGTACTCGTACTCGCAAAACGGCTCCGATACCACTTTACGGCAGCGTGATCCATCCATTACCTATAACCGCTTATCCTATTCAGGACACCCTAGACAGGTCTCCAGACTATCACAGGACAGACAACCATTCACACTCACATTCAGACCTACGGGACATTGAGAGTCAACGATGAACCTGCATGTCTTTGGACTGTGGGAGGAAACCTGAGCACCCGGAGAAAACCCACGCTAATACAGGGAAGAACATGTAAAACTCCACACAGAAGGGCCCCCAAGCTGGGTTTAAAGAAAGTCAGCTCCTCACTGCCCTGAATATAACGTTAAGCTCTACATATAGCAGAGTGTAGCTGGCCCATTTGTTGTGTTTACTGCCACAGAAGAGGAATAAATCACTTGAAGGCTTCCTAACTTTACCAGCCGCTCTATATGAGAGGCATGTGGGGGGGTCAACCAGCAAAATATACCTCAGAGGCATGTCGAGGTTTAGATAGGGGGCCACAGAACTCGTCTTAAACAAACTTTCAAATCCAAACTCAAGTTCTGAACAGTAACAATTAAGAGCTTCAAACACAATGGAATCGTATTAACGAAGCCGAGCATATCATTCAATTACATATTCATTAGCAAGTCGTGCGCTGAACAATGATCAACAGTAGATTTGTTCAAATTAGCATTCCCTTTTTTTTTATTTATTTTTTTTACATGTGATCTACTTTTCATGAAAGTAGGTCAGGTCTCACACTGTTATTTGGTGTCTCTTAGTGAGATGTTTGGCAGCTATTTTAGACTGACTCAACACTGCGAAAGGCTTCCAGAGTGTCTGAAAATATATCTTAAACAGCCCGTGAACCCTGAGAGCTCACCACTTTTGATCAAAGTGCCACAGTCGAAGCGTGCGTCTGTCAGCGCGGAGAGCGGCTGACATCACGCCCTGCCTGCATTACTGCAAATGGAACACATTACCTGCGAGTAAGAAGCCGTCGGCTGACGTGCAGGCAGCTAAATGCAACTAGATATAGGACGTAATGTTCAACATGCTGTTGACATGTAGTTATACGTCTCCTCTACGTACTGCCGCATCAGATCATCAATCCAGGATGTTTATCCAGTGTGCTACATACCCGTGTTATCAGAGCCACATAGAGGAAACACATAAATTACAGAAGTCAATTAAAAACAATGCAGATACTGAGTGGCCACTTTATCAGGTACACCTGTAATATAATGCAATCCAATACAGCAGCTCAGACATAAATTCTGCCTTTAATAATAATGTTCAGCTATCATTGGCGACGCTGACATGCACAAAAAATAATCTGTTTTTTGCCCTTATTCCGAAAAAGACAATATTCCACTATTATTGCCATTCCACTAACATTACGTTAGTGTTGTTAACGTTAGTGTGACACCGTTACGTGACATGTTGCGTTACGTGAAATGTGAAATGTTGCGTTACGTGAAATGTTGTGTTTACGTGTTACGTGAAATGTGAAAAATTGCGTTACGTGAAATGTTGTGTTACGGGAAATGTTGTGTAACATGTTACGTGATGTTGTGTTACGTGAAATGTTGTGTAACGTGTTACGTGATGTTATGTTACGTGAAATGTTGTGTTACGTGAAATGTTGTGTAGCGTGTTACGTGAAATGTTGTTACGTGAAATGTTGTGTTACGTGTTACGTGAAATATTGCGTCACGTGAAATGTTGTGTAACGTGTTATGTGATGTTGTGTTACGTGAAATGTGTTAAGTGAAATGTTGCGTAATGTGTTACGTGAAATGTTGTGTAACGTGTTACGTGATGATGTGTTACGTGAAATGTTGTGTAACGTGTTACATGAAATGTTGTGTTACGTGAAATGTTGTGTTACGTGATACGTGAACTGTGTGTTACGTGAAATGTTGCGTTACGTGTTACATGAAATGTTGTGTTTTTTAAATGTGTGTTACGTGAAATGTGTGTTACGTGAAATGTCGTGACATGTGAAATGTTGCATTACGTGAAATACTGTATTATGTGAAATGTGTGTTTTCAGTTTTGTTGTATTCTTAAATGTTGCAGTATTTTAATAAATACTGTTCTGTGATGTGAAATGTTGAGTTTCATTGACTAGAGCTCGACAGCAATGACAAAAAAAGGAAAGAAAAGCAGTTGGAAAGTAATAAATGTTGTAGTGGCAACCAGCTTTCATTTGGCCATTATTTGAATACCATGTTTTATTTGAGAATACAGTCTGCGAGCAAAAGGAACCGCTGGATCGATCAGATTTCAATACATTCCTCCCTGTCGCGACTATGAAGTGAAAGTCCAACACTCCCTCACTGCTCTGTGGGAAGCAAACTTGTACTTCACTCTTACAGTCAATACTGTGTGGGTGGCAAAGTTGGTCCAGAACTCCGTTCTTATATTCTGCAGTCACATTTTATTATGTACACCGATCATTTGTAGCTCTGCTGGAGAGAGCGTGAGGCTCCTGGGCTTACGTTCACATACACTAAGATTAATCAAAGGTGAAAAACGCAATTGTGTTTTCCTAAAGTGCATCTAGCTCCCTCCACACACAGCTTTCCACTGACTCTAAATGCATTTTACAGCATTTAAATACGCTTCAAACAACACTTGAACTAGCAGAGCCTACATTTAGATGAACAAGCAGGTACTGGTACATGTGTAACCGGTCGTACTAACCTTCTCTGGAGAAGCTGGAGGGTTGAATCTCCTGGCGCAGACCAGGAAGGAGTCCGGTTGAGGTTTGCTGTTCTTCACGTCGGGATCGTCGCCCAGAACGATGTGGTCGAACCGACCGAAGAAGTCTCCGTGTCGGCTCGTCTTCAGCTTGAACGTCACGCTGGCTGAGCTGGTGGCCACGGCGATGGGGATGTTGTGCTTCTGTAGATGCTGCACCAGTTTCTCCACACCTAGAGGGACACATGTTGCAAAATGAGACTGAGGGTTAGACTAATATATGACTGTAGAAGGCTAGAAATCCCTGTTTATACGGAGCTCCACAGGGCCATTCCATACCAACTCTACTATAGATATATAGATAGAGATATATATATTTTGAGAGCTTTACTTTTATGGGAGTAATTTAAGTTTCTGCAAACCAGAATCGTTTTTATTTGCCAAGTACACACACACAAGGGATTTGACTGCAGCTTTTATGCATCTCTCTACTTACACAGAAATAGAAATAACAGCTATAGGGACAAGGACAACAAAGCTGGGCAAATAAAGGTGAGGAATAGACAAAAGGTGGATGAATAAATAGTATACAAATATATATAAAAAGCACCAATGACCAACAATAAAATAAGAAATAAACAAGCATTTCTTACACTTGTAAAAGCCAGAGAAACATTCACTATGAAATATTAAATCTCACTATCACATCAAACTGCTTAATGATGAAAATAATTATGATTGCACTCTTTTATATACTTCTGGGTGTGTTGCAATGCATTTTGGAATAATCCTCCCAAACCCGTTTCAGGTGGGATTAGCCAGATGTTACGAGTTGACGAGGTCTGAAATTAGCTCAGAAAAGTGGGAAATTGCAAAATAATATGTGCACTGAGCTAAGGAACCGAATATTTTGATCATAGTAGTGATCATAGTATGCAACACACCATGCCATTACAAGCTGGAACTTGCACATTTCCTGAACCAATGAAAAACAGGGTCCTCAGTAGTGCAAATATGTACATTTGAAATAAAACAACTGAATGTAATATTACAGCCATGTGAAAAGTACAACAAAATAAAAAAAAAGATTAAATGTTGAAGGAGTAATACAACATATTTTATATTTTTTTGTATATATCTGCCATAAATATTAACATGTTCCCTTCAAAAAGTTTCAAGGAAATTAAGATAATCCTTCTTGGGAAGTATACAGTCAAAATATCTTAAAGGTCCCATATTGTAAAAAGTGAGATTGTCATGTCTGTTATATTATAAAACAGGTCTAAGTGCTATATAAATACTGTGAAAGTATCAAAACGCTCAATATACGGAGAAACACACACAGCCCGTACTCAGAAACTGTGCGTTTGAAACAAACCGTCAGGATTTCTGTACATTTGTGATGTCACAAATCTACAATATTTAGACCATTTCACAGTTTTAAATGTAAACATTCTAAATGTGCCCCAGTTTAATTCTGGTTGCAGTGTATGTGAATGACATCAGCTGACAGGAAGTAAACATGGACCCAAGCTGTTGCCTAGCAACGCAATTCCGTTGCAATTCCGTTGAAATGAGCTAAAACGGAGCGTTTCGGACAGAGGATAAATACAGGCGTATTCAGGCAGATAGTATGAGGAAAATAAAGTTTTTTTTTTAACCTTACAGCATGTAAACATGTTCTAGTAGAAACACTAAATACGTATAAGTATAAGTATGAACCTGACAATGAGCATGATATGGGACCTTTAAAAAATAAATATTTAGCAAGATATGTGGCACCATTTTTTTAATGCAGGAACAAATGAAAAAGAAAGTGAAAACTAGTGGAGATTCTTCATTTGAGTAAAAAACATTTTTTTCTGGGATGTTCAGTACAAATTTCAACTTCCAAATCTTAAAAAGTATCTGGAGTAGAGCTATAGGATTTTACAAGGTCCCATGAATTTAAGACATGATTCTTTTCACATGAAAATCCACGACATGATCTGGGAGCTCACGGTGAGTCGGTATGGAATGGCCCCACAGCTACTGAATATGTTTTTTCTTATCAATGGTTCAATGGTGAGCCGAGAGCCGAGCGGAGTTGTGGGAGGATTTTAATCTACAGCTTCAAGGATGACGGTCTATAAAGATGTAATAAAAACTCCCTCAAGGAACACGATCCGGTTAGGTGAAGAGAACATGGACACTGAACACTTACATACCCTGTAAACGCTGCCGCTCCATGCTTCACCACATATCACAGCTGCATCCTAATTCTGAATCATATAAAAGTCCACGGCAGGTAAATGTTTTATTAAACTAGACCAACACAAAGGTGTAAATAATGGAAGCCAGGCAATAACTCCACTCTTTGTCCTGGGAAGAGCACTCATACTTGCCACTTAACTACCGGTCCTGTGAGCAAGACTGTTGACGTCATCACGCCGACTCGTCCTCCTTTACAGCCTCACTGTGTATATACTGGTAATAATGGGCCATTGTAGAAAGGTATATTGTCATGAACTGGTTGCCAGTTGTCCATCATGCGTTTAAAGGGAAATGCCACTAATAGTTCTGTTCTCTGGTGTCAAATACGGCAAGGTAAATCAAGCATACCTGGCATGAGTTCGGCAGAGGCAAAGATCCGTTCTTGTATTTGTCTGGTTTCAGCGAGGAGCTCCTCGGCCGTCATCGGAAGCTCCAGAGCGTCCCGGATCGTCTGGGCAGCAGTCAGAGCGTTTTTACCCATCACCGACGCCTTCACGTCCCAAGTGTACCGCTTCCCAAAGCGGTCGCACACTTCCTGGAAGGACACAGTGTACAGCCGCTCTGTGTCTAAAAAATGAGAAAATACAAAATGAATACCTTTCAGACCTTTAAGATTGCATATGAATGGAACCTTTGGGGCACAAATCTATTTTAGCTTATTTCAGAAAATGACTTTAACAGCTGGATGTGACCTCAAACTGTAGCCTCAGTCAAAAGAAAATGTAAGTTATTATATACTACTAAAAACGTTATTATGCACTAATAAAAAAGTGCAGAATTCAACATTAGGCAATATTTGCACTATTTGTTTATATCATGTTTATAGCTTACTTTGTATATTGGTAGAAATTCATTTTTTTTAATTCTTATTTTATTCTAACGTTTTTATCTATTCTTTTGTTATTATACTGTTTACTTGGACCAACAAAACCAAAGCAAATTCCTAGTCATCTACCTCTTACACCTGGCAATAAACACCATTCTGATTCTGATTAGGCTATTTCTGACCAGACAATAGCAAAACAAATACATGATCAGGGTTAAAAGCTTCACATCATTTAAAATATGAGGTCATTTTTGACTTGATCCATATTTAAACTGGTCAGTAGATACACATATTTAATTCGGCACATGTCTGATTAATGAACTTTAAACCTAAAGTCTGTAAAACATCAACTTTCAAATGTTGGTTTCCTGTAGCCTCTTATGAGGGTAACATGGCAACCAGGTTAAACAATAGCACATATCTAAGGTTTGCAGCACATATAGGTATTTTAAATGTATGCCGAATTCGACCGTAGGTTATTAATAAAACACCCATTAAGTCATATTGCTCGGTGTGACACGTTATTTTGACCCTGTGCAAAGAAATCATGAATTTCAACTTTTCTCTATGGAGTTCGGCGTGACAACTCTGCACCACTCACGATTACGAGCTCAAAAGTGAATGAATGAGTGTCTCTATCAACGCAGCTTTAACGTAGGTGCAACCTACACACAACTACAAGATATGACACAAATAAGGACGTTTCAGGACCTAATAACAATCCATCCATGTCGAAAATGACATGGCTCACGAGTGGGTAGGTACTCGGTGCAGACATGCTTGACTATGGACTTACTTCCGGGTGGAATAATGAAGGGAGAGGGGCAGACAAAAAAGTAACCCGGTGTATATGTTCTATCATAAAAAAGGCTGCTAATGCTTGTAATAGTTCTAAAACAGACCCAAAGATGGTTTATACACGTTCTTAACTGAACTGGTCCAAAAAAATAACCACGAATGACATATTTTAGTGTGAAATCGAGCTTCAGCCTGCTCAGGGATGCTTTTTAGTCGTCCCTCCAAATTAAGTCCACACTGAATTCCTGCTTCATTTCTATTTTGAAACTTTTTGTCTTGTTTTGTCTTGTTTTGTTTTTTTGTGTCCAGAAACATCCGGAAGTCATCCCCTTAATGTGCAACTTCCACTTTGTAAGTACTCAGTACTCAGTTTATTGACAACACAGTTAAGATAAATAAATATGATATTAAATGCAGCAAAAATAATGTTAACATATGTGACATAAAGTGATATTTCTATTTTAATTTGCTGCTTTTTTAAAATTTATCTTTGTATTAATTCCCTCATTTATTTACTCTTCTGTTTAATTATCCCTTTTATTTATGTATTTATTTTGTATTAATTTTGAAATATACTTATTTATTGTTGCCTTATTTTTTTAAAATTTATTCATTTTTAAAGGTGTGTAATTATTCATGTATTGATGCATTTATTTATGATAAATGTTGAGTGACAGCCCTCTCATTTGGATAATGAGGCAGAAATTCTTAAAGAAATGTATAAAGAAAAGAATACAGAAATAAATACATACATTAAAAATAAATATAAAATAAATGCAAAAATACTAAATAAATAAAAATATATTTATATATATATATATATATACACACACACACTGTACTGTACTGTACAGTACTGATTCAGGGCTGAATGGGAACTTTGTTGCATGCCATCTGTCATCTCTTTCTACCCTTTTTGTCGACTCTAATGGCTAATAAAAATATGAAATCCTTTAATAGACATTTATTAGCCACATGACCATAAAGACTGGTATGAAATTAAACAATAGAGATCCCGATATTCTGACTTTTAGAAGTTGCAAAAACATTGGATCCTACATTTCCCATGATGCAACTCAATTGCATATTGTCATTAGACTCCCCTCCTTGTAAAAGCCCATATCTTTTCAAACTCCATACCTTTCTATAATACATTCGTAGTCTACAAGCCCCAGCTATGATGACATCACCATGACATCATCAGGATTATTTTCCCAGACTTGACAAAGGTCCTCCATGGCCACAGAAGTATTTTCACAGGCTGAGTTCCACTAAGTAAACTGACTTTTATAAGTGAATATCCACAACTTTTAAATAAGACACACAACTTCTCAGATGCCCCTCTCCTACACGCTGAATAACAAATGTTTTTTATGAAGTTAAAATTCCGCGTACATCTACATCTCCGTCCTCCAGAGTGTGTCACCGAGACGGGGCCGCGGCAAATTACTGACAAAAAGGCTGTTCACTGCATTGTCAGCGGCGCTGCCACATTTTTTCTGAATAATTGGAAGCTCCGTGTTAACAGAGTTTGTCTTGTTAGTGTGAAAATGTCAGGGGAATGAGAGAACCCTGTAACCTGGACAATCTAATGAGTTTATGGATTTCAGGTCTAATTGGGGGACGGTGAGAGTGAGATGGAGGCTCCGGTTCCGTCGAGTGTGCTTTGTGCCAAATTGCGTAGTTTAGGGAATTGCTCAGACTCAGCTCGGAACACTAAGTAGGTGCAGGAACCATGTGTCTTACTAAGGAAAAGTACTATTGTTTGGTGTAAAAAACTCTGACAAAAAGTATTTTCGTTCCAGCAGGATGGTGGTTGCAGAGGAAACAGCAGTAGATGATGCCTCCAATCCCACAAATCAACACAACTACAAAAAGATGACAGTCTGGGAGAAGTAGCAGGAGATTGCTATGAAGCTAGCCCGGAGCGACTCTTTGCTGTCTCGCTGAAACACCCGTGTGTCTGTAGATATAAATAGTGGAGTGGTAAAAAATCACAGCCAGGAAACACAGTTAGTTAGTTTTCACATCTCCCTCTGGAGTGCTGCGGAGAGACACTGTTACAATTAGACTGGGAGATGCTGCTAGTCACAGCTTTATGTCTGCCTGCCTAATTATTACACCGAGATCCATATATAAACACCGCGCCGGCTTTTCATTACAGTTCAGACACCAACCAGTGTAGCCCGTCTTTGATGTGATGATAACACACATTTCAATGTAGAAATGATCAAGACACTGATTGGCTCAACTCAGCCACAAATCCCCTTTTTATATTTCCCTCGCTTTGTCCACAATATCATCCATGCTATATGCATTTTGTACAAAGTTCTGCAAAAATGATTGTCTGCTAACCCTTTGTTCCTCCACTCTGTGACAGTTTTTGTCTGTGTTAAAATACTACCTGTACCTAGATCAGTTGAAATAACGAAGGTGGTAAGCCCCTCTTCAAGATGGGGATACAATATCGTATAATAAAGCAGAACCCATGAGGGATGATTCTGGTTTAAAGGTCCCATATCATGCTCATTTTCAGGTGCATACTTTTTTTTTATGTGTTTCTTCTAGAACATGTTTACATGTTGTAATGTTAAAAAAAACTTATTTTCCTCATACTGTCTGCTTGAATATACCTGTATTTACCCTCTGAAATGCTCCATTTTAGTGCATTTCAACAGAATTGCAACAGACTTGCAACAGACTTGCGGTGCTAGGCAAAAGCTTGGGTCCATGTTTACTTCCTGTCAGCTGATGTTATTCACTTACACTGCAACAGGAAATAAACTGGGACCCATTTAGAATGTTTATGTTTAAAACCGTGTAATGGTCTAAATGTAATTGTATATTTGTGACATCACAAATGGCTTGTTTCAAACGCCCAATTTCTGAATACGGGCTGTGTGTATTTCTCCAAATATTGATCGTTTTGATAGTTTAACAGTATTTTTTATAGCACTTAAACCTGCTTTATAATATAAAATACATGAAAATCTCACTTTTTTACAATATGGGACCTTTAAAGCTGGTGTCTCGTTAGGCCCTCCTGGTATTCAGGGTCCCATGCATTAAGGCGCCATTGTCTCCACCGCTGCTGTAGAGATTCAGAGAAACAAGGACTCACGCAAAACAACGTTGAGTCATGTCAAAAACTCGTCTCTGAGTCTGACCCAAAGTGCCCATTATGAGTAACTGCGTAGAGATCAACATCCGACTGGTTTTCTTTTCACCGTGGCAGCTCTTTCTTCAAGGTCCAGGTGGCTCACAGACATCCTGACATCCTGTATTCCCATAGCACCCTCCACACACCCCGAGGGACACGATCTGAGCCTTCTTCAAGTCACAAAACAACATGTAGACTGGACTCCTAACTCCCAGTCCACTGTGGGCCTGACTGCATCCATTAAAGGTCCCATATCGTGCTCATTTTCAGGTTCATACTTGTATTTTGTGTTTCTACTAGAACATGTTTACATGCTGTAATGTTAAAAAAAAACTTTATTTTCCTCATACTCTCTGTCTGAATATACCTGTATTCACCCTCTGTCTGAAACGCTCCGTTTTAGCGCATTTTGACGGAATTGCGACGGAATTGCGTTGCTAGGCAACAGCTTGGGTCTATGTGTACTTCCTGTGAGCTGATGACATTCACATACACTGCAACCAGGAATAAACTGGGACACATTTAGAATGTTTAAAACTGCGTAAAGGGTCTAAATATTGTAGATTTGTGACATCACAAATGGACAGAAATCCTGACAGCTTGTTTCAAACGCAGAGTTTCTGAATACGGGCTGTGTTTATTTCCCTGTGGATTGAGCGTTTCGATACTTTCACAGTATTTATTTAGGACTTAAGCCTGTTTTATAATAAAAAAACATGAAAATCTCACTTTAATATAATATGTCCCCTATAGAGCTGGACTGGTATGGTTCTGTACAGCCCTCTGTGTCAGCACAGAGTATTAGCTATCAACGGTATTGGTTTCAACCCCTCAAAAATGTTTATTGGTCAAATATTACTAATTATATCCATTTAGGAAGGTCCTCAGTTAGAATGGAGATGGACTCATCGACCTGCTCGGTAAATGAATTCACTTTGATTTCGGTAGACCAGGATCAATAACTGCATTCTGAGTTATTACTACACCAGCAGCTGATAAATCCCGTCTTCTTACAGTGTGACAAACAGCCAAGGCTGCTCATCCTTTACCGTCGACACCGTGACATCCACAGATGATACAGTCATTTGTAATTCTCCTCCAGTTCATCCCTTTGATTACTAACCGTGACACTTCCACAGGAGGGACGGGCCCTAAAGCAATCAACACACACACACACACACACACACACACACACACACACACACACACACACACACACACACACACACACACACACTGCTATTTACATTGTGATGATAAGCTCGTTAACTCTGTGCGGCTGATCGCTATCGCCCCTCAGCTGCGATTCCCCCAGACGACCATTTGTCCTGGGTGAGATATCAGCAATCACCATTTTAAATGAGGAAAGGTGATATGAAAATGCTAATTCGGCAGCTAGGATCAATACTGTTCACCCAGGGGAATAGAGTCAAGCAGAGTACCTGGCGGTGGTGTCCTTGAGCTCTCCTGGTGAAAGACGTGACATTTCTCAACAAAACAGACAAACTACCATTATGTGTGGCAGCTTCCATTAACGCTGCATCTCAGAGACCTTAAACACTGATTCAGTAAATCAATGTGGAAGTATGTGAAAGTACATTAAGCCGTAAGTAGTCGTAGGAATAATACATTTTTCTCCCATTTCTCTGTATTGACTGAGAAAAAAAAGTTGTAGTATTATGAGAATAAAGTCATAATATTATAATTGCACGTGTTATTTTAGAGGGTGAAATGGTGTGAAAGTGAGGAATGTGGAGCATCTTGTGATATTCTACTTTAGTTTATGTTTCACAAATAACCAAATACTTCATCTTTTGGCTCATCAGCAGCACATTATCATCAGTATCAGGACCTTGAGAAGATTGTGAAAGAAACTGAGTTTATTCTGAAGAAAGAACCACGCGGACCTGATGGAAGAAATTAACTCCTCAATGTGGCCTTAAAGGTCCCATATTGTAAAAAGTAACATTTTCATGTCTTTTATATTATAAAGCAGTTTTAAGTCCTATATAAATACTGTGAAAGTATCAAAACGCTCAATCCACAGGGAAATACACACAGCCCGTATTCAGAAACTCTGCATTTGAAACAAGCCGTCAGGATTTCTGTCCATTTGTGATGTCACAAATATACAATATTTAGACCCTTTACGCAGTTTTAAACATTCTAAATGCGTCCCAGTTTATTCCTGGTTGCAGTGTATGTGAATGTCATCAGCTGACAGGAAGTACACATGGACCCAAGCTGTTGCCTAGCAACGCAATCCTGTTGCAATTCCGTCGCAATTCCGTCAAAATGCGCTAAAACGGAGCGTTTCCGACAGAGGGTGAATACAGGTATATTCAGACAGACAGTATGAGGAAAATAAAGGGCTTTTTTTAACATTAGGAGAGGGAAACATGTTCTAGTAGAAACACAAAATACAAGTATGAACCTGAAAATGAGCATGATATGGGACCTTTAATGGATGCAGTCAGGCCCCCAGTGGACTGGGAGTTAGGAGTCCAGTCTGCATGTTGTTTTGTGACTTGAAGAAGGCTCAGATCGTGTCCCTCGGGGTGTGTGGAGGTTGCTATGGGAATACAGGATGTCAGGATGTCTGTGAGCCACCTGGACCTTGAAGAAAGAGCTGCCACGGTGAAAAGAAAACCAGTCGGATGTAGATCTCGGTCCTCTAAGGGGTCGCTCACCCTCATACTCAGGAAAGAGACGTGCGACGGGGAATGAACAACTTTGTTTTTTTTAGCTATTAGGGGGGCTAATGAACTGGCGCTGATCCCAGCTGACGTTGGTTTGAGAGGCGGGGTACACCCTGGACAGGTCAATCACAGGGCTGACACGTAGAGACGGACAATCATTCACGCTCACATTCACACCAACGGGACATTCAGAGTCACCTATTAACCTAACCTGCATGTCTTTGGACTGTGGGGGGAAACCTGAGCACCCGGAGAAAACCCACGCTAACTAAAGACCAGAGACCGCCTACTAAGTACTAAGTAAGCCTGAATAAAGTGATATTTACCACCACCACCACCACCACCCTTATTTTACTGCGTTGGACCAAATTACTCCGAGAGAGGCTGTAAGCACTTGAGGCTTGAAGTGTTTGTGAAGTGGCTTCCCTTCACTAATGATAATGGTAATTATGGCGCTTATTTGGAAGCATCTCCATTTTCAATTAGAAGGTTGATTACAGGAAGAGGGAGTTTATGTGAAGCAGTATCACACGACTAGAAAATTGTATCAGATTTTTATAAATATTTTAAAAAGACACATTTATGTTTTAGTTTATTTTGCCAATTCCATGTGCAGCAAATGCAGTGAATTATCCCGTCTCATAGCAGTCTCTTTTCTTTTAGTCACCCCCGGCCCAGGGCGCCTTATTATTACTTATTACTACGTTTTGAAGGCGCTTCACTCCCTTCACAATATACCACGGAAATTTTACTTCAGAACCCCAACCGTCAACGGACAGCCCCCCCTGATCCGTAAACAGAATATGGAAGTCATCAATATAAGACAACACGTCAACTATATGTCAAGACAAAGCTAGGTTATTGAGCCACATAGGCCTGTGTGCAACATGAGGAGATCGGTCTTTTCAATTAAAAACCTGCAGACATCACAGGTACAGAACTGGTGTCAATTTGGGAGGGGGTTTGAGGGTCCTTCCCCAAGAAAATTTGAAATTTCATGCAATTTTATATCATTTTGGACCATTATTACGGTAGAAAACGGCCAAAAAGCTTGAAAACTAAACTTGCCGTAATCATTTATTTTATTATTTACAGTATATACCACAGCCTTTGTCTGAATATTTAATTCTTCTGGTAACATTTGCCCTGTAAAATCAAGTGGTTCTGATCAAATCACTGCATAGCATCTTACGTTTGCAAGCCCAAAGGTTGCGGCTCTTCTTGTTTTACTGGGTTTATGACTCATGGACCAGACCATTTTAGAAAATAACACATTCATACTGTGTTCAATAACTGCCCCAAACTGCATGTGATTATCATAAATTGGGCATGTCTGTAAAGGGGAGACTCGTGGGTACCCAAAGAAACCATTTTCATTCACATATCTGGAGGTCAGAGGTCAAGGGGACCCCTTTGAAAATGGACATGACAGTTTTTCCTCGACAAATTTAGCCCAACTTGGGAGCATTATTTAGTGATCTTCCCGACAACATGGGTTAGGGTTGGTACCAATGGATTCCTTTAGGGATGCACCGATACCGATACCAGTATTGGGTATCGGGTACAATACTTTGCTCATGTACTCGTACTCGCAATACGGCTCCGATACAATGGCACCGATACCACTTTACGGCAGCATGATGTTAACCTCTCGTCACCATCTTTACTCGTATTGGTACTCGGTATTGGCAAGTACCCAAATGTAAGTACTTGTTCCTGTACTCGGTCTGAAAAAAAGTGGTATCGGTGCATCCCTAGTTTCTTTAGGATTTCTAGTTTCATATGATATTTGTGTCTTCACTCTAGCCCTGAAACTGAACCTACTAGAACATTGAAATGTTAGTTGAACAGAACAGGTAACACGTTGCTGTGCGACTTCTTGTCATTGTTCTCAGTCATCCTCAGGTTACTGGTAACATATATGAGTATTTCACTTTATTTTCCATGCTATGGCTATCCATTAAAATCTACAGCAGAGTTCTGCTACTGGGAGTAAATGGTGATTTAACCACATTAACCATCATGATTAGTTGAGTCATCCTGATCACAGTACGAGCCTCATGTGAATGGGATCAGAGAGGACAGGACGTGAGGACAGATCCCGTCTCATTGACTCCAGAGTCCACTGTATTATTCTCACTGTTGATGTGAACTCTTACAGCACCCTCCTCCTGAGTCTCAGCCGCCACAGAGTCATGAGCAGAAGACATATTCTCACAGTTGTTAAATACATATTTAGCTCCTTCTAGTTCAGGACTTGTTGGAGACAGCTCTGTGCACTGTGAGATGTGCACAAGTATGGTCTTGTTGGCTGAGAAGGTCACCGGCGGGTGCCAACATGAGATAATTAGTGTGTGGTTAACATGATTATTCCTTTAAAAAGAAAATGTAGAAATGAAAAAGAAAGAGACAGCAGAGATTCAATGGTGGGAGGTGTAAAGTTTTGCACCATTGGCAGCAGACACCACCTCATTAACAGAGACTTTAAGAACAGGACAGCCCTAAAGATCTTTCTTTTGCCTTCTTCTTTTTTCGTCTCTCATTGACTCTGAGCCCAGCTCGGTGTGCCCAGTTCATTCAAAACTTAGCTGAACCCCCTGAGCCCTACAGAACGTGCTGAAAGCCGACATCGAGCACTCCTAAAGATCCAGACGCACCAACCCGACATCAAAAGAACTAGCGCCAACAAAGGCTGACGTTTGAGTCGCCTCACTACGCTTTTGTTTTGGCCAAAAAGTTGCACTTGAACGCACCACAATGACGAGAGTATGAGACTACCACATAGGTTGCATGCTAAAACCTTAAAGGGGACATATCGTGCTCATTTTCAGGTTCATGTTTGTATTTTGGGTTTCTACTAGAACATGTTTACATGCTTAAATGTTCAAAATACACATTCTTTTTCTCATACTGTCTGCCTGAATATACCTGTATTCACGCTCTGTCTGAAACGCTCCGTTTTAGTACATTTCAACGGATTGGCAATGGAATTGCGTTGCTGGGCAACAGTTTGGGTCCATGTTTACTTCCTGTCAGCTGATGTCATTCACATACACTGCAACCAGGAAATAAACTGGGACACATTTAGTATGTTTACGTTTAAAACTGCGACATGGTCTAAATATTGTAGATTTGTGACATCACAAATGGACAGAAATCCTAACGGCTTGTTTCAAACGCACAGTTTCTGAATACGGGCTGTGTGTATTTCTCCATGGATTGAGTGTTTTGATACTTTCACAGTATTTATATATCACTTAAACCTGCTTTATAATATAAAAAAACATCTCACTTTTTACAATATGGGACCTTTAAGTTTGTTCTGAGGTTGGTGCTAGAGGACACGGCGTGTGGGTCCATGCGTCTAGAGCAGGGGTCTCAAACTCGCGAGCCGCAAGACGATATTTTGTGGCCCCCACCTTGATATGAAAGTTTAATGTTAGTGCGCCCGCAAATTCTTTTTTTTTTTTTTTATAAAGTTTTTTTTTTTGGGGGCATTTTTTCATTTTTATTGACAGGACAGTGGATAGAGTCTTGGAAAGGGGGGAGAGAGAGAGAGTGGATGCGGAAAGGGCCACAGGCCGGATTCGAACCCGAGCCGCCGCGGTCAGGACCAAGTCTTGTTACATAGGCGCCCGCTCTACCAACTGAGCTAACCAGGCGCCCTCGGCCCGCGAGATTTATGTGAATGGCACTTTGCCGCGTTGTGTGTGGAAGGTCCCTTTGTTGCGCGAGCCCGAGCTGAACGAACCTACCCATCACAGCGGGGTATATGGCTCCCGGGGACGGGCAATCGGCCGGGCTTGATGCAAGCAGAGAAACATTTCACAACAACTATGGCGGCGCCCGTGTAACATCGCATAAGCTTGATTAAAGCTCGATTTATACTTCTGCGTTGAATCGACGCCGTAGCCTGACGTACACCTCTCCAGAAATGTAACTACACGTCGCGGCGACGCAGACCGCAACAGCTGTGATTGGTCCAGTCTCTCAGCGATGCTGAGCGGCCAGGACCCCGGACAACCACAGAAAGTTCTACTTCTCTCTGCCTCGATCTTTTCAATGTTTGTTCACACAAGTCCACTCAGATATATTTTCTCTTTTCGGCGTTCCAGTAATGTCAGTAAAAGTTCTGTGGTTCAACAGTTATTAGCTCCAACTCCGCTCAGTTTCTGTTTGTAGTACAAGAAGAAGAAGGAAACTCATAGAGACGCCGCCGCCAACTAGCGGTTTGGTGGTGTAATTGCAGAGCAACACAAACACAGCAGGCACAACTTTATTGCGGAGTGACACCAAGTGGAATGAATATATATCTTGTCACACAGCCCCAATCATGTCTTTTTCAAAGCCTGCAGTGAAGAGAAAGGTTTGGTGACGAGCACAGACAATTTCAGGAAAAGTGGGAGACGCAATAGAGGCCATGTTCAGAAGAACCGTTCATGTTCTTCAATGTTCCATTCATGTTCAGGACAGTTCATGTTCAGAAGAACCCATTCAAGTTAAAGAACTGTTAATAATGACGTTTGAGAAGATTGTTTTTTTTTTAACAAAGCTTTTTTTGTGGAATACCTGATGCGGCCCAGCCTCACCCAGACTCTGCCTCCAGCGGCCCCCAGGTAAATTGAGTTTGAGATCACTGGTCTAGAGGGATAAACCACTAAGGGTGGTGGCGTTTAAATAGAAAATATGAGAAAAGGAAATGAAGGATATAACTATGTAAATTCCAATTGTATGTATGTAACAGTTGTAAACAAGTATTTATCACAATCCTCACATTTTCTATAAACTCATGCAATGAGATAAGGGTATGCTTTCTGTTGCACAATTAGCCGTTGCAGTGGCTTTCTTTCGTTTCATTCTTTCATTGTTGGCTCTTCAATTGAAACATTGATTCATTTCTGCCTCGAGAATGCCAAGTATGCCGTGAAAGACGCTGTGAAATCCAGACACTAAACTGCACAGACATATCAATTACTGCAGTGGATCCTCAGTATCTAGATCATTTTTAGTGCTCCATCTTCATTATCTGTGTTGCTCTCAACTTCGTATGAGCATCGGCAGCAGCAGCGGCTTCCCCTCACCTGCTGTACATAGACTCAGTGAAATTGTCTCTTAAGTTGAATGAAATTATATTGTGATTCTGCTCAAGTGCTAAACAAATGTAACCTGAGATGACCCAGGTTCGAGCAGCCTCAAGTTTGGATGCAGAGATCCATTTAGAGACATACAATATGCACAAAGGCTCGGTGTGTTTACTGAGGGCGCTTTGAAGCTGAGCCTGAACACGTCTGTTGTTCCACCGTTGAGCAGTTAAAAGGAGAAATATATCAGTGCTGTTGCCTCACTTCATCTCCCTACAACATGACTTGTGTCTTTTTTATTGTTGCTGCCCTGCTTTAAAGCTGCAATATTCATGCTTTAAATTCTGAATAAAATACCAATAAACACACAGTTCATTCTACATTACCCAGTCTCTCTCTCTCTCTCTCTCTCTCTCTCTCTCTCTCTCTCTCTCTCTCTCTCTCTCTGTGTGTGTGTGACTCTGTTCATACTTAAACCCTCATTTTCAAAGTTATTGGGATGTTTTGTTTGTATCATATCATTTGCAGTGAGTGTGTCATATGTTCGTAGTTATCAATGCTGGCTGTCACAGTGTCATGGTGTTGGAAACCACAAGTGTGTTTGCATTGCATTGTGGGACAACAGTGTCCATCAACAGCACACTCAAAAAATCAATTGATTTAATGTCCATGCTGGCGTGCCTAAAGGTGCTTCCACATTACTAAAGTATGTACCCTCACAAAAAAGAAGTTTATGCAAGTATGCTATTAGTATACTTTTTTTAAAACTTAAAATATGAGAGTAGGCTTTCAGATTACTTTTTGTGTACTTATCAGATATAAACCTAACAAATTATACTTAAGTATACTTGGCTTATACCGACAAGTATACAGAAAAGTCTAGGTATACTTGGCTTATACCAACAAGTATACAGAAAAGTCTAAGTATACTTGGCAAGTATACAAAGAAGTCCAAGTATACTCGGCTTATACCAACAAGTATACAGAAAAGTCTAGAAATACTTGGCTTATACCAACAAGTATACAGAAAAGTCTAGAAATACTTGGCTTATACCAACAAGTATACAGAAAAGTCTAAGTGTACTTGGCAAGTAAATAGAAAAGTCCAAGTATACTTGGCTTATACCAACAAGTATACAGAAAAGTCTAAGTGTATTTGGCAAGTATACAAAGAAGTCCAAATATACTTGGCTTATACTGAAAAGTATACAGAAAAGTACATTGTTATATAAGTTTACTTAAGAAAACTTAAGTAAAAACTATTAAACTGTGGTTTACTGAGAGTATACGTTAAAGTGTACCTTCATTATAAAAAAAATGGGCTACAAGTATATAACTAGTAAACTAACAGCATCAATTCACTTGTAGTATAGTTCACATTATAGTTGCAGTTCAAAATACAACTTGGATGTAAACTAGTCGTGTACTCAAAGTTTACTACTTTTACATTTAAAGTATACTTTTATAAACTAAAAAGTGGGCCAATTTAGTCCCAAGAAGTATTGAAGTAGGACACTTGCAAGTATACTACTAGTACATTGATATTAGTATACTTATTACATAAAGTATGAATGAACTCAGATTTACTTTTTTCATATTTTAGTCTTTAGCTGTTCAGTTTTGCGGCACCCATTTGAAAGATGGAGGAATTAATAAAATATATGAATGGAATAAAATAGTAGTTCAGAGTGTGCCAGCCGGAGGGAGCAGTCAGCCGGAGGGCAACAACCGTTCTCATCGAATCAGATTTATAGAAGACGGTGATGAAACTTGTCCACTAACAAAAGGTTACAAGATTGTAACCCTATTTCTATAAGCACATGCGGAGCCCTTTATGGGTAATATCGGGACGTGCCTACCGAATACGTACGTATAAAAAAGGCAGCACACAGCGCTGTCTGCCATCACACACCCTCTTCAACGAGCAGCACAGGAGCAACAGGCCCCATATAGAGGGCTCCACATGTGCCTATAGAACTAGGGTTATAACACTTAGACCTATATTATACCAATACTGACCTGATATACTAATCTGTCATCTGGGGACACAGTTTTACAACAGATTATATGGGCGATAGGATTTATAATAAATAAAATAAATAAAATAAATAAAATAAATAGAATAAATAGAATAAATAAAATAAATAAAATAAATAAAATAAATAAAATAAAATAGAATAAAATAAAATAAATACTTTAGTTCTAAGTGGAAGCAGGAACATATATCAACCACACTTTTAAATGAGTGGTTGATGTATTAATAATATGTCTAAACGGTCTTATGGTCGCCCTACTGGGTCTTGATGTGAATTTATGACAAGCAGTGTCCCTGCGTCCTCTACCTTTAACCTGCTGAGGACAACCAGGACTGAAAGGAATTGTGTTCACAATTATGAAAGCTTGTGAACAAACTAATTTTGCTTTCAAAGAAAATGTATTTAATGGTTGTCGATGCTGTTTAACAATTCAACGTCTCTACATGGTTCAAGTCTCACGTGGTGGCTCCCAGATGGAGATGTGTCGGGTGTTTTAGTTCATTTGTTTTGTGCAGATATAACCACACTAATGTGTTGATAAATGAGGCTCATTATCTGTATTCCTGTTGTGTGTTTGGGTCACAGTTGCCCCGCATTAACAGTCTGCTGCGCCTCGGCAACATCTTCCTGTTTGATACGGCCCCTTGATTTATGTGGCTGTCGTGGCTGACGTGCACTGACCCCTGAGCAGTCCAATAAAATATTCATATCAGAGCGGGACAAAGCCGCAGCCCTCCACATCCTCCCTGCTATTTACAGAAAACACCGGCGTTCTCCGTAAGTAAATATAAGCGCCGTCCTGTAAAGCGCCTCAGGGTTTAGGATACTCATTTGTGTAAAGCACAAAATAATGCATGCCTAATTGGGTGTGACTAACCAGGCCTGTGCATTGTGTTTACAGCAAGAACCTTCGAGGAACCTTTTCATGAGTCAAGGAGGTCCATCAAGGAACTAGAGGAAGTAGGTGTGTTCATGCTCCTTCTTCCATTATTAAGGATGCTTTCTGTTGGTTCTAAGGTGACCTGGGATAGGTAACCAAGTAGTTCTGTTGCCTAAATCTAAAGAGATTAACCTGGGATGGGTGATCTGAGAAGTTGTCATTGGAAACTGTTTGGGAAAGGGCAGGCACAAAAAAATACTTGCCAGGTGATTGGATGAACCGTCTGTCAATCAAACTCTTGCCGAATCCAGTCGGGAGAAGAGCGAAAACATGTTCTCTATCAAGAAAATCTTTCTGTGTCGTTCTTTGCTCTTCTTTCATGAAGAAATCCTCTCCCGTTCGGATAGAACTGATGCTATTGCAGCATCAAACCTCTGTAGGAGCCACCATTGTTGTTTAGGGATTGAATTTAGGCTCTATTTAACTTTCCTGACTTTTAATGAACACCGTCAAACAGCCGTTGAGTTACAAGTGGATCGTTTCAGTTACTTCCGTAAATCTCAACAGTACATGCGGAAGCAAATTCAACTACCGTTTATAACATAGTATGTGACAGAATCAACAGTCGCCTCTCTGTGTAGACACACACACCTAAGCCACGCCCCTAGCTGGCACAAATCTAAAGAAATTCTCCCCAGAAGAAAGTGGTGTCCTAGTGCAGAAAGTGGAGAATCGCCAAGACCGACTACATGGCCAGATGTGGTCAAATTGGCTTGGGAGGAGATTACTAATTTGGTTAATAAGTCTTCTGGACCAACTAGAACCGTGGTCCAATCAGCAAGCCCTTGAAGCAGTGGATGGAGGCATCTCATTGGAGGGACAGTTGGTTGGCATTTCTAGTAAAGAACTGCACACTGTGTATTTAAAACTGCATCAACAAAACCAAATTATAAACGCTTGTAAATAGAGTTTTGAAACTATAAAGAAAAAATAACACAGATAACATTTTATTGAAAAATGAGACAGAGGAGTGATGACGGTAACCAGTGCTTCCTCGGCCTCCAGCGAGGCGGGTTTAATATGACAGAAGAGGGATTTACCTCCATTAGACGCGTGTTAAATATCCGCCTCGTTAGGATGGAACGAGTGATGCACTCAGGGCTGGTCACCATCACTGGAAAATGTAAGAAACTGGCAGACGCAGTAGAGCGGACCAACAGCAGCGGTGTCCAGATGCCAGCCTCACCTGCACCACCCCAAAACAGAGCAGATGTCACATGAAATTATCATAGAAGAAGAAAAAGGCAGAAGAGGTGGACGGTCATTTCTTTCTTTTTTTTTTGTTTATTTTTGCGTTTCAGACATTTTTATATTGTTACATCATTATTTGATAAATAGCTGCCACCCTTCACCAGCATCCGTCTCACAGGACCTGTCTCCGTCTGTAATGTTGCCTCCGTCTGTCAACGCCACATCCATGTTGTGTAACACACAGCGTGCTATAAATAATGTAACTTTCTGAGGGGCTGTACTGCACTGTTCCACCTGACCGGCCTGCTCTCCATCCCCGATAGACAGTTGACAGTATGACAGTTGAGTTGGCCAGGATGAAAGACTCACGGGTAGACCCTGGATAATTTGCCTACACGTGTCACCAGGCAATTTGCTCCACTGGTTACCTGGATGATAATGGGGTGGACTTTTGATTCCCATTAGTGAGAGCTTGGGTAGAGGGTGCACGCAGCTGCATATGTACAATATATGGCATCCAAAACCCCCTCGAAAGCTTGCTGGGTTTTTGGCTGGCCTTCTGGTGATGTGGGAGAGACTCATCGGCATGTCAGACTAGACTTGAGCACCCTGCATGAATGGCAGAGCTGACAGAACTACCTAGAAGTATGTTGAAAAGACCCTGTGGAAAATGAAAAAAAAACGGTCCTCTCTCAAAGTTCCATGGTGGAGAGGAGGTCGTGTTGCGCTGGCTCTATCTATCTGACGTGGAGAGGAGGTTGTGTTGCTCTGGCTCTATCAATCTGGCGTGGAGAGGCGGTTGTGTTGCTCTGGCTCTATCTATCTGGCATGGAGAGGAGTTCGTGTTGCTCTGGCTCTATCTATCTGGCGTGGAGAGGCGGTCGTGTTGCTCTGGCTCTTTCTATCTGGCATGGAGAGGAGGCTGTGTTGCTCTGGCTCCATCTATCTGGCGTGGAGAGGAGGTTGTGTTGCTCTGGCTCTATCTATCTGGTGTGGAGAGGAGGTCGTGTTGCTCTGGCTCTACCTATCTGGCGTGGAGAGGAGGTCATGTTGCTCTGGCTCTATCTATCTGGCGTGGAGAGGAGGTCATGTTGCTCTGTCTCTATCTATCTGGCGTGGAGAGGCGGTTGTGTTGCTCTGGCTCTATTTATCTGGCGTGGAGAGGTGGTCGTGTTGCTCCGACTCTATCTATCTGGCGTGGAGAGGAGGTCGTGTTGCTCTGGCTCTATCTATCTGGCGTGGAGAGGAGGTCGTGTTGCTCTGGCTCTATCTATCTGGCGTGGAGAGGAGGTCGTGAGCTATAGAGGTTTGGACAGAGTACCGCAAGCTATTTTCCTCTGCTTCCAGTCTCAATGCTAAGCTAAGCTAACCATGTCCTGACTCCAAAACTTAACACACAGACATGACATTGATATCCATCTAACATTTCACTCTGGGACATAAAGCGAACGAGCTATTCCTTTAATCCATGTCGCTACCAAAGACTTCCTGTCTGGAGCAGCTCCACTGAAGCCAATGGGCGACTTCTTCTGTAAACTCAGAGTGTGTAAAGTCTGAGTGATCACATCCAAAATGAGCTTCATTTCATTGTCGTTGGTAGTTGTGAAGCAGAAAATGTGCACATATCCCACGAAATCACCTTGGATACTGTGAGTGCCAGCTCATTCATTGGCAGTGGAACAGCTCCAGAAAGTGTTGCTTGGTGGCAGAGCTCAGTCTTGGCTCTCTTATTTTTTTTTTTGCCTTAGAGGAGACTTGTTGATATCCGCAAATTAAATTTTCCTGAATTCCATTTTAATGATAACAGAGTGTTATGTAAAGCAATCTATTCACACGTTGCCAGACAAAGAAGAACATTTTGGGCTGACTATTCTCTGGCTGCCAGTTTCCCGATCATAAAAGGGATAGTGTTTATCTGCGGGCATGTTGATGAGGGGCTGATGTCATTGTCTTTGATTCCCACAGCTTACCGCGACTGTAGAGTGATTAACAGTCAAAGTCAGCCTGATGTACATCTGCCTCATTAGGCTTCCCAGGGAGAAATGGATCAGTCTTGTAACATTACTTCACATATTTACACTCCAGTAATTAGAAATTACAAAGTGAGATCCTCATCACTGCATCTTTTATCAGTGAGATTAATTGTCTTGTCACAAGCGCATAATATTATTGGCTAAATGGGTAGGGGCCGTGAGGATGGGAAATACAAGCGGTAAAAAAAAAATAGCATTTCAATTACACCGTTGTAGTCATTTGACTTGCGGAGAATTTCCATCATTCAAATCCAAAATGATAATTTTGAAACGGGGCACATAAGTCATAGCCAGAAGAATACATTTATACATTTAACTGTACTCTTTTGCATACACTATCACCCCATTTACACTAGCATTAACATGCAACCTGTATCTGGATACTGAAAACAACCTTGCATGCCTCATAAAAAAAAACAATGCCACCTGTCCATGGCATTGTTGCTCTTGACCAGAGGACGTGGCACGTTTGTTGACTTGCATATTAAGATCAGAATGGAGAGTGTGTGTTAAAACCAGCTGTAAATGCAAAGGCCTGAAAGTCATTCCCCAGATAAAAGATGCAAATATACATCACATGTTGATACCAGGTGGTCTGGTAAATGACAAAAACACCAGAAGAAGAAGAAGAAGAACTCCTGCACACAGGTGTCCGTGTTAGCTTTGGGCACCCCAAACTTTTATCACTTTCACGGACTCTAACCAAGCGGCAACAACCGGGGATGAGTACTGAAGCCAATTCGGAGGTGCCAAAAACTGCACTTCATCAAACGGCCAATTGAGCAGGTGTTGGATGAAGGAGGACCTCCGTGCCCGCATCAGTTTCCAACAGGATAACGGGAACTGTAATGTCCGTGAAAATGGCTAAATCCTGGAATACCAGACAGCGCCATTCACTTTTTTTTTTATCTACCGATCTGACAGAACAGAGTTGTGAATAGCGTTAACATTCATGGGATTGACCTTGTACGATTTGGCCAATAAACTGATTGATTGGTTGAAGAAGTCTGTGCTCCAGATTTATCGGTGAGTGAAATTCAAATGTAAGTATTACTTTATGTATGTCTTGTTCCATGCCGCATCATTGCACGGATCTTTCTTCTTTTGCGTCACCAGTGTACATACACTCTGGAGTCTGGACATATCACAACTGTTTGTAGGACAATGGGCAGCTAGGCTACACGGTGCTCCAGTGTGTAGTCCTGCATGTTACTAAGAGTAAATGCTTTTAATTTAACACAATTTAGCATAAAACCACACTTGAATAATTTAAGTTTTCCAACTCTTGAAGCTTTTCTTCTTTCTACAGGGCATGGAGATAATATGCTGCAAAAGCATATAAACTGTACGGACTTAAAGTAGCTCTTTGTTCCTTTGCAACACCCTCATGTATACAATATAAAATGATTGTATAATGGACCCTTAATGCTTTGCTCTAAATGTGACCCTGGGCAGCCAGGTATAATATTAGGTCATTAAATGTAAAGCATTAGTGCTGCCTTAATTATACACTGTTGACTGTACAGCAGGTACAAAGTGCTCTGTGGTGGATGTGTTGATGAGTTGTCAGAGCACAAAGGATTAACACGGAGATATAATAATAGATTATTAGTGCAGCTGCCAACCTCATCATGTTTTCTGTTTGAACATAATTTATATATATTATAACTCAGAATTACTTTTGGTATTACTGTGTGTTTGATTAAACCACCATAAGTCAACAGTAAAGATTGCAAACAAGGACCAACTAACAAAGGTAGCCAAAATCCCATCGCCTGTGTAGACGGCTGGATCGCTTAAATTAGAGGCGTGAGAGTCCACAGCCATGCTAGCAGCTCTGCAGGTGGTTCATACGGAATGACAGAGGTATCCGTGCTAAGAATGAAAAGAAGCGAGTCGTTTTCAGACGCAGCATCCTTTATTCCAAATGGTGGGGGGAGTGACCTTACTACACGATTCAACCATGAAGCATAGCCTATGTAAGTACGGGCAAGAAACTCAACTGTTCTAGTCTCATAAATGTCATTTATAATATATCAAAAGTCCTAAGAAATCCAAGTGTTGGAAAGTATTGAAAAATACTGAAAGTGTTGGAAGGTCTTTCTTTCCAAAAGGGTTCTTTGGATGAAAACAGTACTTAATGGAACTCTTAATGTTGGCCCACACTAAAACATTTTTCAACTCTTAATGACATGTTATGTTAAATTTAACAGTTTTGTTCCTGTAGTGTGTGGAAAGCAACGATTTGGCCAAAACAGCAACACCACACACTGACAGATTCATTCATCAACAACAAGAGTCCCCGCTAAAAAAAACAGAAATCTCGAAAAATATCTCACGATCAAACGTGACTTTAGAGTAAACAAACATGGCGGACGACGGCGATTGGTCCTCCATTTCTGAGCTCCATCTTACTACTACTTTCTGCTTCGCGTTTTGCATTAGCTCATGCAATAGCCCATGCATTGGCTCATGCATGGGCTCATGCATTAGCTTGTGCATTGGCTTGTGCATTAGCTCGTGCATTGGCTGAAGCATTGGCTCATGCATTAGCTCATGCATTGGCTCATGCATTGGCTCATGCATTAGCTTGTGCATTGGCTTGTGCATTGGCTCATGCATTGGCTCATGTATTAGCTCATGCATTAGCTCATGCATTGGCTCATGCTTTAGTTCATGCATTGGCTCATGCATTGGCTCATGCTTTAGTTCATGCATTGGCTCATGCATTGGCTCATGTATTAGCTCATGCATTAGCTCATGCATTGGCTCATGCATTGGCTCATGCTTTAGTTCATGCATTGGCTCATGCATTGGCTCATGCATAGGCCCATGCATTGGCTCATGCATTGGCTCATGCATTAGCTCATGCATTGGCTCATTCATTGGCTAATGCATAAGCTCATGCATTAGCCGCGGCCGCCACGACGGCGGTGGTTGTACCTCCTTCTTCAGTCAGCTTGGTTCCCAATTGGCTATTGTTCTTTCCCACGTGACAGCATCGTCGGCTGTCTTCGGGGGTTCCCCGCACACAACAGGATATCCCATCGTAAATATTGAACATGTTTAATATTTACAATTTGTGCGTCCAGGATGGACTTCTGAGCCAATCGAAGGATGTAAAAAACACTCTTAACATACCTCACACCACAGGAAAACAATCAGGGCTTTGCTGACAATTGTCTGGAGGAATCGGGGCCCAAAATCGCCTCGATACTCGTGTAGTGTGTACCCGGCGTTAGTCCTACAAAGAACCCTTGAAGAAGCCTTTCATCGAAAAAAGGTTCCTCAGAAGAAAATGGTTCTGGGTAGAACCCAGCCTTTCAGGAAGAACCCCTTATTTCTAAGAGTGTACAGTTTTCTGTCTACAATAAGGGCATGTTCGGCCACATGAGTTTGGCCCTGTCTTTGAGTGTTTACTGTGAGGACCCAAAGAGCCTTCAAACAGCTTTCAGTATTGATCCTAATATGTACTCAATCAAACCTCTAGTACATCACATATAGTACAAGTACATATTGTATTGTATGATTGTCTGTCAGATCCTTTAAACCACAGTGCCCTCATTATGAATTAAAAGTGTTCCTTTTCACTAACAAATCAATCAAATGTCCAACGCTGAACAGTCAGACTGAAATCAACAGTATATTTCACATCCTCTGCCTGAAATATAGTGATGTATATATTCAACCTAAAGACACTGTGTTAAGTTATCCTTTGGTCTTTTCCATCAGGATTTAAGAGGAGAACCATTTGAAGCTGTTAATGTGCAGCTCGTGGCCTTAAAGCGGTGCATTGTTTGTCCCGCCCCTCCTCCCCCTCAGTTGGTCTGGCTCCAGCCTCAGCAGCTGTCAGCCATGTTGATGAGCTGTCTAACAGCCTGTGGCTGAGGTAAAAGCCACTGTAGGCCCAGAGGAGGCAGCTGATTGCAGCCGGTCAGCTATAAATAAAGCTGCGCGCACCTTGTTACTGTTAGGGGCCATTAAAAAAGGCTTTATTCCTCCATTTCCTCCATGCTTTCTGCCACCGCTACTGTCTCAAGTCTGTGAACGCTAGAACTACAAGTAATCCTGCTCACATTTAAAAGATGAAAAGTGTGATTAAAAAAGGGTTTTGAGTTTGTGAATCAAATGCGAGACGGTGCCAGGAAGAAGACGAGGACCTCAAGAAGGAGCTCTGAGATTGAAATCGCAAGATTAAAGGTGCGATTGATAATGCTGATAACATTCAGCCATTAGATGTCCTCCCTCGTTCCATTTCATTAACTTCACAACAAGTTGTAGCACTGACCGTTAATCTCAGCCATTTATCCATTGGCTGAACTGGAAACCAAATGTCCTATATCTTCCACAGAGATACAAAAAAACATTCATTTTGGACCCGCTGATCGCTGATACCAATACTGGCACTTGTTTTTTTTACACTTCAGGCAATGCATCGGTACCAACCATGTCATGCTGATTTTCAAAGGAGTCCCTTGACCATCATAAAGTGGGCATGTCTGTGAAGGGGAGACTCGTGGGTACCCATAGAGCCTCATCCACACTGGGAAGCATGGCGGCTGCGTTACCTGTTTTTTATTTTGGCGTCCCTTTTCAAAGCAATTTTTAAATCAACACTTCCTGCTTTCAATTCGAAATAAAAGCCTTCAAGCCTTTTTTTCTGTGGACAGAATTCCTTCATTTGCTAACACAAGGCTTTTATTCTGAAAATGCGCCGGACAGTGTTCTAGAACATGCAGTGACTTGAATGAATATTTTAATTTTAGCCCTTTAATAATATTTATAATGAAATGAAATGGCCATTAAAAGGCAAACTCTATGCAGAAAGAAAGGGCTGACAGTAGCAGCAGAAACACAGCTGAAATGCAGCTGGTGTGAACGCCCAACGCGTGTATCACGCAGCCACCACGCGGTCTTGATGTTCCCTGTGTGTCCGGGCTATTAAGGTTCTGAATTTATTGTAATGTCAGCCATAGGTACATCAAATTTATGGGATAGATAATTGTGTTTTTTTTTTGTCTATTGGAGAGCAGTAACTTCATTTGGTGAGGCCCCTCCTATACAGAGTACAACATCTGTCAGTGAGCAGGAGGAGGATGAAAAGAGAGAGAGGAGTGGCAGGGCTAAGGGAACTCCTGGTTCTGTTGCTGGATGATCAAAGAAGTTGTGGAGGGAGCAGCCGTAATCTGTGAATCACAGAACTGAAGGGGTAACGTCAGAACAGCCTCAGTGGAAGGAGAGGACTGCAGGCAAACATCCCATCTTCAGCTCTTCCCATTAACTTTTAATCTGGAGTGGTGTGAGACTGTAATGCTGCGTGTTCCGTGCTCCGCTTCTCCTGTGATCTCCTCATAAAAATGTATAATTTCCACTGTCACCGAGGGACGACTAGAGGACAATATTAATGTATTCTGGAGAAATTGGAATGCGCGAAGTGCTCGGAGCGCTGCCCACTCGAGCAAGTACCACACGCACTGTGATTACAGTGCGTATCCCTTCAGGGATAATTCAGCACAATACAAGCTTTTCTGTGCCGCGTTTACTTTCGGATAAATCATATTTTCAACAAGCTGCACGGTCCCTTATACACGATCCATCAGCGCTCAGAAGACCAGGGCGCTCTGCAGGGAGCGGTGCTTACAGACCAGTCCTGTGGGTAAATAACGGGCCCATTTAAATCAGGCTGAAAACAATGTCACGAGAAAAAACGGCATCGTAACCTGAGATTCTGGCGGGGCGTTAAAGTATGTAAAGGCTTTGCTGAACTTATTGAATTAAAAACAGATAGATCGGCACACAAAGTAGCACCTGTTAGACTAGATATTTCTTTCATCTAGTACCCTTCTGTGTGGAGTTTGCATGTTCTCCCCGTGTTAGCGTGGGTTTACTCCGGGTGCTCAGGTTTCCTCCCACAGTCCAAAGACATGCAGGTTCATTGTTGACTCTTAAATGTCCCGTAGGTGTGAATGGTTGTCTGTCTCTATGTGTCAGCCCTGTGATAGCCTGGAGACCCAATGTCAGCTGGGATCGGCTCCAGCCCTCCCACCCCTCCCACCACCCTGCGACCCTGAATAGGATACAGATAATGGATGGATGGATAGTACCCATCCTATCGGACACTGGGTGTCTTTCTTGCCGTTTCTCTTTGTCGATCTTAATGACATGTCGGAAGGTTAACACAAGTGGGGAAGGCGACTTTCTTCCCCTATTGCAATATTTAAAACCAATCTGCTGTCAAAGATAAAAAATAATCACATCCAGATGTAGACCACCAGCACTCATTAACCTCTCTGCACTTCCTGCAGCTGCACCTATAGCAGAGGTCCACCAGTGGAACACCTCTTCCTAACTGGACGCGATGCGAACGAGCGAACCGATGTCTGATTGTTTCAGTTTTTCCCGATGAAGATGTCCTATCACGCTCCGCGCCCTGACTCTATTTATGGGAAGTTTTGCACACCTCCAACCTATTTTCACTGGTCAAAATCAACACTGACAGTTAATCAACATCACTCTCTCCGTGTAGTGGAGAGCGACATCGCTCGTAGTACTTCTGGACAATTTATTTGCTTTACTGGTGGCTAATTCTGGTGATGCACAATGAATGCATGCAGCAGTATCCTGTGACAGCCACAGATAACAGATTTATTTTTCTTTTTTTGTCAGAGCATTTGATTTATTATCATTATATTATCATCATATCAAAAAAGGTGTGAAAATCGGGAGTGAAAACAGAAGAAGTGTGACCCCCCGGGAGGGAAACCGGGAGAGCGTTGACAAGTGTGTATGTTGAGCCTAAAAGAGCCGATATATCCAGCTAGTTTTTAATTGTACAGTCAATGTAAGCTTCCCTGAAGCTAATACCCCCAGATATTCTGGTAATAATCAAGTCCTTCATTTGAAAAAATAATTTGTGCCCATGAAATAATAACTCATACTCACAAATTAGTCGTCGCCCTTGAATTAATAATTTGTGTGCACAATTGAGTGATTCTTTCTCTTGAATTTACCCTTGAAGGTAACATTTTATCACTTTAAAGCAGTTCATAATTCATCATTTTAGTAGCTGTTCCTGGAGCTTTTATCATAACTACATTATTATGTATGGTGTGATCTAAACCAGGTTTCATTATTGACCTTGGGAAGAGCAGCTGAACAACCTCCATTAAGTAGTTGTCTTATAGGCATCTCTCACACAATTCATATGGTGATAATTTGCAATAAATACCACAATACTAAAGTATTCGTAAAGGGTTTCAAAGTCTGCGTAAACGTGATGGACACAATATGAGAAAAAAAGACCTTTGCAGATTTATCATTGATCATTTCTTTAAAGACATTATTATTGGAAAATGTGGTGTTTGGTATCTTCATAAAAACCCCAAACAATTTCTCATAATAAATTTGAAACGTTTTCTTTTAAAAGGTCCCATATTATAAAAAAGTGAGATTTTCATGTTTTTATTTTTATTATAAAGCAGGCTTAAGTTCTATATAAATACTGTGAAAGTATCGAAACGCTCAATCCACAGGGAAATACACACAGCCCGTATTCAGAAACTGTGCGTTTGAAACAAACCGTCAGGATTTCTGTACATTTGTGATGTCACAAATATACAATATTTAGACCCTTTACCCAGTTTTAAATGTAAACATTCTAAACGTGTCCCAGTTTATTCCTGGTTGCAGTTTATGTTAATAACATCAGCTGACCGGAAGTACACATGGATCCAAGCTGTTGCCTAGCAACGCAATCCTGTTGCAATTTCGTCGCAATTCTGTTGAAATATAGGCATATTCAGGCCGACAGTATGAGGAAAATAATGTTGTTGTTTTTTTAAT
Source organism: Sebastes fasciatus (assembly GCF_043250625.1). Classification (NCBI taxonomy): domain Eukaryota; kingdom Metazoa; phylum Chordata; class Actinopteri; order Perciformes; family Sebastidae; genus Sebastes; species Sebastes fasciatus. The sequence continues at coordinate 14,555,154 of NC_133818.1, read as the reverse complement.
TACAGCATGTAAACATGTTCTAGTAGAAACACAAAATACAAGTATGAACCTGAAAATGAGCACGATATGGTACCTTTAATCTTTTATTCATAAATATAAATCTAACAATAAATACCTTATTTTGTTGTTTTCTTGAAACCGCCTTCTAATTTGACAAAGAAAAAGGCTATTAAGACACTCCGTATATGTAGGAATTAATATTTTTGTTCAGTGTGATATACCTCTGGCTCTTTTATTATTGTTATAGTGAATGTGAATTATGTTCTTATGTTTAATAAATAAATAAAGTAGCCAACTAGTGTAAAATAACATGATGCCATGGGTTGGTTTTCCTCCTGTCATCCACCATTTTTGGAGCCGCCACTTGTGTGCATGCACCTACATGAACGCACATGCACCAATATCTGTTATTGTCATAAGGCTGTGTGATAAATGATATGCACGAGTTCAGTAAACAACATTGATGAACATTATGGCAGCCCACCGCTAAGAGAGAGCTGTGACTCACTGTTATTAGACAGAGTCTTTGAGGACGGCTGTCTCGCTCTCCCCGTGAGACAGACAGACAGACTGGCAGCTCAGGGTTAAATGTTGGAAAGTGGAAAATGAGGGCAGAATCTCCTTCCTGCCAGCCAGTCAGTCCTTATCGCAGCCTCTCTCTGAATATTCCTGCAGGCTCTCCAGAGAGCTCTGCTTTCTCCACTGTCTCTCGCCGTGTGTGTTTTTTTTTTTTTTTTATCACAAATCCACTTTCCTTTATGTAATATATGTAAATTGTAGGCCATGCAGCAGCTTTGTTTAACTGCTGAATTGGATCTTAAGTAAGCGAAAGTATTTATTTTTAAAACACCACAACAAACGGTGGCGGTGGCGGTGGCGGTGGCGAAACTCATTTAGACACGTTCCGTTAAAGAGCCCCATATTTTACTGTGTTTCCTATAACACATTAATAAAGAGACTTCCTGTGGTCCCCGGCACAGATTATGTGGACTATATTTTCTTCTGCTTTCTGTATCTAAACGCTCCGTGAAAATGAGAATTCTGGAGATATGGGATCCATAATTCAGCTCCAGCTGTTAATTACAACGTGTGTAATGACTTCCTCCGGCCTCTTTTACTCCGGCGCTGCCGTCTCCGCGGAGCTGCAGTGTGTTTTCTGAGGAGGGCTTTGTCCTAGATTCTCCAAAATCAAAGTCAACGGCCACAGCAGCGTAAAGACACTGGCAGTCATCTTAACACTAATACAGTTTTTGTAGTATAAAGGGTGAAGGCTTGGATATGGATGGTGGGAACATGTCCCTATCAATATTTGAGCAAACTCACTGAGCTGCTCCGGTATATATATATATATATATATATAAGTTAACTTGATAACGCGTTAACGCAAATTGTCAGGAAGGAGGTTAAATAATGCTCCAAACTTGCGCTAAATCTTGGCGAAAAAACTGTCATGTCCATTTTCAAAGGGGTCCCTTGACCTCTGACCTCCAGATATGTGAATGAAAATGGGTTCTATGGGTACCCACGAGTCTCCTTTACAGACATGCCCACTTTATGATAATCACATGCAGTTTGGGGCATGTCAAGTCATAGTCAAGTCAGCACGCTGACACACCGACAGCTGTTGCCATGTTATGTTATGATTTGAGCATATTTTTGATGCTAAATGCAGTACCTGGGAGGGTTTCTGGACAATATTAGTCATTGTTTTGTGTTGTTAATTGATATCTAATAATAAATATATACATAAAGCAAGGATATGTGCCCACTCCCATGTTGATAAGAGTATTAAATACATGACAAATCTCCCTTTAAGGTACATGAACAGATAAAAATGTGCGATAAGTCGGAAAACGTATTAGTCTCATGACTCTGTTTTTTACTAAATGTGTGTTGACAACTTCCACTTGTAGAAATACAAAAGATGGATAGTGGCGTTTTTTTTTTTTTAGTAACTGGTGTTTGATTGTGTGAGGAACGGATTAACCCTGACTAAACACAAATATTTACCGGTGCTGAGCCAATCAGATTTCAACAAAAATAAGGATAAGTCTAACAGTGCGGTCTGACAGGCGCTGGCCCATGCTGGGGTTGTACAAAAAAAAAGAGAAAAAGAAAGACCGGCCCACCGGGAATTCCCGAGCATCCCGATGGCCAGCCCCTGGGAATACTGCTGCATGTGTGAGAACGGTTGTATGAAGTGTCTCCAGAGGGAGCTGTGTGGAGTCGGAGAAAGTGACTACAAGTATGAAAGTGAAAAGAATCTGTGTGAGTTAGAAAAACGTGAGTTTACATGCTCCTCATCTCTGCTTTAGGCTACATTAGGCCGCATAAATCTAGATAACTGTGACAGTGTAGGTGTGGTGTGGCATCATCATCAGCAGCTCTGTGAGGATTTGGCTTGATTGTTGATCTGCCATGCGGGCTGCAACAACGTGCTGAAATACTCAAGTTAAACTGGGTCCAATGCACCACTGACACATAGGGATGGGGATCGAGACCCGGTTCTATGAGGACCTAGTTCCATAAAAACGATGGCCACACTGCACCATTAAAAAAGAATCATTCACCATTTAGCTACTTTTATTTCGCTGCCCATTAATCCAGATTGTCAGTAGTCAGTATGAAGTGAACACAATGAGCTGATTGTACTTCCCCTGCCGTGGAATTCTCCAGCGACATGGTTTGGTACTATTTGGAAGAGATCAAGGAAATGATCCCTGAACCGCTGCCTGCTACATCCGCTGCCTTTGCCAGGTACTTCAGTGTGGTGACAGAGATCTGAGCTAAGGGTAGATAAGAAAACTGGATTTTGATTTGACAATGTCATCACTTGAGAAGGGGGATGCCCAAAATAGAGGGATGGGAGGTCCCAGGAGGTGGGGGGGGGGAGTTGACCGGCCCGTGCTGTACCTCAGCCGGAAGCTGGCAGAAAGAGAGAGAGGTACGGTGGAGAAAGAGTGCTGAGCCAACAAGTGGGCGGACCGCTCCAATGGCAATGGTTGGTGGTTGGGTTGAGGGGTGGATGTTGCCCTGGTCTAAGCTTGGCAGTGTAGGTGTGGTTGGGCATGGAAGGAGGGTACCGCCACTCGCAGGAAGGTCCATGCACCTGTGAGTATTTGGCACTGGTTGTTGATCTGCCATGCGGGCTGCAAATAACGTGCTGAAATACCACAATGATGCTGGTTCCAACGCACGACTGACACGCGAGCTGGCAGAGATAGACGAGAGAGAGCTGTGCACACAAAGAGGCGTGCTGTTCAAACAGACGTACCGGTCCATACGGCAACTTTATTTCATTAGAAGGATTATTGGTTGTAAAATAAACATGTATGTACACCTGCCGGTCAGTCTGTTCATCCGAGCCCTCCAGTGACACTCACAATAACAAAACTAGACGGTGCTACACAACTAACAATTGCTTTTGGTCAGTGGAGCACATTTCTGTATCGAGTGAGGCTCTGCGGGGCCGACATGTTCCGTACTGTTCCACCAGTGAAGGACCACTCTACCTCTGGTGTTCACATTGTTCACAGCTGCCCTGGAATAGTTTGGTTAGTGTTAAACATCACACAGCCGCAGCAGCTAATTTCCAGTAGAGATTGCTGGTAGAGAGAGACAGGTCATTCCACCACTTTTTATCATTCAAAGTGGTTCAGTGGAGGGAGAGGCGCTTTCGAAACAGACCCGGGGCCCCCTCAAATGAAACGAGAACCCGGTGTCAAGTTTAAGTGGGCCAGTTTAAAGTTAAGGTCGACGCAGCACATTGCAGAATTACCTCCTCCTCTCTCGGCAGACAAGCACACGCTTGCGCGTGCCCACTTACAAGTTAGCAGGAGGAGAAGCCGGTGAAGCCGAGATCTCCCCCCGGTCCGGGGTAATAAAGGGTCGTGACATTCAGCACTTCCAAGGGCCAGGAGCGCATGAGAGCTCTTTCACTAAAGTGGAAGACAGATTGAATGCCCGGACGGCCGCGGAGAGAGGAAAAGGGAGTCAAGACAGTCATGGAGGACTCCTGGGAGAGGATATTGATTTCATCTTCCCTCCACACATGACTGGAACAAAACACGGTTAGTGATACGTCCAGGAGTCAGAGGATGTAGTAAATATTGTGATCGGAGGGAGGACGAGGTCAGCTAAAACCTTAAAGCATTAATTACTCTGCGTTTTCTGAAACACATTGGTACAAGAAATAGACATTTTCTGCAATCCCCAGTAGGGATGCTCGGTCCGAGACTGGACATAATCACTGGATCGGATATCGGGAACAAAATTTGATCCATTTCCGTCACATACGCCCTTCTGTGTCAATTTTCTGTGATTTGTGCTGAAAAATACAGACATGAGAGATTCAAAAGAAAGAAAACGTCACTGGAGTGAACTAATTCATCTCACTCTATTGTCAGATTTGACTTTTTTTATAAAGTATTATTATTGATTATCTCTATATTGAGGCTGTCTCTGAGGAAAAAAGAAGCATCTGCAAAGCCATAAAATCCTAACAATATACACCGGTGGCAACTAAAGCAGTCGGATACAAACCAAACATGGATTTTACAGTGAAAGTCTCAGCTCCCTCCAGCAGCTCATCTCCTCCTTATGTACATATTTTTTGGTATCGTGAATTCTCATGTGCATGGAAAAATGTACTCAATAAATTCAACAACTGCTTCCACTTTCCAGGAAACAAAGGATACCACACACATAGAATATACTGAAAGTGCATGCTGAATTAGGCCTGGATCTATCAGGGGGGCTTCTGCCTTCACTAATCGGGTTATTGAAGGCAGATATGTGCCCAAAAGTTTGCTTGCAAAATGTGGTCATGAGATATTCAAGAGAACATGGACAAATCTTGAGGGAAGGGAAACTGCAGTTTGAACAAGTGAATGTATCGTACCCTACTGTCAGACTGTTTTGTCTTTGCTCTTTAAAGAGTTGGTGAATATGGAACTAGCAATAATTCAATATTATCAATAATCAGTCTAAAGAGCGGTGAACGTTGAGTACGGAAGAGGTTGGAGCAGATCGGTGCGTCCAAAAACACCAAACTTTCCAGCCCATTCTCATTCCCAGGGCGTTAAATACCGAGGCTTTGTCGGAGTTTGGTAACGCCGCAAAGACACCCTTTAGCGGCGGTATGAAACGCCCATTAACGAGCCTATAATTTAAACCCATCCTCAAAAACAGGAAACGCTTTCGTTGCCCAATGTTGATTTATTACATAACGTCCGTACTTAGTTACGCCACTTCCGGTATTATTTAAGCCAAATCGCGATCTTTTCCTAAACCTAACCAAGTTGTTTTCCCGTGCAGACAGAAGTTTATTTTGATAGCGTAAATTGGACACTGGACATTCGTAAGAAAACACACACAAAAAAAATTTAGAATAACGTTTTGTAAGATATTCATACGAACCGTTGTAGGATAATACGTTGAGAATATTGGACAATTCTGCAACACCTTTTGAAAATTCAATGACAATGCTACGATGTCGATAATTTGATGATCCTCCTTAAGGATTTCGATCGACCCTGGTAGTAGATTGGGTCTTCAGATCATGTGCATACATGATGTTACTTTCTGGTTAAAAGTCCAGTAAAAGACCAAGGAAAAAACGACAGAAAGATCTGCTGAGCTATTAACCTGATGAACAGTGATTGTAGAGGCCTGTAGAGTTTTACACGGAATTAAACAATTCCAACCAGCAACGGACTGAACTCACTGATGGACTAATAGAATAGCTAATAGAATCTGTAACAGCACAGCATCATGAGCGGTGATGAAGTCACTTGCTGTTGTGTGTGCACAGTGGCGGACTCAGGCTGTCTGAGGGGCGAAACAAATAAAAAGGGGCACCAGCTGTACGTTGTGGGACAACAGCACACAGGAAGTTTTCTAACGTCTAAGGCAGCCTTTATGGCACTGCGTCATGTGTTATCTTGACCATATAGGGACATCCAAGAAGGCACTTTGGTGGTGTTATCTTCGAACATTGGGGCACCAAAGGAGGAAACCTGAGCACCTGGAATAATCCCACGCTAACACGGGGAGAACATACAAACTCCACACAGAACGGTACTAGATGAAAGAATTATCTAGTAGAATTAAAACATATAAATCGTGTAGCACATGTGAGCACAGTATACTCTCAGTGTGATATTCATACGTTCAGGAGTTACTATGCCAACCACCAGCGGGTGCTTAAACTGTCACCGTACGAGCCCCTCTGTAAAGCATCAAGCCTACAATCAGTCCGCTTTCTTATGCTGCCAGTTTACAGCAAACATTAGTAATCATATGGAGAGAAATCCATTAGACACAAAGCAGTGACCTCATTCAACAGGCAACGCCGTGCAGTTTGGAGTTTAGAGGTGCCAGGCAGCTTTCTGAAAGACGACAGCAGCAGAAGGAAGCAGGTTGGCAGTAAGTGGGTAAATGACTTCACATCATCGCAAACCCTTGAATGCACCGAACATCATAAATTGATGTTATGTAACAGCGAGGAAGTGTCTGAAGGTGGATTTTTTTTTTCTCCCTTTAATATCTACTTATGTTCCGAGGCTTTTGACTGTGTCTGACGTGTTCTTTTGTGCCGTGTTGCAGCAGAGCCTTTAAAAAGCCTTTCAGAGACATTTCATTGGAGATCAGTGCCAGCAGAGAGACCACGTCATGAGTTATAAAAACTGGTCAGGCTGGACTGTTTGGTTACCAGCCAGCATGTGGCTGGTATTGTCTTCACCGTGTGCGTCATCATGGTGACTACACCTACTGTAGCAGGAAGTACCACAGAAGAGGTTGGAGTACTTTAAGAAGTGTTTGTGTCCGTCTGTCTGTTGACACATTTTGCACATTTTTTCATCATTAAATTCACTCCTGTATATGCATATAAACTGTACATGTATATTAAAACGGGAAAAGAGTTAAGTATAACTATCTGTAAAGTTTTGTATACGCTGATGATAACGCCTTTTCCAAATAAAAAAAATAAAAATTCACTTCTTCTGAACAATTTAGCGGGGAAATCAACGGTATAGATTTGGAAATTTGGTAGTTTTTATGAAAACTAATTGAGGTTTGAGGGTTGAGAAGCTGCACAAACTGGTGCAAAAAATACCGGACTTTCGCCCAGGAGATCGGCGTTTGTGTTCCGTGTGAAAACAGAAGTCAATGTTGATTTATTTGTCATGTAACTTGCGGACTTAAGTAAGTTAATTTAACCCAAACCGCCATCTTTTCCTAGACCTAACTAAGTCGTTTTGTTGCCTAGGGCTGACCCATAAGCTTCAACCAACGTTTTAATCTTTTTATTAAGTATGTAATAATAATATATAAATCCCAAAATAGCCCATGAAATAAGGAATAATCCAAAATCGCGAAGCTTCGAATATTTCTCAGTGAAACTTTCGAAGCCCAAAAATATTCGGGACAGCCCCTATTGTTGCCTAAACCTAACCAAGTTGTTACCTGTGAAGACGGACGTTTATTTTGAAAAGACTGTCTGCATGTAACGAGCGGAAATTGACACGCGTTGCTGGACATTCGTAAGATATCATACGAACTGTTGTGTGAGGATACGTTGTAAACTGTTAGCCGTGGTGGCTTCTAGACGCTGATGCTGTTGCCTAGCAGCGATGTTCTCAGGACTTAACCACTTGAGCGCCAAGCCTATCAGGTTTCATTTAAAGGCGTATCACTTTTACATATATATATCCTCTGTGGAGGTATTATTTTCTAAACTCGAGGAAACATTAGTCACAGCTGGTGACTGAGGTGAATCTGTGTCGTGAACCTTAACAAACAGCAGATACTGCTCACTTTACTGTATTCTAAATGTATCTGCCAGTCTGTATTATCCTCACTGCTGTCTGGGGATTTGCTGCCATGTTTTGTCCCGTCTGTTATTTGAGACCGTCATCCATCCATCCATCCATGGATTGTTTATGCATCTTCCGTGTGTGTATTGTGGAGGAGGCTACAACCTGTATTTCATTGTGCAAACCTGCATCGTATAATGCAACACGGCTGAACCGTGGACCTTGAATAGGGCTCTGGCGAGACAGAAGTGATGGAGTCAGCAGTGTGTTCATCATGTGTGTGGGTCCTGTAGCTGCCAGCCCCGTATAGCATCTGATCCCCGTGACTGCTTCACTCCGTTTCACCTTGTTAACTGCAGAAATAAACAGGAATTCCTGTCTGCCAAGGCCCCCCCCTGACACCGATGCCATCATATTTACACAAAACAATCGCTGTGTTTCAATTTCAGCACGGCGTGTCACATGTCAAGTCTGGCTTTCAGTGTCGATATACGGTGACAACGAAAGGAGGGGAAAAGCGTCAGTGGTTGCAGAAGTTCTCGTCGAGGAGGAAACAGGAAGTGTTCTAGGTGGGGGAAAAATAAAGCCAATCCACAGCCATTTACTGCATAAAAGATGATGGATATGATTTGTGTATCCATCTGCATTATTTTTGTTGTGCAAGGATCGTAGTGTATTATAATTCCCATTGTTGTAATACATTATAATCCTTCTATAATGAATTATAATATGATTATTAATTAATCTAAGTGGTCATTAAAGGTCTCTTATCATGCTCATTTTCAGGTTCATACTTGTATTTTGTGTTTCTACTAGAGCATGTTTACATGCTTTAATTACTCCCCAGCCTGCCGTGTGTTGCTCACACCCTCCAGCTGGCTGTTAACGAGGGTCTTTTGGCACAGAGAAGTACTCGTATCGGCGAGTATCCAAATGTAAGTACTTGTACTCGGTCTGAAAAAAAGTGGTATCGGTGCATCCCTCACTTTAATGTTCAAAAAATCCTTTTATTTTCTTCATACTGTCTGCCTGAATATACCTGTATTCACCTTCTGTTGGAAATGTTTAGCACATTTCAAAGGAATTTAAATAACCAATGAAACCAAATAGTGCGCAAATTGTTAGGTTTTGTTTGTTTGGACCCCAAAACAGAGACTGACGCAGGTAGGTAAAAAATAAGAGTTTATTAAACAAAAGAGCAGGCAGTGGAGGCAGGGAGCTGGCTGGCTCGTAGGTAGAATAATCACCGGCGAGGAGAGAATGTATTCCCAGAGATGACACATGGAAAAACTCAGTAACTGAAGACACTGTAATTAAGTACAAAAAAAACCCACGAGCAACACGAGAAAACTGCAAACTGGCAGCTAAACACTGCGAAGAAACTTTAAAAACACTGAAATAAAATTACACCGAGCACGACCCAACGAGACAGAATTATGTGGCAGAGTAGTGGAGTGAAGACCGAGGCTTTTGTAGTCAGGTTGATGAGCTGAGTGGAAGCAGGTGTGCCTCGTCTGCTGCCGTGGGAGGAGCCAGCCTCAGCATATTTTACTAATAATATATGGATATTTTCATAACACATTTTACTAATAATTTTCAGATAAATTTTTTGGATATTTTTCACATATTTCTTAATGTTTTTTTTCATGCTTTTAGCCTCTTTACAAATAGATGTTTTTTTTTGTTTAGTTTTCACATATTTTACTGTCATTTTTGGGATATTTTTTAGACAATTTTCATGTTTTTCGGCCAATTTTCACATGTTTTTCAAATATTTATTTATACTTTTTTTCACATATTTTACTAATAATTTTCCACCATTTTTTTTTGTTGATATTTTTCCATAATAATTTTAAGCTGTTGACGAATAGATGTTATTTTTTTTTAGTTTTCCCATATTTTACTAATATCTTTCAGCCATTTTTGGGACATTTTTCAATATTTTTTGACATATTTTACAAATAATTTATGGATATTTTCCAACACATTTTACTAATAATTTTCTGACATTTTTCGAATATTTTTCACATATTTCCGAATGTTTTTTTTCATGCTTTTAGCCTCTTTACAAATATACGTTTTTTTTGGTTTACTTTTCACATATTTACAGCCACTGGTGTTATTAATAACAGGGATTCTCTGAAAGTCACATATAGTACCTTTAAGGGTTATTATGTACTCAGTGTCAACAGAAAATCCTTGGCCTATATATAAATAAATATATATTTTTATTTTATCAGTGTGTACAGTATGTCAGTGTTTGTCTTTTGGAGAGAGAAACATATGGATTGTAGGCGCAGGCATCCCACATGAAACCCGAGGCTTTGCACCGGCGTTTGCCTCTGAACCAATCCCTCGGAGATGGAGCCCAAACATGTGAGAGCTGAAGCTCATCCCTCATTATCGATACGCAGGAGGCCCCGCAGGCCCTCTGTTCACGCCGCCCTGTGATTCCTCACTGTCACTCTTTTCTTTATGTTTGCTATTTGCATGATACGCCGGGGACATGAGCCCTCACACTTGTCTTCTGCTACAGGAATAACACGTCTCTCTATGTACACGGACATGTTAGCGTAACAATGAGCAAGAAATGGCAAACAGGAGTCCGCTGACTGTTTACACTGGGGGTAATTAAGGGAGGCCGTTCCGCGCAGTTTGCATAAATTAGCGATCATCGCTCACCGGGATTTGTTCGTGTTTACTGGGAGGGGAGGAAAAACTTCCTCGGCAGCGTTTTTTTTTGACAAAATCAAAGCGCGGTAATGATTACTAAAACATCAATAATAGTTTAAAGAGCGCATTCCCCTCTTTAATTAGCATGCTAGTGTCACCTTTTTTTCCTCCGACTCAATAGCGTGACTGTGTGCATACAGATCATGTGAAGCTCTCTCAGCTAATGAGAGTGTTAGGCGGCGCAATTAAAAGCTCCAGATCTGTTCGTACATAATCGTATATGATCGTGAAGTGCCTCACACGTCCAGAGCTGCAGGAGACATTATTAACACGACTTTGAGTAAATCAGAGAGGAAACGATCATTACAGAAATGGTGATTACACCAGAATCAACAATAAAGGCAAATGTCAGCATTATGTAAGTATCAACAGTGGAACCAAATTTGGTTAGTTAGTCTTACTTTAGTCAGAGCTACTAGAGAGGGGGAAGGGAAAACAGCACAGAAAACATACAGCCGTATGATTAGTTTTACTACAATTATTAATTAATACCAAAATATGTGCCGACAATTAATAAGCCTCAAGAGGCTACAAAAATAAGCATAGTGAACACATGAATTGGCATAAAAGATGAAGTGATTGCACTCAACTTATCGGCTATCAGAAAGAACCAGTTTACAATTTTCAATTTACAAATGTAGTAATTTTAAGTCCAACCATGTTGTTTTTTTTCCTCAACTTAAAGGTCCCATATTTTAAAAAGTGCGATTTTCAGGTCTTTTTACATTATAAAGCAGGATTAAATACTGTTAAACTATCAAAACGCTCAATATACAGAGAAATACACACAGAAATTTGGGTGTTTGAAACAAGCCGTCAGGATTCCTTGTCCATTTGTGATGTCACAAATATACAATATCTAGACCATTACGCGGTTTTAAACGCAAACATTCTAAATGTGTCCCGGTTTATTCCCTGTTGCAGTGTATGTGAGTGACATCAGCTGACAGGAAGTAAACATGGACCCAAACTGTTGCCAAGCAATGCAATTCCGTTGAAATGCACTGAAACGGAGCATTTCAGAAAGAGGGTAAATACAGGCATAATCAGGCAGACAGTACGAGAGAAATAATGTGTTTTTTCTAACATTACAGCATGTAAACATCTTCTAGTAGAAACACAAAATACATGTATGAACCTGAAAACAAGCATGATATGGGACCTTTAAGTGTTTTTGTTTAATTCACAACGTTACACATGTGTTTACTGCGACCGAAAAGGGATGCCGAGGGGTCTAAAATAGCGTGAGTATGTGACGAGTTGGGATGAGAACGTGTTGAGCTACAGTCTGGTGGCTCAACACCTGAACTGCTGGTTCAAGGCTCTTATGGACAGTGATTACAAGAGACTGCCCTCACCACAATCAAACACACACACACACACACACCTCCCCAATCAGAGAGTCTTTATCTTACATCTGAGATCGGCAGCTCAACACTCCTCCTCTCCTCCTCCTCAAAGATAGGAATCTAAAATGCTCCTCCGCCCGTCTGTTTTATCTGCAGCCGCTCTTAATGTGGCTCATTACTCCCACAGACTGGCTGGTAGCCGGGGGTAGAAAGATGGAGGACACCTTCAGATCCCTTCCCACCTCCTCACAGTGCACCTCTCCACTTCCTCATTTTGGAGAACGTCAGCAGAGAGCGTGTGCTTATCCAGAGGAGAGCTGCTGAGCTCGCTGCTGTCTTCCATCTATTTCCTGCTCTCACACACTCTCACTCCTGTGCATCAACACCTTGGAGCTGCCTTTAGAGACATCACTCAAGAGCTGGAGGATGGGATGCTGCTGACGGAGGCAGCGTTGTTACTCATCACCTTCTCTGCCCACGCGTTTCTGCAGCCGCCGCTGTGATGTACGACATCTCAGATGTTTCTAATTGGTCCTCTGGTTAGCCCTGCAGAAGGAACAATGCACAGGTTCACAAAGAAGAGAAAAAAGAAAACTGCACTGTGGGGTGTAATTAATGTAGCAGCGCTTGTGAACAAACAATACATTAATTATTGATTCATTTATCAAATTAATTAATTGTTTTGAGGGTTGAGCAGTTGCGAGTGAGTAGGGAAGGTCGAGCACAGACTGTATGTAAAGATGGACAACAAGACAGCTCCCAAACGTGAAGCCAGAACATCTGGATCGCCCCCTGGTGGCTGGCTGCAGTACAGGTCATAAACCCCGCCTCCTCTATGTTAGCAGGTAAAGTTGTTTTGGGAATTTAAAAGGGCTTTTAGACCTTAAAAAACTAAATTAAACTAGATTTTTCTAATCATTTAACCCAAATCTAGTGAAAAATTCAAATAAGGTGGACAGTTTGCACATCTGGTTTGGTAAATGTGCAGGATAAAAAGCTGTGTAAAAAAGAAATTATGGAAAAAAGGTTGCTTATTTTATATTTCTGGAAAGAATTAAGAGATTTTTAGATACAAAACTCTGTTCAAGATAATCACAAACTTCATCAAAATCTCTTCACAATTGAAGAGTTACGTATTAAAAATGTCAAAAATAAAATTTAAGCAGCCCACAACCACATACCCTAACCCACATATAATTTGCAATGTAATCAATCCAGTTATTGACAGCTTTTATATCATTGCATTTGCAATAATAAATGAAATATTATCTGCTTGTTCTCTTTACCTGCTCATTAATCAGCAGTTCTAATAGGATCAGGGTCATAACTACTGCCATAAAACATATTACTAACAATGACAGTCACAGGCGAGATGAACACTTTTGTCTTTTATGTTATGAATGTGTTCAGGTACATTTGGATCTGTGTCTTGGTTATTGAATTAGCTGGGAAGAGAAACCAACCTAAGGCTGGTATGTTATCATGGAAGGAATTATTCAAAATGTCCTGACATGAATGGTTAAATGTGAGTGGACTGGGGTAGTAGTGCCAATTACAAATCCCCTGTGTGTGCCCTGAGGAGGTACACTAGTGGTAGCCTTACAAAATGGAATTGTTGCAGGATCAAACTGAAGTCAAGGCTGACATTTCTTTTTTTTTTTTTTTTGCCGTTTGGTGGCTCCTGCAGCGATCCGCCGGCCTACCCAGAGACCCCCTCATACCATCCTTTAGACGAAGCAGGGGTAGTAATAGGACAAGACACTTCCAGACCGGATTTTAATGAGACATCAGAAGAATTAGGGCTGGTAAAAAATCCCTGTATTCCTCCTCATTAATTAGACAGAATCTGAGCTCATCAAAGGGATCCTTCAGTTGGCCAGAGAAGAGAGGTAGCTGGTTCCAGGGAGTTCTAGCCTCTGGACATTATTGACCTATACGAGTGAAATGGGTTGGCCCCATGTAAGCCCCACATTCTGGGGCCATAGGAATAGTGCAATCAGGTTTAATAGCACCAAAGAATATTGGTTTACTGCTCTCTAACTCTTTTTATTTGAGGATACGGTTTTTAAGGAGGAACCCAGCACCGTGCTGAAAAGTGAAGAGTTTTGTGTGTTCTGGTTAACCCTAAGGGGCGCTTTCATAAGCCAACATTTAGTCGGTTTCAATCAACCCCTGGTGCGGTTCGTTTTGTCGGTTGTGAACGCAGTAATCGTACTCTGGTGCGGACCAAAACTACCGGTCCGAGGCCACTTGCGAGAGCTGGTCTCGGACTATTTCCAAGCGAACCAGAACGCAGGCTGCTTGTGCAGGTATTTGTTGAGATGGATGCAGGTAAACGACATGAGTGGGAGAGGACCTGGACTTCTGCAGAAGTCTGATGTTTCCATGACTTCTGGGCCGAGGATAACATAAAGAATATGATAAAAATAGTGACATTTATAAAGTCATTGAAGATAAACTGGAGATGGGATTTGTGTGTACAATAGATCAGTGACGAATCAAAGTGAAACAAAATGTTGACAGCAATATATCAAAGTCTGTGATTCTCTGCATAGAAGTGTCAGCTCTTGAGACAAAAAAAGATCAAACGGCTGGCTGGCTATGTCAAAAAAGCACAGAGAAAGCAACATAGAATTATTACCTAATTCTATAGCTTTACAGCGGAGCTAAAGAGTTTTTTCTCAGTTGGTGGAGACCAAACCAGAGCTAAAAAGAGAGTAAATGTTGGACCCAAACATGACTCCAAATGTTGTGCTGTGTGCAATATGCAAGTGGGTTATTCTTTGCTAACTGTAGGCTATAATTACCTTATAACAATCAATTAAAGTAGCTTTGAAGGGACATTAAATGGTCAGTTCACCCAAATAACAAAATTGAATCTCAAAGATGGACTGCCCATCTCAAAACCGTGCTCCTTTTTTTTTTTTTTTTACCTCAGCAGTATGAACAAACTAATTGTTACAAAATGTCGTGATTTGTTTGCTGTTTTCTGACCTGCTGTGCTGAGAAAGATCTGGATATTGATTTTAAAACAATCACAAAAATGGAGCTAAACCAGGCTCTCCATCTGTCACTGGGAAAAACAGATAAGCTGAACCTTGCACTGTGCAAATAAAACCCACCTGTCCAGAGTCAAACATCCTTGTATCAAAGAGGAAGAGCGCTAACATGATTGAACACGACTTCAACGATTGTGTCGTGCCAAACGACGCCTCCTAGCTGCTCTAAAATCACTGTTGATCACGGCCTCTCGTGGCTTATTGATTCATTGATTGAGCGAGCCGTATTACCCTACTGCCCAGAGGTCCCAGACCCTGGTGGCCCCTGACAGTGACAGTGACAGTATGACAATTGCTGTGTGGTAATGTGACTGATTGCACATTTGTGTGGTAATTTAGTACCAGGCCCCTGAGACCTGCGATCCTGACAGACTTTCAGAGGCTGTAGCAGGTTCAGTTTTAGAGCTAGAGTCAAGCTACAGATATCCTATGAAACTAGAAAAACCTAAGGAATCCATTGGTACCATGTCAAGTTAGCTTATCACAGCCTCATGAAACTTTACAACCACAAACTAGAGACCTAGAGCATTCAGAGGATGGATGGTTTTCCTAGCTAGATTGACAATAAGGGGGTTTCTGAGGAGTTTAAACAACACTAGCGCTCGCCATCCAATCGCCCCGAAAAATGTGCAGAAATCTCCAAATGTCAAAAGATTTTGATCCCAAATCACAGCATGGCTTTTTCTACGGTGTTCCTCAAGGTCTTGGTGTCTTAATGTGATATTTTGGAGGGATTATTGATCATTTTTATCAATTCTCCAGTGGTAAAAAATGGTTAAATTTTGCACCAAATCTGTGTAACAAATGGTATCAACCCAAAAACTGCTGCAACGATTAATCTCCAGGTTACCTCAAATTGATCTCCAGGTTTCCAGCTTTCAGATGATGTACACTACTTCTATGTGACATCTACTGCTGACCTGCTATCTCCCCCTAAAGCCCCACCTAAAAAAGACAAAAAACTCTTCTATCGTGGGTCTCAGAGGGTTAAAGCACAATATAAGATGAACTTTTAGGGTTCCTTAAGGTGGCTCCTGCATTTTTAACTCATCTTGAGGTACTGTCTTGCAGAGGAAATCTCAAATACTTATGCATTTAAATCATATAACCAAGCTTACTTGGGGAAACTGGGGAAGTCACGGGGGGCCCAGAGTCCTGTAGTGGGTCAATTCGGTTAAAACAGTCAACTTGTCACAATGCTAATATTGGTGGACGGGATGCTCCGACGTGTTTGAGGGGTTTTCCCAACTTGTTATTTACAGCTCCAGCTCCGGTACCAGTCTTACTTTGAATCCGATTGTTGCACTGGAAAAAATAGCATGCATTTGCTGAGGCAGCTGTCGTGGTAATTGGCCTTTCAGAATCCCCTCAGTGGAGAGCTATCGATTTCATAATCAGCGCTGTACTTCTCTCCCTTGACCTCTACTGTACGCGGCGAAGGCCGAGCCGCCCGTGTTTTCAAGAGCATAATTAGAATGGATCTAATATCTTTTTTATATGCGCCCACGGCTCAGCTGTGAGGCGCTGCTGCAGCATCCCCCCCCCCACCCACTGCCAGACCTTTATTTACCCGAGTAGGCCTGCTGCATTTTGATAAGAGCATCTGTCTGGAAGAATTAATGTAATGCCTACCCAAGGAGAGGGGTTTCAATTAGGGGGAGCAGGACAAGTTCGAATGGGATGAATTCAAGCAAAACGCAGCAGCACCTCATCCACCCATAAACACGAGAGGAATATAGAATCCTCCACTTCTGAAGCCTTCTGCTTATTTCTCCCTTCAGTGATTAGTTGTTGTACGCGGCATCATTTCCATGCAGAGCATCCTTCCTCTGTTAGCGTGATGGGCTGTCAGCGTGTACAGACTGCTGCTCATTTGTGCACATTATTCTCTCTGTGAGATGTTCAAAGTGTTGCTGAATGCAGAAGAAAAAGAAGAAGAAGAAGAAGAAGAAGTCCGACAAACTTTGTGATGCATCTGTAGGAGTCGGTGGAACTTTTTTTCCGGAGGCTGCCGCTGTTGCTCCTTGACGGATGTTGCCAGCCTTTAACTCGTGAATTCTAAATCGCCTTGGACTAATTAATGTGGAAAGGCCAACGCCGCTGCAGCCAGACATCCTCTGAAGAGCCAGACAGCGTTCAGAGAGGAGGAGGAGGAGGCTGTTAGCAGCCGTCACGTGGCTAAATAAAGGACAAAAATGTCGAATTTATCAGGACATGAAGCGGAATGTCCCTTTATATTTGGCCTGAGCTCTCATCTCATTCCCTTCTTTCTTCCTCTCCTCCTCTCCTAGCATCCTCCCCTCTTATCTCCTTATCCCCTTCATTTTTTCTTGTCTCATGACTTTCCCTATCTTCCTCCCGTTATCTCTCCTTTCCTCTCCTCTCTTCATCTGTCCTTTTACCCTTCCTTATCTTCTCCCCTTTGTCCTTTCCTACTCTTCTTTGCTCCTCATCTTCTCTCATGCTTCTTCTCCCTTCTTTATCTTCCTTTCTTCTCTTCTCCCAACATCTTCCCTTCCCTTCTCCTCTTCTCTCTTCACCTCTTCTCACCTCCTTTCCTTTTCATGCTATCTTTTCCTGCTCGTCTCTTCTTCTCCCCCCCCTCTTCCTTCTTTTCTTTCTTCCTCTGCTTTGCTCCTTCTCCTCTCCTCCCCTCCTCTTCTCACATCTCCTTACCCCCCTTTAATTTTTTCCTCCTCCTCCTCCCCTTATCTCTCCTTTCCTCTCTCCTCCTTTCCTCTCCTCTCATCATCTCCCTTTTCCCCTCCCTTCCTTCTCTCCTTATCTTCTCCCATTCTCTCTCCCCCATTGTATCCTCTCATGCCCTCCTTTGTCTTCTTATCCCTTCTTTATCTCCCTTTCCTCTCTTCTTCCAACACCTTCCCTTCTCTTCTCCTCTTTTTTCTCCTCATCTTCTCACCTCCCTTGTTTTTTTCACCCCTTGCCCCTTTTACTTTCCTCCTTCCTCCCTCCTAATCTCACCATCTTCTTCTCTTGTATCACTCCTCCTCCTTCTGAACTATCTTTTCCTGCTCCTCTCTTCTCTTCTTCTTTCACCACATCCTTCCCCTCTCTTCTCCTCTTCTCTATCTCCATCTATCTCTAGTTTAACCTTTCTTTTTCTTTCTGTACTTTCCTCTTTTCTCATCTTCTCTGCACCTCCTCTCCATCTCCCCTTTTCTCTCTATTCCCATCTCTTCTTCCTTTATTCTTCTTCCCATCTCTTCTTATTTGACCTCTCTTTGAATATCACCTCCTCTCCTCCCTTGCTTTTTTTCCTCCTTTCAATCTTGTCCTGCTCTTCTCATTTTCCACTCTGTCACCTTGCTTCTATTACTTTTCTTTCCTCTTTCCTCCACTCTCTTTTCTCCCAGCATCTTCCCTTCTCCTCTCCTCTCATCACCTAATTTCTCTCCTTTCCTGCCCCTATTTGCTCCATTCATCTCCATCCCCCCCCTCCTTTCTTGTCATCTCCCTTCATGTTTCCTCCCTTCATCCTTCCTCTCATTTCTCGATCTCTCTTCTATTCTCCTCTCCTGCATGTTTCTTTGCCATCCCAGTTCAGAACTGGAAGGACGAACCAGCACGTCCAAAGCTTGAAAATCACAAAAACGCTGATGTTAGATCGATATCACCTTCAGATAAAATGAACGAGGACAACACCAGATATTCATTCAAACGCTGGATGTGCCGTGAACATGACGACCCTTAACCCTCAACATCTCAATCACATCCCTTTTATAAAGGGCTGTTTAATCTGGTACATTAATAAGGTCTCCTATAAAATCGATATAGGTCAGGGTCCCGGTGCCGTTTCTTCGGTCCACATGTATCGACTTAAAGGATTAACAAGACCAAAGAACAGAGCCGAGAGGTGGATGAACAGACGGAGGAGAAGCTCAGTGGGAGTCTGTGGTGTTGCTATGCCATGCAAGGCCATACTGTATATTCATGTATCACAGTAATAACATTAAACACTGTTGTAGTGTTTAGTACAACTCCTTCTTTGACTCTCCAGCTTCATTTGGAGTTTAGTGCCAGTTGTTTGTGTTCTTGGCTGACCTCCTTTCAGATTTGACAATCAGCATAACCACACGAGTTTAGCGCTCGGTAGTTGTGCTACTTTTTTCCCTGTGTTTTTCTGAGGATTACCCTTAATTTGTGCTCAATTTTACTTCAAATTAACACACAAAGCACAGAGCACTGCATCAAAACAAAACTGGATCATCAAAAACACACTGTGGATTTACTCAATTGGGGCATTTTTTTGGCTGCGTCTCCATGAAAAATGGATAACCCGGAAATATTTTTGGCAAAGAAATCCGCTTGAAAAGAATCAGATGTTCCCCGACGTCTTTGTGTTCCAAGGAAAGTCACGCTCATTTAGTTCATGAGCTCCACCATATGTAACGTGCTTGGCCTAACAGCCTTATAAATAAGCCTAGCTTTATATTTTTGGAATACAAGAGTCACATATAAAACATGACACATATAAATCTTTACCCCAGAAACCATCCCGTTTTTTCTGGTTCATATTGAATCCCTCTCAATGCTGCTGCTTATATTTAATTGAAAGGTAGATTAAAGTTTCAAATCTACATGTGGTGCGTTGAAACACTGGCTTCTTTCTTTAGCAGAGAGACTTTGCCAGACAGTTTGAAGTTGGCAGAGCAGAGCTTGCAGACCTCCAGGGCGCAGCGAGTGAATCTCTGGCTTTGACTGTGGAGAGATCTGCTAATCGCTGTCAGAGAGCCACGATGTAACAGCAACCAGTCTCACGTAAAGTCCCACTCGAGTCTGCTGGGAACTTCCTGATGTGATTTTGCCGATTTTGTGTATTGTGTTATGTACGCCCAAAGCGAGAGCTGTGTTCGAGTTTTCGGCAGTAAGTTGGACTCGTTTCCGGTGGGGGTTGGCCTCCGCCAGGGCTGCGCTTTGTCACCAATCCTTTTTGTGATATTCACGGACATGATATCGAGGCGTAGTCGGGGGGAGGAGGGTTTGCAGTTCGGTGTGCTGAGGATCTCATCTCCGCCTTTTGCAGATGATGTGGTCCTGTTGGCATCAATCGGTCCGGGACCTCCAGCACTCACTGGATCGGTTCGCAGCCGGGTGTGAAGCGACTGGGATGAGGATCTGCACCTCTAAATCTGAGCCATGGTTCTCAGCAAGAAACCGGTGGATTGCCTACTCCGGGTAGGGAATGAGTTGAAGTACCTCGGGTTCTTGAGTGAGGGGACAATTGAACGTGAGATTGGCCGGAGAATGGGAGCAGCGGGGGCGGTATTGCATTCGCTTTACCGCACCGTTATGACGAAAAGAGAGCTGAACCGGAAGGCAAAGCTCTCGATCTACCGGTCAATATTCGTTCCTACTCTCACCTATGGTCATGAGGGCTGGGGTCATGACCCAAAGAACTAGATCGCGGGTACAAGCGGCCGAAATAGGTTTCCTCAGGAGGGTGGCTGGCATCTCCCTTAGAGATAGGATGAGAAGCTCAGTCATCCGTGAGGGACTCGGAGTAGAGCCGCTACTCCTTTTGCGTTGAAAAGAGACAGCTGAAGTGATTCGGGTATCTGGAAAGGATGCCCCCTGGGCGCCTCCCTAGGGAGGTGTTCCAGGCACGACCAGCTGGGAGGAGGCCACAGGGGAAGACCCAGGACTACGTGGAGAGATTATATCTCCACACTGGCCTGGGAACGCCTCGGGATCCCCCAGTCAGAGCTGGTTAATGTGGCCCGGGAAAGGGAAGTTTGGGGTCCCCTGCTGGAGCTGTTGCCCCCGCGACCCGACCCCCGGATAAGAGGTTGAAGATGAAAGAGTGAGAGTGTTATGTGTACATCATTCTCACCATCACCAAGAATGCTGGCTGATGATTTATGGTGATGTGAGATTAGAGGTGCTGATGTCAGTGACCTTTCAGCTGTCGGCAGGATAACGGCGTCATTTTAGGTGACGGACTACCACAAACAGGGTCAAATGAATACCAAAGAAAAGTAGAATTACCCGCCTTCCGTCAACCAGTTAAGTTTCAGTTTACAGCCATCACTTCACCATTTATCCTGTCAGACATTTCTGTGAAATTGGAACAGGGAATAACAATTGGGCAACATTTTACGATAGCAGTTTTGTCAGATGGACACCAGATGTTTTTGTTTGGGCAACCTAATAACTGCCATGAGCAAAGGGGTAACATTTTATTGTGCTTCATCCATTTCTATAATCAATCCATGGAACATAAGCTGGTAAGAGATAAATCTAGACTTGAACAAACTGTTAGGAAACCTTTTTTTCCCCCGGTGAATGGAAGAATAAGGCTCTTGCAAATGCATGTATTATTGTGCACAAAGTAAGCCTGTTTGAAGGGTCAAGGTTCTGCAAAGATTGTTTGTCTTGAAGAGAGGGTTACATTCAGGAGGCTCAGCATTATGCAATGTCTCTTGATGTTTCTAATTTCTGCAGAACAATGACCAGACCTTGGCTTAAGAATTGCATATATAACGCTCTCTTGTGTGCTCGCTGCTCAGTTCTATTCACACAGGTGTTGTTCTTTGTGTTTTGTTTCTCGCTCTCAGCTGCCTGAACAACTCTCGGTTGCTGAATTGGTGCACAAGGACTTATATGCATGTTTTATCAAGCTCGCACCATATGACATGAATGTGTTCGCTCTCAGGTGTATCCTTCCTCAGGTTACATGAAGCGAGGTCTAATCGCTCCAATTAAACCTTAAATCGCCGTGCGATGCCTTTTAAGAGAATTTCTAAATTATTAACGAAGGCTCTTTCTGCCAATGTGACGGCGCCGTAGGAGAGGGTTCCTTTTACTGCATCAATTAACCCTACATGGTTTCAGCATTAGCTTCCCGGGGCTCACACTTGTCATAAAACACAGAAACCTGCAGCTGATTGCTTCAGCGAACAAAAGAAAGGAAACGAAGGCCACGGCTCTCACACTGGCTTTGCTGCAGGATGCTCAGACCTTGGCTTAGGAATCCAGAAACACTGTCCTTTATGCCAAATAATGGAGGTTATTTGGAGGACCGAAACAGTTGATACATTAGAAAACACAAATAATTTATGTGCTGCCCAAGAAGCAGGGCACCGGGTGAGGAAATCAGAGCAATTTTCTGCCATAATCATTAACACAACCAGTAATATTCTGAGATTCTGTTCCATTTCACATGAAGTAATTGGCAGCCTGCTGGGGCGCCGACTGTGACACGGAGAGCAATCTGCATGAAGAGACGTGTCAGAGTCTGAGAACTGCCAGATATTTGGTTAGATCTGAATGATCATTTGGGCCATTTATTCTTTGGATATTTTTTTTATGAGATACTTAATAAGTAAAATTTAATATTTGACCTTAAAAATAGCAGCCTGACAAAAAAAAAGGATGTTCCACTTACTCATGGCCTTCTTCAGCAGATGCTCAGTTGCCAGTATCCTTTAGTTCTCCCAACCTCAGTTGTTTCAATAGAACAATGCATCCATCCATTTTCACAATGTCATGACGGCGTGACGTTGGGACCCCGTGACCGGGTCATGTGATTGAGCGGACGCTACTCCGCCAATCATTTCGGAAGCTATTCCGCCAAGATCCGGGTACTTTTCCAGACGGAAGTCGAGCCATTTAGGCCTCATGCGCCAATGAGCAACTCTCATAGGAATGACCGGGGCCCCGTCTTCAACGCTGTATCCAGTTCTTTTAATACATCCATGGCGAGCATGAGCAACAGGATGCAGGGCTGCAGTTCACGGCCACTGGTGTCATTAATAACAAGAATTTTCTGAAAGTTACATATAGTACCTTTAATTATAACGTCTTTGGTCACCAAAAAATGTCTTATTCAGCATTCGGTTGTGCTTAGCTCCACTCTCTCTCGTACTTCTGGTTGCAAAAAAACAACTTGGTGGCGGCCAAAAACCAAGATGGCGACGGCCAAAATGCCGAACTCGAGGCTTCAAAACGTCAGTCCACAAACCAGTGGGTGGCATAACAGTGACTACGTCCACTTCTTATATACAGTCTATGTTTGCGCCCCCCCTTCCACTGCCTGAATCACAGCATAAACATCATAAACTTCACACACGGTTGGAATTATTGCCAAGCATTTCTGTTGTACTGGACTATATTGTGCAGTTGCTCATGGTGATGTGTTCACCATCTGTATCTCGAACATAATAGCTTTTGTTAGACTGTTGATGGAAAACAGCTATTAGATAAATCTGGTCTCAAAACACATGGTTTCTGAGAAATAAAGGAATAAAAAGAAAATCACATTATATTAAGTAACTCGTTAAACTTTCTCTTTGATTTTTATGCTTTTAAAGGTCCCATATTGTAAAAAGTGACATTTTCATGTCTTTTATATTATAAAGCAGGTTATATAAATACTTTGAAACTATTAAAACGCTCAATCCATGGAGAAATACACACAGCCCATATTCAGAAACTGTGCGTTTGAAACAAGCAGGATATCTGTCCATTTGTGATGTCACAAATCTACAATATTTAGACCATTTCACAGTTTTAAACGTAAACATACTAAATGTGTCTCAGTTTATTTCCTGTTGCAGTGTATGTAAATAACATCAGCTGACAGGAAGTAAACATGGACCCACTCTGTTTCCTAGCAACGCAATTCTGTTGCCATTCCCTTGAAATGCGCTAAAACGGAGCGTTTCAGACAGAGGGTAAATACAGGCATATTCAGACACACAGTATGAGAAAAATAATGTATTTTTTGAACATTAAAGCATGTAAACGTGTTCTAGTAGAAACCCAAAATACAAGCATGAATCCGAAAATGAGCACAATATGGGACCTTTAATATTTTGTAACTGAGGAATTGCATGTGCACACACTGAAGCAGTGTCTTCTGTTTCTCTTTCACGCTCAAACACACCGAGCACCTTCCTCTCCCCGACTCGCTGTTTAATGGCCGTGATCATTTGTATCTGCTCCATAGATTGTTTATCGCCTGTCACCACCGACGCCACTCTTAACCTCACAGAACGTCAAGGCCCCGTCCGTAATGAAGAAGTTGTCTTCCGTCGCAGGTAAAAAATGAGCCGTTCTGCCGCTGCGTAATGCAGGAGATAGTGTTGCAGTCAGTGCTTAAGCTGAGTGTTTCTATATGAAGTGGGACTGAATTAGACAGGCTTCATTGTGGAGAATTTCAAGAGGCTTAAGAACAATGCTGTGATAGCCTCAAACAGAGCAACGGGTTGAGGACATGAGGAAAATCTAGGTTGGCCTAATGAATCATAATTAAAAAAGCACCTCAGTCGAGCAATACTGTAATTGGATAGCACGTACGAAGGCGCGGAGTGCAGCGCTGAGGCTTTCTTCCAAGCTCAACTGGCCGCTTGTGTAAATCGCTAGGCTGAAAGGATTTTAGACCACAGCTGGCGGAGCACGGAGCGCCGGCCAAATGAATTTACTCTGAGAATACAGACAGGCATGAGATCAATAGTAATTAGATTCCTAATGTGTTTCACTCTGCACAAGTTTGTTTACACGGCACAAGTTTGGTACACTTCCCAAGGTGAAAGTACTGTACGCAGCGGAGAGGTTAGAACTCATCCTCCCTACGAACCTTCAGCACCTCCAGCGCATTCCGGTTCAATACGTTTGACGAAGTCATGCCTATCAGCATCTGTTTCAAAGGCGGCGGCAGCTTAAGCGGAGCTAAGTTTGTCTTCATTTGCATTTTCAACATTGCCCCCTGGAATTGTTTTGACTCATAATCTCATTTGCCTTTATTCATTATTACAGTCGCGAGCTAATGGAAGATTTTGCAAATGTGCCATGACATGCCTGCGCGTGATTACCGCTCCGCTAAGAGAGAGAGAGAGAGAGAGAGCGCCGGCCTCCTCGCCTCTCTGCATGCCACGCACCAGATAAGTGAAATGAGAGCTGTCACTACGAGGCATGCAGATTCGAGTAGTTCCAGGTAGAATCCTCTTCTCACTAAAAATTGGCTTGCAACAAAAAGACAGCGGCAGTTCTAATGGAAAAGTGATTCACGGGAAAACACACCATGACAGCACTAGAAGTACTGAGTATATCTTTACTCTGCCACTGGTATTGTTTCTGAGTACTGCTGATAATAAAGGGTTTATACCAGGGGCTCCTTATCTTTATTATGTATCCACTGTATTCACGTGTCAGGTAAACACATTATCTGGATAGATCTATTCTGTTCGACTTGTTTTGTACATGTGAACACAAGACAGAACACATTTTCCAGACTGGATTATTCACAGAATGGTGCATATTATTCTAGTTGTGTCATCTTTTACATGTTTAGAAAATGTGGGACCCATTTATAACAATGACTCTTTGAACGGAAACCATTTCATTACAATGATTAGTGGATTTGCTCACGAAGGAGAAGTACATTTACTACTTACGGCAAGTTTGGTGATTTTTGACATTCACTGTTGAGTTATTGCAAAGTTGTTGCAGACCCTTGAGGGAGCAAAGACGCAATCGTACAATCCTATAAGCTAAAATTATCATAAAATCCATCTCCCGGCAAAGTTTCCCTTTAAGAAGTGTTTCCGAAAGCATCTTAACTTAAGACACTCCTAGAAATCCAATGCCTTCTTCCCACTTTGTACAAGGATGAAAGTATGCATCAAACAAAGCGGTGGTCGGATTGTCTAACAGCGTCTGAAATGTTCTTTCTGAGGTCCTAGAACCATAAAACCCAACTGAACCCAACTGTTATTGTCAAATGTAAGAACCAAATCCAACCCAGGACTATACTGTATATCTTTACTAGTGCAGTTTTATTCGGAGCAGATGCCCCTCCAGAACGGGACGATCGTTTGGCCCCCAGAAGTTCTACTTGCAGCATCGTAGAGAACCGCGGTATGGCTGCTTGTACTCGCTAAGTGTGAAGTTAATTGAATGAACGGTTCTTGAGATATGCGAAGGAACACAGACAAACAGAGAATAATTCCTTTATAGTTATATGATGATGCTACAGTGCTGTATTGGCCAAATGGCACCTAATTTGTAGACGTTATATCTACACATGTCCACCCAATGTGGTTGCAATAGCACAATGTGTTGAGACGTGATATTTTTAGCATTTGAGCCAACTTTGAGGGCCCGCTATAGCAAAAATGTACATCAGCAATCTTCATCCAGAGACGTTCTGTACCAAATTTGATGACGGTTGCTCAAAATTTGTAGGAATAGTAGCAAAAAAAATCTAATTTGGACAAAATTGTTAAAGACAAATCAGTCTAGATGCAAATGGAAGCAGCTTATATGCATAGATTCGCCTGGACCCACAAAACCCATGGAAAAATAATTGTATTTTCCGAGACGTTCAAAAGTTACAAGCCAAAACGTAAAGTTCATTGTTATAGCGCCACCATTTGGCCAAATTGCACCACATTCTCCACTGCACTTTGGTGGCTCCAGAGTAATATACCCACCAAGGGGGAAGTCGATCGGATGAACGGTTCTTGAGATATGCGAAGGACACACAGAGGGAGGGACAGAAAGACAGACAGACTTTATAGTTAGGTGACATGCATTACTGACTTTTAGATCATCTACCAGCAACACAAGTAACAAATCATTCGGTTTCCCTGTGGTGCATAAGCAAATCAAATATTAACAACACGGACAGCTGATGTTAAGAAGCTCTTAATGGCACATGTACTAGCTCATAAGTGCTGCTTTGGGAGCCCTGGTGGGGATTAAGGCATTGACAATGAACAGCAACATCCCTACACTAGTTCATGTGTGGCTGAGGACTTTTGTTGCACGTCATTCCCCTTCTGTCTCCTCTCTCTTTAACTGTCATCTCTCAAATAAAAATGCAAATCAAGAGAAAAAGAAAACTTAAGACTTTTCATAGAAAATACTCTTAGCTTTTAAAATCATTAGCTGTAGGGAAACACGGCCTTGCTCTGCCAAATGAAAATTAAACTTAATAAGCTTTTTCTATTTTGCTATCAGCAAATCAAGAATAGCTCCACAACTACCAGGTCTATATGCATGATCTTGGTCTATATGGATAGGTAAGACCTCAGAGAATTCATCCAAAGTGTAACAGTCACAATGTTACTATGCCTGAGTAAATTGTGATGAACCAAAGGAAGACATTTTTTATCCTCTCCTAAAATGTTTTCTACATTAGACAGTGGATAACACCATTATAGCAATGATGCCACAAGAGAGACGCCACTGAATTCATTCAGCAACTCCTTGACTACAACTGTGCCAAAGCAGATGTAAATAACACAAAGCACATAGATTCTACAAAGGTTTTAGTGAGAATAGGACCAGGAGGACTCTCCATTTGGCACACTTGGATACCCAAAGTGTGCCAAATGGGTTTTCTACCTCTTGAAAGGGAATCTGGCTCTAAAATAGTACTGATATCCACTATAGGAGGCTATGTGCACACAATGGAGCCTTTGGCCATGACATTTACCCTGTGCATCATCACATTCTACCATTGTGCACAGTATAAAATCAATAAAAAACAACTAAATTGTTTAATTTTGTCTCCAAATGGAGTAATTTTATTATAATAATGAAAGTAAAACTTAAACAAATAAGATCAATAACAATGTGAATAAGATAACAAAAGAGAAGTATGTACATTCAATATAAAAAAAAGTACTATGAAGTAAAAATACAATTTCTCGTGCATTGATTTTGTAACTAAAATATTGAAATCGTTGCCAAACAAACATTGTTTGGACAAAATACACTTGGAGTGTGGATGACACATTTCATTTCCACTTTAAATAACATTATATTTACTTAAATATGTCAAACTCGTGACAGCGGGACCTGCTTTGATCAGCTGAATGTATGTCATCAGAGTGTAAGAATCATCTGTTCTCATTGTGTGACTCTAACACGGACCGACATCATCCCCTTTGTGATGTGGATGAAGCTCCTGTGGCTCCCAACAGGATCCCTCCTGATCATCCAAGTGGCAAAATTCAGCTCATTGCCATCTTCACTACTGGAGAGAGTTGAATCAATTTCAAGGCTAATCGCTAATTGGCCCCGCAGCTGACTCCTGTCAGTCACTGAGGGGGGTGGAGGAGGAGACCAGCTGCCGCACCACCTCCCGTAGCATGATGTCAGCCGCTTTCGCAATGACTTCATCTTAGTGGGAAAAGGGCGTGGAATGGCTTTGATGCCGAATGTGAGAAGTCCACGTTGATTTAAACCCCCAGGAAGCGTTGGTCTCTTGAACTATGTTTCGTGGTTACTGATGAGCTCCCAGCAGGAGCTGGATGTGCTGCAGGAAGGTGTCTCTCTGATGTGCCTGAGGGCGAGGACGGCCCTGGACACCGAACACTATAAGGTCCCGCTTCCAATCTGGAGCCGCAAAACATTTGAGCATTGCGATGAAGGTAACACAGTTTATAGTCTAAGTATATAGTATACACTGTAAGTCTAATGCAGTGAGGGCCAAAGTGCAGATGTACTACGGAGTATTAGGGCCACATTGAGGGAAAAACATCTGAGATTTCCAGAATAAAGTCGTAATATTACGAGAATAAAGTCATAACTTTACGAGAAAAAAAGTCGTAATATTACCAGAATAAAGTCATAACTTTACAAGAAAAAAAGTCGTAATATTACCAGAATAAAGTCATAATATTACGACTTTTTTTCTCGTAAAGTTCTGACTTTATACTCGTAATATTACGAGACTAAAGTCATAACTTTATGATATAAAAGTCGTAATATTACCAGAATAAAGTCATAACTTTACGAGAAAAAAAGTCGTAATATTACCAGAATAAAGTCATAACTTTACAAGAAAAAAAGTCGTAATATTACGAGTATAAAGTCAGAACTTTACGAGAAAAAAAGTCGTAATATTACGAGTATAAAGTCAGAACTCTATGAGAAAAAAAGTCGTAATAATACGAGAATAAAGTCAGAACTTTACGAGTTAAAAAGAAAATAACACGTAAAATTACTGCATTATAATATTATGACTTAAGGCTCATAATACTACGACTTTTTTTCTCGTAAACCTATGACTTTATTCTCGAATTTTTTTTCCTCAGTGGGGCCCTAATACTCCGTGGTACCGTCATACCATAGACCTGCAACAATGATAATAATAATGAAAATGTAAACAAAAAAACAGTTATTCATTTCCATTTTTAAAAATCCACAGGGAGCCACTGGAGAGGTGCTGAAGAGCTGCAGGTTGCTGACCCCTGCAACATACGGACAATGATTCCACAATAGAGTTGGTCTCATAAAGGCTTCTTATCAAACAACACATACATTGTTAGCCTCTCTGACTGCAGTTCCATAGTCTGCAAAAACCTGCATTTATAAAGGCTATTTTAGCAGCTAATCATTTAAACGTCTCCCTCGTAAAAGAGATTCTATCTCAAGGGATTATTCAAGGGAATATTTTGTTATATTAACAATGGATTAAATGACTGTGTTGAATATGAAATGTGTCACGAATAGCGATGAAGACAGAGAGAATCATCTCCAGCTCTGCAGTTCCCCTCAACTTCACAGAACTTCGTTCATTATTTAGGTTTTCCAGCCCACAGACTCTCATCGGCATCATATATTCTCCATACATGTGAAACCGTATGCTGTCTGCTGATAAAAACTTCACATTTTCGCATGTTCCGCTGCGCTCTCATGAAAAAGACTACAGAAGCAATTAATAGGAGTTAATTAATTGGAGGTTTGCTAATTAAAAAGCCGACTGTACTTT
The DNA here is from genome assembly GCF_043250625.1 of Sebastes fasciatus. Taxonomy (NCBI): domain Eukaryota; kingdom Metazoa; phylum Chordata; class Actinopteri; order Perciformes; family Sebastidae; genus Sebastes; species Sebastes fasciatus. The sequence goes on along the minus strand of NC_133818.1, from coordinate 14,525,453 downwards.
CTCTGTAATCAGTACGTTATTACATTTATTATTTCCAGCAAACTTCTTGGAAATAATTATTCAGGAATTATGTAGAATAACGGATTATCGTTTTTGATTTCATCTTATTTATATCATGTCAAATTATTAATAATAACATAAATCAGCTCACACAACCTGGTAACTTTGTAAAAAAAAAAATTATTTGTATTTTTTTTATTTTTTTATTCTGCCTTTCTCTTTTCTATAGGGAAGAGGGAAAGTTTAATAATCATTTGCTCCAAAAATCCAACTACTTTTTTACAGCAGCAACCAGTAAATATCAGTTAGTCTCTCGATGGTCAGACTATTGTTTTTCTTGGTCTTCGCCAAGAGAAACGTTCATGTTAATCTAACACAGCTGCAGAATCTTGATTTATTTTGAAAACCCACAATGGATGATTTTAAAGTTTGTTATTGGCGTTTTTTTTTTTTTTTTACTACAGAGTGTGAGCAAACAGACAATCCACCATCTGTCTGAATCAGTTGTTAACAAGCTGTCAACCTTATGGGAAAATTAAGCTTTTTCCAACTGCCGCTGCCGCCGCCTGGTTTTCTTCCCACAGCTTTTGGGTCATTATTGCTGTGAGTTATAATAACATGATGACTGTGATTAAACAAGTTTACAACAGTTAATCCATGTTATGTAACGACGGATGAGGCAATTACAGTTATTAACCAATGTCACTAGATGCTGCACATCTACTTCTTGATCCAACTTTTGACTGTTGACTGACTGCTTTGTTTTACGATGTTAAAGATGCATTACGAGTGTGGTCACTTTCGGTTTCTGTAGTTGGATTTACAATAACTCCTGTGGCTCACCTTATTGTATTCTAGTGGCTCGCTGTGTGTAGGAGCTGCTGTGTCTCCACATGTCAGCAAATTAAGGCATCATAGCTAATATGGAAGCATAACTGGGGTGGAAATAACTAATTACAATATGGGGTAACTGTTGTAACTAGGGATGCACCGATACCGATACAGTACTCGTACTCGCAAAACGGCTCCGATACAATGGCAACGATTTTGGATTTATTGGCTCTCGATGATGGGGTTGTCCTGGAAACGAGGCCAGGCTGGCAGGTGTGTGTGTGTGCTTCTGTCATAGGCAAACATTATCAAGAAGGTAAGTTGAAATGCACAGTATGATAGTAATCATGATGGATAAAGATGCAAAAACAACTTGATATCAACCCCAATGTCTCAGCTACCAATCTAATCAATTTGTAGGGAAATGTCCAGATGACACTGCTATTCTCAGAGGAGACACTTATGACAAAACTTCACCTGCTTACAAGCATAGATATTTATACCTAGACGCTACATTGACTTCTGCATCGAATGTCAAAGTGGGCGCCATATTGGACAGGGCAAGACATATAAGTGAACAGGGGAGCTTCCCTTTTTTTCTGGATAAAAAGCACTATAACATGTACATTTCTCAACTGATTTCAAAGAGTTGTTTTATATTCAAACGTCTTTGATCTATGAGGAGAAACGTTAAGTTAAAGTTATGTTTTTTTCTCCCAAAGATATTGGTGTAAAACTAATATACGTTAACGTCGGACCCGATACTGGTACCGGTAACGGTGCATCTCTACAACGAGCAATCACGAGGTAAGGCTACATGTAATCCTATGATCTGTCTTTCAATAGGGCTCTTGTGTACGATACAGTATACATATATAGGTAGTGACGTCGAACTCCCATTTTAATCATAGCATTGTATATCTGGCAATAGGGGGGTTACGGTAGGAGCAGTAAGGCCACGTACTGTGTGTCAGATCACTGGACGTCTCATCATTTAGCCCATTGGTGTACAAGTCAGCTTTTTGTTAATGTGAATGTGTCATGACCACATATTGATCTTAGCATGGCGTATTGATTCTGTATTCGACGGTGACAGAAGTGTGAACGAGTCAACGGCTTACTGAGGATTTTCTTCGGAGGGTAGTCGAGTCAAGTTAATGGCACGTGCACGAGCGCGTCATCTTAATAACCACAGCCGAGTGATCTTTAATAAATGAACACCTCAACTCTCTCCGCTGACTTCAGCGAGCGCGCCGAGCTCCGTTCATTCGGCCCCGTGCATTAACTCCATATAGCGATTATAGATTAAAGTCCAGCTCATTTTCGGTGTACTTCAGTTTAGCTCTATATCAATAGAGGGATCAGCCCCCCAAAAACAAGATGATATAGTCATTTATATCATGCGGTGTCTGGCTTGTCAGAGCCGAGTTAAACGATGGATGGTATTAGCCCGAGGCTGGTTCAATACCTAATTTAACCTCCCTCTCTACTGTCTTGAATGATAGATCAATCAAACATGGCCATCGACTTGATTTACATTTTGAGAGCAACAGACACAGTCGCACTGCTTCGTACAGAAACATGCTCAGATACAGCTGTTTTCCAATTATTGAACATGTTTTAATTATTGTAATAACATAGTCAATATATCATGACATTTTAGCATAGAGCGGGTCAAACGATAACGATTTACACCTCATCTGACGACTGATCTAATTGAATATGATAAACATTGACTTCTGCTCGTTGGTTACACTTGACAACTATCTTTGGATGTAATATTTGTCCTGAGGACGGCGCTTCATTCTCTGGGGATCATGAATGTGATCAGAGAACCTAATAGACTAGATTTTGTGTTGATGAACACTCAATAAACTGTTAGCTGCCACGTAGAACTTTATATTAATGATGTGGAGTTTACATTTGGAGCAGATGGTGGTATTATATGAGGAGAAGTTGTCCAGATATTTTGTTCTGGATCGAAGTGTTGGGGGCGATATCACTATCTTTCATCCCTGCTGCTATTGAGCTAAAATTATCCAATCATTGATGTTAGTATTACTCTTAGTATTTAGTATTTCTAGAGAGAAAATGGGACTTCTTCAACTGATAACAATAATCTTTAATCTAGAAATTGCAGAAATTATGTTTACAACAACAACAAAAATTATACTGTTGCAGGAATCCATTTGTTTCCACTCAATTTAGTGCATTGCAAAAATACATTATTTTGAATGGATATACCTGGCAATATTCTATATTTATAAGTTATAATAACTAACCCAACAATGAATGTTTCTCACAAATATTGTGTGTGTTTAAAAAGCCTGATATCTTCTTCCTCTGTGCCATAGCGCTGTCCAAAAACTATTAAAAGCCCATTGATGAGCCACACTGTTGCACCAGTTGTTCCTTCATTACCATGAACACACACACACACACACACACACACGGAAATGAATGGAAACCACTGGTAAGAAACACACTCGTACATGGGAAGGTCCTTGAAAACACTTCCACAGTTGTATCCCAAGAGTCTAAATACTAAATATGGAAGAAACAAATCACCGGCACTCACAGATAAAGAGTCTTTTTTAGTTTATTTCGGGCCAAGAAAACGAACGCGTTTCAGCTATATATATATAGATATATATTCAAAGCCCACATGTCAAAAGCCAATCCATAAAAATAGAATGGTGACACACTCATCAATAACACATAATTGATATACATTTTCTATAGCCTCTGTTGAAGGAAGACATAAATAAAATAAATCTATGCTTACAAACTGTAAAATGTAACCTCGTGAATGCTCGGTGGCTCGCGGGCTGAAAATACCGAAGAGCACAGAAAAACAATCCAAAAATAGAAGGAATCAATCGTATGCAAAGGTTAATTAAGAGCTATGACCCCGTTAAGGTAGTAAAATCTTTTTCAGTGTACAATGAAAATGCCATAGAAAAATGTGTAAAGCTATCATAAGAAATATGGTAGAAAAATGTGTTAAGATATGTAGAAAAATAGATATCATGGAAAAATGGCATCAAGAAATATTTGCACAATACTTTGCAATACAACATATAACATTGTTACGTTCCCCTCCGTTTAATGTCCAGGGGATGGAGGGAGTAACAAAATAAACCCGATATTATAAAAATAATTATACAATTTATTCACAAAAATATGAAAAAAAATTTACAAACACCAACTGAAAACTACTCTCTAACAGAAAGTTTGAGGTAATTGAACAATTAAATAAATACGGCAATAAACCAATATTAAAACACTCAATTTAAAGCTACTGCTTAACGAATGTAGCGACTAACAACCCAGAAGTGCTTAACTTCAAACTACTGCTCCACAGAGACAGCGAGCAATTAGGGAGCAAACAATTTAATAATACTTCCCAAAAATATAGCAATAAGCACTTCACAATAAACCACTGCCGACTCCGACACACGTGTGAAATTGTCATATTTAGCACATGAATTATTGAGTTATGGCCAAAAATATGTTTTGTCACAGTGACCATAACTTTTGACCGTTGACCATCAAAATCGGAGAGGCGTACATACGGTCAGACGGACAACCCAAAGACATAATGCCTCTGACCACGGCTGTCGCAGAGCCATGAAAAACCGGCATAACAGTATACATACATCTAATGAAGAGAAAAAGTCAAAGTAGAGCAGAGTGAATATGGAAAATTATCCAATCTGACCACATATCCTGGATCCCTGTTATTGTATGACAGAAAAGGAAACAATATCCAGAGATTTATTCCGCAGCATTGCCTCATTTGTTGATGCTTTTAGGGGTAATTTGATGTGCAATAACAGACTGTTTATCAGATGGAACTTCTCTCAGATATTTGATATTTCTCTGTTTATTTGGACTCTCCATTTTCTCTCATCACCTGTAATGCAGCCACGGTTCAGACGGGATTTTCGCACTAATATCTGAACGCCGAGAAACAAATCAATTGCCGGGGACAAATAGCTTTTTGATTAAGATTCCCCCGGCTGCCTAATGAAGAAAGCTCTCTCTATATCCCCCCCAACTCCTCTGCAGCCTTATCGGAAGGGAAGTTAGAATGTAATAAAATGGAGAGCTCTCGTGTGGAGTTGCGGCATGGTTAGTGGGAAACATGTAGACCTCTGGAAGGATAAAGCGAGGGAGGCTTTACAGATGAATGGCAGGCGGTGGGCGTATTGATCGCACTCCAAAACTCATCAAGCCAATCCAAAAAAAATGTCCAATGGATCTGACAGCCAGTCCACTCGGCCCTCATGGTGGCTAATGACAAATCCGCAGCTATATGTCACAGAACCGTAAGGCAGCCTGTGGCATTTGTCACCGACTCCTGTTACAAACTGTTTTATTCCCCACTAAGATACTGATAGCATTCATCTGTAGTCCATGTGGCTGCCACATGATCCTGCTAAGGCTGCGATGTCAACAGAGAGATGAAGGTCAGGGAAGCTGCCAACAGACACGGCTGCGGAAAGGAACGCTTTAATATACTGTGTGAACTAGTACAGAATGAAGGATTGGAAACAGGGATGATGACTCGTTATTAGAAACAATAAATGTCAGAAGAAGCTGTCGTGTGAGGGGGGTGTTAGGCCCTGTGGGAACTTAGCATCACTGACATGCACGCACCACAACGCACAGAGCCATTCTTGGTCAAGTTAAACTAATTTCATGGAAATGTAATTTTTGTGCACAACTTTGAAAAGGTATAAAATGCAGGAATTTTCTAAAAAAAAAAAATGTAGGTTATAGACTGATAGAACAATAATTCCTCTCAATTATCACCTTTGAGCCACTATAAAACTACAATAACATTTTATTTCTCTGATTCACTGCTTTGTTCTTACTAACGCCGCTCCCTCTCTTCACTCACTCAGTCGACCATTGCTGTTCTCTCTCTCCCTCCCTCGCTCGTTGAGCTGTGGAGGAGGAGGGGCCAACTTTGAAGCAACCGACAACTGTGACATATTAAATCTTTAACAGCAATAAATTCAACCTGCACAACTATGCACAACTTTTAAACATGCATTGCATTTCATCACTAAGAGAAAACTAGAAGTGCACTCAGAGAGCGGAGACTTCCGCCAAGGCAGGTTTCATGTACGTTGCTGCCCCCCCCCCACCCCCCATGGTGGCCTGTGGTGTTAATGCACAGGCTGAGCGGAGTTATTAAAAAAAATTCCCAAAGCCAGATCATGATCCGGATCGCCACCAAAATCTAATGGACTGTTCATTGTGCCACATTTCACCTCCTACAAAAAATCATCATCATTCAAATCCATCGCGGACTTTTGGAGTTATCCCCCAAATGGACAAACTAACCAACAAACCAACAAACCAACCAACCAACCAACAAACCAACCATCAAACCAACCAACCAACCAACCATCAAACCAACCAACCAACCAACCAACCAACCAACCAACCAACCAACCAACAAACCAACGCCGGTGGAAACACCTTGTAATAACAATCTTTAGAAATTACCCTGACAGTCATTTATGTAACCGACAGACGAGATATTGCCGTCATCATCATCTGTAGACAAAGCCGGTGTCTCAGCGGGGTTGACCGCAGGCAGTGGCGTAAAATCGGTGGTTGGAGCGGGGACTTTGACGGCGTCGATCTCGAGGTCCGGCCCACTCTCATCACAGCGAAGCATCACATGTCTGCTGGCTTTGAATCTTGGGTAGCGCTCTGCGTGGGCTGCGCCGAGGCACTCGAAGCAGACATATCCCAGCTCGGCCCTGGATGAGTGTACGGATTTCGAGTAGGAAAGTCAATAACCTCAGTGTGATGAGTTGGGATTGATCTAGTTCATATTGCATTAAGGCACTTGAGTTCACTGAAAAATGTGTACAATATGTTATTTTTTGAACTAGTGCTTCAGTGTGTGTGACTACAATTGATCAAATGGAGATGTGTTAGCGCCTATGGAGCCTTAATTTTATACGAATAAAGATTCAGATTTCCCTCGCTGTTGCAGTTCATTACAGACGTGTCTACAGTGTATATGCGGGGATGCAGAGGCTCAGTGATGACAGGGATTTGATTAGTCATTTTTATAGATTTTTCGACTCATACAGGATTTTCTCTTAAATTGAATTAAAGTATTTGCAGAGGAGGATCCCCTGGAAGCTCTTCATCGACCCCTCCGTGTCCCCGGACCCCACTTTGAGAACCTCTGGTGTATCCATCATCCCCCTCCATGTGTCCAGCAGTGCTTCTCCTCTCTGCTGCGCCCTCTCTGGTTTCATAAGAGGCTTTCTGTGTCAGTGAATTTTCTGCACCCATGCCTCCCCGTCCACGCACTAACCCCAGGGGCGCAGCCTTGTTTTATGGATGTCCTCTTCCTGTTGTGAGGCCCATAAATGGTCTCTCAGTGGGGGAGAAGTGGGCCAGGGCTGCTGCATGCCACTCACATTGGGGATGTGCAGGGCAGCTGACGGTCTGCCCTGAGCCTCGCTGACTGTGGCTGATTAACCCCTCCCTTACTCTCACACACTACGCTCTATGACTCCGGGAAAGCGACTGTAAAACAGTGATTGCACGGGTCATGTACTCGCCAACTGCTTGGTTTGGAGAACAGCAAATATCACCAATAAATCCATTATGACTCACATTTAGCCTGCGGAAAAACTTGGGAGTAAAAGAAGGTGGGGAAATTCTTGAAATCATTGGGGATATGCTGACATGATATGACAAAGATATCATATGCATATAAACACTGCAGCTGGTCGCAAAGGAGGTTAAATAACGCTCCAATCTTACGCAAAATTTGGGCGAGGAAAAACTGTCATGGCCATTTTCAGAGGGGTAAAAAAAAAATAATCTGAAAACAGGATCTGCACACTGCAGAGGTAGCTCCTGGCAATTTTAATAAAGCAACGTTTGGATCGAACAGAGATCTTCGTCAGGCATTGTCAAGTCACCATCACAAAGCAGAGCAGGTAATATGTGGACACGGACACATCACCACTCAGGTGCTGGTGATCTGCTTGATTGGAAGTCAATCAGGTCACACAGCTGGACCAATCATGGGAGACGCAGGACACTCCTCTAGAAGACAACACTGGAAGTTGCACAAGCACTAATCTATCACATCACAGGTTAGATTCAAACATTAGAAGTTACAAATCTCAATTTACAAACTCAATACACTGTACATATTGTTAATGTATAGCCCACATTTTGCTTGAAGGATGAAGTGAAGGAGTTAAAGCGAAGAACTGACAGCGTATTTAGCGTCTATCGGGCGGATATGAGATAAAGACGTCGTGGCAGCCACTGATTGGTCGCTCTCCAGTGTTCAGGATAATGAAACAATTGAATGGTTTGTGAGTTAATGCGGCGGCGTAATGCCGGAAAGTCCCCGGACGCTCTCTGAAATAGTCTTCGACAGACAAATTAGCTGCAGATTGCTCTGTGCAAACGGAGAGAAAAGACCAGAAACAACAGTATTTCTCTGTGGAAATACCAGGCTCGCTGTAATGTAACTTCGTTTGTATGCATTAACATCCCAAATGCTTTTACACGGAATGTGCTCAGCATCACAATGAGGACTACCTCATGTTTCATGTTTAACTATACACATGTATTGTCCCCAGTAGGGAGCGTTACTGTGAAACAGTTGGGTGGCGTTAAATTTAGAATACTTGTAAAGCTTTCTCAAATATCCTGGAGGGATATCAGCATGCTTTAGTTACAACGCTGCCCAACACTGCCCCCATTAATATCTTTAATAAGCAAAAAGCTTGTGGTAAGTATCTATGCATCACGCTCCTAATTATGCATCTTTCTCTGCCTAACTTTATTATTTATTGTATTATTAGTTATACAATTCCATGTGTAATACTGCTGACACTGTAAACTTGGTAGAATAGAAAAAAAAACCTCTTAAAGGTCCCGTATCGTGCTCATTTTCAGTTTCATAATTGTATTTTGTGTTTCTAATAGAGCATGTTTACATGCTGTAATGTTAAAAAAACATTATTTTCCTGTCTGCTTGAATATATCTGTATTTACCCTCTGTCTGAAACGCTCCGTTTTAGCGCATTTCAACGGAATTGCAACGGAATTGCGTTGCTAGGCAACAGTTTGGGTCCATGTTTACTTCCTGTCAGATGATGTTATTTGCATACGCTGCAACAGGAAATAAACTATTTAAACATATTTAGTATGTTTACGTTTAAAACCGTGTAATGGTCTATATATTGTATATTTGTGACATCACAAATGGGCAGAAATCCTGACGGCTTGTTTCAAACGCACAGTTTCTGAATACAGGTGTATTTCTTCTAGTATTTATATATCACTTAAACCTGCTTTATAATCGAAAAGACCTGAAAATCAAATTTTTTACAAAATGGGACCTTTAAGTGAAACTCTTTAAGTGTCTTTCGAATGAACCCTTTTAAGTGGAGCCTTTATTGCTTTGGCTCTCCAATATTCTCAGCAGGTTTTACGACCACTCACAGACCTGTTCGCTAAACTTAAGTGGGATAATAACCCTCCATGCAGCAGGCCGGGAGGCAGCGAGCTCCAGGAGTTTAGAATCCTTCAAAAAATGTAGGCCACAACGATGCTGCTGCTAAAAAATACATGCAGAGGGGAAAAAAACATTTGCGGGAGCCTCTGTGAATACTGAACAGCCCATCTCCAGTCAGTGCGTTCCCTTTGTATAGAAAGTGATGGGGTCAGTGCAGACTGCTTTGAACCATAAGCACAGTCTAGGTTTAACAGTCAGGTAAATCCCAGCGAGGCTCACATCAAAGTGTCCGATGACAGCTCTCTCTCTCTCTCTTCGGGCTGTGCAGCCGCGTTGAGCTGCAGCCAAATGTTCCACTTGTTTTGATCTGGGATATTCTGTGCACTATAAACACACGTGTGATTACCCAGCTGTCTGTTGGCCCATTATCCTGAGATCACTGCTTCATTATCTCATTATGCAAACATAACAAGTGGTGCTCACATTTACTCTTTTTTAACTTTTTCGAGATCATTTTTCTCAGGATTTAATTATCATTTTATCATCAGACATCAGATATACACTCTTAGAAATAAGGGAACCACATGGGTTCTCCCTGAGGGGCTGAGGTTCTACCAAGTACCATTTGCTACTGGAAAACCTTTTTTGAAGAAATGTTTTTTCAAGGCTTCTATGTAAGATCCAAAGAATCCTTTTAGGAAGAAACAGTTCTCTAAGGGTTGTTGAAAGCACTGTGGGAACTCCCACCACCCAGCCCACACCCCTCCAAAAACTGTGATTGTGAACCACGATTGTTGCACCACATCAGCCCTTTAAGGCCCTTCAAGGTCCTTTCAGATGGACCACGACAACAGCAGCACTGCACTCTGAAACCACGCCCCTTGGTTGGTGCTGTCACGCCCCTTGGTTGTTGGTGTCACTCCCCTTGGTTGGTGTTGTCACGCCCCTTGGTTGGTGTTGTCATTCCCCTTGGTTGGTGGTGTCACGCCCCTTGGTTGGCGTCACACCCCTTGGTGGTTGTCACGCCCCTTGGTGGGTGTTACGCCCCTTGGTCGGTGTCACGCCCCTTGGTCGGTGTCACGCCCCTTGGTCGGTGTCACGCCCCTTGGTGGGTGTCACGCCCATTGGTGGGTGTCACGCCCCTTGGTGGGTGTTACGCCCCTTGGTCGGTGTTACGCCCCTTGGTCGGTGTCACGCCCCTTGGTGGATTTCACGCCCCTTGGTCGGTGTCACGCCCCTTGGTGGATTTCACGCCCCTTGGTTGGTGTCACGCCCCTTGGTGGGTGTTACGCCCCTTGGTGGATTTCACGCCCCTTGGTGTCACGCCCCTTGGTTGGTACCAACTTGGTTGGTGTCACGCCCCTTGCTGTCATGCCCCTTGGTTGGTGTCACGCCCCTTGAAGATTAGAAATGTCTTTTTAAGACGGTGGTTAACAAGAACAAACACTGAAGACTGACAGTATACCTGCACAACTTGACTGCCGAACTGAAATCACACAAATATTTAGCATATTTTTGATATTTTTGCAAATGTTTGTAGTCAAAAGTCAAAGTGATTCTTATCTCAACACAGAGGCTTATGTCTGTGTTTGTAGATCAGAACGAGACATCAGCGAGGAAGCTAATGTGGGTTGTTTGTCAAACTCTGAGGATCTTTTAGTGTTGATGTCTGGCTGTTAACTGCTGTCAGCATATGCACCTTCATGATTTGATTGAAATTATTTGATTGGCATGAAAGCATGTTTTGTGTCTACATAGACAGAAATACTTAAATTCTAGGGTCTGTTTCTTTGGTCCGTTTCTTATGCTCCCGTATTGTTTTTATTTCTTTAGTAGTAGATTTGTACCTACCAATCATACTGCAAAAAATACACTATTGAGAAAGATAATAATAGTATTTGTGACTTGCGACTTTAAAAACCAGCTATAAATTGCATCCCCTTTTTAATTTAGTCAGCTTGTATTTCTAAGGTTTCTCTGGAAACAGCCAAAGTGAGATGATGATTGATGCATTTATCCCACATTTCACATTATATATCATTTCCTGTTTGTGAAGTTACCCGTGAAAAACCAATGCTCTCTAACAATGACGGTGTTGTGTTTGTTTTTCCTTTGAGTTTATCTGAAGGGATGATATTGAAAAGAAAAAAATAAAGCATTTCATGACTGACGCGATACAAAGAGAAGTAGTAAAGAAGACTCAGCAGGTAAATTCACTCTTCGTCGTTGTGTGTCAGTGTGTGTGTGTGTGTGTGAGGTCAGCATCCTCCCCGCCTTCCTGCTTTTTAAAAAAAGCCTGAAAAGCTCTCCAAACAGTCCGGCGGGGGCGGAAACGAGTATTTGCGCGGGGAGGCAGGGAAAATGAATTCAAGGCCAACTGTAGAAATCAGAAGGACTTTCCATCACTCATGCTAATGAGAAGGCACTCAGAGTGCAAACCTCCATAAGAAGTTGAACTATTCCTGAACTGGAGTTCCACCCAGAAGCATCTTTTCTCTCTCTCTTAGATATAACTTAATTTGCTTCGTTGACCCTGAGAATACACCCGGAGGATGTGGCTCCTCTCTCTGAGCTCCATCGTTAAGACTAAAACAAGAGATCTTGGGCTGGAAATGCAGAAAATAAAGATTACAAACAAAATCTGTTTGCCTTTTTGTTCTTTGGTCCAAGGTCTGTCTACTAAAATTAACAGAAATATATTCATTTATTTTTGAGTCATGACATTGAAAAATCCTACGAATCTAAATGGGGAACTTTGATAAGAAATGCTTTATTTCCCCTTCATCTCCCACAAAATTACCAAACGTTTCCAAAACTGCATTCTACATTGAAACGTAACACAATTACTTGGATAGGTTTAGTAAAACATCACGGTTCGGCTTAAAATAAGTACATTTGTTACGTCATTTAAGTCAAGGATGTAAATTAAAATAAGTCAACGTTGACTTTTGGTTTCATGCGGGACATGACCAGCAGTCTCCTGGGTTTGTTGGACCCATCCATCCACCCTGACCTCCTCACTAAGCAGACTTCAGTGGACTTTGATTTGTGGTACGGCAAAAAAATGTGATCCAGGAGAAAATATTTTTGCCTCAAAACTTAATTGACAATTCAGTTTTGTTGTATGGGAACATCATTTTTAGGAGACCAGGCTGCAGATGTCATTACAGTAACAGATCTTTCAGCAATGATGTTAACATTCAAGTGACAACGCCCTTCAGAGGTCATAATAATTCTGACAGGGGGCAAAGGAGGAAGTTATTATAAAGCGACAAAGTCCACAGATGTCACTTTTGTTTGCTGCAACTTTGTTTGTTGATTGACCGCAGCCTGTTTGGCTCTCATTTAGATTGTGCATTTAACAATAAATGGCTACTTTACGCCTGATTCCATCGACTCATGTTGCTTCCTTACCCCTAAACCCTTACTGGGAACGTAACATTGGGTTTCAGGAAAGAACAACATGGTTGGGCTTAAAATTCCCATGTTTGTACAGTGAAAATGACACTGAATGTTGTGAACACCGGACAAGAACGAACAACCGATTGTAATGTGAAAGTGAAACTTAACGCACAAGACAGGAACATCGGCTGGATGAAAGCCCTGTGTTTGTTGGACCCATCCACCTCTCCTCCTGCTCACCCGGGCTTTTCGCTCTTTAAACTACGTCACCACACCACCCGGCGGATTTTCTCCGAGCGTTTACTTTTGCCGTGGGTTGATTTACATTATAGTTAATGGAACGCCCGGTTGTGTCTCATACTGTGTGCTAAAGAATGTCTTGTGCGGCGGTACCAAACCCCAAGAGCGCCGGGACGGTGGACTTACAACATCTGTGTCGGTCACGTGGGCCCAAAAAGACTTTTACATACATCCATGGGCGGTACCAAACGGCGACGGCCGTGACCATGCCTCAGTATTTTTGATGCCGTGGGAATAAGAACGGGCTGACTGTTGAGCAGAGTGCAAACACAACACGTGTGTATAAATATACAGCAGGCTATAGGTGAATATATAATGTAGGGATGAGCAGCGGTGCTTCCATGAACTGAGGTCAAGTACTACCAGAAAGAAAAAGAAAAAATGGCTCTCAGGCATCAATAGAGTCACTTGTATTCACTGAAGGAGGCATAAAAGCCAGGTGTTGAACACATGTCCTTGTGCTGCTGTGCGGATCACCACGCGCTACACACTTCGAGGCTTTAAAGAAGTGGAAGCAGCGGCAGTTAATTGACCACCGAGGCGGAATGAATAGGAACAAATGAGTGAATTGTTGAAGGAATGACACCTTTCTCTCTACAACCACCAATCGCAGCGCGGCGAGGTTGCGGCCAGTCAGCAGTCACCCAGGATTATTTTACTGCCAAACAAATAATCCATCTTAATCCAACATGGCAGCTGTGCGACTGTGGCCTTCCACCCTGCCACTTACTGTCCAACAGATAGAGCTCTAATGCAGCTCTAATGAACAGTTGACATAGTTTGTTTCCTCGCCGTGCCGACTCACACGGCCGGAGAACATGCGTGATTACACAAACTAATGCCGCGCTGCTTATGATTTTATGTGATTAAAACAAAATTCCTCAAACTAGGCAGCGAAGGGCTGCAGCGTGCACGGCGGCTGCCAGCGACTAATGGGCTCTCGGTGACCACAGCCAGTGAGCAGAGTGCTGCGAGGCACCGACTGCTTTATGCAGGTCAAGGTCGTGGACTGGATTTTTTGTCCCCACAGCCCAGCTTTGCATTCTGTTTCAGTGTTTTCAGCAGTCAGTGGTGAGCATTTTGGAGAGTTACCCCGGTGATTCTCCAAAAGCTGCTACCCAGTTCAGCTGGCGGTAAACTGTCCACGGAGTCCTGGACATTCACTCCACATCATGTCAAATTGACATTTCATGCGTGTTGCATTGATCTATGTTTGTTTGCTTATTCCTGTTTATGTTGATATAATTGATTTGAGTCACCAGCATTGCAGTAAGTTAGTTCCGTTAAAACAATTTGCGTAATAATGCACAGCTATAGAAAGATGAGGATGTGTATAGACATTTAATAAATGCTTTATAACACACTGTAAGGCTGCGTTTGTGATCATATATCATTAAATATGATGTCATACTTTGTTATCAAACACATAACTTACATACAACTTAAAGGGACTCTATGTAAGAATCAGAAATTGCTTGTTAACAGTGACACCTGTGGCTGTTAAGTCAACGAAAGTCAGCGTCCTGTTGCTCACGCTCATGCTCGCTCTAAATAGACATAAACGAGCATCGGTCAAAACAGTGAGGCGACACACGTCAGCGAAAACCATAATATCACTCTATATTTCAGCTGCTTGGCAGTAATGTTAGCTGACGAGCGCGCATGGGACACCGATCCGCAATGATTTATCCATGTACAAAGTTAGTCCCTTTAAACATGTCCTTGTATCTGCTAACAACCACCTTATAGTGTGTTATAAACCATTTATCAGTTTTCTAAAAGACTGCTTTTCAACGCTAAACACCATACCTTCCATTAGACATGAATCTGAGGAAACTCCCACAATGCACTGCAAAAAAACAGTGACAATGACCTTTTCCGAAGTATCCCTTTAGCACTCTGAGCTGTATAGAGGGCTCTCTGCATTAGGGTGGAGGGTATAAATAAACACGTTCACAACTTGCCATTCACCACCATGCCCGTCACCATGGATACTGATGGGTGTCTTACTCTCTCAGCTGATTTGCTACAGTATATGATTCCCCCCTGCCCAAAATAAAAGCGCTATAAAATAAATGGTTCCTTCTTTAAACTGCATGAGAAAAAAAGGGCACAAGGAAACAATTTTAGTGACAAATTTACTTTTTTTCCCCCCTTCATTATAACCCAGAAGCACAATGGGAAGCAACATAATGGGCTAATTCAATGTTTGGATGGATTATCAGAGTTTTACGTGCCGTAATGAATGAATCTATTTCAGATGCAACAATTAGGAGTTGAGCAAACGAGGGAACGAAAGATCAGCAGGTGAAGACACATTAAAGAAATACATACAACAGAAAGGATCTTCCCGTCAATTTACAACTCAACTGATTTAATTTGAAGATAAAAACCTGAGCTGCTGGAAACAAAAAACACAAAGGAGCCAACCATCCCTGCGGCTACTGAGTTTTACAGTCAGCAATAAGCACATAAAACTCTGCCCATGTCATAATCCGCCCTGCTTCTGAGGTCATGTTTTTCATTTATTCATATCATTCATGTTTAGTGCTTCCTGTTTTGTTTTGTTAGTCACATCTTAAGAGACTTAATTGAAAGAGACACTTAAAGAGTAATAGATTTAATTGAAGATGAGAGGTGGAGCAGGACTTTCTGATGAGCTCGATGGAAGGCCAACTGGGAAGGTTGTGATGGAGACCGAAGGTGAATGGGGAGGAGGGTCACATCGATCTGACAGCTGACAGCAGCAGAGACAGGAACGGTTTTAAACGTTGGCAGCAACAAGATAATTGTCTCGCAGAGATTGTGGTAAAATCAGATTGGTTTAACTGGAAGCTCTCAGTCAGCTGACGGAGAGAGAGAGAGAGTATATGAATAGAGTAAGCATGAAGATTGTCAGTCTTCTTGATTGAACTCATGCTAAAGTAACCTAATATCCATATGTATTCATTTTAACTTGTGATTTTATATAAATTCTAACGCTATTCCCACACAGAATGTTGATATTGTGCAATACTGCCAAATGACACCGACACCGCAGCAAAGCGTTACAGTGATATGGACGGGGGACGGCAGAAAAACGTATTCTAGCCACCTAAAAGAAAGGCTAACTTTAAAAAACATCTGTTTATGTGTACGCTATATTTAGAATATTTTCACCACTTTATCTCGCCGTCAGACAGCCGTTTCCCTCTCCTTTCTGACGGGGAACTGAACTGAAAGTAAAACTTATCTGTGCTCTCTCCAGATGACAAAAACAGTAAAGATACGTTTCACTTTCAGTTCGGTTACCCGTCAGAGGTGAGCCTTTATTTTAGGTGGCTAAAATACATTTTTCTGCCGTATCCGTCCACAGCACTGTATTGCTTTGCTCCGGTGTCGGTGCTCCTGTCTTTCTCGATGCTGGAGGCACACTGACCACCATCTACTACGGGTGAGTACCTCGTACAACCCCACTGAGAAACATCCGAACTATCACTTTAAGATAAGGGATAAATCAAAGATCGTGTTACAGTTTAAAAAAAAAAAAGGAAAAAGTTAAAGGCAGACACGCTACACACCCTTTCACCACCCCAACCTCCACAATGCTACATAAAAACTGTGATATAAATAGTGTAAGAGATATGCTACAAAATGTTTAAATATTTAACCGTTTAGCCGATTAGTCAGCGCCCCTCGGTGTCGGAAACACGGAGGCCCCCTTTAGCAACAGTTTGTGACGAACCGGGCTTTCAATTAACTCCAATGTAAACCCACTCACGGCGTTATTTGACGATCGGAGCAAGTGACGTAGTTGTAATAGCATGAGAGTCTGCTCATGGTGGTGGATGGGTCAAACAATCACAGGACTTTCAACCTGTAGACCCGTGTTCGTGTCCCGTTGACTTATTTTGTCACGTGAGTCGCTAGTCGGTGAAGTTAACGTCAACCTCGACCGTTTCCTAACCCTAAGTAAGTGGTCGTGTTGCCTAAACCTAACTTCCTGTGAAGTTTATTTTGAAAGGACACCATGCATGTAACGAGCGTATACTGACACGCCGTCCCTGGTCCGTCCAGAAGTAACGCAAGAGGGGTACCCCGTGCGTCGGTCTCCGATGCCGAGGGGCGCTGACCAAGCGGCGGTTACAACAGGCTTCACTAATGTAGGTTTAATGTCGATGTGTCCGTTAGAAAGCAGTAACAATGGTGTGACATGTCAAGATATTTCCAGCTGCCACCAGTAAACTGCATAGATTTATGTCATGAGACGGTATCACTGAGATATCGATGATAATGGTTTTCACACCTGTTCATCCGTCCATCAGCTGCTCGAATCAAAGTCAGCTGAATCTGATGCAACGGCACGAAAAAAGAAAAGCAAAATAAAGAAATGAATGACAACGAGGCTTATATGTTAAGACAGAAAAGCCCAGTACGAAGAGGGGATCGCTACGGGACAGCTTTGCGTCAGGCTGAATCATGAATAAAACAGTCACAGTTACACCAAATTCACTTCTGTCTTACTCAGATGCATTACTCTGAGTCACAACTAAAAGACATACTTTGATTAAAATGCACAACAAAACAGCAGCTGAAATATGCTCTTCACCTTAGACTTCATGATATCCTGCACATATTGTGATCCGTGACACCACATCTGTCTGTGTGCCAGTTCGCTATGGCAACTGCCATTTACGATTTAGATCAAAAGCCCTGGTTGGCGAACGGGATCGCCTGGAAATTTTCCGCAGTCTAAGGTCAGGGAGAAACTGTGGGCAACATCAATCCAAATTCATGAGAGTCAGGGTGACGTGGGACGTCTGCGAGGTGCACTTCTCTGTTTGAGAAGCGAGGATCACTGACAGGTCAAGGAGACGGAAGGGTGAAAATATCAATGCAAAACACAGGCGGTGGAAATACCTCCGGCGAATCCAGATAAAAAAGAGGGGACCAAAAGAGAAAAAATATGAACTAGGGTCAAAACAAAGAAAGGGCTTAGGGCACAACAAACGTGGCCAACTTAAAATGTCTTATTTTTTAACATTTCTACAAGTGGGCGAGCAAGCATTTCACATTTCTGCTTCATCAGCCCTGCTTGCAAAATCATGTCATCATTGTGTAATAAAGCAGAATTTCAGTTCTATTGCTCATCATCTGACACCCTAAAGTTACACAAAAATAAAGACTTCCATCCCAATCCAGTCTCAAAATGTAATCTATTGATTTGAGTACATAGACACAAATTTATTTATTTTTTCGTGATGGTCAGGACAAAATCATTTTGTATGTAATCCACGTAATTGTGAACCAAGGAGTTTTCGCCAGGAGACCTCTGTTCATGTCCCGTGTCAAACCACAAGTCAAAGTTGATTTATTTGTAACTTCCGTACTTAAGTTACAACACTTCCGGTGTTATTATAACCCAAACCACCATTTTTTTCCTAAACCTAATTAAGTCGTTTTATTTATAATGCTCATATGCCCAACCAAGACCAAGGTTATTACATCACGCTACTTCCTTTGTATGGAGGACGGAACCTGCCAAAATAAAAATAAAATAGATAAATAAATAAATGACCCGATAAATAAATATGTAATTTATCTTTGTATTGATGTCTCTTCTGTTTAATTTTCCCTTATATTTATTTATGTATTTATTTTTCTACATTTTTAAATTTATTTTTTTTGCATTTTTTTTAATTTGTTTTATATTTATTTTAAATATATGAATGTATTTATTTATGTATTTAATTTATTTATCTCTGCACAAATTTCCCTCTGCATTTCACCCCTTATTTATTCCCCCCAAACTTATTTATTTCTGTATTATTTGCTTTGTATGGAGGACGGAATCTGCCAAAATAATAAAAAAAGATAAATAAATAAATAATCTTATCTTTGTATTGATGCCCTTATTTATCTACTCTTCTGTTTAATTTATATTTATATTTATTTATGTATTTATTGTTCTACATTTTTAAATTTGTTTATTTATTTTTACATTTGTTTTATTTGTTTTATATTTATTTTAAATGTATGTATTTATTTATGTATTTAATTTATTTATTTCTGCACAAATTTCCCTGTGCAGTTCACCCCTTATTTATTTCTTTATACGTGTCTTTATGCATGTCAGCCTCATTATGCAAATGAGGGTGCTGTCCTTCAGCGTGTGTTGTCGGTCTCAATCCCCGAGGTTTAGCTCGCTCAGAGTGGGAACTTCCAGGCCGATGAAACTCGGCAGAAATGCAGAAAACAGAAATACCAATTTATCACATTTGTCACATTTTACCAATCCATTAATGGCTACATTTATTTTTAATATTATTTTTTGCTACATTTAATGACATTTATTGAGTCATTTATTTATTTATCATTGATTTTGGCAGCTTCATTCATTATTCACATGACCACAAGAGGTCACTTGTCAGGCGAACGTAACATGAGTCATAAGTAACCGAGGTGAGGATGGTGTCCATAACTTCGGCACGTAAAAAACCCAAACTACCTGCATGGTGAGCTATAGCAGTAGAGTTCCTTTAGTGGAAGGGTGAGAGGAGCAAACACACAGAGTCTCTGCCTGTTTACAGAGCCTGAAGTCTCAGCAGCACTGAGCAGCAGAGGAGTGACTGCCACTGATCACTGCCAGAGTATGACTGTATCATGCTGCTGATTGTTCCTTTAAAAGATGGTGGTTAAAGAAGGGCCTGCAGAAAAGAAGCCGTCTGCAATCGTCTCTATTGCTTTCAACACGGAGACGACGCTAAGTATTCGCTGAAGAGGCCTTGTCCTCGTCTTCACGTGTCAACACCAGAGAGCTCGCTGCTCCTGAAGAATCCCATCGTCATGCCTCAGCGGTCCCTTTACTGCCTTTATGTATCTGTTTGCTACCCCGAGGCGACAGGAATTGTCTGTGCTTAAACACAGAGGAAGAGAGGAGTCCTCGTCGTCTCAGATCCCCCCTCCTCCTGCCTCCTCTCCCCATCTCTGTCTCTCTGCATGCGGTTACTGCCACTGTTTGTCTAAATCATCAGAGGCGAGCTTGTCCTCTGTGAAGTATTAAACGCCACACTTCTTGCCCTCAACTTGTGCTGCCTGCTGTAAGTCTACAGGTCTGACAGTCTCTTCATTCTGCAAGAGAGCACACGGCCACACGCTCCATCCATCCATGCACGCCCCATCCACTGCTGGATTTATATCTGATGGGAGCTGCATGCACTGCACTGTTCACTGTCAAATGCATGCATTCATATCTGCTTCTAACAGCAGTCGTAAATATTGTCTTTTGTGCCTCTCCGATGCTTTATCAAGTCTAACTAATCCCTGATGATGTCATAGCGGTGTCTTCGGGATTATATCAGCTGGGGTTTTTAAAGGATACAGATTTATAACAGGAAGCCTGGAGGAGTAGAAGGATGTAGGCGTTTATGAGGCAGGGAGGGTCTAATGAAGAGACGCTTGGTGGCATTATGGGAAATGTAGGATCTAGTGGGGATTGTATATATATATATATATATATATATATATATATATATAATATATATATATATATTTTTTTTTTTTCAATTTTGTTGTTCCTCCTTTTTCGTGTCCAGCAACTCTTTTCAAATTAAACTTCCATCTTCACAGAAAATAACTTCCTCAGGTTTAAGCAACAAAACTACTTTAGGAAAAGATCAACTTGGTTAGGATAAGATTACAAAACTATTTAGTTAGGTTTAGGCAACAACACTATTTAGTTAGGTTTAGGCAACAAAACTACTTACTTAGGTTTAGGAAAAGATCAACTTAGTTAGAATACAATTACAAAACAATTTAGTTAGGTTTAGGCAACAAAACAATTTAGTTAGGTTTGGGCAACAAAACAATTTAGTTAGGTTTGGGCAACAAAACTACTTGGGTAGGTTTAGGCAACAAAAAACAGTTTTAGGAAAAGATCGTCTTGGTTAGGTTTAGGAAACAAAACTATTTAGGTAGGTTTAGGCAACAAAACTACTTGGTTAGGTTTAGGAAAAGATCAACTTGGTTAGGATACGATTACAAAACTACTTAGTTAGGTTTAGGCAACAAAACTACTTACTTAGGTTTAAGAAAAGATCAACTTGGTTAGGATAAGATTAAAAAACTACTTAGTTAGGTTTAGGCAACAAAACTAATTTGTCAGTTTTTGGGAACAAAACTACTTAGTTAGGTTTAGGAAAAGATGGTTGTTTGGCTTAAAAATAATTCCGGAAGTGGTGTTATTTAAGTGACGAAAGTTACATGACAATTAAATCAACGTTGTCTTATGGTTTCACAAGTGGTATGACCGTTGGTTTCCTGGGCGAAATTCTGGTGTTTTTAGACCCACCCATCCACCCCGACCTCCTCCCTATGTGGCCGTTCTTTATATTTCCTGGTTCACGATTACTTGAATTGCACACAAATTACAGTGCATTACTTTTAGTTACATAAAAAAATTAAGCGTTTGGCTGTTTTAAACGGTTGAGTTCTCTGAACTAGCACTGGAAAATGTGTTCAGTTCCTCGATGAGCTGTTCCCATGTAAAGAGGCAAACTGAGCTTCAGAAAATACACATTTAAGAAACGACGTTTAGGGCAGCTATAGATTAGTTTTGATTCCAGTTCAGGTCTCTTGAGCTATAGCTGTACTATTAGCGGTCAAAAGCAGCAGATTTGCAGTACTAAATCTTCCACTATGGGTTGTATTTGGAAGATGAAACCATCAGTGACAGTTCCATCATGCAGCATGCATGCTAATGCAGGAGGAGAGAGAGGTCATGTGTCATGCTCAGAGGTCCACTGCCACAGGTAGCAGCTGGATCTGTAATCCTGCGGAACATTTGATTCGGCTTCACCGAGGCAGCGGTGACGTCCCCTCATCAGTCTTGTGAAAGTCAGCCAGTCGATCTGGGGCCGAGCCGCTGACTGAAGCTGATATATACTTCAGAGGCGAGGAGGGTACCCCCGACCGCTGAGGGGTTATGATGTGGGGAGAGGGAATAAATGATGACGATATCAAAGGGAGGCCTGCCGTCTGTGCAGCTCTCGGCCTCTGACTCCGCTGCTCGCTGACTCCACCGCTGTAGGCCTGTTTTTCACCGACACCACCACGAGGAACGCTGGCGATCTTATCCGTGTTGATTTGAATTGAACTTGACCTTGATATCACAGAGGGATCCTTCTGCAACTTTAAGAGCTTTTAGCATCCTTTATCGTGATCTATGCACACTGTTGAAGAGAGAGGATATCCTCGGTGGATTATGAATATCGCTTTCTTGAGATCAAATAAAATGTGAAGTGCATATATAGGCTGAATAAAAGTCAATAAAAGGGGTTTGGAAACATGACGAAGACTTTAAGGAGAAATTGTTTCATTAAGAAACATTGAGCAAAATAGTGTCCAAGTGCGCTATTGACCATCCCTTGGGGATGACAAATAGATGTATAATTGGATGATACACCTGCATGTTAGAAAGACAGTAAAACAACAGTATTGTTTGTTTGTTCAAACTTTTAAACGACCTTTATTTATTCTCTCCTGTAAAGTGACCTCTTGTGGTCGGAAGAAGAAGAAGTCGGCTACAGGAAATGACACGTTACTTCTGTTTGGGGTTAAATACAAGAGTTTCTGTGGGTTACCAATGTAGTATTTTCTACACGTGTGCATAAAGCTACTACAAGGAACTTTCATTTCGTGTTGATTTTTTGCAGTCCCTATGGAAAAGAAAGCTGCAGTGTTTCCAAGCACCAGATTCCCTTTAGAAAACCTCATTTTACTGCCCGTTCTCATTCCCAGGGCGTCGAATACCAACGCTTTGTCATGGCCGTCGGCGTTCAATACCTCTGCACAAGCATCTTTTATGCACCGGGCTCTCCATTAACTACAAAGTAAACACATCCGCGTCAATATTAAACACTCAGGGAAAGTGCTGTGGTGATGTAGAGTTTTAAAAGAGAAAAAAGAGACACACAGGGTGGATGGGTCCAACAAACACCATCCAGGAGACAGCTGTTTGTGTTCTGTGCGTTATGTTTCACATTCACGTTGCAATCAGCTGTTCATTTGTGTCCCGTGTTCACAACGTCAAGTCACATTTTCACTGTAAAGACATAGTAGTTTGATATCAAACCATGTTGTTTTTTCCTAAACCTAACTAAGTGGTTTTGTTGGAGGAGCCGCTGCTGCCAGGCGTTGAGCTCTCCACCTCCCGCTGGAGCACCGACTGCAGGTCGCAGGCAGCAGCGAAGCCGGATCTGGGTCCGTCTGCACCGGACTAGCCGAGTAACTATGTAGACATAGCCTATATTCTCGCTGATGGCCTCGCTTACTTCTGTAGGTCATATAGAGTCATCAGCATTACACTGCAACCCAAGATCACGCAAAAGCGTGTAACAGACCCGCCTGTCCACCAGAGGATAAAGTGTCATGTTTTGCCTCGCAGAGATGTGAATATTACACGCCTGTATTAACGTGCAGTACCAGCAGGGGGCAACAAATGCACTGACTTAGGTTTAGGCAAGAAAACCACTTAGTTAGGTCAAGTACAATGTTTTTTCTCCTAAACCTATGACTTTATTCTCATAATATTACAACTTTTTTCTCGTAACATTATGACTTTATTCTCGAAATCTCAGAATTATGTTTTTCCTCAATGTGGCCCTAATACTCCGTCGTAACGTCGTACCATAGACCTACAACAATGATAAATGAAAATGTAAACTAAAAACAGTTATTCATTTCTATTTTTAGAAATCCACAGGGAGCCACTGGAGAGGAGCTACAGAGCCGCATGTGGCTCACGGCCGTGACAACCGTCACTAACTTGCAAAACAAAACACCGGTCTCAAACATGGGTCTCCCGCTTGAAAGTCCTGTGTTTGTTGGACCCATCCGACTCCTCACCTTGCCCACCATAAGTGGTCTTTCTCACTTATATTAAGTTCGACTTTAAGTTAAGAGTTAGACTTCTGTCGCTAAAAAAAACAAACACCGCAATTTCATGCAGACGTGTAATATTCACGCCTGGGTGGCAAAAAATATTTGAAGACAAAATACACACATTATTATTAGTAGTATTGTTGTTGTTGTTGTTGTTGAGGAAGTAAAGACACCAGATTTGGGGGGGAGTGATGGGTGATTGGGGGCCCATATCCCTTTTGCCCGGGGCCCTTCTTCTGTCCAGATGTTTTACCTCTGACACATGTTCCGTCTCTCGGTATACATATACATTATAGGCATGTAACATGTTTCTTCTGTTGTTTACATCCCAGTGAAGTATTCCTCATGTCTCTATGGTGGTGTGTCTCTCAGGACCCCTGGGTCCTGAGAGACACACCCCCCCCCCCTCACCATGTCCCCCTGCTCCATGCCAGAGCTGCCACAACACAGCGGCTGGTTAAGGGTGATTGAGAGAATGCGGCAATCTATTGGCTGCAGGCTTAGTAAATTTCAGGCGGTGTAGTCCAATGGCAAGCTAGAGAGAGAGAGAGAGAGAGAGAGAGATGGAGAGAGAGAGAGAGAGAGAGACCTGGTTTCTCTAACACTAATCTTGTCCTCGCAATACACTCTGCTCTATGAGAGCAATTAGATTCAGCACCGTTTCCAGTGCCTCTGCAATGACTCATTGAAACATCTTCTGTGCTGATAAAGCCGCATCTCTATCCACACACACACACACACACACACCACACACACACACATACACACACAGGACGTATAGCTGCTCCTTCAGTGCACATCGGGACTGCGCTTCTTCTTCTTCTTCTTCTGACTTTGGATTTTTGCAGAGCAGCAGCAGGCTGGACGTGGACTTAATTGTGGGTTTTTTATTTCCCCCTATGAAGTCGGGACTTACATAAAGAGTATAGAGGCGGTGGAGACACAGGCTGAGGTAAGTGTGGAGACTCACGCATTTTTCCTTCCAGCAAGGGAGAAAAACACACGAAATTTATAGACAAGCGGCTGGATTTCTGTGCGTTTTTTCCTCCTCATCCTCCTCTTCCTCCTCCTTCTCGTCCGGACGCGCTTCAGTCTCACAAAAGGAGCATAATAATCCACAGGGGGATTCATCCACATCCACATTTACTGTTCACCTCGTAGTCCGTCTGACAAATCAGAACTTCTTAGAATAAAGATTATTATGGGAGCAGGCGTAATGGAGAGATGTAAAAACGCAGCAGCAGATTTCGGATTCTTGCGCACTTTTTTCATCCGACTCCAGTTGTAAATGTTGATGAATGCATGAATGAATGAATGAATGGATAGCAGTGATATTGATTTGTATTATTAATAAATGTGTGATTGTGATCAGTGTCATCTCTGCGCACACACATGATGGTGCCTTTTTTTTTTAACCAAACTCGGTGCCAAAAAAGCAACAGCTCGGTTAACTTTACAACGCCACCAGGATGAAGAAGAAGAGAGAGAGGTGGTCGTGATGGTGATGTGACAGCACAAAGTAGTCCCTCCAACCCCCTCCCCCCCCCCTCTCTCCTTCAACATGGCAAAACCCATTTCACACCTGCGTTTTCTCTCCACAAGTCGTTTGTGTGTGAACGAGGCGCAGCAGCAGAGACGAGCATCTGCCAGCAGCTCCATCTCTCTCTCTCTCTCTCTGTCTCTATCCAAGCAGCCACAAGATGGTGGTGTAGATATCTGGATGTGGATTTTGAGGGAAAAAGGGGGGCTGGGTGGTTTGTGGGGTTTTGAGTGGGGTTTGTGCCTGGCATGATTTTTTTTTTTTTTTCACAGCTACACTGCTGCTAATGCTGTGATGTTCAGCTTGTATTCACACTGGGTGGCATTCAGTGTGTGTGTGTGTGAGAGAGAGAGAGAGGTGCATCATGGGCTGCAACTGCTGCACACTGGTTTAAACAGGGGGGGGGTGACCTTGTGTGTGTTGTCATGCACTTCTTACCTGCTCCAAGATGGAATCACAATGCCCACAGTGGCTTTCAGGCCCAGAAAACAATGTTGCCGTGTGTGTTTGCTATGGGAAAAAGGTGTAGGTGTGACCTCTTTTGCATTTCAAATATGCTCTATCGTACAGAAGGGTAATCACTGATAATAAATTCTGATGGGATACATTCCTAAAAAGCGTGATATCCTCCTCCAGTGCAGCTGAGCTTTTGAGTGTCTCTGCTGTAAAAGCGTCGGCTGCCTTCCTTTCGCCATCTTTAGCAGGGCGAAGGGGGGGGGGGAATGGCCAGGCAGGTGTGAGATTCACACCGTCTGTGATTGTTTGCAGATTATTGTTGTTGTTTGACGGCGACTGAGAGAGCCGGACACGTCTAACTTCCAGGAAATCTGCATGTTGACGTGTGTTTACTTCTGTGTCCAATCAAACAGTCACTCAATCATTCCCCCCCCCTCTCTCCCGGCTTTGGCTTTTTTTTTTTTTTTTTGGTCCATTTTCCAACAAACTGCACAGTTCATCCAGGATGAAATGTCAATTTAAAAATCAAACATGTCCAACATCACTCCATAATCCACTCCTCCTGTGCATGTTCCGAATAACATCGAAGGATTCCTGGAACATGTCACGGCGAGGAAATTGCTTTTATTGTTTTTGCCAGAGAATAATCTTTGCCTTTAAAATATGCACTCACGGTTTTGGCCTTAAATCTTTTTTTTCATTTTTAATTCCTCCCTGTTGTTGTTTTTTAAAATGCACAAAGAGAAGAAGTCATTTAGGGTAAAGACTGGAGCTAAACGTGGCCAACATGTTGCAGTTTTAATGCATCCCAAATAGAAGTAATCTGTCATTATGCTCACTGTGCCTTGCATCTGCTTCCATAATGATGTCATCTACCATGTGCAGGCCCTCCGTCATCATCACATTCATCTGACAGGCGTGACATGCAGATGCTGAGCAGGCAGTTGTTTGCTGATCTATCCAAACCGTACGCACACAGACACATGACTAGCAGGTAAAAAACACAGCAGGAGCCGTGTAACATGCCGGACTATAGCCTATCTGCTGTTGATATTTATTTTATTTAGTGTAAGCAGAGCTAGTGAAAGCTATGAAGGAGGGATTATTGCACAGTAAGACATCCTGTTGTACATCAGTCCCCCACGCATTCATTACTACTCCGTTCGTGTGCGCGGTATGTGGTAGTGAATAGAATTGGACCGATCTGTTAAAGCTGCAGAAGGAAGAGGTGGAGGGAATATATGATTAAAAAAATATATTTTTATTAAACGGTCGCTATATCCTGACATGAGACAGGTAATCTGAAAAAAAAAAAAAAAATCATGTGCCTCTGTGTCCTCCGGTGCTCCTAACGGCATCTGCAAGATTTCACAGACCGGAGGATAACAACCAGTCAGAGCTGATCTGGAGTCTGCCGTCTCTGAGCCAGCTGTCAATCACTCGCAAACTCCGATCAAACGGTCAAACTAGGCAGCGCTGATGAAATATGAATCAATATTCTGTCACTGTAATGCCTATTTCTCGCTTCAGATGTTTTCAGAATCATCTTGTAGTGTACTGTTGAGCTGTAAAATGAGAATGACCCAGAAGCCATGTTGAGATCTGTTGAGGAAATACCAAGCACAGCCAATAGGAACACTCTCTCTCTCTGAAATGACCTGTGATGGTATCCCGGCACGGGCTAGATTTTTTTAAAAGCCTGTAAACAGAGCCATGAGGAGGTGCAGAAGTCTCTCAGAACACTTGAATTACAATATGCTGAAACGTTATTATGGAATTTTTGCCCAATGATGCCAAAAAATGTCTGCCTGCTGCAGGTTTAAAGGGTCATTTCAACCAAAAATCACAACAAAAAAAATATTTGTTCATGCTAGCTCACTGTCACACCGTAATGGGACACTTAAATAGAACAGAGCCATCGTTCGATCGCCAGCCTTAGATCAGCACCATGGACAGCAGCGATAGCGCCACATTTAAACCAGCCTTAGATCAGCACCACGGACAGCAGCCAGAGCGCCAACTTTAAACCAGCTTCAGATCAGCACCACGGACAGCAGCCGTAGCGCCAAATTCATCAACGCTAATTTAACAGCGTGCCCTGAACTCAGCAGCCAAATATTATCACGTACACAGATTACATTAGGTGTGCATTTTCCATCAGATGTGACGTAACTATTACAGTGCTACAGATTTCATCTTTAACCATATTTGGAAGAGTTATGAGAATGTACATTTTCCTCAAGAAAATGTGTCAATAGTATTATTTATTAAACGATTTGTGAATGGTAGCACGAGTTTCCACTCCAAACTCATAAGGGGCATGGAAGGAAGAAGTGCAACTTCTTCCGGGATGCAAAATAAGCTTGAAAGCAAACTTACCCCGTGTTTGGTTCATGGTAATTCTGCCTCCATGTTGGGACACAAACTGTTTCCGTCGACATCCACGCAACGTTTTGGTAGCTCGTTAAATGGTTGGCCGCTGTGTTGAAAGTTCTTTTACATAGTTGAGATGATGGTTGTCTCCAGGTTGCTGCTCCTGCACATTAGAGCACATCTGCATACAGATGAACTCTTCTGAACTTCCCCACATTGTGCCACTGGGTGACATTTCAAAGGACATCTGAAAAAAGGAGAGGCATTGCACCAAATGCAGGGTGGCTCAGTGGTTAGCACCGTGGCTCCTCTTGTGTAGAGATTCTGTTCTTCATGTGTCCATCGTGAAGAGAGGCACAGTGTGATGACTCTTCCAAATGATGTATAGATAGCAGCACACATTCTTCTTCAGCAATCTGACACGCAGCATACTGATGTCTTCCATCACGTTCGGGTTCGTCAGAGGACACTGAAGACATCCTACAAACCTCCAGGTCACGCAATAATCTTATTAGACGTTTTTTCATTAAATCACTGAGCCCCAAATTCTGTTGACGTGCACAACATGCATCTTAAGTAGCCGGTTTTACCATAATGCGTGATGCTGGAGTGTATTCTGGAACCTTTTAGTGTTAGTCTACAGTATATTCTACAAATCTGCAAAGATGCAGTGTCTCAAAGGGTTGTGGCCCTGGCCAGTGGCGGATCTAGAGAAATATTCATGGGGTGGCAAGAAGGTGGCATGGAGGCAGAAATATATATGTTGATTTAAATGCAAACAATCACATACATCAATATTTATTTGGAAAAGCCCCCATATGAAGATATTTTAACTCTAGAACATGAGTGAAGCATTGCATAGAAATACCAAAAGTTGTCTGAAATTTCCAAATATTCAGATATTTTTTCAATGGAAGAAAACAAAAAAACATACATTTTCCTAGCCTAAAATGTGGCCATAACAGATCATTACATTATACATGTTAATTTTTTTTTTTTTTTAACAGATTATTTTTCAAATTATCTAAATTATACGTGTTATATTTGACACTCTTTGAATGAACTTTCACTGACTTGTGGGGCATTTTGTTCGGAGCTTGGAGCGAGTGGTTTTAGCGCCCTTTAAACTGGCTGCTTTTGTACGTAGAACTGATCTCAAACGCGAACATGTTCGTCTGCAGAATGAGCCGTTTCAGAGATGTTGCAGGAAATCAGGAGACACTCGTAAGCACCGGTGAATATTTGGGTTTAGTCAGGTTTACACCGTCCCTCACACAATCAAACACCAGATACTATTACTAAAAAAACAACCCGCCACTATCCATCTGCAGCCGTTCTATATTTATAGTATTTATACAAGGAGTCTAGGGGCGTCGTCTCCTGCTGCATTCACTTGCACTTGGACACTGGGACCGATAGAAAATGTGTTTGGGACTAACATAGATGTTCCCCGGGACGCCTTCGGGACGAAAGCGATTTGTAGGCCTATGTATAACGCTTATCACTTAGTAAGTGACAAACCGACATGTTAAATCCAAAAAGGACACACTAAACTACATAGATAACAACAAATCCGTGTTGAAATCAGCAGGTATAGTGTTAGTAATGTTAGCTGTTATCAGCCGTTGGGCAGCACAGTCCTGCTTTGCTAAATAACGGAGCTAACAGCTAACGTTAACAGAGGTTGCATTGAGTTACATTATGATGCCTTCAAGTTCTATTCAGTAAAACTAAACCTACATGTAAAACTTTGCTTTTGGTCAGTATAAAACCGTAAATAAAGGAGTGGATGTTGAAGTGCATGGGATTTATTGTTTTGTTTTTGGAAATGGTGTCGAGAGTCGTGGAATTTATTGGTATCGATTAAAAGTTCTGGTATTGTGACATCCCTCGCCCTGGCAGTAATTTGCAGTAGGTTTAATAAACCTGACCCCTATCATGGTCCAAATGATGCTTCAGCAGCACAGACATAACATGTATGTATAATATATACAGTATGTAATTACCAGCTGCTGTGGTTGTGTTGGCGTCTGTGACATTTCATAGTTAGGAGGACAGGGTGCCTCTGACAGGATCATTTCGTAATGATTGAAATGCAAATGACCGAGAGCGCCTTCATTGGTATTCATAAGACTTATCTCCTATAATCATTAAGAGTGAACAATGTTCGCAATCTCCTGTGTGCGTCTGCCAAGGAGAGCCACGACTGGAGCACGCTCTGCATTCAGGCCCCCGAGCCGTCTGAAGAACAGTGTGTCATAAAACAGCACATTATTACAAATACTGTACGCCGTGTCAATCTATCACAGGAACATTTACAAGCACATAACCTCAGTGAACAATGAGCAACAATCCCACCTGTGCAACCTGTCGCCACATTCACCCCTTTTCACGGTTTGACTGTTTCTGTGCTGCCATGTGAGGCGACTGCACACACAGCCGCTGATATTCTCCATATACATTTCATCATTATGTAACCGCTCTTTTAGGCAAACAGCCAGCGATGAGCAGCCTGTGTTTGTTCTCAAACACCAAACAAAATGATGTGCTCAAGGCAATCTGTCTCCTGTTGCTAGGATATCTATACACAGTGATGTTAGATAATTAAAAAATATACTTTAATTTCTGTACAGTCGCCATAAATTGAGCTATTTAATGAATCAATAGTCTTTGTTAACATGTTTACGTCTTTACACTTTAATATGAGCTCAAAGCATTTAGGAGTTAAAGTAGACAATTTTCCTTATTAATATGCAAATGTGTATAATGTAATCAGCGCATAGAGGAGAAGCTGTGGGGTAAATATGAAATGTTCTATTCTTGGTCCCTGTGTTCAGCAACCCATGGCCATAATAACACTGAATAGAGACACTGGTAATGTGTTGCCTGCACTTTCATGATAGATGGGTAATTATGGTGTTATTCTATATGTTTTCTTATAGTTAACAAACCCCACAAAAAGACCAAGACCAGTAATGTGTTAGTCCACCTCGTCTGTGGCTCTCAGCTCCAAGCCCATGTTGTTGTAAGACTGATTCAAGTATTTGTGGAATATACAATTTACATATACATTTATACATAAAGGATTCAGTGATTATCCCCCATCATTCGGCAACGGCCCCAGACCCTCAGGGAACCTAAAGGCTGCAGGTCCACAGTGCAATTAGTTTGCGGTGATTGAATTAATTCATTTCAATTAAGTGTGTCTGCTAATGCTGTATACACCACTAAAGCACAAAAGGCCTTTAGTAAACGTATATATACACAGTACTGTGCTTACATGGTGCATTTAACTACATAAAGGTGTGCTTAATCAAGTTACCACAAACTAATTACTTACTAATTACAAAAGCTGCAAGGGACTGTAACTCCTCCACTACCCATGGAGAACTTCAGGGATCAGTCCTTGGTCCTTTACTAATCTCATGCATACCTTTATTTCAAATGCATCATATCAGTATTTCTTCTTTGCAGATGATTCCCTAATTTACATCTTTGATTCTGATATCATGCAATGTGACGTTATCTGGAAAGCACTTTACTTGTCAAGTATTTAATACTCTTATCAACACGGGAGTGGACAAATATGCTCCTTTATGCAAATGTATGTATATATTTATTATTGAAAATCAATTAACAACACAAAACAATGACAGATATTGTCCATAAACCCTCACAGGTACTGCATTTAGCATAAAACAATATGCTCAAATCAAACTCAACAGCTGTCAGTGTGTCAGTGTGCTGACTTGACTATGACTTGCCCCCAAACTGCATGTGATTATCTTAAAGTGGGCATGTCTGTAAAGGGGAGACTTGTGGGTACCCATAGAACCCACTGTCATTCACATATCTGGAGGTCAAGGGACCCCTTTGAAAATGGCCAGGCCAGTTTTTCCTAGCCAAAATGTAACGTAAGTTTGAAGTTTTCCTTCACTCTAGCTTTAAAGTTGAGCCCGCTACAACCTAAAAATTGGGAGGGCTCATTACCTCAGTATTTCTAAAATCACCCTGATGGAAGACTCCTCATACAGTGTACATGTGTGTCCATGGGAAAAATCCCACACTGTGATATGACTTCACAGTCAGTTTAAATCAATACATGATCAACTCTGTCCCCGACCTGGCGACACTCCATTAACAATGTGTTAGACTGTGATGTGGTGCACTTCAAAACAACCCAAACAGCTTTTATTAACGGTAACATTTGTGGATCAGGACATGTATTTATGTACTGTGTAATGTGAGAAATGTCCTCAGGGCTCTGTCACAGTGTCCACAGAGACTCTCACTGACAAACACATCATCATGTTAGTCTCGATAGGGTTCCTGTTAACAGTCGTGTTAGACATTTGTTCATGGAAGTCAATTCATTAGCAAATCAGGACTACCAGGCCACCTTTGGCAGGTAAATAAACCAACGTTTAGGAC
This sequence comes from Sebastes fasciatus, assembly GCF_043250625.1. Taxonomy (NCBI): domain Eukaryota; kingdom Metazoa; phylum Chordata; class Actinopteri; order Perciformes; family Sebastidae; genus Sebastes; species Sebastes fasciatus. Next base: position 14,492,679 of record NC_133818.1, on the reverse strand, counting down.
AAATTAAAGTTTTGACCTGATCATTGCGCTGGATGAAAAATTGAAGGATCACCAAAGTTATTACAATTCATCCTGAGGGAAACATGAATGTGTATCATGAGAATCCATCCAACAGCTGTCGAGACATACAACTCAAAACCACAAATGTCAACCGCTGTTTGCTGGAGGGAAAGTCAGGGGGTCACCTGAGAATGTCTTAACTTTGCTGAGATATTTCAAAGTGATGGACTGACTGACCGACATTGCCATCCATTGAGCCACACAAATAGAAATGAATAAATAGTTGGTAATTTGAGTCAGCTGTGTGGCATATTGCGGTCAGCCCCTCTCCAATTACATCCAGTAGTTGTACAGACTATAATAGTGCTGCATCTTGCATGTATTGTTCGAAATTCTCTGCGGACTGCGGAGGACATGAAATTGTCTCTTCCATTGTCCAATTGTCCCTTTTCAATTACACCTCTTGTTGAACATGTTGAACATTTTATTATTTCCATGCCTGTGTTGTGACCTATTTCTGAAATATTATAGCGCTGCTATCACCAATTTTAAGTAAATAGAAAAAAAAATGTCATGACTTCACGTTGAGTGGTTTTAGAAATGAATGAATCTGTGGATTACAAATTGATGGTAATGTACAATGGTGTATTATGTGATTTTATGTATGATGTGCTTTTCTGTATTTTTTCAATTTATTTCCTTTTTGCTTAAAAACCAGGGACAAGGTCTGCAAATTAGCTACAGCTAGAAGTCCTATATAGGTTGCATTGTTATCGGTTGCACTTCAATTAAGTGTAAAAATGCCTATGTATTGTCCCTGTCAAATGAACCAGTAAATAAATAAAATAAATCTAAGGGGCTGTAAGAGAGAAAAATTGATTGATTGTGATAGACTTAAATCATCACTGTTTCAAAACGGTGTTTTTCCTGATGCTGTGAGGTTGCTTGTGAGGACCTTGACTTTTGCCAATCATTGTAACTACCCACTAAGCAAAGACACGTCCAAAATACATCAATTTAACGTCTCTGTCGACCGTCCAAAAGACATCCAGAATAAAAAAGTTTGCGGCGTCTTTTTTAAACGTCTTTTTAACGTTCGACAGACGTCCAAAAAGGGGTCCTGGTCAGACGTTCAAATATTGAACCCAACTTGCACGTCCACCAGACGTACAAAAGTGGGTCTGGAACCGACGGATGTTATGCCCTGAACGTCTTCCTGACGTCACATGTTTACTGGGAACATCAACAACTCTCCTCCGACTGAGAGGAGGAGCGTGTCCGTCTGGCTCCGCTGGAGTTCCCAAATATCCGCAGGTGTCGTTTCCTAATTGAAGGAATCTGATAATGAAGTCTGTGTGCATCAGTGTGAGAATGTGTGGCCATTAAGGGCTGACTTCCTCTGAGATGGACACTAAACTACATTTGCCAATTGAAGAGAATGTGTCTGTTTTTGTGTGAAACCAAGCAGACATCAGTTTAACTATAGATTTTAGGACATTTTTCTGAGAAATTCAGAGATGAGAGCAGCAGCAGCAGACATTTAAGAAACTATTTTCCTCCCCAGTTTTTTTTTTTTTTAAGAGCTTGTTTACTGCAGTCTTGAAGAATGCCTTCTCTTCTCATCGCCGGCTCCACAACATTGTTAGCGAAGCAGAAAGTACGAGGCATTCTTTGCCTCGGTTTTTGCCACTTGTCAGCAGGTGTCATTGATTGTTACCATGGAAACACAGCTGCTAGCTGCTGTTGATAACACTGATAACATTCAGCTATGTGGTTGCCAGTTCGTTGCACAACCTGCATATTTAATGATCGAGTGAAGTTAGACTCAGACAGACAGACAGACAGACATGCAGCTATACATTAGCTATAGATATTTGGGTTAATCTGAGGATATGGCTCTCTAGTTTTAGGTAATGTTTAGCTTGCCATCTGGTGTAGTGCAGGGTATACACATGTTTATACTGGGAGTGGCCAAATGTATATATATATATATATATATATTGAGGCCACAATTTACTAATATGTACACACAAGATATAATTCTTTTCCTGAATTTAATTAAATCGTTCCCACGTTTTGATGAACTTGAATGTGCACAAGATAGTACTGTTACGCCCCACCCTTGGGCAGCCCTACTGGGGCGAACAACACTCCCAAAACTGACCCAAACCAACCACAGGAGACACCTTTAAAACCCTCAAAATCCATAGGATTTATTAACAAAGACATATGAAAAAAAAAGACTCTTCTGCTGCTGCTGGCACAGGAGCTTTTAAGCACTTCCCTTCCTGACCTCGTTGAGCAAATGCAGCACACCTGGGAAGAGCTACTTGAGAGGGGAAAGGGACAACAGCACAGAAAACATACAGCTGTAGCAGTACTTTGTGGCTTATAGTTTGACAGTTTGATCGGAGTTCACAACCTTTTATTTTGTTAAAGGTCCCATATCGTGGTCATTTACAGGTTCGTACTTGTATTTTGTGTTTCTACTAGAACATGTTTACATGCTGTCATGTTCAAAAAAAACTTTATTTTCCTCATACTGTCAGCCTAAATATGCCTGTATTTACCTTCTGTCTGAAACGCTCTGTTTTAGTGCATTTCAACGGAATTTTAATGGAATTGCGTTGCTAGGCAACAGCTTGGGTCCATGTTTACTTCCTGTCAGCTGATGTTATTTACATACACTGCAACAGGAAATGAACTGGGACACATTTAGAATGTTTATGTTTAAAACTGTGTAATGGTCTATATATTGTGTATTTGTGACATCACAAATGGACAGAAATCCTAACGGCTTGTTTCAAATGCACAATTTCTGAATATGGGCTGTGTGTATTTCTCCGTATATCGATCGTTTTGATAGTTTAACAGTATTTATATAGCACTTAAACCTGCTTTATAATATAAAAAAAGACATGAAAACCTCACTTTTTACAATATGGGACCTTTAACAACCTCAAAACATTTTTGCGCATTTCGATGGAATTGCGACGGAATTACAACAGAATTGCGTTGCTAGGCAACAGCTTGGGTCCATGTGTAATTCCTGGCAGCTGATGACATTCACATAAACTGCAACCAGGAATAAACTGGGACACGTTTAGAATGTTTACGTTTGAATCTGGGTAAAGGGTCTAAATGTTGTATATTTGTGACATCACAAATGGACAGAACTCCTGACAGCTTGTTTCAAATGCAAAGTTTCTGAATACTTCCCTGTGGATTGAGCGTTTCGATACTTTTACAATATTTATATAGGACTTAAGCCTGCTTTATAATAAAAAAAACATCTCAGTTTTTTATAATATGGGACCTTTAATATCCCCTGTGTTTAATGTGTCATCATGTAGAGACTTGAACTAAATATGTGTTACCTTCATTCCTACACCTGCACATGTTGATCAGGTTCATGCACGTGGCCTTACACGTTGCGCTTTTGTTCCTATGACACATAATACAGCTTGTTCTGCTTCTTGGGGGTGATGATAAAGTCAGCCGGCTCAGCTCATGTTGCCACCCTAATACGCGCCACCGTGTTGAGGTGGATTTTCGGCAGCCCGAACAGCCATTTTCTTGTTTGAGCTGATGTGTTTCCAGGCAGACAGGCCCCTTACATGACAGATCCTCGCAGCTGTAGTCGGTAACAGCTTCAATCCTTGTTCTCTTTCGCTAATCCATGCTGGGAAAAGTGTTTAGTTTAAAAAAAAAAAAAATCTTGCTTGCAAAGATTGGCATGTACTTTGACTCTATTAGCAGGAACTCCACTCATTTATTCATGCAGCCTTTTCATTTATATTTGATATCAGAAAGGAGTCAGTGCCGGTCAGCTTGATATTTAATAATTGATTTGGCCGGCCTTTTGAGTGGCACAGTGTTATTTGAGCGAGCGGGTAATTAATCAACATTTCTTTGCAGTCAGGTGTGAGATTTTCTTCAACCAAACCACTTAAAATATATGAAAAAATATGTATTCAAAAAGTGTCTACAGACCTGAGGGCAGTGGATTGAGGCGAGAGCTCGATCGGGAAATTGAATTAATGGGTGGAGTTGCCATCTAGTTTTAACCACGAGATCATGAGACTGTGAGACGCATCCAAAACCCACAGAGCTGGTTCGAAGTCAGGGGGGCTTTCCAAAGAGAATTAACTGTCATCTAATTATTCCAACCAATCTCAAGACCTCAGCAGGCCTCCACTTGTTTTTCTGAATTAATTTTTCCAAAAACCCCGTTTAAAAATTAATGTTGAAAATTAAGATATAATTCATTTGCATTTTTTTTTGTGGCTTCAGCATTTAACTTGTGATATGGACAGTGTAGTATTTTAAGAGTTTACAGCGATGCTAGCGGAACTGTGAGGCTGTACTTGAGCTAAACTTTATCAGCAACATGCTCACAATGACAATGAGAATCAGCTGTATATATATATATATATATATATATATATGCGGTTAGCACTGCCGCCTCACAGCAAGAGGGTCACAGGTTTCTTCTGTGTGGAGTTTGCATGTTCTCCCCGTGTTAGCATGGGTTTACTCCGGGTGTTCAGGTTTCCTCCCACAGTCCAAAGACATGCAGGTTAGGTTCATTGTTGACTCTAAAATGTCCCGTAGGTGTGAATGTGAGCGTGAATGGTCGTCTGTCTCTATGTGTCAGCCCTGTGATAGTCTGGAGACCTGTCCAGGGTATACCCCCCCCACCCTTCGCCTAACGTCAGATAATGGATGGATGGATGGATAGTGTGTGATGTGGTTAAAGTTCACTCTTCTCTCTCTCATTAAAGTAAATTCTTCAGAGTTGAGGTTATTTTTGTCACGCTACTGACATTACAGATTGAATATTTAAATTATACTGTGATCAAACGGTATCAGGGGATCCCCACAGTTAGCAGGATTTATCCTCTGGGGACCATGAACATGTCCTGTATGCAATTTTTTTGGGGCATTTGGACTGACCAAATGACCAAGATTTATGGCGTTAAATTAGTATCAAAACCCGCGCACGCACAGAACAGTATCTGGATGGAATAGATAGTGGCTGATGTGGCGAAGGCAGAACCTGAAGAATTCATGAACACGTGACACCGTCGTCCAATCATAAAGCACATAACACGTGACCATCCACTCCTCCAAGTATCACAATGTTGTATCTGGGAAGCAGTTGAGTATTAGCATTAGATAATAGCATTTGAAAAGTACCCAATTGGCTAAAATTGGCACATTTACAGAAATGCCAACAACAATAATAATGAAGAACACCCCCTGACTTTGACTTTCGACAGGTTTAGGAAAATAATTTTAAGACAAAAGATGTTGAAAGTGACCAATCAAAAAGGGGACACATCAGCCACTGTTGCACAGTTATGGCACAGATCACAAGATCACAAACTTGGTGTTCACCAAGATGATTTTTGAATGGTCTGATTAATAAATGTAAATATAATGCTTTGTTTGTGTTGACAGTTTTGTTGTCCAATGTGCTCCAGGCTCTGTGGATTTTTAATGCGTTCCGTGACTTTTTCTCTCCTCCGACCTGCCGGAAATCGCCCCGTCAGAAACTCAACACAGACTTTGACTCATCATAAAATCTATTCTGGGGCATTACAAGTTACAAATTATACCACAGAAATGTCTTGGGGGTGCTATAGCTCTTCTAGAGGTAGCTACAGCACCCCTGAGCCCCTCCCTGGTGCCGCCTAATCCTGGAACCCCCTGTTAGCTAAGGACAACCAAGGATCTGACAGTTGTTGGTTGATCTGAACCTAATGATTGCTGATGTGAGGAGTTAATGGTGTTAACTACTACGGCTCCTCTGCTACTGTATATAGACAAGTGGATAAACATAATTAGTGATGATGCTAACTTTTTTTCTTTCAGGATACCCCATCAAGCTGGAGCCCAGGTAACCACAAAGTATCCCAGGCCCTCTCCTGTTCTGGACAGGGGAGTCGTACAGCAGCTGCCAATCTCCATGCAGGCTCTCGGGATGGGGAGCTCTGAGAAAGCTGCTTTGTCTGGCTGGAGCTCCTTCGCTCAGCTCGCAGCCTGAGGAGGAGGAGCGGGAAGCATCTCGGTGGAGGGGCAGGGGGAGCGCCGAGGACCGCCGAGGACCGCGACCTGCCAGGCTCAGGCTCAGCACAGCGGGAGCATGTCAGCGCCGGGAGGCCCTTCATGGATGTGTCGCTCCGCAGCTGCGGCCAACCTTCTGCTGTGGATTGGGCTGGCGTGCGTCTGCGTGGCAGCCGGTCAGGCCCAGCAGCAACCCGTGGTCACCACCAACTATGGGAAATTGCGGGGAGTGAAGGTCACGTTACCCAATGAGATCCTGGGACCGGTGGAACAGTATTTGGGGATCCCGTACGCGCTGGCCCCAACGGGGGAGCGGAGGTTCCAGCCGCCGGAGCCGCCCATGTCCTGGCCGGGCATCAGGAATGCTACTCAGTTTGCGCCGGTTTGTCCTCAGTTCTTGGAGGACCGCTTTTTGCTCAACGATATGCTCCCCGTGTGGTTCACCGCCAACTTGGATACAGTGGTGACCTACGTGCAGGAGCAGAGCGAGGACTGCCTTTACCTGAACATCTACGTCCCCACGGAGGATGGTAGGTCAACTGAATGTGTCTCTTGTCTTCGTCCTGTTTGTCTTTATGTTGTATTTCACACTTCCTTGTGCAGGTCTACCCTGAACTTTGAGGCAGTACTTCACTGAAGGTCTCAGTCCTTTTCTACTCACAGGAAACAGTGTACTACTTGTGATTCATCAAGATCACTGATTTGTGTTCTGGCCCCCACTAACCTTACAGCAAGATAGGGATGCACCGATACCAGTTCTTTCAGACAGAGTACAAGTACTTACATTTGGGTACTCACCGATGCCGAGTACCGCGTGCAATAGGACCCGAAAGATGGTGAAGAGAGGTTAACATTGCGCTGTTTAAAGTGGTATCGGTGCCGTTGTATCGGAGCCGTTTTGCGAGTACATGAGCAAAGTATCGGATCCGATACTGTTATCGGTATCGGTGCATCCCTACAACAAGATCATGGTGTGTACCTTTTAATATCATCATCATTGGAAGGTGAAGTTCTAACACAGCTTGTCATACCTGCCCTTCTACACAGGACTGCACTGCCCAAGGCTGACTGTGTGGTATTCTGATGATTGTTAAATTGTTTGGCAATATCCTCCACTAAAGTTCAATATAAACAGAAATTTATGGGGACATTTCTTTTGGCATTTTTTATTCGTTTACTGGACAGAGAGACGGCCAGAATACAACAGGGAACATTACGGTTCTATGAATGGATGCTGCAGCTCCTGCATTTATATTCCATCGCCTATTTGTTGCATAAACTTTTTTTTATCGTTTGCTTTAAAATGCTCGGATGGAAACATGGTTTTGTGTTTCCCTGTTGCGTAGTAACTCGAGAAAACCAAGTGTCCTTGTACACTTATTCAATGTCATGAGCCACTTTTTCTTTACATTAGGTCGGCCTTTGTGCGGCAGAGCGAGAGGTTTACTTGAAGCCAGTTTATATTAGAGACAGGCCTTTAGCTCTAATTCTCTCAGTTTGAGAAGTATATTTCCTTTATTTCCTAAGCCTGAGGCTTTTATTGTGAAACATTTTGCAAGACCTTGGTGTGAAAAATAACACTTTATATGAGAAAAGCATGACTATGCTGTTGAATTTATGAAATTTAAGCAATGGAAATGTACATTATGCTTAGTTGGCATGCACATTATATGACACCAGAAGTTTATCCATCCTTGGTTCTTATTGCACGGCTTGTATTTGGGGCATAGATTGTATATGAGAAGTGGATGTAGTCACCGTGACGTCACCCTTTGGTTTGTGGACTGCGGTTTTGAAGCCTGAAGTTCGGCATTTTGGCCATCGCCATCTTGGTTTTTTGCAACCAGAAGTGACACGAGAGGGTGTGTCATTGCGGGTCTGTAGGTAGGCATTATACGCCTATAAACCAAAAGTGGGATGATCGTGACAGTCCATGCAGGAGGCTGATCAATCCTTTTTATGGAGTTTCAGTCAGCACCATCAGACCTGCAGCAAACGCCGTCTCTACTGCTTGCTACAAAAAGCTCTTCAGCGCCGAATGGGCGAGCAAATCATTTTTAATTGGTTAATCCATCCATCCATTTCCTTATGGGTGCCCAGGTTGTGTTAATTTAATTAATAATATCACTAGGAATTATTGTTATATACTGCTGGGAAGTAGTGAAACTAAGTGATTAATCAATAGTAAATTATTCTAAGCATATAACTGCTTTTAATAAGACTTCTCTCTGCAGTTGAGGTCAATAAAGGCCCTGGTAACTTTTTGATAAATGACGGTATTCCTTAGTAAACATACTGTATTATCCCAGAATATGGTTGCTTTCTGAATAAAATATAATGAAGCTGCTGTGCTCTGTAACAGATGGATGCTTACAGCCAACATGCATGATGCAAACAAAGTGACAGGACCCAGGGGCTGGGTCTGCTAACCAGTTCCTCCCTCGAAACACTGATTGCATCCATGTGCTTTCATTTGCTACTTATTTAGAAATCATTCTCAGAGTTTATGCTGAAGATGCTTGATTATGGAATTGATAATGGTGGATGCTTCGGAGCAATTTGATTAAAAAAAACATAATTTTTGATGGGCAACTGTCACATTTTTCTCAGTTAAAGGTCCCATATCATGCTCATTTTCAGGTTCATATTTGTATTTTGGGTTTCTACTAGAACATGTTTACATGCTTTAATGTTTAAAAAAATATTTTATTTTCCTCATGCTGTCTGCTTGAATATACCTGCATTTACCCTCCGTCTGAAACGCTCCGTTTTAGTACATTTCAATGGAATTGCAACAGAGTTGCGTTGCTAGGCAACAGCTTGGGTCCATGTTTACTTCCTGTCAGCTAATGTCATTCACATACACTGCAACGGGAAATAAATTGGGACCCATTTAGAATGTTTAAAATCTTTGAAATGGCCTAAATATTGTATGTTTGTGACACCACAAATGGACAGAAATCCTGATGGCTTGTTTCAAACGCTCAGTTTCTGAATATATGTATTTCTCTGTGGATTAAGGGTTTCGATTCCTTCACAGTATTTATATAGAATTTAAACCTGCTTTTTAATTTTTACAATATGGGACCTTTAAATATTTTTTACTATTTTTTTTTTTTTTACTACAGCATACATTCTGTAAAAATCTGAAATCAAAGGAGAGACATGTATAGTATATATGTTTGGTCCTATCTGTGAATTAACTGTTCATTTTCCATCTGCATATTCTATGGAGATTATGTTTTTCCGTCACACACACATACACCAACAGGCCCCTTTAGAGGCTGAGAGAGAAAAGGGAACATGTCTGACATCTCCTCAAACAGCTTTTTGTTTTTCCTTTTAATAATGAAAAGAAAACACAAAACCGCCATAAATTTAATAATCGCTTTGACGCGATAGAGCTCCTTTGATTTTTCTCAACAAACAAAGTAGCTGCACAAAATGTTGGGCTCAGTCAGGGACAAGCTCATGCACGCTTTCTTTTCTTTTTTTTACAATGCATTTCTATTTCATTTTACAGTGAGTGATGTGTGGTAGCCTAATGGTGAAATTAAACTTGTTTCTTTGTGCACTGATTACCTGGGAGCCCTGCAGTCTGTGTTGCTATCAGGGTAAAGGCTGTTAGAGCGAGCACTTTGACTTGGAGTGGGTGTGGGGAGCACTTTACACACCCAGGTCCTGCCGTGTGCACGACTCAGAGTGTGTCGAACACGACCTGGAGTGTTTGGAGGTCAGAGGGCTTGTTTTAGGAGGCAGCGGGACGGTGTGGACGGCCTCTGGAAGGACACATTAACGTGTGTGTCTGGTTGAGATCTTTGACAGCTCCGGGCTAAATTTAGTCTGAGCTCTTGAGTACATGGTAGATTAAAAAAAAAGTGCAGGAGAGGGATAATCTCACAATCCCGTGTTCTTTCGGTGGCTTTTCTCGAATGATAAGTTATTGTACTGGAGTAGGGACCAAACACAATAAATCAGTGGACAGCATGTTTAATATTTTTTTGTGCCTGTTTTATGTGCATTTCTCTTCCACAATGACCAATGTAGTAGTAGCCAGTAATAGGGTTTTATCACGGGCCTGGGTCGGTCCACTTTAGCCGTGCCGTGCCAAGCCGTGATGACATGCGAGACATCCTCAGGGGGATAACTGCACCGAGCTGTGCTGCGTTCCTGTCTGTACTGTCACGCATCAGCCTTATTCTGCTGTTTACTGATGGTTTTCAGCCAGCTGTGTTAAGTTAATGCTTTTATTGTTAAAAAGTTATAGGGAAAGCAGTGTATCGGTCAGCAAGAAAGCGTAGCTTCATTAGCAGGTCAATAAAAACTGGTCTAACACACAAGTAAGGCTGCAGGATTTTGAGAAAATAAATTCTCATTTTCATTGAAAAACATATTAAAATGATTATGGTGTGATTTATTAATTGTATAGAATATGATTTGTGGACCAAGACATATCTGCAGCACGACAATATTTAAAGTTACGACTTTATCCTCGTAATATTACGACTTTATTCTCGTAAAGTTATGACTTTTTTCTCGTAAAGTTATGACTTTATTCTCATAATATTAAGATTTTTTTCTCATAATATTATGGCTTTATTCTGGAAATCTCAGATGTTTTTTCCCTCAATGTGGCCCCTAATACTCCATCGCACATCTGCACTTTGGCCCTCACTGCATTAGACTTACAGTATATACTATATACTTAGACTATAAACTGTGTTACCGTCATCACAATGCTCAAATGTTTTGCGGCTCCAGACAGATTTTTTATTTCTCATTTTGACTTAAATGGCTCTTTTGATAGTAAAAGTTGCTGACCCCTGGGTTAAGGAAAAGATCGCGGTTTGGGTTTAAATAACACAGGAAGTGGAATAACTTAAGTACGGAAGTCAAGTGACAAAACTTGACTTCACTTTTTATAACATTTGAGTAGCTGGAACCAACTATCAAAGTAGTTAGTGATAAATGTTCTTTTGAACAATTAATTCATATCAATTTGCTGTTGTTCGCATGAAAACATCATACAGTGTGTCCAAATTGCCATCCAAAATAATCCAAAATATGCTGCTGTTCAGCACGACCGCTATGACTCCATGCTTTCACCCAACAGGGGTTTTGAAAGGTTTTCATCAGACCGGCATTGTGAAACACTACATTAGTCCAGGCAGCACTATGTCTCTGAGCTATTTTTAATGGGTTATTGAAAGCAACGGGAGCCGCTGCTGTGTGTGTGTGTGTTTGGAGGTGAGGTGAACCTGTAGGAAAACAGAGCGCGGCGGGTTCAGACTGTACGTGAAAATCACCCAAAGTGGAGTTATGAGATGTTCAGACACACGACATAAAATGTTGCTCCACATCTGTGCATGGACCGAACAGTTTTTCTATCCCACTATTTCCCATTATTGTAAGAGACAAAAAGCGCGAGGAGCAGACGGAGAAAAGACTCATAATAGTGTGTCTCCTCAGTCGACGGAGGAGTGACATGTCTATCCCAGTTAGAGCTCCCCTCGCTGCCCATCATCTTTATATCCCCCGAGTTGGCCTTTTCAGAAATCCGGTGTAATGTCAAAATATCCTGCGAGCTCGAGGATCAGGGAGGGATTTATAGTTTTACTGCACCTCAAGTGGGTTTGACAGATTAAGCGATGCCTATTCTTTGTCATCTGATTTTTGAAGTTGAAAGAGGAAAATCCGTTGCCGCCTGCACTGAGCATGCTCAAACGACTGTATTGCCGTTTTCCTGCTGAATCCATTGGGCCGAGCAGACCAAGGTGCTGGCTGTGTGCAGCTGAAAAGCCCAAGAGCTCTTTTTCATTTGTGTGTACAGACAGAGAAGAGGCTATGAGGATATGAAGAGGAAAGAGAGGCTAGTTTGGAGTGGTGTTAAGGTCTCTGCAGTAGCTGCATACCGACTGGGGAGGTGGCTGTATAGTGAAGATGTTTCTACCTCCGCCGCCTTGTCTCTATTGTTTAATTGTCGACATCTCCCACATTAGCTCCGTTTTACTCGGCTCAAATGTGAAACCCAGTGCAGTGTTACAGCCGCCTGTTCCCTTCATACGCTCTACCAACAGCTTAATGTTTCAGCAGCAGCAGCCATGATTTATTCCAAGCTCCCAAAAAAAACCAAAAAAGCCATTTTTCAGCTTTTTGTGCAGCGTTGGAGCAAGCTGTTCAATGAATTAAAATACTCTTACTGCACTTTTTATACGGCGGAGATAAAACGAGGTAAAACCGAGGTAAACAGAGAGAGAGAGAGAGGGGGAGAAAACGGCTCCAAGACTGCATTTTCCGAGCCACTGCAGCTCAGTTTTATTTACTTGCGTCTCGATGCCAAACACATCAACTGATTATGTAATTTGTAGGGTGTAAAGTCAGCACTTCCACTTTATTTGGTGTAGCCTAAAGCTCAGATCTGTGCTACACTCAGCCACAGTCTGCCTGCAGTGTTGTGGGAAATAAAAATCATTCAACCGACGTTGTGAATTTCCATTTTTTTTCTGTTATTTTCCAAGGTTTTTGCTGGTATAGACGTACAACATTTGCTTCCTTTCTGCATGAGTTGGATGAATGCATTGATCAGGGACAACTATAACAATAATGTTCATTTCAGTGCTGCAAAATATTGCACACCACAGCGCCGTAGTATGGAAGATGTTAAATGCGTAAAATAAAAACAAATCAAAGAAACAAAATGGAATATATTTTTTCCATTTCATGTACGCATTTACTGTATATAACTGAATGACTTGGGTGAGCGACTGGGAGTCACTTTCACTTTCCAAGGCCGCATTAAAATCACAACACAGAAAACAAAGTTGCTGACGCAAGCTGACGGCAGCCACGATAGACAGCCTTTTTATCGGGACTGCCCATTGTTCCAACAGCCCAAAATTGGTGTAATTTAAGCATTTTAAATCTTCCATACTAGAGATTTAGTAGCGTTAAAAAAGTTATGTTGTAGTTTTGTTTTGTTTTTTGCCAGTGGCCTTCTTCATCAATCAATACCAATGGTGTAGTACCAATAGTGTGTCAAAATCTGGTTTTATACCTTCATTATTTGAGTTTAGATTGTGCTCACATGGAACACATTTCTAAATAAAGTTGTTTAATCACGTACCAGGCCAGGTAGTATTTTAGAACAGGAAGTACGGGTTGGTTTATTAATGTATCGTGACCACATATCACAAAACAGTAATGGCTATTTTGTCATGCAATAACTTCAGATTTGGAAAACTGTTCCAAGACCGCCACCCTGAACAGAAACCAGAAACCATCATGGCTGACCGTCACTCCATAATAAATAAATTGGGTAAAACAAAAGTCAAGTGAATCATCTATTTCTCTCTAGTGTTGTCTCAGTCCAGCATCCATTAGAGGAGCATAGAAAGCAATGTTTACAAGCAGCAGTGAGTGAGAGGGGCTTTTTTTTTAGCCCTGAGATTTGGCTTTCAGGAGGATATTTTCCCCAAGAAACATTATAATTGAACATCAATTAAAGAGAAAGCCCTTTGTAGGAAAGATGCAAAGACAACCGTATCTATCAGTATCAAGTCTCCATAATGGAAACTAAATGTGCTTTTTTAAATTAAGGTTAGTGCAGTAAATGTATAAAGCATTCCCGATGCTTTCGTTACACTACCATTATGACTATGAAACCAAAGCTGCCGAGGGGTTTCTTCCACAACAACCGTGCGGTGAACTGGCCTCCTCTCCGTCTACCCACTGCTGCATCTGGGCGCCTGATAAAACAGCAGTCAGGATATGACATTTGGAGTCTTGTGACATTCAGTGCTCGGATGCCACCAGGCTGTCTTCTAGCTCGCCTTGGGAAATATACAGGATGTCACATGAACACTGGATGATACTAATCAACATGGAAAACAGTTTGGACACTTCTTTCACTTCTGTTTTTTCTTTTAAGGCTGCGTTTATTATCATGTTCTCTAGCATATTCTTCTTCTGTGGCTCTTTTTGCTCCCCTTTAACTCAAACAAACCATTCATATACATTACTATGTTGTAAATGTTTGTCTCTAAGACCGTTTTATTATCAACAGCAATCACACCCATCTTCTGTTGCATTCAATAACCATTCACATGGTTCCTACATACTGCACGCTTCATGATACATCATCATTTTGCAGGTTTTTTTTTTATAGAAGGTTGTTTTTTTTGCTCACTAACTCAAAAACGGTCAATGCATTATCTCTTTATCTACCTTTTATTACATTTGCAAGTACAGATTTTATGCAATTTCCATTTTCTCTCTAAGCCCGTGTTTATTCTGTACCCCTTGCATACTTCTTCCAGTTATTAATATACTTCCTTGGCATTGTAATTAGCTGTATTTACCTGTACCTTGGGATGCACCGTTACCAATACTGGATCGGATATCGGGCCAATATTGACTCAAATGGCTGGATCAGATATCGGTGACGATGGGACCGATCTATTCAGTTCTATGTTTATATACTATATACATTATATACAGTCATTTTAATTCCTGTTTAAGTTTTGACCCACATCCAAATTTTGCGTGCACACGGATGGGCGGCGGAAATTGGAGAACTTTGAGGTACTTTGAGTGTCTGTTTTGCTGCAAGGGGAAATCAGCACAAAGTATAAAAAGATGCTTCCTCGTCACGATTCCACGTCAGCTTGTGTCCGTGCGGCCGTCCTTGCGGAAAGTATAACTGGAGCTTTAGTGGTCTCTGGTAAGTATGCCCTACTCAGTGCATCTGCCAGCAACATTGACTATTTCGTCTTTCAGCCTTGGAAACGCTCCCTCAGTCCATTCCCACAAGTTATCTTTGTGTGTGACTTGTCTCAAAATCTCACAATCATCCGACAGATGGTCATAGAATTTTGACAGGTAGGCATCTCTCCCTGACCCCTCGCACCGTCTCCGGGTCAATCCGCAGTCCCTCAGCAAGTGTCCAATGTAAAGTACTGCCTGTCGTCTACGTTTAGTTTGATGTTTATTCTCTTTGCACCTGGAGAGGAAGCGTCTGAGTTTCTCGTCGTGATCTTTGCTTGATCTCAGCTAACGGAACTGGTCAGATTTTGGTGGTGAATGTGGTGATGTAGCGTCCTCGAATTTGAGAAGAAATGCTTTACATCACAGAACACTTTTTGCCTTTGACATCTCTGGGAGGATGTCATCAATTGTAGGGAGGCAAAATGGCTTCTTTTCAGTGCTCGATTCAGTGGTTTTGGGTCGATGCAGATCCTCGGTTTTCCGTTCGGTTTTGTCACTGAGGCCATACTACTTATCCTGTCTGCGCTACGTTCCACTGGTGTGATGATCCTTTGTCTCTCCAGATCCTTCAGTTCCTCTTTAAGAGGTGCAATCATAGCAGCCTGCTCTTTAATAGGTTCACTTGGTGGTACACTGTTGTCTATTTCAATGCTGTATTCACCCTCCATGCAGCCATCACCGGTGAACATCATCATGTGTTCGTCACTGGGGCTGCACTGCGACGGTTATTTTTTTAATCCATCAATCTAACAAGCTGGGTTCAAGGGCAGCAGCAATGATTTCACACATTTAGCCAATCTCTGAATGTGGTCTCGCCCTCCCACCTTGAAGCTATCTCCTGTGCTGCAGCCGTTTTTGAAAGAGTTGACAGGAGCCGACTCAAAAGGATGCTTTCTGTGCTGGACATCTGGAGACAGAGACAGTTATATAAGCCTCTCCACTCAGACGGTGGCTTGCTCCAGTTCCTCTAGGGTCCACTGGGCACTCTTTTTAGATCCAGGTAGTGGATTTCCTCATGTCTGACCTCCGGGTCTGAAAGGGGTTGCAGTCACTGGCCACCGCTGTTTCAAGAGGCGACTCACCACATCGTTGGGTCTCTGTCTAAAACACACTTTAGTGGATCATGGGCCACGTTTTTTGGCTGCAGCTCGTTCTCCGGGGGAATCCATGCTTTGCCCGTGCGCAAAGGCTGTCAGGCAAATATTTCTGTAATTGATGACGGACGTTGACAAATCACCCCAACCCTAATCGTCACATCTTTCCTCATTTGTCAGAGGACCCAGTTCTTTAAATATAATGCTGTCATTGACCAGGATATTCTTGTATAAAGGAGTCATTCTGGTCCACCACTTTCAAACTCCAGTCTGTACAGTCTATTGTTCCTTTGGTTTCTGACCTTACATTTACCGAGCGGACCATAACCTGGTCTTGTTATACATCACAAGCTCTTTCTCAGTGCGCTCCCGCTGTGTGTCTGGGTTTAGTATTGGGGCAGCTGTGGTAGAGCAGGTCGTCAACCAATCGGAAGGTCATTTGTTCGATCCCCGGCTGCTCCGGGTCACATGTCGATGTGTCCTTGAGCAAGACACTTAACCCCAAATTGCTCCCAAAGGCATAGCCATCGGTGTGTGAGTATTTAGATTAGATCCTGATGGTTAAAGTTGGCACCTCAGCAGCCTCTGCCATCAGTGTATGAATGTGTGTGTGAATGGGTGAATGCTGACATGTAGTGTGAAGCGCTTTGAGTGGTCGGAAAACTAGAAAAGCGCTATATAAATGTAAGTCCATTCACCATTTAGTAGATGTATGGGGATGATGTTACAGTCTATCTGGAAGTTGACCAATGTTTATCATCATCCCTGCAAAGAGTTGTTGGCCTTACTTGGTTTGACAACATTTGATTTGCATTTAGTAGCAAAATTATGTTCTTCTTGTCAAAAGCTGGACACTTGTTCTTGTTTCTCTCGTGTGTTTTACCACAAAAGTCTGTTTCAGTGTAGGAACTTCCTCTACTGTCTGTCCTTGCTGTGTTTGGTCGTTCTCCGTTGACAGCTAGCTCTACATATTTGCAGCCAAGTATCAGATTAGATCTTCTTTGAGTAATCTCTCCTTCATTGCAGGACTGTTTATTCCACACACAATTTGATATCTCTTATCAATGAGTTTTTAATGTTTCTGAAATTGCAACTACTGGCCAAGACGTTCAAATCTGTGACATATTTGTCTGGTTTTCTTCTAATCCTTGGTTCCACAAAAATAATTTGTACCTCTCAACAGTCTCGTTCACTTTTGGATTACAGTGTCCGTCAAACAGTGCCGTCATCGCTGTTCTCCTCGCTGACGCGCTGTCACTCATCAGAGTGTCCAGTAGCTCTCTTACACTCTCTCATGATAGTAAAAATGCTTTCTTCAAGGTAATGTCCATGTACAGTGTTAACTACCCCTTCCAACTCTTCCATGTCTTTGCAAGGCTGTTAGGGTCCAAAACCAGTAGGCCTATTGCCAGAGGTTTCAGTCCTTCAATCCTGGCATCAGCTATTTTCTCTTTAACCAATGTTCTGTTAGCCAGTCAACTCCTCAAAGCTAATCAGCTAGCTAAGATAAGATAAGATAATATATTCCTTTATTAGCTAGCAGCACTTGTCTCCATTTCATAGCAACTAAACTCTGCCACCACGTTTCATTGTTTTCCATTCTTACCAAACCATACAGAATGGACAATCAAAGCCTTGAACTTGCTTACTTGTGACTTCATTTTTTTCTTCACATTCAGCTCTAGCCAGTATTACTTGTGGTGGTGTCACACTCTTTTTCAATTGCTCCCCGCAATAACACAGCTGTATGTTTACGTTTAAAACTATGAAATGGTCTAAAAATTGTAGATTTGTGACATCACAAATGGACAGAAATCCTAACGGCTTGTTTCAAATGCACAATTTCTGAATATGTCCATTTCTCCGTGGTTTAAGCGTTTTAATAGTTTAACAGTATTTATATAGCACTTAAACATGATTTTAAATGTAAAACACCTGTAAATCTCACTTTTTACAATATGGGACCTTTAAAGTCAATGAGTTTTCATATTGTCACAGTACAGGCGATTGTAAAATCATCAACAATGAGGCCAATCCGCATCAGTGTTTATAACAGTCACAGGATTTATATAATATAACCTCTGTGAAATATTGGTTTCATTAGGCTGAGGTTGTGCTTATTCATCTACACGTATTTATTCAGATTTATTGTATAATTTATGGCATGCTGTGCAGATATGTGTGTGTGTGTGTGAACAGCCCGAGCAGATGTGGACGTTCACGCTCGGCCTAGTTGCACTGACATCATGGCACTAGCCCGTGTTTGTGCAGCTTGCCCTCTCAGTGAGCAGCTATATTGTGCAAACACTCCACCATCCCAGCCATGCTGCCACATTATGTGCCTGTTGAGACCTATTCTCCACCATGTGTTGATCAGTGAATGCTACAGCACGCAGCACGGAGGTGGGAGCACAATGAGTCGAGCAGATGATACACTGTGAACGGCACAAGAGCTCAAGGACTATTGGGCGGCATTCATAATGAGCACCATTTGTTTTTCAGCAAAAAAAACAACTCTCATTTATATCGCGTCTGCTTCGTGTCATTACAGTGAAGCGGCACTTGCAGTAATAAGCCCGTATTACAGCAGATTTCACAGTTTAAAGATGCACTCACCCGATACAAAATCATCACATGTGATGTTTCATAACTCAACACAGTTCACAGATTCGAGTTTGGAGACATCAATGCTGAGCTGAGAGGAAACTTTGGATGTGTGGGTGTTATAGCAAATCTTTAAAGGTCCCATATCGTGCTCATTTTCAGGTTCTTACTTGTATTTTGGGTTTCTAATAGAACATGTTTACATACTTTAATGTTTAAAAAAAACACGTTATTTTCCTCATGCGGTCTGCTTGAATATACCTGTATTCACCCTCTGTCTGAAACGCTCCGTTTTAGTACATTTCAATGGAATTGCGTTGCCAGGCAACAGCTTGGGTCCATGTTTACGTCCTGTCAGCTGATGTCATTCACATCCACTGCAACAGGAAATAAACTGGGACACATTTAGAATGTTTACGTTTAAAACCGTGAAATGGTTTAAATATTGTAGATTTGTGACATCACAATTGGACAGAAATCCTGACGGCTTGTTTCAAAAGCTCAGTTTCTGAATACTGTGTGTGTTTCTCTGTGGATTGAGCATTTTTTCGATGCATAACAATTAGCTCAGGTGTTAGAAATGGGGGGTGGGGGGGTTACACCTCTGGAAGATTATAGAGAGAGGAGATGATAGTGGCATCAGCAATGTGTGCAAAAACATAAAATGTCACAGAATGATGCATGTTTTTGGGATAAATATAGTACATACAGCATTTTTAGCTTTATAAAATGTTTAACTATGTTGTATGTATGGAGCTAGTTATCTAATATGATAAAAGAGGCTACATTTACAAAAGGATTAGACAGACTGAAATGTATATTTCACTCACTCCACCATCCCAGCAAAGATTTGCTTCATATAGTAGACCTACTAAAGTTGTTCAGCTGGGCATGTGGCAACTGTTGGATAATGTAAGAGTTTGTCCAAACATAATAAAATGAGATTATATTTCATTTAGTTTGCCAATAGCTTGATAATGTGAAGAACTTGGACTGGGTTTGCGACAGATGGAACAGGTGACATATGGACCTTTTTTGCAGGTTTATTTGGAAAGATAAAAAGTAAAACAAAAGGTAATGTTACAAATAGAACTTGTGCAAACACGCTTTAAAAACAGACGCGCGTACAGCTGGCGGCACCGTGAGGTGGTCGGCTTATTATTAATAAATAAATAAGTATTTCTGTGCTTAACAAGACATAACTGAGGAAAAACAGATAGTGTTTTTTCTTTCAAGTTAACATAAAATGGTCCAAGAAGGAATGCACAAGTTTCTGATTTGATACCACAGGAGATCCTTTCATAACTAGGTGATAAACATTTCAATTCCGTTGAAATGCACTAAAACGGAGCGTTTCAGACTGAGGGTGAATACAGATATATTCAGGCAGACAGCATGGAGGAAAATAAAGTTTTTTTTTAAACATTAAATCACGTAAACATGCTCTAGTAGAAACACAAAATACAAGTATGAACTTGAAAATGAGCACGATATGGGACCTTTAACCTTTAACGGGACGGGTTCGGCCCACGGGCTGCCAATTGAAACTAACTGTTACATGGACACTAGGTGAGGCTGTGAACTGTAACTGGAGATCTCCCAGTAGCTGCTGGTTTTAAGTCAACATGAAAAGCTTTGGAACCATCTAGAACAGGTAATACCTTTTGTCTGAAAGGACAAAGTGGATATACGCGTACAGGTTAACACCACCGCCTGCTGCCCATTCCTGTCCGACAGGTCAGAGCTATCTGACAAGATGGAGACGGAGTGGGCAGTGAGCTGCCAGTCAGAATGAGCAACACCTAAAACTAAATAGGCGTGTTTTTTTATGTTTCTAATGTTGCTGTTAGCTCAGCTTGTTTGCTGCTGTTCATCTGTATTTGGCAATCCACCAGCTGGCTGGGACATGTCTAATTACTGGAGCTGCATGTCCATCACTGCAGTAACTCACACCACCTGACGGAGAACAATATCTCTTTAGGCTGCATTGATTGTTTAGTCTCAATTCATTTGAAATCACATGAACGTAATTAACACCCAGCGCAGGTGAAACAGGTACTTACAGAATTTAATATTTCATAGTCATAGTGAGTGTTGGAGGTGTCTTTTTTCCCTGCTGATCTTCGAGTTCTGACTCAACTTTCTGCCCTTCAAAGTCAGACAAAACACTCCCACACTGATCCCGGACCAGAGCTGCCTTCATACAGCCCCTTTGTTCCAGGCTGGATCGTTGCCAGGGCCAAATGTTTGACAGTGGAGACCAGTTTTAGCAATAAGCTGCGATAACAGATGAGGTTACAGGGTCAGTTCACCCGAATAACAAAAAGAAAATAACGTATTAATCTTCTCCCTTCACTGGTATCTCTTCATGCAAATAGATTTCTGCCTCCGCATTAATACAGTGGAGTTGGATGGGATTTAGTTTATGGCACTCAAAGCATCACATAAATGCATGTACAAATTAAAACAATATCTCTTTTAAGTTTCTCTGTTACTGTAATTCAAAGAACAGACTATGGACAGTTTTTCATAGAGATTGTTTAGTGGTTGAAAGTAGTTCCAGTGTTGACAGATTGGTCTGGTTTCTGCCCAGTTGGGCTACTTTTGATTGGGCTGGTGGATGACTTTATGGGCTGCTTTTTTCAACATTTGGCGGGGTTTTATGAAAACAATATTCCCAAACAAGCTGTTTTATGGATAATGGAGTAAGTATGGAGGACCTATTTACCTTGACGTCAACATCATTGACATGGGAATTCATAGTCGGTTGTCTGACTTAACTCTTTGGGGGTTGCGATAGCCTATTTATCTAACATTTTATCTTTGGTTATTTGATTCAGATATGAAGCTTTGTATGCTGATGTGTTTTATATTGCACACATAATGGTTTTACACAGCAAGGTTAGGATTTGGGTTGTTTTTTTATTGAATTGGGCAGTTTTTAAAGGTCCCTTATCATGCTCATTTTCAGGTTCATACTTGTATTTCTATTAGAACAGGTTTACACACTGCAATGTTAAAAAAACAACTTTATTTTCCTCATGCGGTCTGCTTGAATATAGCTGTATTCACCCTCTGTCTGAAACACTCCGTTTTAATAAACATAAAATGTCACCGAATGATGCATGTTTTTGGAATACAGTGTAAATATAGCACACACAGCATTTTTAGCTTTATAAAATGTTTAACTATGTTGTATGTATGGAGCTGTAATGGATGCAAACACATACAAACATACAGATTTACAGCATCTATTCATCATCATGAACCTTTTTTTTGTATCTATCTTCCTCACCTGAAGTTTTTCTTTTTCTCTCTGCTATTGTTCAGCCTACTGTGTTCTTGGTGCAACATGTATACTTTTGCCACACGGATAATTGCAATTATCAAAAATAATCTCACTCAGCTGCACAACTTTTTTAGCGCGTTTGTGCTGTAATATCTTTTAGCGAATGGGTTCGTTGAGACGGGGCAGATATCGGTTGCAAGTGATGGTGCTGTCAGCGGCCGCAGTGCGTTCTTT
The DNA here is from genome assembly GCF_043250625.1 of Sebastes fasciatus. Taxonomy (NCBI): domain Eukaryota; kingdom Metazoa; phylum Chordata; class Actinopteri; order Perciformes; family Sebastidae; genus Sebastes; species Sebastes fasciatus. The sequence goes on along the minus strand of NC_133818.1, from coordinate 14,470,626 downwards.
GTGAATCTGCCCGTGACCGTACAGTTAATGAGAGTGTGTATCAGACCAGTGTGGCAGATTTGTTTGAGCTGGTGGAACCGTTTTGGTCCTGCCAGGCTGCTGTTGTGCTCCTTGTTAGTCAAAGACACTTCATCACACCACAGCCTGTTTCAGCACACGATCAATTTGTTCCCTCTTGTTTTTCCTCACACAGCACCACGAACCTTTTTCATCTATTTTTAAGAAAGAGATTTTTTTTTTGGCTCTTCTTTTTCATTTTAAATCTTTCCCCTTATTCTACTTTTCTCCTCAACACTAGGGGCAAACACGCAAGGCGCAGATTTCAACAGTAATGATGGTGGCGGTGATGAAGGTATTTCTCTTTTTTCCCCCCTTTTTGACCAACAAAATAAAAGCCTGACACCTGTGCATGACAGCAAACCTGCAGACATTTTTTTTTAGTCCGTTTCTTTTGACCCCACTTCCTCCCCTCTCTTCTTTTTTTTGTATCAACCTCTTTCCTCTTTGGAGTCATGTAGATCAGAGGATCTGAGGAGAGAGGTCACCTCTAAACAGGAAGGAGGCCCCAGTAATCCTTTACTCACCTGTCGTTGCCAATTCAAAATGTGATTTGAACTCAACTCTGCATGTTATTTTGCCTCCGCTGATGAATTAATATTTTAAAGCGATCATGTCCCTCTCCTCCCTCTCTACATTCTTTTTTTCTTCTTCCATTGCTCGGTGAAGCATGAACACTAACCCATGTTGTTTTGACAGTGGAAATTTGTTCATCGGTGGCTCGAGAAAAAAACAACCCTGCCACGTTTTTTTACTGTCTTCTATTAACACCTCGCTCCTCTGCATGACAATAACCATATAGTGCAGTGTATTCTCTGTTGGGTAATCTGTGGGGATTGGCACATGACTGGAGGTGAAACAGCCGACAGGAGGCGCTTCAGTTAAAGGGCACCGTTTGTCTTCAGGGCGGGGAGAAACATGCAAATGCCAGAAAAAAAGCGGTGACATTTTGTGAATAACATGGGCAGTTGTTCAGTTTTTACGGATGTTGCTCCAGAGAGTGATATTTGACATAATCCTCACCGTGCATTCTTCTACATGAGTTAGCTTTAGCCAGGCTGCTCTGTGAGCCGGGGGCCGGTCTTAAAACTGAGCGGGGTTGAATGGATTGTTCACGGATTTATAGCATCAATGTACCTGGATGAAGGGGGTTTATTTCTGGTTAACATGCAGCTTTTTTTCAGACTAATCGTACAAAAATATGTGTCCAAATCAAACCTACATATATTAAATCATTGGCTCGCTAAATTAAGTCCTCCTCAAGATGGATATACACCAATCAGCCATAACATTAAGACCACTGACAGGTGACGTGAATAACATAAATTATCTCATTACAATGGCACCTGGCAGTGGGTGGGGGGATATATTAAACAGCAAGTGAACATTTAGAATTTTGAACTTTGTGTTGGAAGCAGAAAAAAATGGGCCAGCGTAAGAATGTGAGCTACTTTGACAGGGGCCAAATAGTGCTGGCTAGACAACTCGGTCAGAGCATCTCCAGAACTGCAGCTCTTGTGGGATGTTCCCGGTCTGCAGTGGTCAGGACTTACCAAAAGTGCTCCAAGTGTAACAGGGATGCCTTTAGGACCCTGGAGAGTGAGGGAAGATTATTTATGGACACTGGTAGCGAGCGCGCTCTCTCTCTCTCTACTACCGATCCTGCCGACAACGCCAATTATGTAGTATTGAAAATTGTATTTAAGACTGTAACTATCAATTTCCAATCTAGTTCACCTCATCACTCCCCAGGGTCTTAAAGGCATCCCTGTTACACAAGGAAGGAAAACTGTTGAACCGGCGACAGGGTCAGACCCGAGGCTCATTGATGCACGTGGGGAGCGAAGGCTGGCCCGTGTTGACCCATCCAGTAGAAGAGCTACTGGAGCTCAAACTGCTGAAAAAGTTAATGCTGGTTCCGATAGAAAGGTGTCTGTACACACAGTGCATCGCAGTTTGTTGCGTATGGGGACCAGTCAGGGTGCCCGTGCTCGGTGTAAGCTCTGCAGCCAGTAATGCTCCTTGTGTAATATTTAATATTAGAATGAAATCGGGAGATAATCCAATTAAAACCCAGCTCAGTTTCTTTTTCACAATAAAAGTTCATTGCAGGTAATTTTATGTAATTCAATTTCATAATTAATATTTCATAATGCCAATTTTCATCATCCCCAAAAAAACAATGACCTGAATGACAAAGGGTCGCTACTGGGAAACTAACAAAAATAAACTGCACACAGAAATAATAATAAAAGGGTCTCCCGGGTTCTAAAAGGAGACTGAGGGAATATAACTCCTCACAGCTGCCCACTAAATCTACCAGAAATGACAAATGGGGCACAAAAAGAGAAGTAGAGGCTGGCTAAAGATGTGCACACTCAAAATCAAAACCCCACAAAACAAACCCAGAGAGCCAACTGAAGGTGTTGACCCCCTGCAGACACACAACCAACTGTGCAGCCAACCTGCTTATAAAGCCTCCCAGCCAGGCTGATTATCAACAGCTGAGGGTGATCACAGGTAATGAGCAAGGAGAGAGAGAAACCTGCAGCCGATTAATTTAATTAAATTTGTTCAAAATGTAACTTAAAGGGAGATTTGTCCAGTATTTAATACTCCTATCCACATGGGAGTGGACAAATATGCTGCTTTATGTAAATATGTATATATATTCACACTATCTTGAGGTCAAAGGTCCATGGACCCCTTTTAAAATGGCCATGACAGTTTTTCCTCGCCAAAATTTTAGCGCAGGTTTGGAGCGTTATTTGCAACAAACCTTGCATGGTTGGTACCAATGGATTCTTTAGATTTTTTAGTTTCATTTGATACCAGTATCTTAACTCTAGCTTTAAAAACTGAGCCGCTGCAGCCTCCGAAATATCATTTGTGTTAAGGCGTTATTAATCTTTGACAGCCCTAATCCAAATGCATTCTCACCTGGCACAAAGTCGGTGTAGGAACACACTGGTTTATATTTAATAAGTGCATCAGATTGCGCTGTGTTTTTACCTGCGTAGGAGATCTACCAGTGAGTGATGAGCTGGTGTAGATACAGGTGGACTAAAAGTGTGCAAGCTGATGGCTGGTCATTACAAATATTCATGCTTGAAGCAACGATGGGAGATATGATGAAGTGATAGATAAAGTGCTACAAGGTTGTTTAATTAACTACGTTCATGCAATTTGCAAGAGAACATTTCACATGGAAGATTCTCTGCCTCTGAAGAGCTAATAGCACCGGTTGATTAACAATTAAAGCTGTGATGGGGAAAATAAATGAACAGCTTTCATTTATTGAACTTCTATAATGTATAATATATTGAATAAGCGGAATATAGCAGCAACCAAAGAAGGAACAGGAAGTTGTGGTTTTGTGTTCATTAAACTTGACGTTCAATGAAGGATGAGTTTATAATGTACATTTGGCTGAATCTACCTCAGTGTTCTCTTGAGCTGTATCAGCTGTATTCAGCATTGCAGTGATAGGTCTAAAGGTTTGTCTAACGTAGTGAGCAAAAATACACTTTCATTTCCAGGTGAACTACATGTTTCTTACTTCATATTACCATGCAGCATCACCTTATCATGTGTGATATCAGATAAATCCTCCTCTGAGCTGCATCACCTGCAGAACGCTGCTGTGTAATGAGCTGCTGCTGCGGTAGATCAGGTGCTAATTACATGCAAATTGTGAGCACAAATTGAATGAAAGGCGCAGTGCAAATTTGCCATGCACTATTACATATGTAAATCTGGCCCTGGGTGTTTTTTTTGCCGCGGTTCCGTTGCATAAATTGGTGCCAATAAAGGATCAGTCTGGTGTTATTGTATATTATATTTATTGTCAATTAATCCTATGGAAAGACTTTCTGACCTCCCTACTGTCTGTGTCTCACAGCTCCAAGCCCATTGTTTCCTATACTGAAGACGTGAATCTTTAAAAGCTAACTATTATTTTTAAAGTCTCGGTAATTTTCTAAAACAGCTGGTCACTGTAGTTTTTTTTGCAAATACTACTCAAATAAAATGAAATAGAGCATTTGTTGGGGACTATTTTCAGTGGCGGATTAATCCACATCTGGTGCGCTTACTTGGCTTATACTGAAAAGTACACAGAAAAGTCTAAGTATATTTGGCTCAGTACTATAAGCAGCAGAAAACACAGCAGAAACGCTGCAGAAACACAGAAGAAACGCTGCAGAAACACAGAAGAAACACTGCAAAAACGCAGCAGTAACGCAGCAGAAATGCTGCAAAAACACACCAGAAACTAAGCAGAAACATAGCAGAAACATATCAGAAACGCTGCAGAAACACAGCAGAACGCAGCAGAAACATAGCAGAAACGCATCAGAAACGCTGCAGAAACACAGCAGAAACGCAGCAGAAACATAGCAGAAACGCAGCAGAAACATAGCAGAAATGCTGCAGAAACGCTGCAGAAACATAGCAGAAACGCAGCAGGTCTGAACATCCGACGCGTCAATCACGCAGCCGCCACGCACTCCTGACGTGCCCAGTCTGTCCCGGGCGTAGGGCTCCTCCAGAGTCACAGAACTTATTATGCAACTGTTTTCACAGACTGAATTTGGTGAAAGTGCCCCTTTAACCCTAGAGGTTGGTGGCTTGTTGCTTTGCTCCTCCTGCCCTCTTCCTGTTAAGGACATGTCCTCCTGTCCTTAAAGCAAGACACTGAACCCCAGAATGCTCCCAGTGTATGTGTATGTAAAATGTATGTCACTTTGGTTTAATTGTGTAAATGAAATGATACACTAATGTTTAAAAATTCTCCTCAGAGACTTCCTTATGTGAGCCAAATGTTCCTCTTCACATGAGAGCGTTCCCCAAATTGGTTTCATGAAGTGATACCTCTTATTTTCTTCTTAAGGAAACTGTAATTTATTTAGTCTTGCTCCGTAGCAACGATCTTCTAAAAGCTTGCATTTCCTCTGAGGTTTCATCACGCAGCCGAGGAAACACCATCATATATTGGGTTTGCACCTAACAGATGTATAGTTTACATCCACTTAGAAGGGCCGGATCTTTGGGAGACGGTGATGCGTTGTTAAAATAGATTAAAAGCACACCATCTGCCCACAGCTGCTGTGGAGAAAAGACAATATCCACTTTGGAATCGCAGGAGGAAACTCAATGCCTTTGATTATGTAGCAGACGTGTTCCTACTCAGACATGACTCAGGTAACGGAGATAAAGATAGAAGCAAAGGAACAGTATGAACCTTTCATGTTCTGCTGAATCTACAGGGAAAAAGGCAAACACTTGTAAAATAAGATTTCTATATGGTGAGAGGTCTGGATAAAGAGCGTCTTCAGGCACCACTTGGCTTGACTGTGTTTTCAGGGGAGCACGCAGGATCGATGCACTCTGACTGTTTGAACATCTGCAGTGGCAATGAATTACTCCTGTGGATCCCCTGTGGTTCCTGCTATACCTCAGCGGCGGCTGCTGCTGCAGAGAAACCTTGCAGCACTGCAGACAACCTCAGACCTTATGTGCTCGACTCTCCCACAGCACTTCTTCTGAAAGTTTGCTCAAAACTGTTAGATGAGCTTTTGTTAGAAGTGCTTGTCTTAAAGGGGACGTATCTTTTTCACTTTCTGGTTCATACTTGTGTTTTAGGTGTCTACTAGAACATGTTCACATGCTTTAATGTACAAAAAACACATCATTTTTTTGTCAACTTCACAGAGGTTAGCGGCTTTTCTACTGGTGACTGTACAGTTGTGACATCACAACATTACAGAAGTCCTGACAGGTCATTTAAAGGCTTAGTTTGTGAATACGGGCTGTGCACATTTCTCTATGCATTAAGCATTTTAATACTTGCACAATATTTATAGCACCCGCTTTATAATAAAACAAGACAAGGGGATCTCTCTTTCTACAATATGGGAACTTTAAGTGTACTATGTCTATCAAATGCACCCTCAATTATAATTATGTCGAGGGCATCATTAGAACTGCTTTTGAGATTTCATTGTAATTACATTCCTCCTTTTGACCTTGCTGAAAGAACATTGTGAGATCAAATCACAGGGAGTGTATCTTAAATCTGATAAATGGCCATAGGCTACATGATATAACATACACTGGTCAGCCATAACATTAAGACCACTGACAAGTGAAGTGAATAACAATGATTATCTCGTTACAATGGCACCTGGCAGTTGGGGAGGATATATTAGACACCAAGTGAACATTTTGAACTTTGTGTTGGAAGCAGAAAAAAATGGGCCAGCGTAAGGATGCGAGCGACTTTGACGAGGGCCAAATAGTGCTGGCTAATGACTGGGTCAGAGCATCTCCAGAACCGTAGCTCTTGTTGAATGTTCCCGGTCTGCTGTGGTCAGGACCTACCAAAAGTGGTTCAAGTGTAACAGGGGTGCCTTTAGGACCCTGGGAAGTGAGGTAAGATTATTTAGGGACACCGGTAGTGAGCGCTCTCTCTCTCTCTACTACCGATCCTGCCGACACCGCCAATTATTATACGGGTCAGGGCTGTTTTGGCGGCAAAAGGGGGGACCTACTCAATATTAGGCAGGTGGTCATAATGTTATGGCAGAAATGGTGTATATCCATTGTATAGCTGTCATTTTATTGGTAATAATACGGTCCAAGTTGGACATTCTGCAGAGATCCCTTACACTATTCATATTGTATATGCGGCACTATATACTTAAGAATGCTTATAAGGTATGCACATATTGAACACATACCTCAAATACACATTTTTTATGTCACATATACTGTAGTATATTATGCAATATGGACAGTATTTTAAATGCATGAACAGTATGCTACATATTAGCAAATACAGTTTATAATATATGTTTATAAATGGCCATATTTGTGATTTTACTGTTTTCAGTGGTTGTTTCGCTGTTCCTGACAGGTTTGTGTTTGGCCAAATAATGCCTCTGTGTGACGGTGGAGAGAGTAGGCTGTCAGTAGACGTGTATCGAACAGGAAGTAGGTTGCTGAGGTTGTGGCAGTGATAGTGGTGACACACGGGGGGGGGGGGGGACACACACTTTACATCGCCTCCATTAACCGCCATTTGTATTCGTCCAGCTAACAGTAGGAAACGCTGAAAGCTATGGAAAAATTCAGATAGACCCCCTCGAACAAGCTCAATAGCATCCTCCTTCCTCCCCCCCTCCACCCCTCCGCCCATATAAAGATGAGTAATGTGTGCGACGCCGCGCAGCCAGCGGAGGAATATATTATCCCCCCGGCCCGGGTGGCAGTGATGAATGTCCGGGACGAACTCGCTGCACAGTCACCCAGGCGGCACCGCGGGGCCCCTGAGAGAGAGACCGCGGAGTGAGAGACACGCGAGAAGAGGGACAGACAGAAGAGCACTCGGAGCAGTTTGATTTCTTCAGTTTTAAGTGCACTCCACGCTGACAGGATTGGGACACGGTGCCCCGAGACCACCCTCTCCTTTCCCCGGCCATAAAGCACGACTCCATCTCTCTGTTTGATCAAAGTGCCCCCCCCTCCTCTCTCTCACTCCTGACTTCTGACTCCATCGCTGCACTACACCAAAAGAGATGGGTAGTAACAGTCAATTTGCCTGTTTGTTTGATGGAGAGCCAGCCGAATAGTTTTGTCTGAGCCCACAGAGGCCTGCAGCGACCATCAGATGTGTATCAGTTAGAGACTATGACAACTTAATGGCGGCGCTCTAGTTTTATGTGCATCTGCCTCTTCAAGGTTGTTTCCCACCCGCCCACGCCGTTCCACCGGGCCTCTTCTAATGTGGAAACCGAATGACAAACAGGAACTTATTGACACTGGCCGGGGCCTCTGTAATTAGCAGGCTTGTGTTTAACCGGAGTGAATCTGCACGGGGGTCGGTCCGGGACGCCGACCCCAGATCCTCCTTCAGGTTCACTGTTTAGAACCCCCCCCACCCCCTTCTTCCGCCCTGCCTGGCTGCAGGATTAGCAACCCACTCAGATCACAGCGGAGATTAATAACCTGTCACTGTGGGTTGTTTTCCACTCTTTGCCTCACTGTTTTCTTTTGCGGAGGAGGAGAATGATACACTCCTCCTGCCCTGCTTGCCTTCTCCCGGCTCTGTTGCTTTCTGCTTACCGAGGTGCGGCGTATATACACAGTAGCTTTCCTGTTGCACACCGTCGTGCATCTCCACAGCCCATGGCAACTGAGGAGAGAAAAGCAATGATTGGTGTGGGCAGCAGGCATCCTCTCTTTAAAACTGCACACGGCACACACATCCCGCTCTAGAATTTAGTGGCAGGCTCGTTTTTTAAATGGCAGTGGTGACTTCAATTAACATTGATGTTCCTGTGCACACACTAAATGTCCTGATAAAAGCAGGTGTTCCAAGGTCACCGTGAGATAAATAAAGTCAAACAGGGTAAAAAAAGCATTGTGGAGAGATGGAATTACCCGTACTATAACAGCTCACATAGTACATTCAGTAGAATGTACATTTCCACAGCAGACATGTCATACACATGTCTCTTTTTGTTTTGAGCACGGTTAAGCTACTTTCTATGAAGGTCAACACTTACTGCACTGACGTTTATCCCCAAAGAAAAGCAATGAACTAGTCAATCAATTCATGTGTTATTCGCATAATGGTGGTTAAAAAACACTGGACTTTCGCCCAGAAGACCGACCTTTGTATCCCACATGAAACCAGAAGTCAACGTTGATTTACGGTATTTGTTAAGTTACATACTTAAAGGTAGGGTCGACGATGTTGGAAAGCTAGCATCATTTGAAAGTAGCATCGCCTCAGGAGCTCCGTCTTAACCGGAGAGAGGACCTCAACTCAACAACGCTACCTCATGAAAAGTAACAGTGCTACAGTTGGCTGCGTTTTCTCTTCCATTCTCCAGTGAACTTACGACGGCGCGCTTTGAGTTCAGGCCGGTGCACGCCAAGGGTAGAGTACGAGCAGGGAGGCAGGGAGGCATCTGATTGGTTCTTTCCAAGCGGACCGCGAGGCAGTGATTGGTAGACATTTTTACAGGATCACAGCAGCTACAGATAACGACATTTTTCCGGTCCTTTTTCAGAGCTCATCAGTAATGGATCGCTGTCGGGGTGTAAAGACCATTTCAACCAATATAACAAATAGTGTCTACTGGACAACATCGTCAACCCTGCTTTCAAGTAATGCCACTTGCGGAGTTATTTTAAGCCAAAGTGAAGACGGAAGTTTATTTTGAAAAGACCGTATGCACGCAACGAGCAGAAACTGATGTGTGTTTGCTGGACATTCGTAGGAAAACGAACAAAAAAAGGGTTATACATTTTTCGCAAGATATCATACATTAATGATGTTAGAAACACACAGCAGCAGAGTGATGAGTGTTGCACGACTTGTACTAAATTAGTTTGCATTAACAACAGATCAGATTGAACCCCTGTCTCTAATAGAAGCCTGTTTCAAATACAGTGCTCTGCAGCCGAGGTAAACAGAGGCCACTTTCTGAACACAATATCGTGGCTTTAAATCTCTCACACTTGCAGCGCACAAGCTGGCCAGCCCCCCCTTCTCAGAATGACATTTGAGAGACTTCCAAGCAGCCTGGTCGGCAGGGCCGGGGATAATGGGTTCGTTCTGCTGCTGGTTCCAGGCAAACCAGAGCTTACTGTAGAGCAGCAGATCTGAGACACGCTGGGCCATGTGAGGACAACAGTGATACTTACTTTTTTTGTTCTTGGGTTAAAGGACGTGAAGTGAAAAACAACACTGAGAGCTCCCGATGATGAAGCTGCTGCCGGCTGATTTATTGTGAACCGGACGATTTATCTTCTCCTTCCATCTTCTTTCATGCAAAAGGACCCACTCCTAATTTATAATCACCACCTACACATGTACTAATCACCCAGCTTAATCACAACTGGAGAGCCTCATAAACAAGGCATTTGTCTGGCCTAACAGCATCCCCCTGCACATGACACAAAGAACAAATGAAGCCGGCCGGAGGGGAGACAGATGTAGAGATAGCAGGGGCTGAAGCCATGGAAACTCTCATCAGAGTCTGCTGGAGAACCATATCTCTGACACCATCTATCCCTCTTATATGGTGTAAAATGATCAGTGTTACATTAAGAAAGGTCAAACTATTTTCTGTGTCTGCCGGTTGATTACAGCATCAAGATTGAATGTCGTCCATGTTTCAGTCCAAGCTGTTACTGCTCTTTGTCCAACAGAGAGCACTGACAAGTTTATTTTACACTATAAAAATGTCCTGCTCTGTACTTCACAATTCAAAGAAACTATTCCAAATTTGACTTATCTACCATGTGCAACACGTTTTTGTCACATATCTTAGCTTTTTTTGGTTGCAGTAAATACATGCTTAATGTTGTGAATTAAACAACAACACTTGCTTATAGGCAACAAAACCATTTAGTTCGGAAAAAACAACATGGTTGGGCTTAAAATTACCTCCTTTTTACAGTGAAAATGTGACTCGACGTAAACAAACAGCTGATTGTAACATGAAACGGACACGTACAATGTACCTTAAAGGGAGATTTGTCAAGTATTTAATACTCAGTCCTTGCTCCTTTACTAATCTCATGCATATCTTTATTTCAAGCGCATCATATCAGTATCCATTCTATGCAGATGATTCTCTAATTTACTTCTTTGGTCCTGATATCATGCAATGGGACGTTATCTGCAAAGCACTTTATTTGTCAAGTATTTAATCATCTTATCAACATTGGAGCGGACAAATATGCTCATTTATGCAAATGTATGTATGTATTTATTATTGGAAATCAATGAACAACACAAAACAATGACAGATATTGTCCAGAAACCCTCACAGGTACTGCGTTTAGCATATGCTCAAATTATAACATGGCAAACTCAACAGCTGTCAGTGTGTCAGTGTGCTGACTTGACTATGACTTGCCCCAAATTGCATGTGATTATCATAAAGTGGGCATGTCTGTAAAGGGGAGACTCGTGGGTACCCATAGAACCCATTGACATTCACATATCTGGAGGTCAGAGGTCAAGGGACCCCTTTGAATATGGCAAAATGCAAAAGTTTGGAGAATTATTTAACCTCCTTCGTGAAAAGCTAGTTGGTACCAATGGATTCATTTTTCTAGTTTGATAATATACCAGTATCTTAACTCTAGATTTAAAACAGAGTTTCGCTACAACCTAAAAATTGTGGGCTGACCATAGGGGCATCCAAGCAGGCACCTTTGCTTTGGTTTGTTCGAACATGGGGGCACCAGGGGGGTTCATCTCATTTGGTTCACTTATTGGGTCGTTTTATTTTGATTCAACAGTGTAGTTTTTTATTTGAATGTCATATTTCCGTGCTTGTTTTTTCTGTACAGTATATAGCAGATGATTATATTCAGTGGTGCAGATTCTGCAGGTTCCCCAAGTTGAATGCAAAATAATTTAAGAATACACTATGGAAGTATAATATCGAGTGAAACACTGAAGGAACTAAAACCAGATTGTGACATTGGGCCACTCTGCATGGGGCCCCTTGATGGTCTGGGGCCCTGGGGTAGTTGTTTTGCACTTACTTTGCTAATCTATGCATGCATCTGTTTTGTACTCCTTCCTTGCTGCTTTCCCTGCATGGGGTTAATGAGGTTTATCTTACTTTATAATGTAATACCAGAGTAAAAGTAGCTCAAAGTTACTTTCCACCACTGACCTCAGATATGTAAAACAAAATGACTGAGCTCTATTGTGACATTGAATGCAGTATGATATTCTTTGACAACGCTTGCTGGATACAAAAGCAACATTTTTACATCTTTGTGTGTCTTCTCTGCAGATATCCACGATGAGAACGGGTTAAAGCCAGTCATGGTTTACATCCACGGAGGCTCCTACATGGAGGGAACCGGCAACATGATCGACGGCAGCATCCTGGCCAGCTACGGGAACGTCATCGTCATCACGATCAACTACCGGCTCGGCGTTCTGGGTGAGTCCACCGGTCTGGGGGCTTTAATTAGTTTGGAGAAGGCTGATTGAGTCAGAAAGTGAGTTATTGATTTAACGAGTGATTTAATGACTCATTGGGTCCCACTGTTTCACCAACTGGCTGGTCTCTGCGTGAGGGGGAAGCTACGGTGGATGATATTTATGTACATGCAGGGAGCTGGACCGAGGAAACCTTCTTCAGCTGTCTCTTTTGAATCGTTGATATCTTCAATTAAACTTTGTCTGAATTTATCATATTCTTATAGAGCAAATCAAGCAGGTTAATCTCCTTCTGTATTTTTGATTGCTTGCGTGTTTCGTGGGGTTTCCTGCCTCCAGCTATCATGCATTATTTCCTCCCCTGGTGCCAATCAGCTGCTAATGGCAGCGTAGGAGTTTGTATTTTTCGGCATTCTTCGCTTTATTCCAAAATTGCTGTATTTAAATGACCCAAAAAGCTCAAGATAAGCCCATGCAAATTAAGTGAAGACTCTGACATTTGTATTCCTTTTCAATTACTTTAATCATTCTGCAGCATCAAACATCCAACAGCCTCAAAAAAATCCCACGCTGGGAAGATTGATCCGTTGTGATCTGAGCCGGCATCTACACCACGGAGCCGTGCATCTTATTTTGTTCCCATCTGGTAGATGAAAGTAGTTTCTGGCTCAAACCGGGGGTACTTTATCTTGCCTTTAACATAAAGGTTTTGGGTTTCTGTTGCCCAAGAAAATGTCTGAGTCTGAGAGGAGGCTGATGACATCAAACGTTTGGAGGGAAAGAGTTTTGAAATTTCCAGCTGGAGGGAGCAGAGCTGTGGCCATTTTCTGACAGAGCGTCGGTCCTCTTCTGCTCAACTTGCACCATTTTGAAAGGTTTTCTCAGAAAGTATACTTTGTGTGGCCAGAAAACAAACCTGTCTTTCTCTCTTTATAAACAACCTGCAATGCCTTTGGTGAACACAGATTGTGTAAACGGGCAGAGATGCAGTCGAGTTTGATGCTGTGAATTGATGTCTGATGTTGAGCTGTTTAAGAAGCATCTTCCACATGTGTGAAAAGGAAAGAAAGTGTGAGTCCGCACCTACGAGCTTGAAAAGAAACCATTAAGCACGCTTCAGTACTGCAGTCACACTCTTCCCTTCTGCAAGATGGAGGGCTGTATTGGAGAAAGTGGCAGTCAGCTCGACAAAAAAAATGTCATCATGAGCTGGGAACTCGTTCTCATATTATCCTCTGGCAACATGAATAGCAATGAGTGATTTAGAAACAGGCCTCTACTTTCTCAAATATCTTCTACCGGGCCAGCAGAGCCACTACCAAATGATGCATGAATGACAGTTATTTGTAAAGCATTTTGGGTGCAATCACAACGCCTCTCGACGTCATTTCACACCGTGAAGTCTGCACTGACTGCAATGCAAACGCATACGTGTGAATACGCTAAACGCTCAGAGCTAGTGACGTATAATAAAAAAGTGAGCTGGATGGATCCAACAAACGCAGGACTTTCAAACCAGGAGACCGGTGTCTAAAGTGTTGTGGAGTTATTTTGAAGTAAGTGACGTTTGTGCCGTGTTTTTGGTGCTTACGTTACGTTGTTTACATACGTATTTTGCTTACTTTAAGTACTTAGTTTAAGCCCAACCATGATGTTTTGCCTAACTAACTGGTTTTGTTGCCTAAACATAACCGTGACCGTTTCAGGGTAACAACGTGGTGCCAAACGCGAAAAGTCCCCATGCTATTTATATGCATGCCCATGAGATCAGGTTGGTTCAGGACATCTATTTCATTTGGAGCTGTCAAAGATAACGTTATAATGCAAATTTGTTTAAACGCCACTAATTTCTTTAATGCATTAATGCAATCGATATTCCGGTGGTTGTACCGGGCTCAGTTTTGAAGCTAGAGTGAAGATACTGGTATCATAATAAACTAGACCTAGACCTAAACCTAAGGAATCCATCGGTACCAACCATGTCATACTAGCTCGTTAAATAGCTCATTGAAGGAGGTTAAATCACGCTCCAAACGTAAGCAAAATTTGGGTGGGGAAAAACTGGCATGGATTTTCAAAGGGGTCCCTTGACCTCTGACTTCAAGATATGTGAATGTAAATGGGTTCTATGGGTACCCACGAGTCTCCCCTTTACAGACATTCCCACTTTATAATAATCACATGCAGTTTTGGGGCACCAGGTTATGATTTGAGCATCTATTTTTTATGCTAAATGCAGTACCGGATCAAAGAAGTAAATTAGAGAATCATCTGCATAGAATGGATAATATGATGCGCATAAAGGTATGCATGAGATTAGTAAAGGACTATATATATATATTTTTATGCTAAATGCAGTACTTGTGAGGGTATCTGGACAATATCTGTCATTGTTTTGTGTTGTTCATTGATTTCCAATAATAAATATATACATACCTTTGCATAAAGCAGCATATTTGCCCACCCCCATGTTGATAAGAGTGTTAAATACTTGACAAATCTTTAAGGTACATTTTGACAGATAAAAAAATGTGTGATTAATTTGCAATTAATTGCACTTCTATGTTCCTAATTCAAGGAAAATGTTCTTGCACCGACTTGTCCTGGTAATAGCTGTGAAGTTGTGTTTGCAGCTTTAAACTGGATGTATCTGTGATGTGGCTCCTGTGCTGTTTGCTTGCGGTTCGTTTGTTGAAGTGAAGCCACAGCACGTCCTTATGCTGATACTCCCGCCGCCGCCGCTTCTCTGCTCTTGCTCTGCTCTGCTCTGCTTACCATTTGTTATAAGGCCGAGCTGTCTGCACCAGTCACTATATTTAGTTGCCTGAGAGCCGGGGGGAAAAGGTGTTCTGGAAAAGTGTGCACCGCAGAGAGGAGAAAAGAGATGAAGAGAGAGAGAGTGAGAGAATGCAGATGAGGATAGAGATAGAGCCAGGAAGGCGAGTGCAACAGAGAGAGAGAGAGTGACAATGTAGAAACAGTGATCTTGTTAGGCTGCAGATTTTTATATAAAAACACACCAGTCCCCCAAAATCACAAAGTGTATGTGGCTGTGACAGAAACTAGTGTTCCATCTCCACTAATTGACACGCAGTAGATTCACTGTGTGCTCGTATTAAATCCTCGCGTCGTCGCAGTCGCTGGGGGGAAGCCATCTGTGCACAGAAAGGTGACAAAAACTTAAACCATCGAGCAGCATGGGTCCAAACGGAACCGGACTCACTGGTGTTTGGTGTCTTTCTGGTCCCCTTGGTATCATTAAATATAATGCACCGGTGTTGTGCAAACACTGGGGACTGCCCCTTGATCTTAATTTGGTGGAAACAAGCTTATTAGTTTTTACTAATAATCCCAGTTCATTACAATTTAGCTTATTTCTTTTCATAGTTACCATCGTTTCTTCCAGTCACGACGACATTATACTCACTTTTTTTTTTTCCATAATGTTATTCCATAGGATAGCATTGCAAGAACAAAGGTTTTAACCTTGATAACATATTGGAGAGGTGCTGGTTTACACAAACTACAGTCGTCTGCAGCTCATAAAGGCTGTACCCACCATCGAGGGTCCAGACCTCGATATGTTTTGTGAAATAAGTGCCTAAAAATAACTTGGCTGCGGCAAAGATAAGGAGTACAACGTCAAGATTACTGACTTAATGGGTTAGGGTTAGGGTTAGGTTAAGATAAAGGCGCTGCATCATAACTGGGTGCACCGAGGGGCACGGGCACAAGGGGATTTATGGGTTCAAATATGTTCCTTGATTAAAACCACAGTAAAATGGTTAACATCCCAAGAGAGAAATAAAATAATAATACAAATAAAAAAGATAAAAAGATTAAGATTGAGATAGAAATGAAAAAAAAGTGTTTGAATAGTTTAAAAGGAGTACAGACACAAGCCAGACAGCGGAAGCATCCTATTTTAATAAAAGCACTCCCGATCCCCTGGTTGTAGAGATAAAAGAGAAGTGTATTATAAAACTGCTCACCATAAAACCATAAAGTAAAACAATAATTTATTGATAGAATTTGTTATTTATTTATTTTATGTAATTTAAGAGATGACAAGCTTAAAAAGAAATGTATTTGAAATATAGAATTGACGGGATTGATAGGCACAGGAAAAACCTACGCACACATTTAATGTAAGTTAAAGTGCCATAATAAGTGCTTAAAATACGAGAACCAGAACATAAGTGCTTTAAAAGTGCTTTAAAAGGAAATAAAAAAATATGTATAGAAATATGAATAATATAAAAAAAAGAATTTCATGCATGAAAAATGAGGGTTAATGATAGAAAAGGTGTAAAATACTTGCATAAATAAATATCTGCCTTTCAAGTCCGTCAATTTGAGTAAAAATTAGATTAGGTTAGATTATATTATATTACTAACCTGTAATATTTCCCTCCCGTAGATTGGCACTGAATTGATTCTCAAAAACACGACACGAAAGGCGCCCCTTATCACTTCAATACAGAGCACGTCTTTTTAGTTTCCAATTAAAACTGTTAGTTTCAGTTGACTGAATGGAACCAGCTAGCTAATTAAATTAATTCCATCCATTCCAATGGGTAGACTGATGAACTTTCAACAAAAGTTGAAATGCTTTTCTTTTAATTCAGTTTGTGTAAAGGTGTTGAAGTTTGTGTTAAAATAATCTTAGCGGAGGCCGGTAACATTTACATATAAATACCAAATTTACTGTTTTGATTGAAGGGAAGAGATACAGGACAAAAACAATCAGAAAACAGGATCCGCACACTGCATTGGTAGCTCCCGGCAATTTTAATGAAGCAACGTTACGATCTAACAGAGATCTTCGTCAGGCATTGTCAAGTCAGCATCACAAAGCAGAGCAGGCAATATGTGGACACGGACACATCACTACTCAGGTGCTGGTGATCTCCTTGATTGAAAGTCAATCAGGTCACACAGCTGGACCAATCATGGGAGACGCAACACTCCTCTAGAAGACAACGCTGGAAGTATCAAGCACCATATATCTGGGATATTCCCCCAGAGAGGGGACAAAAGATGCCTCTATGATGATGATCAAGAACAACTAGAGACAACAAAATAACTGATATATAAACACATTAATTTTGTCGTCTCTAGTTGTTCTTGATCTTCTTCATAGAGGCATATTTTGTCCCCTCATTAAAATTGTTGGGAGCTACCTCTACTGTGTGCGGATCGTGTTTTCTGATGTTTTCCCTTGTGTTTGTTGGACCCATCCACCTCGCCTCCCACCTGCCCGACAGATGTGTCTCTTTTCACTCTTTTAAATCTACGTCACCGCACTTTACTGGAGCACTTTCCCTGAGCGTTAATATCGCCTCGGATGGGTTTACATTACAGTTAATGGGAAGCTCTGTGCATTGCTAAATGATGTCTTACAGTATGTTCTTTGGTAATTACAGTGGAACCTACAGGCTCAATTTAACAATACAAACATCTAGCGCAATTATAGTATACATATATTATTGTATAGTGTACATTTTGCTTATGGTCATGTACTGTTTTGGACACCAAAATAATGAAGTGGATCTGTAACTGTGATGGAAGTTTGACTGGAGGTTTTCTTGAACCCGTTCTTTCAGGTCTCAGCAGTAACCAAGTGAAAGGTTCTCACTTGTTTGTGGAATATCCTGAGTCACAGTCAGGTCAATTAGGAAGCCCATTTTTTGCCACAGAACGCCTCTCGGATAAGGACACTTCTGTTCACAGGACGGAGCGAAAGGTCTCCTAAACGCTGTCAAACGGACACAGCGGTCCCGCCCGCGCCTCACACCGTTTCTGGGTGTTCGTGGTTCAAATGATCCAAACACCTCCAGCTGTTGCGTGGAAGGTGCTAACGTGCAACACTGCCCATCGCTGTGAGTGTGTGAACAGTGTGAGCTGGAGCTGAAGCAGAGACATGTTGCGTGAAGGGACGGACGAGCTCCGCGGGGCCGAGCAGCTTCCGATAGTGTCTGTGCCGGCGGGCTGATACGGTGGGGGGGTGGTGAGAAGTCATCAGACACTCATCACCCTGCACCACTTTAACCTCACACACCCTGTTGGACAGCTGTCACAGGCTGTATCGCTTACTCTGTTTCCCTCAGCTCACTTTCCTCATATTGATTCAGAGGTCCAACCCGGACTACTGCGCTGCACACATACAGTACAGGGAGCTGTGGTTACTTTATCTTCCTGTTTATGTGCAGAATAGTGTGGACCCGCTCATCATCACGGGTTATTTATCACCATATCACTCTGACGATGATGACTAATGGAAGAGCCCAAAGTCAGAAAAACAAGTGTTTCACAGATGAAGATTGGGTCCTGTTCACACTGCTGCATGACTCAGCAGCAGTGAGACTAAAGAACCAGTTTGGCACCAGAAAGGGTCACTGGGGTCTGCTTATAATGATAATGATGGCAAAAACAATTACTCAGACTTAGTAATAAATTCAAGTGTTCAAGCGGTAATCATCAAGATCCTCAAGATCAGTTGGATTTAAAGTACGAGATCATCCAATGGCATATATGTTAACTAATGTTAAATTGTTAATTAACATATCTGGCAGGTCACAAACATTTTGATACTGAACAAAAAAAAATTACCCATATAACTAAACTGCATTCTCAATTATGTTTCGAGAGACACATATTTTATTATTACTATTACGGTCACACTTTTAAACCGTTTAACCCTCCTGTTGGCCTCCCGTCGACCATGCAACTTTAATCTTCCCGGGTTAAAATTGACCCAATCTGGTTTGACTGTTTATAAAGCATGCAGTATAAATTATCTACTAATTCTGTATTACACCTTTTTGGCCAACTTCATACCAACTTTTACACTTTTTATTGGAATTTAAGGTTGATAAACCTAATTTTGCTGACCTAATTTTTGATTTAAAAAAAAGCAGAAATGATGAATTATTTTGACTATAGTTATCGGAGGAACATAATGTTGATGGATTATCACAGACGGGTAAAAGTTTAGTTAGAATATTCTTTTGAAACCATTTGAATTATTTTTTAATGACAGCACATAATGACACCTGTGGTCCTCAAAAATGACCCGAGAAGACCACAGATGCTATAACTGAGGATAAAACACCCATAATTCAACGAAAGAAGTGGTCATTAATTGATTTTGCAAAGACCATAGTATAGGGAACCATCCGTGTTATTTTGGGGCAATTAGATGAAAGAAATCCATATTTATGATATAGTGAATTTTGAAAACGGGTCAAGGTTAAACTACTTTGTTAAGTTTAGGCAAAAAAAACAAAACGCCAAGGATCTAGCTTGGTTAGATGTAGTAAAACATCATGGTTTGGCTTAAAATGACTACGTTAGTTATGTTATTAAACTAAATTAGAATAAGTGAACGTTGAACATTTGATTTCACAAGGGAGACGGACAGAGGTCTCCTGGGTGAAAGTCCTGTGTTTGTTGGACCCGTCCACCTTCCACAGTCCATCATTAGAAACTTATTTGTGATGAGTCAAAAACAAACAACAAAATATGTTTCCCTCGAAACGTAATTCACATTGCAGCTTTGTTGTATGGGAACGGCATTTTTAGGAGACAACGCTGACCACAGACATATCCCATATCCCACCATAATTCCGGCCACAAAAGTAACTGTGAAAACAGTTTATCAATATATAAACATAATTTGTAGAAGACAGGGTTGTTGGACAAGCTGAAAGGGCTGCTGGCTTCACATGTCACTACAGCTTCCTCCCTTGTTGGAGCAGTAAAGCGATATAGTTGCCTCAAAGCTACCTTCAAGTCTTTTGGTGCAAGTCCAAGTCACGTCTCAAGTCAACCCAGGCAATACAAAGTCCTCTCAGGTTATGTCAAAAACAAGTCTTGTGTCAAGTTGCTTGAGGGGCAAGTCCAAGTCAAGTCTTCATCAGCAGCTCATTTTACAGGTCTGTTATATCTCAGGAGGTTTGCTGCAAACATTATAGAGGAAATAGGAATCCCTTTCAGAGTAAAGCTCTGTTGAGCACTGACTAAAAGAAAGTCTGAGTTATGCTAGGCAATTACTAGAATTAATTGATTGGAAGTGAACCAACATTATATTCTCTACAATTGGTACCAAATTCAACATATACTCATACAACGGTTCGTATGATATTTTACAATTCCTAATTTTTTCGTTTGTTTTCCTACGAATATCCAGGAAAGTCCAGTGTTTCTTGACCTCCTCCCTATGCATCGTTTGTCACTCTTTGTACTTCCCCATCCACAATTACGTGGATTATATACAAATTGATTGGGATATACATGTATTACAAGGCATTACTTTTCATATAGTGTATGAAACCAGCCTGCCAAATTACAGTTATTTCCAGGAAGCATCTTAGAAATTATTTGAATAAAGGGTTTCAGCTCACAAACATTTCACTTTAATGCTAACGGTGTTTTTTTAGAGACCAAATGTTTTCAATGAAGAGGACAAATAACAAAGTGGGCAAGCTCTCAGCTCCTGTCTTATTAGTTATTCTTTATGGTTATGGTTTCTCTCCAGGATATTGGCAGAGAAAGTGCACACAGAACCATGATGCCTCGCTGGCGAAGCCTCCCAGACAGGATGGACAGATCACTAATCCTATAGGGCACAAGCATCAACATGACCTTTCAAGGCCAACGCATGACGGACAGCGCGGTATAGCGGCATCGTCCGCAGGGCCAGGGTCTAGGTTTCCCCCTCTTCTCAGCGAGATGGCCACAGGTTGTAGCCCTACCATAGCTGCAGTGGGTCATCTGTGCGTACAGATTTTGGTTCCAACAGCGGGGCGCTGGAGGTGCCAAGATGAGCTCTCTTGGATAACACTGAGTGCCATCTGGCTTCAGGAAGCCGTCACGTGAGCCAGAGTGACGGTGAGCTCCATTTGGCTGTACTGGGATCTGTCAGAGGCACATGGCACTCTCCATTTTCCTCTCCTCCTAAACCCCCCCACTGCCCATTGTGGCCATATGGGAGATGACTGGTAACGGTTGCCTGATGGAGATGTGCCGCTGATTTGTTCTCGATTTGCTACAAAACCTGTGGGAGAGAAAAGAAAACGCAGCTCTCTCTCAGTATATCAGAGGCCCTTTAGACCAGAGGGAGATTTTACTCGTCATTAAATCACGTTTAATGGAACATAATGTTGTGAATCAAGCAGTTGGCCTGGAAAGTATTCAACCTTCGACAGATTTGTGGAGCCAATACAAATAGTGCTCTGTTATTTTTGAAGCTCCTGATAGGAATTTAAAAAATGTTCACTATGTTTCTTTTTATTTGTATTATTAGGGCCCGAGCACCGACAACGTCGGGCCAGCGAAGGCCCTATTGAAACTGTAGGAATTATTTTTTTCTTTCTCCCAAATGAATCGCCTTTTTGACGACCTTAACATGCTCAAAAAGTTGTTAAGACCCGGGGAAAAATTCGATATTTTAGGATCTCGGGCTTGGGTGCTGTAAAATGGCTCGCTAGCGCCCCCTAGAAAGTTGGAAAAATTGAGCCCCTCACTTCGGTTTCACCTACATGTATGAAATTTGGCAGGCAGATGTAACATGTGGAGACGCACAAAAAAGCCTCTTGGAGTTATGCCCAAAACTCAACAGGAAGTCAGCCATTTTTAATTAAATGTGCGATTTTCACCCATTTTTAGTGTTTTAAAGGGCGCTTACTCTAACAAACTCCTCCTCCAGATTTAATCAGATTGACATGAAATTTGGTAAGGACCATCTAAAGACCTTAAGGATGAAAGGTTATTCAAATGGTGAGTTTTCACTGAACGACCTGACCGTGGCGTGGCGGCCATTTTGAGCCATTCGCCATGAAACAGGAAGTTGTTGTAACTCCACTGTACATAGTCCGATCTGCCCCAAATTTCTCAGGCATGATAAGGGTCCAGTCCTGAGGACATTTACATGTCAAGACGTTAGCCCCACCCCCTTTCATAACTCATTAACCGTCTGTTGTACAGTCTTGTGGCAGGCGTCATTGCGCTCATCAGAGTTCCGGTTTCATCGTGCCAGGCCATGTCAATCGGCGTCTCGCCAGTACCCCCCATGCGCGAGAAGGTGCGAGGGCCCGTTCATCGCTGCTCGCAGCTTTAATTTGTATTGTACTTGTAGCTGATGGGACCTGCAGATCTGTTGCTAATTGGGAGGGTGCGCATGACCAGGGGAAATAATGTGAAGTGAAGAGACTTTTTTCACAGCAGACATTTTGACTTGTCAAACACAGGTGTCCCTCGTAACATTTTTAATTGCCGCTTTGCTCTGGAGTATCCGCTGGAACGGAGCCACCCTCAGCGTTAATGAGTTTCACCTGTTTCACCTTTCCTCAATGACAAGTCAACATGTCTGCTGTGAAGAAGGATGCTCTGAGGCTAGCGAGACTATAGCATGATTCAGGATACTTAAATCTCCCGGTTTCCTCCCGGGATCACAATTCACCCGTATTTCTCCCGATTTATGGCAAATTTTCACACCGTTTTTTCCTTTTTCGTTATCTCAACATATTTCTGGCACTGTGCAGCATGTATAAGCACTACTGAACCGGCGAATTATGCAGTTTTCTTTCATGAGAATTAAAAGTAAAATGAAAAAATAGGCCTATTTAACATAAAAAAATGCTTTTTATTTTGTTATTTTCATTCTTTAAAAGTCACCAGAATTCAGGAAACAAAGTATCTGAAATATTTCTGGTGGAGGACCCCCACAGCCCACGCCTTGGTTTTGAAATCCTCCCTATTTTTGTAAGTATGTGACTCAGTACAACATGGAGTGGCATCTTTCGGCTTCCAAAGGGAGGCATGACACTCGTTCTGAGTCGTCATCAGTCTGAATTAGAGCGTCCATCTGTGTGTCTCCATGGATGTGAGGGAATTAGGGATGTGACGGTGATGGAAATTCACACATTCACTTTCAGTTTGTAGCGTCCCACTATGTATTGATAACACAGCGCTGATACGCCATAACATGTACATTCTGTATTAGTCTTCTAATGGTCTTTATTGTCTATTTAGCAACGACAATGCACCATAAATACAGTATATCCTACCTGCTCATGTATCATCTGTGGTCCCTGGGCAGGTTACACAGATACAAGTTGACACAATTAAACAAAAATGAATAGAAGAACAAGAATAGAGAGCAGCAATCCCATGACTATTAACAACAGACAGTTCATCAGTACAAGACATTTCCAACCAGACACTCAGTGTCTCAATGACCGCAGACATGATTGTCCTTCAGACATGTTTTCAGACACAATTGAAAATGTTTAAAAGAACTCTCTGATACTCTGAAATGTGTCGACCAAAAACTGAACAAAGCAGTCGCCCCCTAGTAGAAGCTCCTGTTAACCTTCAGCTCTACATTTAAAGAGGTTGTGGTGTTATATTGATAGAAATGAATGGCTGCCTGGAATTAATTCCAAAAAGTGATGGTATCATTTGTAAAAAAAAAGATGAAAGTCATCCTGAGCATCATGTTTTTAGAACACATTCAGCCTTTAAAGGCCCGTCAGAGTGATGGAGAATGTGATACGCTGCCGCCGCTGTGACACTGACGCTGACAAGTTGAATAAAAAGTTACTTTCCTGTGGTATTGCTTTACGGCACAGTAAACCGTTTGCTTGGAATGAGTCAGTGACCCTGAGAGGGTGAAACCTCTCCCAGATAAGACCGATGGGATGAAGCTCTGAGAGAGAGGCTGTCAAACTGCTGTGTACCAATCAACCTGGACTCTCTCTTATAACCTCAGGGATTATTAATGAAATGAAACCAGTTCATAGGCCAAGAAAAACAATTAAAAACTGATCATTTATGACTCTGTCAATTAGAGCGAGCTTATGTAACTTTTGCTGGACGATGGCCAGAGGCCACACAATAACAATTATGGGACATAGTAAATGCTTAATGTAGTATAATAGTAGTACACGTAAAGTCAAGACAGTAAACTGACTCATTAATCAATATTAACATTAACTAACAATAGCCACCCTAACCTACTGCTCGTACCAGACCTAGCAAAAAAAAACCTGAGTGAACCGTTCTACATCATTTACATCAGAAGTGGTGAACATCATCTGAAAGCTGGGAACCTGAAGATTAATTTGAGATGCTGAATGTGAAAAGTTGTTCTAGTTATTAATAAGAAATACAAATGAATTAAAGGGGCTATATGTCAGAATCAGAAATTTCTTGTTAACAGTGACACCTGTGGTCATTAAGTCAATGACAGACAGCGTCCTGTTGCTCGCGCTAGTGCTCTAGATGCGAACGAGCATCAGCCTAAACAGTGAGGCGACACACATGGGACATGAGCGGACATAACCGAACATTAGTTATGGTTGCACGCCGTTAGCCCTGAAGCGGAGCTGAAGAAAGTACACACAAGTGCGCATGACGTCACAATCGGTGGATTTTCCTCAGAAAAAAACGGCCCGCATTCTTCACATTGAAAGCCGTCTAGAGGCTGAGAGAGGAAATCCAGAAAGCTGCGGGAGGTTTAATTTTTTTTATTTTTATTTTTTACAACCTGTTCACACATTGGCAATAAAAAACAAGTTAAAATAATTTATAAAAAAACTTACATACAGTCCCTTTAATAAATTAATTAATTAATTTAAAAAAATTCTAAAAGTGTATAAGGGTTTAGAACATGATGATATAAGTATATGATGATCATCCCTATGCTCTATAATGTCTCATAAAACAATTTTTTCCTGTCGCTCCCTACTGGCGACAGGAAATGGTTGTATACTGCCACCGATCCTCATAGAAGTGCCTTTTAAGGATGCCCTACATGTTCTCAACATGTCATTTCCAGGACCACGCGCTGCACGCAGAAAATACCCTCTAACTGTTGCGTAAAGTGTCCGACTTTCATGGAAATGCACGACAACGGGTATCCTCGACGTGCGCATAGGGGCGAGGGCCCGTTCAACGCTGCTTGCAGCTGTAATCAATATATTGATTTCCATGTGAAGTTAGTACAAACAACGAGTCTTTAGCACCAAGTCTTTACTGCATCTATCTCCGTATAACAGCAACTCCACTTTAATTATAAACTTTTATTGCATATTCACGCTTTGTCCTCACCTGCCCTCCATTATCCCTGTTATTCTTCTCCTTTTCTGTCACTCTGCGTCATTCTGTTCTATTCTAGTTGTGTTAGTGGCCTCTGTAGTTGCCAGAGGGCAGGTACTCAGCCTCCCAGCAGCCTCCTCTTCCTCCTCCTTCATGACTCCTCCGTCTCTGCAAGGACAGCTGTGGCTGCGAGGAGGTCATTACCACTCCAAAATCCCCCCATTCCCCCCACACTCCCTCTAGCGGCGGAGTGACGACAGCACGTGGGGGAGCGAGATGGAAACGCGCCGTCGCCGTAGAGGTCTCACGACAGTCGTCGGGCGGCTGATATCCACTCCGGATCCTGAGTCAGACGATGAGGTGATGCCTTCTGACATGACACAGAAAGGCAGAAGGCTGCAGCTGCAGCTCAGACCCCCCGCTGAAAGGGAAAAAAACCCTGCAAAACGTGCTCTTCATCTTGGCCGGCACGCACGATGAGAGCGAGGGGAGGAGGGCGAGCCGAGTCATCTGTCGCTTTGGCAAAACAACATGACAAATGGCGCTCTGTGTGTGCTTTTGACGATGCGTGCCACCGCCGCGGTCCTGACTAATCAGCAGTGTCCACTGGCAGCCCCTCTCCTCCGCCCGCTTGTCACAGCATGGCTCACACTGATTCAGGTTATCAGCTTAGATACATAGTTTAATGCGCCTGTTTGCTTTGTTTCTCAGACGAGGAGATGTCTGCGTTGAGTATTGAGCTGGACTCAGAGCTTGCTAGCCTGGCTCTGCCCAAAGTTCCTATAAAATGGCACCTCTGTGGAGCCTCTGAGCCTCATGTGGCTGCAGTAAAGTCTGTCTCTCTTACAGCCCTCCACTTGTTTTATAACTTGTTTCCTTATATAACCCTTTGTGTTTTCTACCCAAACCTGCCTTTTAAAGGTCAGCGTTATCACAGCCTTCATTGTGGTTCCAAATCAAAACTCCCCTATTGATATTCATGTTGAAGTATTCTCTCCCGACTCTGCTGGCTGTAATAACTGGGAGGGGGGATGGAGAGAACATTTTGGTTCAGAACCAAATGCTGCTTGGAGGAGGTCGGTGTTGGGAAACCATTACAGTTTCCTGCATTATCTCTGGGAGCTGCTCTCTGTACAGAATGCAACAGATGCACTGCAGGGATTTGAGGAGCAGATGGTTTTTCTCTGGGAGGAGACGGACGTCCCTGTCGGCCTCAACCTGCACATGGACACGGCTGTTACAGCCGATAGAAAAGCCAAAAGTAGGGCGGTGTTGAAAATGGGTTGTTTTGGTCAGCGGCATGATTCAAAGCTGTCTTCAACCCCCCCTCCCCTCCGTCCTGTTTTCTCAGAAAGGGTATCAGGCATGGGTGATATACTTCCCTTTGAGTAAACGGTGTTGTAAGCAGAGGATAGTCAAGATAATTGCACACTGCAAATGAATTTTGAGCAATTACAGTCGCCGAGATGGCGGGGCTCATTTTGGCTGAATTGAAAAGCGGCGCGGCAGGTCTGGAGGATAATGAAAGGGAGCGGCAAATAGCTCTTCCAAATGGATGCTTTGACAACAACAAAAACACAAAATACATCTGCAGAACGTCTAAATCAGAGATTGGCTAAGTGGAGCAGAATGAAACATTAGCTTTTAATCTGTGACAGCCGCGTTTGTCAGAGGGTTGACTGGTTATCGCAGAGCTTTTGGTGTCTTCATTGGCTTAACAGTTACAGTCACTCATCCAACATCAGCCACGGCTCATTTCCCCTCCCCACTTCCTCCTGGAAGTGAATGAGTCACTTCCTGCGACCCCCGCGCCACATTGTGGGTCAATCATCACCTTCAAATGGAAAATATAAAATTTCATTTCAAAGATGCCCATATGTCATTTCCTCAAAATGGAATGATGTGTTTTTATAACATAATGGAGCACTTATGCTGCGCTGTGGCCGGCACATGGAGGGTAAGTGCCTGCCATTGCTATAAGTGTACCAATTTGTGGCACGGTAGGCTCCTGTATGAAACAGGCCTCTAACTGTGACTTTGTTAGTGCACTTCTGATTTGCACAATACCTCACATAATTCACAACAATTGTGATGCGATAAACAAGTCAATACATACAATATTTATGTGGAAAAAAAAGAAGAAAACATTGAAATGACTAAAGTCTCAATGCATGTATAGCTTATGCACAGTATCTGATGTAATCAAGGACGTTTATGCAAAACCCCAGATTAATAGAATAGAGGAAAATGAGTAATAGACATCATGCACAGCCTTTTCATATTAACTGGCTTTATTGTGATTCTTCTGTATGGTCTTATGATATAGTAGCTATAGTTACGTCTTTTAAAAGAACAAAAGATCTAAATAATAAAGGACAATGAAGACTAATGAACAGGAATATTCCGCTAATATTCCTGTTTACATGCCGCCGTGCATATTCCGATTCACGTAAAACGTCCCCATGACGTACATCATGCTGACCTACAAACAACCCATTCAGCTATACAAGTCAGCTGCTACCTAATTGTCTTTGTCCCTATTCTTACCATCATCATCATCATCATCATCATCATCATCATCATCTCGTCCATTTGAGGAGCTCAGGCCATGATGTCCATAAACATGTCGTTTATCACATCAAAATATGGAAAAGGAATGGCAGGAGTTGCTTGTGCCATTTTGCTTTTTTGCGTTAAAACTATGTTTTTTTTCAAAGTTTTCCCAGCCGATTAGACTGTTGTCAGGCTATTAAATAGGCGTTATCAGTCCCTATAAGCCCCATAGATGTGGGTCAATAGGGGCCTACTACACCCACTAGTAGGTTTTATCATCCATTCCCATGGTAAATCACAGAAAGAATGTATAAAATAACACAACAGCGGCCTCTAGCGACCGTAGTAATCATGACAGTTGCCTAAAACTAATGAAGTTGTGGTTTTATTGCCTAGACCTAAAGAAGTTGTAGTTTTGTGGCCTAGACTTACATAAGTTGTAGTTTTGTTGCCTAGACCTAAATGAGCTGTAGTTTTGTTGCCTAAACCTAAATAAGTTGTAGTTTTGTTACCTAAACCTAAAGAAGTTGAAGATTTGTTGTCTAAACCTAAATAAGTTGTAGTTTTGTTGTCTAAACCTAAAGAAGTTGCAGATTTGTTGTCTAAACCTAAAGAAGTTTTATTTGTTTTGCCTAAACCTAAAGAAGTTAGTTTTATTGCCTAAACCTAAAGAAGTTGTAGTTTTGTTGTCTAGACCTAAAGAAGATGTAGTTTTGTTGTCTAAACCTAAATAATTTGAAGTTTTTTTGCCTAGTCCTAAACAAGCCTTTTTGTTTGTGTTCAAAACGTGACGTTTCATTCAGTTTTACATGTTGGAACGTGTTGATTTTAAGTTTCACTTTCACTTTTACAATATAGTAGGCGTAGTAGGCCCCTAATGACCCACATCTATGGTGCTTATAGCGACTGATAACGCCTATTTAATGGCCTGATAACAGTGGAATTGGGTGGTTTTCCACTGGTGGCAGACTCGTTCGAATAATAGTGGCATATGAGTGTACATGTAAACGTAGTCAGTGTAAAACTTTTGGAAGTCACAGACAAATGATGTCATCCTGCTGAAAGGGGCATCAGATCAGAAAACACTTGTATGTCTGGTACTAGAGGGACAAACAATGTATTTTGTTGTTTAACTTGGAGGACTTATTGGAATTACTGTTCTGTTTATGGCTTCAAAAGGCTTTAGTCAGCCTCGCCTTAAAATATATCACACAAACAATGTGGCCAACACCCAAGAATACCATCAGTAACTCGTATCACAGCCATGTAAATGTGATGCTGAGCTGCTTAGCTGTGCTTTGATTCCATCAGAGACACAGTGTTCTTTTTTCTTCTCCTTGTGGTCAACCTTTATCTTCAGTAGTTAGTTTTTTGTGTCCCCATTTAGCCATCATCCCGATATAACATCTGATACGACACACGAGCATTTTATTTTCAAAGCACATTAATCTGCACAGTTTAAGGTGTCACTGAGCCCAGGCCTGGAATCTGAATGACAACGGAGGTAACAGCCATAATACGAGGCTCTAAACAGCGCTGAGGAGAGATGACTGGCCTGACAGCTTTGTTCCACGCGACTCAAAAGGTGTCTGTGTGAATACACAGCTGTCATTGTGAAGTTTAAAAAATCACACTTGCTCTGTTATGGCTGAAGAGCAGGCTGTTTGCATAAAGGCTCGGCGTACCTTCATTCAACTCCTGCAGACAGTTAGCACATCAAAGACGGCACTTCCTTACAGAGCAGAGAGGCAAAAGCTGCCGTCAGAGGACGTTACTGAAGTTCTCTTATCTGCAGGCTGTCGCATCTCGCATTAGGATGGAAGAGGTATGGAAATGAGAAGAGATAGAAGGAAAAGAGATGAGGATGGGCATGTTCTTGGCATACAATGGCATAGTGGACCAAGACGTACTTTAAAACAGTTGTAGTGACATCCATGCTCTTGTTTCTTGGTGGTTTTTCTTCCCGCGGATCACCTGATCAGGTGTTGATGATGTGATGTCAAAGGCAGACAGCTCTGCTCTACACTGTTAGAAGGTTTGATAGACACAGATCTAAATCATAAACAGTAAATGTCAGGTTTTGGGTGTCGAAATCAAAGAGCCGTGGCTTTTTCTGAAGCTGTTCTACACTGACATTCAACTATCACACAGGGAGCAATCCTCTATAAGGGAAAAATATACCAATTTCTCCAACAGCCGTAGCCCATAATGCACTGCAGTCACACGTAATGATACACCATGTCAGAATAAAAACACAACTTCAAATGCATTTTCCTCCGTGAACACAAATGGCTCCTATCATGGCCAACGGTTTGATTAGATAGACAAGATGTTGACTCAAATCACCCATCAATCCATTGAGTCTAAGATACACCCTAGGGTACACTGGGACAGATCCGAACTTGGGGTCTTCAGGTGTTTACATATTAAGCATAGTTATTTTACGTTTCAAACGTAGTTGTGTTGTGCAAGTAAACCTAAAAACTAAGTCAACTAAAGTTTTTTTTTAAATATATATTGAGTGGAAACTGACACGCCGTCCCTGACACGTCCAAAACTGATGCTACAGTTGTACGTAGAGTGTCATAGTTTGAAGCGTAGGACCAAGCGTCGGTGTTTGGAGAGTTGGGCGTGAGAACGTGTTGCTCATGCATGGGTCACAAGTAGGCTATGAGGTAAACGCCAAATTTAATGGGAGCGGAAATGATCTTGTGTTGACAATCTTAGCTTGGTTGCAAAATTATCTTGGTGTGTCTGTAGTGAAAGAGAGGTTTGACAGGGACAGGACATAATGTGAGCATTAACTGCAGCAGCCAGCATCGCTAGGGAGCTAACAACAGCCTTTTACATGTTGTTGGATAAAGAACTAATCAATACTTCCGGGGAGCCTCGGTCATTTGCAGGTCAAAGTTCAATGAGATGGAAAGGAATGAGACAGGGATCAATTCAGGACAATAAACGGATGTCTTCATTGAAATATTTTGTCATTGAAGTGAATGTTTAATTCCTGGGATGAACTAAACACAGAGTTATTGTTCACAGACAGCTGGAGGCAGTACCTCTACGTTACTGCAGCACTAAATATAATTAGATTTTATCAGCCTGTTTCTGATTGTTATATCTGATGAGGGTTTTCTTCCACATTTTAGATATAAGACTGGAGGGATTCACTCTTACAGGCCGCAGACACCGAGACTTTATCCAAAAAAGCTGTGGTGAATGTAGCCAGAAGTAACACATCCAGTGACCCAGGTTGCACACCCACAGATACCTCGCCAGCCAACAGAATGGATCACTTTCCAGCTCCATCCATCTGGAAGCCCCCCCCCCACACAGCTAGCTTCTTGCCAGAACTGAATTGAGGGGTTAAGAGGTAAACTTCTTGTTTTGCGAGTCTCCCGGAGAAGCAGCGCTGCTGCTCGGCTCAGGCCGGCACAAAGTATTCCAGCGTCGACTGCGAGAGCAGCGGACCACCATCAGGGCCTCGCCAGGCGCCGCTCCACCAAAGAGGCTCATTTGCATGATATCCTTTGGGGGCAGAGCGTTCCCCCAGATGCAAAGCTGATTAAAGAGTGATGTCGCTCAACAACTGTAGGGCAGAGACGGAGAAAGAGTGAGACGGCCCGACGCTGCTTTGATGTTCTGAAGGCACACGCGCGGAGGTGGCAGCTGCTTCTTCTCTATAATTAACCCGCATGAATCCTAATGAATGAATGAGAGCGCCTCTAGTCATATAACCCAGGTTCTCTAGTCTGTAACAGCCACGTCTGGGCTCCCAACATCTGTATATTCAGGAATCTCCACACTGATGACCGTTGATTTATATGACTTTTGAATTTTGGTTTAGGCAACTAAAACTATGGTTAGTGAAAGATGGTGGTCATAGTTCAAATAAACCAACATTGACTATTGGTTGGAATGACATGTCAAAGTAAATGTTTACCTCCTTCCCAAAAGGTTTTACAGATCCATAACAACATACTTTCACAAGAGCTGGTTATTCTGGTGAGGACGGTTCCGCAATGACATTTAGCAAATATCTGCATGTTATACATCACTAGATCCTCTCTTTTATCAGCTGGGCTGATTGATACGTGTTTTTCTACCGGCTGCCGTAGCAATTATCACAGCTGACTGCAGCGATGCAGCGGTGTGACAGGTGAGCTCCTCTGGGCACTGAGATATAACGGGACGTCACTCATTTTCATATGGGACGGATTTAATTAGTGAACTGAGTTTCACAATGTAAGTTTCTACTGTCTTCAATAGAAGATTGACTTATTAGTTATGCATATTATTAAGCCTGGATTAAAGTGACCTGAGGCCTGTACTACGAAGCAGGATTTGTGGTTAGCGAGGTAACTTCAGGGTCAACCCTTCAGGGTTTTTCCGTCCTACGAAGGTGGTTCACTTCTTACCAGGGTAGATCGCCATGGTAACTTATGCTGAACACCTAACCTGCTCCGGAGCAGGTTATGTTCCAGATAAGAGATCAACTCGTATAAAAGCAACGCCTGCTGACCAATCACAGCTCGGTGCGCGGATCGTATGTTAATATTACAGACATATGAAGAAGTTTAAATCATAATCCAGGCTAAAAACAACAGAATTTAAACTGACAGATGCAGGAAGGACAGCTGGATTTATGCTGTGGGTGTTTACCGCTTTGAATTATGTTTTTATATATATTTTTTTTACTTGCTCTAGTTTCACACCGCCGGAGACGGGGACACAGCTGGTTGAAATAGTCACACACGCCATATCATAATTAATGAATATAATGAGGTGTAATCCATCCATCCTTTACATATAGTTATTCTCTTTATATCTAGACGCCTATATCTGACTTTTGAGTGTTCCGTTAAATTAATATGTCTGTTAATTTACGCATTCACACATCGGGAGTTTTTTTTCTTTTGCCAGCTGGTCTTCCTGCATTTGGCAGCTTCAACTGTGTTACTTTTAATCTGGATTATGTGTTTCACTTCTTCGTATTTGTCTAATATAGTTCACTCTTCCTTTGTAAAATGTGCCGCTCTGCCTGTCTGTCTGCAAGTCTGATTGGTCATATGCTGCAAACACCGCCCCGTTCATGTGAATGCGCTCACATCCAGACTGAGAAATCCTGGGTTGATTTACCAAGTTGATAACCAGTGTTTTAAGACCGCTTAGCGGGATCTCGGTTGTTAGGGTTAGTGAAGCCAGATAACGAGAAGATACCCTGGGTATGTTGAACTCGCTTCGTAGTACAGGCCTCTGGTGTCCCACTCTACGAGGTACTGCACAGCTTTTGCATCCCAGTTGTTGTTGTCTCACATATTGAGACGATGTCCCACATTTTCATTGGCTCTAGTTTTCAAGGGTCAAACCACTGCAGGAATCTGGCTTTTATCCAAAGGCTGTGAAGAAAGCAGGGAAGGCTGGTCAATCAAACTGTGCACATGTGGGTCAAGTGCAGGTTGAATTGCGAGTCACACACTACGCAGATTTAGGTCGAATATGATGGAAACTACCACAAAGAAAAAGAAATGCGACTACAACAAAAGGCGGAAGGCGAATGTCAGAGTTTTTTTTTTGCGAAATTTGCCAGTTATTTTTCAATTTCACAAGGAGGGGGGGATACGACACGAAGCAACACAGTTCACGTGAGTCTCACAAGAAACGTGCGGCTCAAAAAGAGTCGTGCCGATCAATGGATGCATCATTGGAGGCAAAGCACAGAAATGGTAACGTGTCCCACACAAACATACTCTTTGTCCCACATTTGGTGTGTTGAGATCTGGTCACCTTAGCGTGGATCTACACATTTAAGAGCTCATTTTGACCTCAATCTGACCTCAGACGCAGACATTTCTCAGAATTTCTGTCATAGGTTGACAGAGATAAAGTAGTTCCTTTTGAACCATACCCTTCTGTGTGGAGTCTGCATGTTCTCCCCGTGTTAACGTGGGTTTTCTCCGGGTTCTTCCTCCCACAGTCCAAAGACATGCAGGTTAGGTTCATTGTTGACTCTAAATTGAGTTTGCTATTCAGATACTGCTCTATTGAACTCCTGTGAAACACACTCACTCCATTATATTCATTTGGCACACAGTTTTGTCCGCACACATACATTGGGATGAATTTAGGCTGCAGTGTCTTGCTCAAGGACACACGACATGGACGAGGGGAGCCAACACTAGAAATAGTATCCGACCCTCTCCTCCGGCTGAGCTGTAGCCACCAGTCAGCCGACTCATAGCATTTAAAACGAGAAGGATGGCACGAGAGTTACGAGTTTCCTTTTGGTTTCAGAACATTAACAGTAAGTTAGGAGGACATTTTGTTATCTTAAAAATAGCCCGTAACCTGATGTCCCATAATACCTGACTTCATCCCGTATGACTGAGCTGCAGCGCCCGCAGGATGACTGATGTCCTGTTCTCTCTTAGCACCCAGAGGAGATCACCTGTCACGCCGCTACACTTCACCGCAGTCATGTGTGATAATTACAAAAGCAGCCCGTAGAACTCGGTGAAAATGCGTTTCAGTCATCTCAGGGGGGTGAGACGTAGCGTTGGAGAAAAAGCGACATATTCTGTGTCATAACGGTAACAACTTCAGTGCATTAAAAAGGAGCAAGGGCTCGCCACTCTGACAATTAAGATCCATTATTTAAGAGTACGGTAAATCACCGGTTTCTTCAGGCAAAAGACTGTGTGCACTGCAGCGATTATTTCAACATGTTTTTACATATTCCAATAATAGAGCATTGATTTTGTTTTTCATGGTTGTGAGTGGGGTGGGGGGGTGATGCTGTTTCAAGCTGTTTACGTCCCCGTCAGCCTCCCTGTAGGAGCTGCCGCTGCTGCCTGGAGGAGCTCTTTAACAAAGAGGATTAGCAGCTGCTTTGACATGCTTGTATGTTTGCTCCGTATTGATTATAATTTTTTTTTTTTTTGCGACCCACTTCTGTCGACTTGGCACGCCGGCTGAGGTGATGGAACGCAGCCCAAAAAAAAAAAAAAAAGAATGCAAGTCAGGGCGGAGACAACAACGCTCCGTCGTCAGCGGCCCTCAGGAGTCAATCTGATGTGTAATCACAGATATTGATTGTTTATTATCTATAATTTATCCCCTCACCCTCCACATAAACCTGTCAGAGCTTCAATGCAATGTGATCTCCAGAACTGTTGTGTTAAAACAGCTCCGTGGCTCCACATAACCACTAAAAGTGGGCTAATGCTTGGTTGAACAGGATGTCTGTTATGCGGAGGTCAGATTTCTCATCTCCCTTGATTGATTTTTCTGAAGTTGGAATGAACATCACAACAACTGAAGCATTTTATGGAGGAGTTTGACTGGTATGGAAACCGGCTGGAAAAACACCCAAGGTTTTATCAGAGAAGTCAGCTTACATGCTAATCTCTGTTTCCTCCTGATCTCTGCCGGTCTTCCTTTATCGTCTCATTCTACAGAAAGCTTTCCTCTCTCCTGTGTCTCTCCCTGTCTCTGTCTCTCTGAGTCCTGTTTGCTCTCCTTTTTATGAGTCCTGTTTGCTCTCCTTTTTATGGTCAGTCTGCCTGACACGATTCCCCAGCAGTCTGACCAAGAATGGTAAGGTCGCAATATGGAGGCATCTCGCTATGGAAGATCATTGTTGCCAGGAAAAAAAAAACTCTCTCTCTCTCTCTCTCTCTATATATATATATATATATATATATATTAATGCTGAAGGTATTCAAGACGACAAAAAAAAGTGGGTCAGTACTTTGTTATACACTTGCAACCTACTAATTTGCAACCGCAAATCTGTTTTAGGAGAAACATAATACTACCTGGACTGTTTCCAAGTTCAAGAACGAATGTTCACGCTTCCACGCTTTAATTTGAATTGTGTTTTCATCAACATACTGAGGAAATATTTATACAACAACACTTTATAATGACAATCATCAATATCATAATAAGCGATTCAATTCAAAATGGCTGACTTCCTGTTGAGTTTTGGGCATACCTCCCAGAGGATTTTTTGTGTGTCTCCACATGTTACATCTGTCTGCCAAATTTCATATTTGCCTGCCAAATCAATTTTTCCAATTTTCTAGGGGGCGCTAGTGAGCCATTTTGCAACAGCCGAGCCCGAAATCCTTTAAATATCAGATTTTTTTGTTAATATGTTTAACAACTTTTTGAGCATGCTAAGGCCCTCAAAAGGGCGATTCATTTGCATGAAAAAAGAAAGAATAATCCTTACAGTTTCAATAGGGCCTTCGCTGGCCCGACGTTGTCGGTGCTCGGGCCCTAACCAGTGAACCTAACAGTGGTGTGTAGTGCCTGGCTGTGTAGACGTGTAGTGTCTGGTAGATGTGTCCATTGTCAGCCGACTGGTTCACGCGCGTCTGGCAGCTCTGCGGAGGTTGACCTGTTAGACCCGGATGGATTTGATAGCCCAGCTTTAGGAGGACAGATGGTATGTGGCGAGGTGACGGTAGTGGGTCATACTGTGTGTGTGTGTGTGTGTGTGTGTAAGGGCAGCTGATGAACAAGGGGATTTAATGACTTGTGACCCAGATCTAGCCTGAGCAGTGGTGTGTGTCCAGTGTTCAGTGCTGTAGTGTGTGTGGCTCCTCATGCTGCAGTACAGTATATATATATATATATATATATATATATATATATATATATATATATATATACACACTCTATTATCTGCTTTCACTGCACAAATCTGCAAACAGCTCTGTGTCTGCAGCATTATAGAACGTCTGCAAGACGGCAAAGACTGACAGTGACTATAGGGACCTGATGACTACTCCCCCTCCATCACTGTCACCCAGCTGTCCCCCACCTGGACGAGCTGTCACTCCGATGGAGATCCCCCCCCCCCCCGACCCTCTGCTCTCCCTCCTCCAGCCCCCCATTACTTCCTCCTCGCGCTGCCTCGCCACAGTCGCTGGATTTGCCGCACACAGTCTTGATACCTGTGACAGCTCTGTCACACATCATACACCCCCCTGCAATATGTAACCCGCGGCTGGCAGAGAGGAGTCCGAGGAGGGGGGTAGGGGAGGCGCACAGCTGGGGTCAGAGCAGAAAGCTTGTTAAGCCTCGCTGCCAAATCCACTGTCGCTGCCGCAGCCTCAAATTTCCTCCAATTTCCTTCTTTCCTGCCCGCCGCTTTCCCCTCCCAAGTGTGAAGAGTAAAGTGTGGAGATGACAGCCAATGAAAACTACTGTTGTGCAAAGAAATATTCTGATCCTTAAAATATCGATATATACCACTAAAGAAAAAATACTGTACAAGTAAAAAAGCCCTGCAGTCAATCTCTCCTTAAAATGGTCAATACAAAGAGGAGGGTTTGGACTTCCTTTCACCGTCGGGGTGAAATTAAACTTTCTTTTTGTTTTATGCATTCAGATAAGTCAGAGAAAGAGAGAAAAGAGATTGTTTAGCAATAATAAAAAGAAAGGAAGGAAATAAAAAAAAAGACGGAAAGAAGGAAGGAGAGAAAGAAATACAGTGAGAATAGTGATGAAAAATTGAAGAAACCTCAGGAAGAGCAACTGAGGAGGGATCGTTCTTCCACGACGGACAATTCTTCAAATTAAACAACATAATTCAACTAGAATGGCACGAACTCAACTCTAATTTCACAGAGTGTAATGTGAAAAACGCTGAATCTACAGGTGTCTCCCCCCTCCCTCCACCCGCTGCTCTTTCTCTGTCCCTCTGTAGGTTGCAGGAAAGAGGCAGGGTGACGCGTTATGAACGTGTCATCAGTTACACTGTGCATGTCTTAAAGCCTGTGGTGTTAATGCACAGGCTGAAAAATCCCGAAGGCGGATCATGATCCGGATCGCCACCAAAATCTAATGGAGTGTTAATTGTGCCACACCCCACCCCTCCCCTCCAAAATGTTTCATTCAAATCCACCGCGGACTTTTGGTGTAATCCCGTAAACAGAGAAACCAACCAACAAACCAACGCCAGTGAAAACATAACCTCCTTCCTAGGCCTTCGGCCTTGGCGGACGTAAATTACAACATAGACAATCCATATATAATACAGATAATGTGAACGTATATGAAGAGATGGATCCAGGAGGAAGTCAAGCAGCTTCTAGATGTCACCAAAAAGAGTGGAGCAACACGACCTTCTCTCCACCGTAGAGACCTGCAAAGGGAAAGGGCATAGGGAAAGAAGAAAGAGTCGGAGGGGAAGAAAATGAGGAAGGAGAGAGGAAGCAAGGAGGGCAATAGCACAACAACGCAACAAAACTACGGTAACGTCCTCACTTAGGTTTAGTAAAAAAAATCATGATTGGAATTAAAATAATACGTAAACTAAGTTAAATACATACGCAAACAACGTAGTATAAGTACAGAAAACATGTGACAAACGTCACTAACGTATCTTGCAAAACAAAACACCGGTCAGGAACACCGGTCTCCTGTGTTTGTTGGACCCATCCACCTCCCCCTCCCTCCGACCATAAGCAGTCTTTCTCCCTTTTTAATCTACATCACTAGCTCCGAGCGGAGCATTTTTACATGGATGCGTTTACATCGCGGTCAGTACAGACGTACAAATGACACATCAAAAGAACGGCGGCCGTATCGCACGCTAAACGCCGTGCATATTATCATTCATACGCCTTTCCGTGCAAACAGGCTGAACATACAGTACTCCAGGTCCATGTACTTGGTTGCTTCCCACCTCTGATGCTGTGTGTGTGCAGTCCCGACTTTGATTTGAATTCTCATTTCCGCTCTTAATTCATGTGCATCATCAAAGAGGCTCCTTTTCACTATACTGTACGCCGGCGCAGTAATAATCAAATCATTGGAAATCGTCCTTCCGCGAGTATCCTGAAGGTCGGCTTTAATCTGCCGGTGTGACTAAGTGACTCCTTCACCCCGTTTAAAAAGCCTGTTTCCCCGGGGGCCATCATGCAAAGAAACATCTACATGTTTCATTTTGGAAACTTATTCCTCTCCGCGTGCCCTCATTCCGTCCTCTGCCGAATGCAGATCTGCCACGGCTGGCTAGGTTTCGGGAGCAATTTGGAAAACTAAGAGGAGGCTGACATCCCCACTCAACTCAGCCGCATGACGGGAGGAGGGGGGGACTGTTATGGGGGGCAAAGGCAGAGAAAAGACGGAATATTTTGGAGGGGAACACTCCCTGTTGGCTTATTTCCCCCCCTGTACCAGGCAGACACGTGGGTGCCCACTTGATTCGCCCTCCCTTGCTGTTTAGCAGGAGCTTTGTCAGAGATTCTATGTCAAGTCGAACAGCCTGTGTGTGTGAGCGTGTACCGTCACGTGGATGGCTTGCGATGATGAGGCTTTAATGATGTGGGTGTCGGAGCTGGAGCAGCAGCTCGGCCCCGGGAAGTTAAGGGAAGGAGGAGGAACAGGAGGTAGCCCTGACTCGGACTGACACACGGTCTGAGTTTGACAACTCGGCTGACATTTACGAAGTGACAAACACTCGGGGAGTCACGCGCCTCGGGATCGCACTCCACACTGGAATGTGACAAAACAAGTTTGCGGCTCATTTTTTTTTCAAGGTGATCCGTCTGGTTTTACACCGACACTGGATTCTTCATACCTCGACCCTGCTCTGTTTGAAATAGTGCTCAGTGAGCTGCATCTACCAAACACAATATGACAGAGTGTAGCGTAAAGCAAACCCAAACAACCAGGGTGCCACCAACTATTCCCACTGTGACACTCCTGATCTCTGCTGCCATGCTCTCATAATCACCTCAATAATCCAATTCATTTAAAGAGCATTAACTGTAACTGGAGAATAGTGCATGTTGGAGTTCAGTCAGTCGGTGTCATGATTACTGAAAAGATGTTAAACATTTTAAATTTTCAAATAGAGAATTGTGGAATGCACTGGATTCATAAAACATGGAAGAAGTTTCTTGTAATCCTGACTACTTTATTTCATTATGAATATACATATTAGCCATAACATTAAGACCACTGAGAGGTGAAGTGAATAACATTGACTATCTTGTTACCATGGACATATTAGACAGCAAGTGCACATTTTGAACTTTGAACTTTGTGTTGGAAGCAGAAAAAATGGGCCAGTGTAAGGATGTGAGCGACTTTGACAAGGGCCAGATAGTGATGGCTAGACGACTGGGTCACAGCATCTCCAGAACTGCAGCTCTTGTGGGATGTTCCCGGTCTGCAGTGGTCAGGACCTACCAAAAGTGGTCCAAGTGTAACAGGGATGCCTTTAGGACCCTGGGGATTGAGGGAAGATTATTTAGGGACACTGGTAGCGAGCGCTCTCTCTCTATCTGTACTACAGATCCTGCCGACAATGCCAATTATGTCCACCGCCAAAAAGCGCCTACAATGGGCATCAGAACTGGACCACGGAGTGATGGAATAAGGTGGCCCTGTCTGATGAATTTTCTTTTACATCATGTATGACGGCAACGAGTTGGAGGTGTCGACTCGGCCTACAAATCTCAGTCCGATGGAGCATCTGTGGGATGTGCTGGACAAACGAGTCCGATCCATAGAGGCCCCACCTTGCAACTTCCAGGACTTAAAGAATCTGCTACTGAAGGCTCAGTGCCAGATACCACAGCAGACCTTCAGAGGTCTAGTGGAGTCCATGCCTCGGCGGGTCAGGGCTGGCTACTCAATATTAGGCAGGTGGTCATAATATTGATCGGTGTATGTGGCATTTTCTAATTACAAGATCAATATCTGATACATTCCAGAAAACTAATTATCTCAGGATTATGAGATCTTTAGCTTGTAATTAGAAATATGAGTTCTGTATTTGTATATACTCAGAAATAAGAAAAAAACAACATAATTACTAGAAAACATCCTGCATCTCATAATTACGAAATACTGAAATTGTTTTCTTGTAATCATGAAATATGGATATGCTAAACGTGTGCAGCCTTATAATAATTACAGGAAAAATGTCTCCTATGAAATACTTTTCTTGTATTTGAGAGAAATGGATCTTGTTATTAGGAAATAATTTACACATAATTCTGAGATATGTATCTCGTGATCAGGAAATATAGATATAGTAATTATGAGATAGTAAGCCATAAGTACAGGAATTTATAATTACAAGAAAAAGTATATTTCACATATTTGCAAGATATGAATCTTATGGTTTTGGATCTCATCATGAAAGCCATATCTCATAATTATGTCATAATAACAAGAAAAAACTCCTGTGAAATATTTTACTTGTAATTATTTAGATCTTGTAATTATGGGATATGAGTTTTTTGTCATCTGTTTCCTACATATCTAGACATCTTGTACTTCGTGTAATCTTTTTTATTTTGTAATTATGAGATACAGACCTCACAATATTCTGACATACAGGCTTCATAATTATTAGGTGTTATGTCATAATTACCAGTGACAATCAACTATGTCTAATGTAGTTAAAGAAAAGGTGGGATGTGGCTGCTTTTAGCAGGGCTAAGTTGCTAAAGTGGCAGACAGAAGTGGGCATCGTTACCCCCCGGGGGGTCTCTAACCCTGCGTGTCAGCTGCTTTTTGGTAATTTTATTAATTGGTAATTTCTTGTGGAATATGCACCACCAAAGGCTCAAAGCGAGTCCTGCATACCTTTATCTTGAGATGAACATCAGAGTGAACAAGCCTTGGAAAATATATGAAGTCATGGATTTAACGTTGTGATGGTCCTTCAGCGAGGAGCTTCGTCAGCAGTTCGAGAATACAAATGAAGCAGGATAAATATTGGCTGTCAGGCCTACTTCTATTGTTTAAGGAGGAATAATAGCCCAAAGTGCTTTCATTACATGCAGCCGTGGCTAATGAGACATTTCGAGTCGAGTAAACTCGCCATGCTTTATTTACGTATACGGCGCAGTACCTTGTGTGCTGTAACGGCATCTTTCCCCCCCCCATTTGAAATGCCTGCAGTGTGCACGGCTGCTTGTGTCCGTGAATTGTTTGTGCAGTTCTGCAAGCTGTGCAAATGTCTCCCCACGGACGTCAAATAGATTCTAATTAGCTCTGCAGAATTTAATGAACATACGCCGCGTTGATCGCTGGGGTAGCGCCCCGGCTGAATGGGTGTGTAACCAATCACACTTTTCCACAGTTGAGAGGGGCTCACTGCAGCACAGTCGCTCTGTTCCCCCCCCCCCCCACCCCTCTACATCCATGACTTCACTCTGTAGCCTAGGAAGTAGGTGATGAGGAAGCCAAGTGGGCTTCTTCAACTATTTTTAACATCTATATGTATACGTGAAGATCCCCACCAGACCTCTTCAGAGATTTTGCTCACATTAAAAGCAAATATGCTCAGCGTTACACTCCAGGGGCCTGAGTTATATTTACACCTGCAATTAAAATGCAGCGGTGGTACACACAGAAAGAGAGACATCGGATTTCTCTTTGCATGTCAGGTTTTAAGGGAACACTCTGACATTTTGGGAAATATGCCCGATTGCCATCTTACCCAGAGTCAGATGAGGAGATCAATATCAATTCCATCTCTGTCAGTCCAGTGCAGAGACCCAGGATGTGTTTAAGCCTAAAGCTTAGCTAAGCATAAAGACAGGAAACAGGGGTCCGGCTTGTGGTCTGGGCTCTAGGGCTAATTCAGCTTTGTTAAGTTTATGTTCCTTTATTGTTGTCTTACAGTTCAAAAAAGAAATAATTGTTTGTTGTGCTACTATTTATCTTGTAGTTGTAGTTCATATTTTTTAATTGTGTTTATGATTCTATGTACAAAACAACTCAAAAGTAAAGTAGCTTTAATTAGCTTCACCTTGACCAGCTTTTAAATTTCTGCTTGAATGAGTTGAAACAGTTTGAGTGTGCCGTTAAACACACATGGCTTACTCCTCTCGCTGCAGCGTATACTCTATATCCAATATACCCTTTTGATCATGACGGTGTACTCCAGCTGTCGGCTCATTATGTGGTGTCAATTGCTTTATACTGTACTGTTGCTATACTGTCACTTTGTGTTAGCAGCTGCTGCGGTTCATATAGAAGTTTCAGAAGCCCCTGAACTGTAATAATGTTACATAATGAGCACTTTCAAGTTTGATGCTTGAGCTGATACTATTGTGTTACTACTGAAGGCAGGACTTTTGCATGTGATGGTATTTTTTCACACTTTTACTTAAAGGAACTGCATGTTACTTTTTACACATTGTTTTTTTTTTATTGCCAGTGTGCGAACGGGTTGTAACCTAAAAAATGAGACCTTCCGCAACTTTCTGGGTTCCCTCTATTACCCTGTGGAGTGCTTCTAATGTGAAGAACCCGGGCCAGTTTATACCGGTAAAATCGTCATGCGCGCTCACGACTGCCTTTATTTTCCTACAGAGATAACTGTATGCAACCATAGCTCACGTTCGGTTAGAAATGGAGTCCATTTTCGCCAATAAATGACCACAACTCACACTCCAACACAAACTTCACGGAAGCACAACAAAACAAAGTTCAAAAAATCAACATCGGCCAGTCTTTCGATTCATGGCGGGACCTTCGTTTACGAGCATAAGTGCGAGCAACAGGACGCTGACTGTTGCTGACTTAACGGCCACAGGTGTCACTGTTAACAAGCAATTTCTCATTCTTACAGAGAGTCCCTTTAAGTTAAGGAACTGAATGTGTGTTAACGTGAGTGGTGACTACATCTCATCTGGATTTGAGATAGCTGTCGGTACCTGATGTAAAAGCAGCCCACGTACCCAACCCGGTCTCACTCCCAACTCGTCAAATACCGCCGTTTGGTAACAACAGTTTGTGAGGAACCGGGCTTTCAACTAACTCCAATGTAAACCCACCCGCGGCGTTACTCGACGATCGGAGCAAGTGACGTAGTATTAATGGCGTGAGAGTCTGCTCAGGGTGGTGGATGGGTCAAACAAACACAGGACTTTCAACGAGCAGACCGGAAACTAGAAGTAACGTCACGTCAGTCTTAAGTCACGTGACTCATTGGTAACGTCAACCACTATCGTTACCTAACCTATCTTAAAACAGAAGTTTATTTTGAAAGGACACTATGCATGTAACGACCATATATTGACACGTTGTCCTTGGTCCGTCCAAAAGTAAGTAAGAGGGGTGACCCGTGTGTCGGTCTCCGATGCCAAGGGGCGCTGACCAAGCGGCGGTATTTGACGAGTTGGGAGTGAGAATATGTTGCCATACCACCAGACTGTGACACTCTCTCACACTCAGACGCAGCATGCATACATACATACATAGATTTGTATATCTGTGCCCAAAGCTGGCTCGTCCCAGATCAGCAAATGTTGTTTCCTTTGATGCTGTGAAACAAACATCTCTCATTGTCAAAGCAAACAACGAGGAGAAGCCTTGTTATCGGGAGAGAAGTCGCATCTCATCAAAGAGCTTCTCACTAAAAATGAGAAAAACCCAGACAAGAACAGATTTATATTATTTACCTCTTCAAAAATGCCCCTGAATGATTAAGCTGGGCAACATCTGTGTCTGTGTCTGGGATAGTATGAACTAACAAGAGAGAATAATTTACAGGATGGAGGAGTTGATTGAGTCCATTCAAGCTGCTATCAAAGCTTTATTTCTAGTCTATAGTTAGCTGTTTATTAAGCTCTTAAAACTCCATCTGAGGTGACCTTAAAGAGTGATTTCACTTTGTGTCTGTCACCATCAAAAACCCAGGAAAAGTCTTAACCCATCAATGTATCTGTGACAATCACAAGCTACTGTTTTTCTGCAGATTTTTGGCAGCAAATGTCACCAGCTTTGTCAAAAATTAAATCAGCTCTTTGTAGTTACTAACATAGAGAGCCGGAGCAGGGCTGTAGCTGCTATTTAAAGCAAAGAGGTCACGTCCTCTGTAGGGTTTCTGGTAATGTGGGCGTTTAGAGTACTTAACCAATCTTAGGAATAAAGGTGCTAACTAGAACCATAGAGGGTTTTCCGGCTTGCTCTCATTGGAGAACCCTTTTTTTGTAAAAATTAAGATGAATCTTTGCTGTCCAAGCCGAGGGTCCACAGTCACACCACAGCGGGGTCATGTTCCCCCAGAATCATCCAATAATAGACGGACGCGTTGCCTTCCTTGGTTAGGTTGGTTAGGTTTAGTCACAAGG
This sequence comes from Sebastes fasciatus, assembly GCF_043250625.1. Classification (NCBI taxonomy): domain Eukaryota; kingdom Metazoa; phylum Chordata; class Actinopteri; order Perciformes; family Sebastidae; genus Sebastes; species Sebastes fasciatus. Next base: position 14,425,818 of record NC_133818.1, on the reverse strand, counting down.
AGTGAGCTTAGTTGGGTTTAGGGAACGAATATCAGCTAGTCAGAGGCAGAGTAGGGCCAATCAGTCCTTCACCATAGTAGGAAAACATATTGCAACTGGGAAGGTTCCGCGTTCCAAGAGCCAGTCTGCCATGAGGGAATCAGAACGCCTAGAAAATGGATGGATGGATGGAACTGGGAAGGTCCGGTGACGTCATTCTGAAAATGAATTAGCCATGTGCTTGTATTTTCGGCACAATGGGCCGTTGGAACAATGGGCGTTTGTTGGGGTTGGGGAATAATGGGCCGTTGGAACAATAGCATGGCACCGGCGGAGGTACTGATCTTAGGGACCATAGACAACATGGTTAGAAAAAACCCCAGGAACACCTTTCACTTTTTCAGACACACTGATTTAAGAAATGCTCAATTAAGGGAGTGGACAGAAGCTGGAAGTAGCATCAGTACTGTAGTACACCAGAGACATGTATTCTTTTCCTAACATGACTTAATCACCTCCCACTCTGCCTTCAGCTTTGTTTTGCCTCCTCACTGCCACCAGAAGTAAGTAACAGCACACAGTAATGGGGGGAAAAAAAAGTTAAAATAGTCCCATTAAAGTGGTAATTAGCTGCGTAATAAAGTCACAGCAAGACAACACTGCAGAGCACGTGTTGTTGAACATGACTGATGACATTAGTCAAGGCAGCGCTGCTCTGTTTTAATGGATTTTGGGGACTTGGGGAGGTAAGGAAGAACCTGCTGTATATAGTGTCTGAGAGGCAAATAGTTTTTTCACAGGTGTTAATGATGATAGGAAAAAAATGACACTGGTGTCATCCTCTAAAATACCCTCAAATATGTGTAGTCTATGGAGACAGGACGCAGCCCAGCCAACCGCAGCTAATCTGCAGCTTAAGTGAGAAAAAAAAGAGACATAGAGGAATGTTCACTTTTGTCTTTTTCAGTCATTATCATAATGTCAGTCTTAGTGTGACTCATTGCTCTGCTGTCATCCAAAATCTGCCACATGATGTGACCCTCAAATGTGCCGGTGTGGGCTGACGCCCTCTGACAGCTGTGCTGTGTTTGTTTCACTGCTGTACTGTCAGTCAGGGGAGGTTATGTTTAACACCAGGCGTGCCCCCCGTGTGGGCTTTAATGCTTCAGCCTAATTACAGACCTCAGCTGCGAGAAAACGCCTGGCTGTGATTGTCTTCTCTTCACCTTCCCTAGTCCCTGTGATTGTGCTCGAAGCCGGTCTGGCCCGGCACTGCTGGGCGACTTCACATTTGGCGTTTTTGAACGTGGCTATGGCTGAGCTGAGCTGACCTTGCTGAGCTGATCCCAAGCCATTCCCTTCCCATCGTTTCCTTTGATAATTAACATTTCATCTGGGTGCCGCGGGACAGATTATCTTCTGGACAGGGAGCGCAATTAAGCACTATTACTGTCATGTTGTCAGTGTGCTGTGCCTTTCTCCATAGGACAAGATGATAAAGGACTTTTTTTTTTCCTTCCTGCTGTATTAGAGCAATAGACGCTTAAATGTGCAGATTTGCTGGTGTCACTTTATTTTTGTGATCATCTGTTTCCCAGATTGAGACATTAGAATAACAAGGCTTTAGGTAGTACAATTGTGGACTCACAGGGTGTTTGTGAGAGCTTTTATGCCCAGATGATGACATCTCACATCAGTGCTGCGAATCAGAAAAGTGAGTCCACAATCCTTTAAAATCACCCAAGGTTATGCCACAGTCCAAAAAACACGTTTCAGTTTTTGTGGAGCACCTTGTTGTGTCAGTTAGGAATCGTTTCTTGAGCTGCTGTTTGTCATGTTGACAAAATTGTCAACGCACCAGACTTTCAACTGACTCCCAATGTGAATCCATTAATGTCATTATTAGACGGCCAGAGCAACTGATGTAGTATGAAGAGGGAGAACGTCCGAGTAGGGTGGGTGACGGGGGCGGATGGATGGGTCAAACAAACACAGGACTTTCAGGAGACCACTGTCCGTGTCCACCAAAAGTCAACGTTGAGTTATTGTACGGTAGTTTTGTTACATGAGTTCCCGGTCTGTACAAACGGCAGTTCGCGTAATTGTCAGGGAGAGTGGAGCAGGTGCAGGAGATGGAACTGGAACTTGGAGAAAATAATTTGAGTTAAATCCTCAATGCAGGCAAGACAAAACTCTAATAACAAAATCAAGGATCCAACAAAGACTGAACTGAAAACCAGGACACATGGTGCCTTCAAATTTGGTGGTGTTTATCATGTTCACAAGAAGAGTCCACATGAACGCCCCCCTGTTGTGGTATTCACGACCTCGCAAGTGGAAAGTTTCCAAAAGCTCAGAGTCCACGAGTTGTGACGTGTTTGTTGCAGTTGTCAGAAATGGCGGAGGCCTTGGAAGTAAAATTTTTGGTGCATAATAAGTGAATATATTTAAATTTTAGTCGTGTATTGTTTGTCTTCTTAATTTTATAATAGGTCTAAAGAAAATGTTGACATTCCAAATGACCTCATCCTATTCCTCTGTTATTATACCTTTGCATTTCCTGCATTATGTTATTCAAGCTTGTTAGCCTCTGTGGCTTCTAGATGCCAACAGTAACGTTAATATTGCGGTTGCCTAGCAGCGGTGTTCTTCACGACTTAACCACTTGAACGCCACGCATATCGTGTACACGAATTCCCGTGTTGTAAAACACAAGCTCACGATTTTCATCTGAAGGCACCATTAAATACAAACTGATCTGACGAGAGGATTAAGTGCAAGTGGAGAGATGGGCGGAGAAGCTCTGGTGAGGGGAATGAGGCAATTAGGCCAAGGAACGGGCAGGGAGCTGATTGGCTGGGTGAAAACACTGGAAACAAGAAAAGGAGCTGATTGTTTGGGAAGAACTAATGAGGCTGATTCAGAGCAGGTGTGTAGATGGGCTGAACTCTGGGAGCAGGGAAGAACTAATGAGACAGATTGAGACAAGGTGTGTAGAGGAGGCAAAGGAGGGGACAGCCAGTACAGGAAACCCAAAACACAGAAAGCAACTCAGTCCGGTCTACAAAAAGTCTGAAGGCATCTGGATACAGTGCCATACTGTGACAGTAATAAGCATACCTATTTACTTAAAAAACATACTTATTCTAAAGGGGCTATATTATGCTTTTGTGCTTTTTTTCCCTTTCATTTAGTGCATCATATAGTTTTGGTGCATGTTAAAGGAAGGGAAAGGCTGCTCATGAACTGCCTGAAACGCCTTGATTAAAGTCCTGCCTTTTTTTCTTCTGTAACGTGGTGATGTCACCAAGTAACAACTAGTTTGTCATGCCCTCAAACAAAGCTAGTTAAAGCAAGTACTTAACCAAGTACTTTTGTTGCATAAGTAAACCTAAAAACTGAGTAGAGGTTGGAAGTTGTCTGGAGAAGACTATGCATGCAACAAGTGGAAACTGGCATGCCACCCCCTGACGCGTCCAAAACACTAGAGGGGTATCTGGAGCGTCATGGTTGGAAGCGTAGCCGACCAAACGGCGCTGCTCCAACCTGCTGATCGGCTTGTCAGGTCAGTCCTGATATGATTGGTTAGATTTAATTGGTGCATGCCTAACACGTATAAATGTTAATCTATAATATTCCAAATTAGGAATATAACAAAGCCCACAGCTTCTTGCAACTTTGAGCTCAAAAGGAAGATATCCGACATTTCTCATCTGTGATGTAATGACATTAAATGCATTGACTCATGAGGCTCTCTGGCCTGTGAACATTTCGTGCTCAGAGCTCAAGCGCTTGGCATTCTGCCGGGTCACCGTCTGTTCACAGAGATGCCGTTTGTGTCACTCACGCTGCTCCGCTGTCATCCGACGCTGCTACTTTTTTTTTTAACATTAAACTGTGTACAACAACATGCCGTGGCATTTAGATAACACACTGATGGTATTTTCAGGGAAAAAAAAAAAAAAAATTTAAATTTCAACTGAGATGTTTTGTGCAGATTAAGTCAGTCTAGCTGCTCCAAATGGAAGAAATATGAGAAATAAAGCGACTGTGTCTGCTTTTTTCTGATGTCAGGTGAAAATCACTTTGTGTCTCCGAAATGTCAACATCAACTTGGTTCAATTTGGTCACATTTTGGATTTTATCCAGTCGGGTTTTCAGGTTTTGGAGAAATGGTTTTGGAGGAATGGAGCTCTGTCTGAATATTGATGTTGTATTATTTTGGCTGTTATAATAAAAGACTTAATTGGTGTTTTACCATTTTGTACTGCTGCCAATTCAGAAACTAAATAGAAATTAATTATATATATATATATTCTCTCTGCATTCATCCTAGCTGTACCACGGCCACTGCACCAAAATATGCAATTATTGCACATTTTCAAACTGTGAGTAGTTCCTCCATTTCTACGCTATTGTTACTATTTTTACTGCATTGTGAGAAAACACATATTCATCAATACCACACAAAAACATACAGTGATTTTGCCTGATATTGACGTAAGGCGATCACTTAGATCGTAGGCCTATTTGTAGAAGAAGACGTGTGTTGGTTCTTATTTTAGATCTCTGATAAGTCTGTGTTTTTCAGACGTTGTCCATAATGTATCTCTCGGCGCTAGGCTTAGTTATGCGGTTTATTTCGGGGACATCGTGCTTTGAAATGAAGCTTTGACTAATCTCCACACATCCTGGGGAGCGCCTGGTAGGCATGCTCCTCTTCCTCGGCTCCCTTTGAGGTGAAGGGGATGAGAAGGGAGAGAAAAAAAAGGGCTAACAGAAAAGAAATGTGAGGGACTGATGGGGGAGGGTAGAGGACCCGTGGTCATCCTACGGGGTCTGTGAGGCTGCCAGAGGCCTTGTAATCCTCCCCCACCCCTGCCCTCCTTTCCTCTCTATCATCCCCTCCACCTCACCATGACAAACCGGATCTGCTCTCTATCAAAGAGCCACAGGCTACCTCTCCTCTTTTTTCCTCCTTTTCTTACCCAGCAGTCCTCATCCCATTTGTCATTTACACTGCCTGGGTCTTGGTCAGCTCGCGGGGACAGCCCGTCGCTGCCAGGCTTGGCCGCCGAGCTCAGAGGCCTGGCAAGAAAGAGCCACCGGTCCCCCCAGTGGCAGCATTTAGAAAGCCACTTAATGGGTTTAGGCGCATTTGCTAATTTGTCAACAAGTTTCGGATGTGGCGCCCGGCTGCCAGGCCGGTTGGTCTGGCACTTGACTGGAGGGGTATCTCTATTGGCCGACCATTTCTGGAGCCATGGGTGGAATCAAATTCAAAGGCCTTTGCATTCTTGAGTATTTGCATGTTGGCACTTGAGGCAGCAGATCTCAATGCTGAATGGCTTACAAACAGGCTGATGTGCTAACTAATTATTCCTATTGTCCTGGGTTTTAATGCAGACAGATTATCAATGCAGGAAGGAAGACAGCAAATCATTTGTTTTGGCATATGTTGCACTGAAGATGATGGAGTCTAAAGAGGAAGCATGGCAGCATATTAGCAGAGCAGCGTCAATGTTCAGTCTGTGTCTACACAGATGTGTTTCTGTTTATCACTATCAAACAGGTCTGAAGCATTTAGGTTGAAACATTTTAGAATAGAAATAGTTCCAACGGCATCTAAGAGTGCAAATGGTAGGAAGCGTTATGCATAATTAGTGTTACGATTTAGTGTTTCTCCACTGTAAGGACCCAAAAAGTTTGAGAACCCCTGCTCTAGTTGTGTCAGCAGGACGGTGTATGAGGGGATTGAGTCTAAATCAACTACAGTGTGTGTTCATGGTGATGAACACGTCTCCCAGTGTGGCTCAGTGATGTGTTTTAATATTTTTGGGACAATAATAGAGCTCTATGGCACAGAGGAAGAAGACATATGAGGCACACACACACACACACACACACACACACTACTATTTAACACACATGATGTCCGGCCTGTCAAGCAGGCTTTAGCTATTTTCTATTGAAAATAGTTGGCAACGCAGCCGCTATTTCCGGGAGTTAAGTACAACACTAATGCAATAATAACGCTATTATAGACAGAGAGTATAACCTGCTATTTTCACAAAATACTGAAAACCAGCCAGATGAATTCCTTCTCCATTTCACCAATTTGACTCACTTAAACAGTGAAGGACGCATGATGGCCTCAAGGCTCATATACTGAACTCTCAGTCTTGATTAAATGAATGTCTTTTAGAAGTAAAGTTGAGATGTGTTTTGTTTTCTTCAATCCATCCAGGGTTTCTAAGCACAGGAGACCAGGCAGCCAAGGGCAACTACGGCCTGCTGGATCAGATTCAGGCTCTCAGGTGGATCAAAGAAAACATCCAGGCCTTCAAAGGAGATCCGAAGAGAGTGACCATCTTTGGCTCTGGCGCCGGAGCGTCGTGCGTCAGCCTGCTTACCCTCTCGCATTACTCAGAAGGTATGTCTACTTACTCAAAGGCATCCGTTGCAACACAGAGATATGCTCGCCAACAAACGGCCTTTTTCATCATTTATGTTACGTATGAGTATCTACTCAACATGGGCTTCACATCAAGAACATGTTCACAGCGAGCTCTGGAGCCTTGGTTTTGTTACCTTTTAAGGCACAATAAACTCTGGTGACACTAAGTAGTTACGCTCCGAAAGTCCTGAAAGTGATTGCAAACTCAAGTCTGGACTGATTGTCTGGTTCGTTCGCACAAAAAGGTGTATAAATGCCACGATAATGTGCAAGGCGTTTAGCATGCAATAAGTACGCCTTTCTTGATTTCAGTGTGTCATTTGTACGCCATGTATCCTGTACTGACTGCAATGTAAAGCATCCATGTATAAATGCTACAATAAGGGTTATTGACGTAGTATATAAAGCGAGAAAGACCACTTATGGTGGATGGGTCCAACAAATATTGGACTTTTAACCAGGAGACTGGTGTTTGGAATCGTTGTTGACTGGTGTTTTGTTCTGTAAGTTACAGTGTCAGTGACGTTTGTCATGTGACGGTGTTTCTGTAGTTGTGTTACGTTGTTTCCGTACGTGTTTTACTTAGATTACTTACTAAGCGCAACCATGACATTTTCCCTTACCCTAACTAAGTGGTTTTCTTGCCTGAATCTAAGTTAGTGGTTTGTATTTAAGTCATTATAGACTTAATTTAAGAATGAAATTAATTTATTGACTTGGTGCACATTACATTTTAGAAATCTGAAGAGCCTTTGGCGAATTAGACCCCATGCATTCGTCTGTCATCCATTTTTTTTAGTGGGTAGTGATGCCATAAATAGTACAGGAATATGGTGGCGGAAGGATGAGATGTGGAGTGTGGCCTCCGATGATGGAAGGGAACCCTGGGTGCGGGATATGACGAGAACTGGAGGCGAACGGTCGTGTCGATTTTACACTGAAATGACAGCTAATAGCAGCGGAGAGGAGAACGAACGGTTCCAAAGTCTGACAGCAACAATATGATTGGCTCACGGAGATCGTGGCAAAAATCTGGTTGGTTTAACTGAAAGAGTGAACGCCCCATAGTCACCAGAAGCAAAACACAAAGAAAACATCACTTTAGTACAAGCAGAATGCACTGAATCGCTCAGTAGCATCAGTTATTAAAATAGCCTGTCATCAGATTACTCACGGCATCATATTTGATCACCGCATGCAGAGACAACAACCGGAGCATGGGTTCATTCAAGTGTGCATTCTGCCCTCAGTCTGAAAGCATCAGAGGGTGGAGGATGGATTGTGAATTATCATACCGTGTTTGCATCTTTATTTATGTGTATTATGGACATTTTAAATTCTTTATCTGGCTTTCACAAATGAATAGTTCCGTGCAACTAATACAGCGAGGACAATCGCCTGAACCCATCTGTCAGGAAAGAAAAAGAAGATTTGGAGGATTTGATCTCAAAAAGTGCTGCTGTTGTTCTCAGGCCATTTTCTTTTCCGTGCACAACAAATACAGGGTTTGTGAAAAATGCACCTTCCCACAAAAATCTTTTTTATCTTGCTGGTAGAAGTCCATCGGGTTTACCTCAGACAATCAGAAAGAGGGAGACTTTCTATTTGCCCTTTTTGTCTTGTGTTGCAGTTATTAGGTCTGTTTCATTTTTCTCCATCCTGTACTTGAGGGAATACAAATGTCTTACTTTACATTTAGATAAAAGTCCTCATGTACCGATGGTCAACAATCAGGGCTGAGAGAGTCGACAAACACGCCATGCCTCGCCAAGCATTCGTGGTGATGCTGCTTTTTTTGCATTTGCTCCTGTATATCGGAGCTCTGCTGTTGTTAAGCTGCCATGAAGACCGGCTCAGCATACCAAGATCATAACTCAGTCACTCTGCATGCATAGTTCTGAAGTTATTCTCTGACTGACTAACGGCAGCAGCAGCAGTAAAAGCTCGTACACTGCTAACCAGGCCTTGTGGGAAATGTCTGCTGTGTGCTCAAAACATACTTTTCAAGTCGGCCTGGTTGAGTCACCACCACTGTGTGTTTGCATAGAGTATAAATAGAACAATAAAACACACATAACTCCAGTGTTCCTGGTGTATTGTGGCCTACTTGCTGATTGGCAGTCGGTGAAGCTGTGCTACCAATCATCCAGGATGTGAAAACTGCCTTAGGTGTTATCGTTGTTATATAATATACACAGCAAATATCTTTTATGTTCAGGGTTGTTCATTAGGGACACGAAGATGTAATGTCAGTATACTGAATCATCCTTTTATTTGCCTTGAAATGTTTTTATGCTGGCATGACAAGAAGAGATCTTTGTTTGACTGGGTTTCTCTCAGTGATATTTTTAGAATGAACTATTTATTAATACGGTATAAAACAAAGAAAAAATGATGACTACCAAAGTAGGGACCAATCTGATCTGATGGAACAGTATTAACTGGTATATATGCCAAATAGCAAAATTTAACTGGTTAGTTTGTTTTCATATAGCCAAACTAAATCATTAAATTCTAAACTGTATTTGCATAAAGCAGTAATGTTACCAGCTAGGCAATCACACTGCAAAGCAGCCAGACAGCTGCTGAGACACACAAGAGCCTCAGACATCCACCAGTGAAAAGGGCACTGCTGACATCAGTTTGCAGGATAGATCACTAATTAGATAGTCAGCTATAACACATTAAATAGCTTCAAAACGTACCTGCAAGTGGCAATTTTGTCATTTTAGATGCTGGTGTGGTCATTACGTAAGTTTGTTTGCATTGTCTCTCTGTTCCCCTGCAGGGGCTCAGCCTGCCAGGGCTTAACTGTCAATCAAACACAGATACAGCCCTTTAGAGGCTGAGATAATGATCTTTTAAGAATAAAAACTGTAAATGATGTATGTTTCCATGCTGTTTTGTTAATTAATTAATTAATACGAGCTTCCATCTCAGATCTGTTCCAGAAAGCCATCATCCAGAGTGGCACAGCGCTGTCCAGCTGGGCAGTCAACTACCAGCCTGCCAAGTACACGCGAGCCCTGGCTGAGAAGGTGGGCTGCAACATGCTAGACACCATCGACCTGGTGGAGTGCCTGCAGAACAAGAACTACAAGGAGCTGATCGAGCAGTACATCACGCCTGCAAAGTACCACATCGCCTTCGGGCCTGTGATCGATGGCGACGTCATCCCGGATGACCCCCAGATCCTAATGGAGCAAGGGGAGTTCCTCAACTACGACATCATGCTGGGGGTCAATCAGGGCGAGGGGTTTAAGTTCGTAGATGGCATCGTGGACAGCGAGGACGGGGTGTCCGCCAATGACTTTGACTTTGCTGTGTCGGACTTTGTGGACCATCTCTATGGCTACCCGGAGGGCAAGGACACTCTGCGCGAGACCATCAAATTCATGTACACGGACTGGGCGGACAAGGAGAACCCAGAGACCCGGCGCAAGACCCTGGTGGCTCTGTTCACTGACCACCAGTGGGTGGCACCAGCAGTGGCCACAGCTGACCTCCACGCCCAGTATGGCTCCCCCACCTACTTCTACGCTTTCTACCACCACTGTCAGAGCGACATGAAGCCCAGCTGGGCCGACTCGGCCCACGGCGACGAAGTGCCGTACGTGTTTGGAATCCCCATGATCGGCCCAACGGATCTCTTCAACTGCAACTTCTCCAAAAATGACGTGATGCTGAGTGCTGTCGTCATGACCTACTGGACAAACTTTGCTAAAACAGGGTGAGTGCTGCCGTCCTTTGTCCTTGTTCTTTGGGTTTTTATTGCATTTTTATTCATGTTATACCATCATTCGTATGAGAATTTATTCCTGCAGTATATGAGATACTTAGCATTCACTTCTGTATCTGAAATTGCACCCCTTCTTCCTAGAGTCATCACTCAGCCAAACGGAGTAAAACACACTCTTTACTCTGTGCATTCAGAGAAAACATCCACAAACTGCTTAGAAATCATGTAAAAGCTTCCTTTATTCTATCAGACCTTGCTTCATCATGATCACGTCTTGATTAGGGCTGTCAAAGTTAACACGCTAATAACGCAAGATTGTTTTAACACCACTAATTTCTTTAACGCATTAACTCAACTTGCGTTTTCAGAGGAAGTAGTGGGCTCTTACAGCTAGAGTGAAGATACTTGTATCATATTAAACTAGAAAACCTAATGAATCCATTGGTCCCAACCATGTCATACTGGCTTGTCGGGATAGAGGCTAAATAATGCTACAAATCCGCGCTACATTTTGGCGAGGAAAAACTGTGGTGGCCATTTTCAAAGGGGTCCCTTGACCTCTGACCTCCAGATATGTGAATGAAAATGGGTTCTATGGGTACCCACGAGTCTCCCCTTTACAGACTTTATGATAATCACATTCAGTTTGGGGCAAGTCATAGTCAAGTCAGCACACTGACAGCTGTTGTTATTATTCTAAATGCAGTACCTGTGAGGGTTTCTGGACAATATTTGTCATTGTTTTGTGTTGTTAATTGATTTACAATAATAAATATATACATACATTTGCATAAAGCAGCATATTTGTCCACTCCCATGTTGATAAGAAGATTAAATACTTGACTAATCTCCCTTTAAAGTACATTTTGAACCGATAAGAAATGTGCAATTAATTTGCGATTAAATCCATCAATCAATCGACAAAGCCCTAGATTTGATGTTTCTTTAATATCAAAAGTAATTGCTGTTGACATGCAAGGGTTCAAGGTTCCAATGCATTCATCCATAAACTCATGGAAATGACGGCTCTCTCTTCCTCGTCAACCAATTACAGAACAAAATAAGTACTAATTAAAATAAAACAATGGATAAAAACAACACAAAACTACATTTCACTCTAGAAACTGTTACAAAATAATGAATGAGGTAACCATTTATTAACCATTGTGACTGAATCCACACGTCCTCCCACCAGGCTAGTGGACTGACCTTCATCATACACAATTAAAATGACCGTTAACATCTACTATCTGATACTCCAAAGATAGACGTGGAGCGGGGGTTTCGACAGGAGATTTGGTTATGATTAGTGTATTAATAATTAACTGATGAGTCAAAGAGATCAAGCGGAGGTTAATAAAACAAGCCCGATCCTCCCCCGGTGCTGCGCTATGCTGGATTTGATGAGAGGATTTGCTCTCTGTTTATATTTGAATCACGTTTTATGTTTCCGCGCACCTTGAGATTAGGTATCAGGGTGTTTGCAGCCCAGTCAAACTGAAAATTCACTTTAAGTTGAATAAATAAAGTCTTGATCAGCTTCATAGGCTGCAGCGTTCACTCCCCTCGCTCTCTGTTTGGCTTCCATCCAGGTGATGCCTGATCGGGAGGTGGGGGGGGGTTTGGCTGCCTTATACACATTTTTGGAAAGGCTCTTTTCTCTTGCTTCTTTTCGAGTGTACTTCCAATAAAGCAGTGAGTGAAAGTGGCCGCTTTTCAACAAAATCTCCCCCACAGATCTCCCCACCGCTCGCTCAAAGTGTCCCGTCGTGCATCCTGGCAGGTTGGTGTCTGAAAACACGCCCGTTCAGAAGGGGCTGAATGCTCGGCCTGCGGCGCTGCTGCTTTGCAGCTTTCTGGAGGAGCCGCTCGTACAAAACAACTTCACACTCGACACTGAGCTCCCTTTGGGTCCAATACACCTGCCGTGACATGGTTGCATCACACAGCCAAGTCACGGCTACTCGTGGTCAGAAACGCTGGTGAAATACACTCTAGTTCATGGGGAAAAAAACACCACTAACAGGCCCTAAACAGCTATAGATTTATTATGATGTTTAGATATGAAACATATTGAATGAAGTTACTATTCTAACTCATTGCACCCCGAAATAACACACAAAAGGCCCCCAAAGCACTTAAAAAATATACTTACTGTGTACTTCAGAGTGTAGACTGACCCTGGCTGGTGATTGATCCGAACTGATCGGTGATTGAACATCATTGATTGTATGGGGTGACAGTTGGCCGCAGGGGAGTTCATAACGATTAGATGTTTTAGAGGGAACATTGTCACGATGGCACACTCGGCCTTCAAAATAAAAGTCCGCTGAAGCCAGTCTTTCACTGCAGTGTAAAGTGACATCTTTATACTGTACTGTATACCATACTGTGAGGACTTTATCCAACAACATCTTATAAGTACAAAAAAATGTTTCTTCTCAAAACAAGCTAGTACGTGTTGTGGATTTCATAGTGGACTTGAGCAGAATTATCTCCTCAGCTGTGATATACTGCAATAGGCAAGACTCTGAGGTACATTTCTTACGTTGACTCCCGTAACTGTGACAGCGCCAAGTATAAAACTGGCTGAACGCCACCCCAGCTTTGTGCCTATATATGAGCAAGAGATCACAACATACGGGCCTGCTGATAACTCTGCTATATTTAGAGCTCACGGACAGTAGCGTTAACCACAATAACCAGCACGACTGTGTACTGTCAAAAGACACATACAGAGACTCTCTCAGAAGGAACATAACTGTATTTTCTAGTGACTGTCGCAGCACCGCCAGACTCCTCGACACAGAAACCCCGTCAGTAGCTGCTCATGGCTGGTTACCTCTGACCACCAGCAGCACTGTGGGAAGCACAGCGTTACCCAATGCTGCACTCAGCGGTTTACGGTCAACGTCGGCGTCTGCTGTGTCTCCACAACCACAGTGTATGTCACCCCGTCTGGTTACTACACACTGAGGGCTATTTTGGGCTTGAAGACTACACATGTATTACATAAAGTCTGCGTTATAAACTCAGGGTAGGGGTTTTTATACATTTGGGTTTTTAACCCCTACAGTCCTAGGGTGCTGGAAGGTGAGGTTCTCCTAGACAGACATCCCTAAAATAAATCAAGAGTAGCTCCACAACTACCAGGTCTATATGCATGATATTGGTCTCTATGGATAGGTAAGACCTCAGAGAATTCATCCCCAGTGTCAGTAACATTGTGACTGTTACTACGCCTGAGTAAATTGTGATGAAATATAGGAAACATTTTTTATCCCGTTTTCTAGATTACACCATGGATAACACCATTATAGCAGTGATGCCATGCACAGAGATGCCACTGAATTAATTCAGCAACTCCTCGACTACAACTGTGCCAAAGCAGATATAAACAACACAAAGCACATCAATTCTACAAAGGTTTTAGTGAGGATAGGACCAGGAGGACTCTCCATTTGGCACACGTGGATACCCAAAGTGTGCCAAATGGTGTTTCTACCTCTTGAAAGGGAATCTGGCTCTAAAATACGACTGATATCCTCTACAGGAGGCTATGTGCACACAGTGGAGCCTTTGGCCATGACATTTACCCTGTGCATCATCACATTCTACCATTGTGCACAGTATAAAATCAATAAAAAAAGAACTAAATTGTTTAATTTTGACTCCAAATGGAGTACTTTTATTATAATAACGAAATATGATCAAGTAGATAATACAAATAAGATCAATAAAAAATGTAAATAAGATAACAGAAAAGAATCCAAAGTCAAGTATCAATATAAATACGGTCAAAAATATTATGAAGTAAAACTACAATTTCTCGTGCGTTGATTTTGTAACTAAAATATTGAAATCATTGCCAAACAAACATTGTTTGGACAAAATACACTTTCACCTGGTACTGAGAGAAGACAAAAAGAGGTTCATAATTAATTAATGGTTTATAACATTAAATAATTTATCATGCAACAATACCAAATATTGGCTGCACGCATTGTATTTGTCATTTTATAGACTAAAATATTACTCAGTAAATGAAAAAAAAATTAATTGATGAAGCTAAGAGTGAAAAACATGTATGTTCATAATTGGGAAAAAAAAGTTATGCAATACTTTCACAAACATGTAAAGCTGCTCCGGTGGCAGACAGTAAACGGCATCACTGAATATATTACAGCTCATCCGAGTACATGAAAGCATCTGCTCCACCACTCTGCTGACACGTATTACGACTATGAATTCTCTGTTTTCATACACCTGTCAGACTGCGAGCAGGCCAGATTTAGTATCTCAACCTCTGACAAGAGTCACTGCCATTATCAACAGATTGGATGCTTAATGGAAACATATGCAAGCAAAACATGTCTTTTTGCAGTTCAACGAGCAAGGAAGGCCCCGAGCGTTGGCTTTTTTTTCTTTTCTTTTCTGAGCAAATTCAGTGGCAGAGTAGCAGCATATTGTTCCAGCATATGTTAACGCTGAGACGACACATGCTAGCAGCCTTATGTATAGCTCCATATGTAGCCACCAGTTGGAGGGCAGACGGTGCATTATGGCCGACTCCAGCCTTTTTTAATGACAGGAGGAACAGGTTGGAGCTGTGTACATTCAGGACCAATGTGTTCGCCCTACCTTTAATAGTAGTTGTTACCTTGGCAAATAGACAAATAAAATGTGACAATAGTGCAACATTTCTGTCATTTACGTTTTGTTTATGTGATGTATCCTAATCTGCAGTACTTAAGTACAAATTTGAGGTACTTTACTTGAGTATTTCCATATTACTTTATACTTCTACTCGACTACATTTATCCGACAGCTCTTTGTTGGTGTCGAATGTTTGTGATGAACTGAAGGATGAAGTGTTCCTTCATGTGTTGCAACTGGAAAATGCATCGTCACAACGCTGAAAATGGGGACGTTTTTCCTGAAACTATGAAAAGTTGACTTTTTTAGAGATACGTCAACGCGTTCTCACTCCCAACTCGTCAAATACCGCCGTTTGGTCGGCGCCACTCGGTGTCAGAAACCGACGCACGGAGACGCCCTTTAGCAATAGTATATGTGACGAACTGGGCTTTCGAATAACTCCAATGTAAACCCACTATCGGCGTTATACGATGGTTGGACAAACTTATGAAGTATTAATAGCATACGTACTAGCATAGAGAGTCCGTTCAGGGTGGGCGGAAGGACTTTCAACCACACTCTAAGAAAAGTCAGTGAAAATAGCAATCCAGAAAAATCTGATAGAATAGGAAAACACTGACAGGGAACATTTTTCTGATAATACTTGAATACTTTTAGTAAGATTTTGAATGCAGCACTTTTACGTGTATTTTCACGGTATGTATTAGTACTTTTACCTAAGTAAAGGATGTGAGTATTCTTCCACCGTTGTCTATCTGATGCTTATAAATTGTGTTTTTGCTTTTTTCGCCCTGAGGATGAAAGTTGGGAGATTACATAAGTGAGAACAAACTGTTCTTTTTTTTATGCCGTAACAGTTTATTTCTGCACCTGCAATTCTGGAACACCTTCAAAAAGGAGTCGGTTATCTAAGCTCAGGACTAGTTTACATAACGAATTACGGAAACAATACAATCACATGCGTCAGTCGCAAAACAGAAGTTTAGGATGTGGCAAATTAAAGTCCATGTTGTCCTCTGTAGAAAGCAAACTCCAACACCCAGAAAGGAAGTTTAGCTCCTGAGCTTGTAATAGTTTCTGGATTTATTTGGTAAAATGGCTATAAAAGGGCAAAATGTGCATAATCACTGCAGAGCTCAGGTTGGCGGCCCCACATAAATCCTCCCGGTAAAGGAATGTGGAGCAACATGCATCAGTGGGCTTGTGATCGGGGTCAATATCGGCCGCTCATTATAGTCAGCTGACACGCTGACATATCTGCGTAAATGCTGGAATTTAGAAGAAGGCTGAGCAAAGTGATCCACTCCAGGTTACCATCAAATTACCATTAAATATTTGATAATTGGTTTCACTAAAAGATTTTATAATAACAAGCAGTAGCGCAATCGGAGAAGCAAAAAAACAACAACAACCTTTAAACTGGTAAAATAAAAAAAGTCAGACACGAGCAGATGGCGGGTGTGTGCAGGTCTGTTGTGTTTGCAGATTTACTTCCCTCTCTGCCCTCCTTTGTTCTGCACCATCAGTGGAACAACCCTTCCAGAAGCTGTGATTATTTTGTCTCAGAGCTCTTGGGTCAGCTTTGTCTCCCGAAAGACCTCTACTGCTTGGACAAGCTCCTAGTTTGTGCCAAGTTTAGATCCTGTCAAACCAACCAAACAGACTCTATAGGGCTCAGCTGATTCCTCTGACTCGATGCATTGGTGAACTCCAGATATTATCCCGAAAAAGAACCAATATATAAATCTGCCGTTTTAGCCTGAAATCCTTCTCAAACATGAAGCAACTCCCCCAGGACGCCAGCTATCCTCGGTGGACATTACTGTCTTTCAGAGGCTGTCGTAGGCTCGTTTAAAAAGCTACCGGTATCATATAGAACTAGATCTAAGGCCTCCACTGGTAACATGTCATGCTAGCTTGTCAGGAAGGAGATTAACTAACGCTCCAAAGTTACGCTCAATTTTGGCGAGGGAAAAACTGAGAAGGCCAGATATGGGTACCCATGAGCCTCCCCTTGACAGACATGCCCACTTTATGATAATCACATGCAGTTTTGGGGCCAAAAACCTTTTTGAATGCAGTATAAATGTGTTATTTCCCCCTTTTCTAAAACTGGTTTCTGCATACTGGGGTCCCTATACAGTCTTGAATTACATAAATTGGGTATCACCAGGGCTGGACTGGCCATCTGGCATACCGGGCATTTTCCCGGTGGGCTGATGTCCTTTTGGGCCGACATATGTCTTTTTTTTTTTGGGCCCATAAAACAGGTAAATCGGCCCATTTCTTTTCCTTAATTGACACTGGGCTGGTCCAATCACTCTGTGCCGGGCGGCCACAGTGAGGAGGAGAGGGAGAGACATGATGGAGGGAGTTTAGAGTTTGCGGTAAAGCTGGTAAATCACTGTAAAGCTGAGACTCTTGTGGATCCAATGAGCCTAACTGTATTCAAGTGTGATGATGTTAGTCCCCATGGTAGCCATTTCATTGACCTCACTGTATAAAATGACCTGTGGTGACCTCTAGGATAATCACAGCTTCATGAAACTTTACAGCCACAAACTAGAGACCTAGAGCATTCATAGGATGGATGGCTTTCCTAGCTAGATTGACAATAAGGGGGTGTCTGAGCAGTTTACACAACAGAAGTGCTCGCCATCCAATCGCCGAAAAATGTGCAAAAATCTCCAAATGTCAAAAGTTTTTGATCCCAAATCGCAGCATGTCTTTTTTTTATGGTGTTCCTCTAGGTCTTGGTGTCTCAATTTGGTATTTTGGAGGGATTATTGATCATTTCTATCAATTCCCAAATGGTTAAAAATGCTTAAATGTAGCACCAAATCTGTGTAACAAATGGTATCAACCCAAAAATTGCTGCAACAACTTATGAGACATAATACAGCATGAGGATGGACATCATATACTTCTATCATAATGTTATACACTCTAGACTTTCAACATTTGAATAGACCTCGAATCAAAACACAATGTTTATTACAGATTTATGACTAGAAAACCTGACGCAGTGCTGAGCTTATACTGGCATATACTACTGACCTGCTATCTGCCCCCTGAAAGCAACAGATTAAGGGATGTTTGAGCAGAGCAGCTTCACATTTGCTTAGTCACTGATGATGCACAGCTAGACATACATAGTTAGAAAACTGAAAATAATGTTTTTTGTTTGTCAGTTTTTGCAGTTAATATAAAATAAATCAAAATACATAACTCTTTTATACTTAGAGGAAATGATAAAATACTTGCACCATCAATCAAACTGCAACTGTGGACTGTCATTGCCTTTTAAAAAAACACGCAGTTCCCAAAACTGTAATAGCTATTTGTTATTTTCTGGAGTGTTCCTTCCTGGAGCTGTTTTACCACCATCCTCAATTTGATTTTCTTTTTCCCCCCAGCTGTGTACAGTTCCTCTATTTCCTTTGTGAATTGCATTGTGGCCATCAACCACACATTCAAAAAGGAGTTTTTTAGTCTTCCTACTGACCTTTTGAATACTTTGTTTGTCACTTCCACACTACAGACTCTAAACCAACAGTTTGTCGTCATCTTTTAAGCAAAAATCCCCCCAAAATTGTTGCTTCTTTTCTTATATTATAACATTAACAACATTAGCATACACACACCTTCTCACACTAACACTTTACATTCCATATATTGCATTCATTTGAATGAGATGGAGGTGGAAGTGCACATCCATAACACACCCATAGTCCCATGCATAGACTGCACCAGTGTCGACGTTCTCACTGTCTGTCGCTCCACAGGCAGGCGTTCAATAATGTTCCCTCGGTGGCCCCCAAAATGCAATGCATGATTCAAGATGTGTCCTCCTCCTCTTGAGTGTTGAAATATACCCCCTCCCAACACTCCAAGGTTGTTGTCTAGCCTTCACTCCCCCTCACCTCTCCAAAGTTAATGAAATCACTCCCACAAAGTCACCAGAGAGGCGGCACTATATTCCAAACTACAGAAAAAAACCACCCCCGGGGTGAGATTGAATATTAAGAAAATGTGACAAACAGAAACCTGGAAAAGTGTCATTGGTGTATAAAGGACGCGGAACATGTTGTCAGTTCGTGCATTCAAATTCAGAGTCACCTCGGAGAACACATTAGCTTTGAGCAGAGGGAGATGAGAATAGAATAAAAAGGCTTTGACTTTTTGTTGTAATGACACGTCTGGAGTTGTCACAGATTAGTGCTAAGTGGATCTAAAGTCCATTTGCAGAGTCGCTGCTTTAAATATGGTCATTATGTTTTAAATGGTGATGAAGGTGGATGTAATAATTAGTATGTTTCCTGTATGCTTACTGTGTCATAACGTTTTTTGGAGAGCGTATTAATGATTCAGCCCTTTATCGTCGGCATACAGTTACATTAAAAGAGCTTCATCTCTTCTCTCTTCTCTTTCAGGGATCCGAACCAACCAGTTCCACAGGACACAAAGTTCATCCACACTAAACCCAACCGTTTCGAGGAGGTAGCCTGGACCAAGTACAACCCCAAAGATCAGCTCTACCTCCACATCGGCCTCAAACCTCGAGTCCGAGACCACTACCGCGCTACCAAGGTCGCTTTCTGGTTGGAACTAGTTCCTCACCTCCACAACATCAATGAGTTTTTTCAGTACGTGTCCACCACCACCAAAATACCTCCGCAGGACACCACCCCTTACCCTTACACCAAGCGGTTCCCCGGCAAGAACAACTGGCCGTCCACCACCCGCCACCCAGGGGTGCCACCCGCCAACACCAAACAAACCACCGACCAGCACAAGGGCGGCGACCTAACCGACGAGTCGACCGTGGTGATCGAGACCAAGAGAGACTACTCCACCGAGCTCAGCGTCACCATCGCAGTCGGAGCCTCCCTGCTCTTCCTGAACATCCTCGCCTTCGCCGCGCTCTACTACAAGAAGGACAAGCGGCGGCATGAGTCCAACCGGCGCGTCCCCACCCCGCAGCGCAACTCCGCCCCGACCAACACGCCCTCGTCCGCCAACGACGTGGCCCACCTGCAGAGCGAGGAGCTGATGTCGCTGCAGATGAAGCAGCAGCAGCTGGAGCACGAGCACCACCACGAGTGCGAGTCGCTGCAGACCCACGACACGCTGCGCCTCACTTGCCCGCCCGACTACACTCTCACCCTGCGCCGCTCGCCCGACGACATACCGCTGATGACGCCCAGCACCATCACCATGATCCCCAACTCGCTGGCTGGCATGCAGCCTCTGCACAACTTCAATACTTTCGGTGGCAGCCAGAACAGTACCAACCTGCCCCACGGCCACTCCACCACACGGGTATAGCTCCACGGGGACGGGAACGGCGCCGGATTCCCTCTGGATCAGCCACTGACCTCGCAAGGCAAATACGAGTGGCTGACTGTGTGAAGCACAGACTTAGCAGATGTTATTTTGCTACCATGCCTTCTTGAAAAACATATACATTCATCATGAACTCATGAAAATATTCAAAGTGAATGTTACTATAGTAATAACTCTACTTGGAGCTAAGCTTCATGGAAGGTTTTCGAGGAGTTTTACCAAAAGAAAAGGCAACCAGGGGATGACTATTAATATTCGTACAATATGAAATGAAAGAGTTTCAAGTGTGACAGAGAAGCTTCCGCGGGACGCTTCTGTGCCATAAATACACAACAGGAAGTGGCGACTGTTGTTTGAAAAGCAACATCTTTTCATGATCCTTCATGCATCAGACACCTGACGGGCACAGAATTCTACACCCCAGCCTGAAATGTATTTATGAATACTTTGTAAAAAAAAAAAGGAAAAAAAAAAAAAGAAAGAAAAAAGGTATATAGTTGTGCGTGGAAATTTAAAAATCTAAAAAAAAAGAATATTAAAAGAGCTCCTTCTATTATTGTTTTTTTTTTATTTTGGCTGAAATTTTTTGGGTTTTTCCAGCTTGTGCTTTCTGTTTAGATGCGTGTAAATATATCCCGACATTCATCATTTCGCGTTTCGTTATTTTTTTTTTCACAGAACGACCAAAATGCGAACACAATCCCATCCTCGGAGAGTTGCACACCGTGCGTCTGCAGGTCATCACATCACAGTATACTGTCTCGTGCGTTTGCTTTGTTTCCACTCTTTAGACATGCATGTTCAGGAAGAGCTTTACTCTCCATTTTCAGACACGTCTCCTGTCTGAGAATGAGGACTGACTTCATCCCATCAACCTGCCGTCATCCTGTTACGCTTCCGATAGTTTCCTTTGTGGGCTTTTTTCTGTCTTGCGATCTCAGCACTGCCTGAGCTTACGATGTGACCAGCAATGTATTATTTAGAAATAAAAAAGGCAGTGATCTTTTTTTTTTTTTTTTTGTATCAATATTAGTTGGATATGTTTGTAAAGAAATATATGTTAGATATTTCAAATTGTCATATGCTAGCAATATGTAAAGTATTGTGCCAGGCTTGTGATATTTTGGGTTACAAAAGCAAGTGAATGAGTGTAAATATTAATGATATTAATTATTATAAAATTACAACAAAAGTAACCAAGAACTCTCTTTCCGTTTTGCATCCTATTACAAAAAAAAGAAAAAAATGGAAGTACATCCAGAAGATTTTAAGCTACATTTGTAAATTCTATAAAAAGATATATTCTTGCCATTTGGTCCCTAAACCAGTCAAGATAACAAGGGTTTTAATGTAGACTTTTAAAATCCTTAGTTGGTCTTATTTTTTGTTTGCAGTTTTGCCTTAAGTGATAATAGAGATATTTCTGGCTGGACACCTGTATAAACTTTTTCTGCAACATTTTTAATAAAATATCACAGTATTTTCTAAAAAAGAGAAAAAAAAGAAACAATTGGGTTTGATTGGATGGTTGTGTGTGCAAATGTGATTGTCTGAATGTCAGTTTGATAATACTTCATATTTTATTTCACTTATTTTAAATTACCCTGTTTTTTTAAGTTTATTATATTTAGTACAATTTCTCCCTCTTTTAAAATGTCATACTCACCACTCTGCTGCTCTCAGTTTCTCTTTTTAACAGAGATACGGTTTAGATATTCTTTTCAATAATGGGATGTTCTGTTCATGCTGTTCAGAATTAAAACTCAACACGTCGTGCACTTTTTCACATTAAAAACTAACAGCTGAAAGGGCATAAAGCTACCTTTCCTGGTAGGATTTTTAATGTGAATCCACAGAAAGATGAACAAAAAACTTTGCGAACTTGCCCTTAAAGCTACAGTAAGTAATGCATTTTAGAAACCAATTTTTTTTTTTTTTGATTTTTTGAAATTCTCATTGCATCCTGACAGCAATCAATAAATCAAAAAAGCTATGACAACAAAAGAAAAAAAAAATCCTGCATCTGCGGCTATCGCAGGACCGTAATAAACGCGTCCAAACATTTAATTCGGTCCGAATGAAATGATGACTTTTACTCCTTTGTTAGTTCCACAGTGGGGACATTTGCAGTGTACAGCAGCAAAGGGGATAGTGCAGAAATAAGAAGCATCATAAAACAAAAAAAAACAAAAAAAGTAGAGAGACATAAAATATGAACAATTTAAATAAAAGGAAATATTAGAAAATAAGAACAATATATACGGTATTGACAATAAACAGACTATTAACACAATTGCACAAGTGAAAATATGATATTTCACAGTGATTGGGCCGGAATTTCAACTGAAAGTGTTGCACAGTATGAATTGAGTTACACCTGAGTAGTAGTGATATTGCACGGTCGGTGTACAGTATAGTGCAGTATTGGAGTTAGTGCTGCTAGCTTCTTTCATTGGAAAAGAGTTGGTAACACTGGGCTGGGTTTTTATATTGGAACATTGTTAAATCTAGCTTACTCGTACTGTCACCGACCCCAGCTTCAATGACAGAAACAAATGAATAGATCAGCGTATCCAATGTCCAAGGTCCAATGTTCAAACAATTATTTCAAAACCCATGGTTAGTTTTTCGCATCTCTACAGGAGGTGATATACAGCCAGCAAAAAACTCAAATTATTTGGTTACACAAAAACATATTTTTTTAATAAAGTGTACGAGTCAAAGTCGAAAACAAGGGGCCTCATGCAAGAACCACCCGTACGGACAGATTTCTTCTTTTGAACTTGACCAATTTTCTCACATTTTGAATTTTTCTTATAGGTACGAACACAATTTAGGAGTCCAGAACTATCGTAGGAGTCATATTCTGTCTGCTAGTTTTTCACAAATGGATTGTTTATTTCATTACTCTGAAGCAATTTTGATTTTGAAAATCCTATATGAGTTACACATCATAATTGTGTTGAGATTATCCTGTTTGACTGATGAATTCTAAATGTATTCATAGAGCCTAACGATCTCATCATTCATTTAAAGGGGTCATTGATAATATTGCTAACCCTCTAACCCTAACCCCTAACCCTAACCCTAATGTTCTTGCATGAGGCCCAATGTTTGCAACTCAAAGTTTCCACACTGTGACGTTGAATTAGCACACATTTAAGTTACGAGCACAAGCTTTAACATTTTTTAATATCTACACATTCCCAAACTTGAATATCTCATGTAGAGTTTTGTTCACATGTTTACAAAGGATGACATACAACCCACAGGCTTTGAAATGTTTCTCATCTCACAAGCGTATTATTATTATTATTATTAACCATAATATGAATCCAAATTGGGAGCTATATTCGTGTTGATACACATTTTGGCGCTCTTCCTTGAGAAGCATGGAAATTTCTACATACCAACTCCTCACGTTATAATGAGATAAGTTTGTTTCAACAAGATACTTGTACAGTTTTGTGATATTAGAAGACAAAGTTTCTTGTAAAAACAGAATTGTTTGGTATTTAGTGATGATGACACACTGACAAATGAAAAGGATTTCATTTTAACAAGATATTAACAAACGTGTGGGATATTGTTCAGGTTGAATATATGCGTTACAGTGTTCCCAATGAAAAACCCTCGTGTTCAAAGAAGGCAAGATTGACTCTCGTTGCAGCGATGCAGCCGTGTGTTGCTTATTGAGTTCGACTCGATCAATACCGGCAATCTAGCACTTGAAACTTTTGAAACATTGAATTGCATCTGCAAACAGTTTGGGCTCTGCCAGCTAAGCTATATTCTCGGACTGTTTCGGCCTTTTGTGAATTGCGGTTTGTGCTCCGTAAGGGGAAAACCAAGACCTCTGAGCTGAATAGCAAAGAGTGCTGCTGCCGTGGTTACGAGCCTCCCCTGATGCTCGCATCCAGGCTCTAAGCATCTTGTATTCAGTAAAAGTGTCTTGAAAATCACCCACCACCACCACCACCTCACCTCCCTTCTCACTATTCAATCTATTGATCCTCTTTGCAACAAGCCAAGCAAATTAGCTTTTGACTTAAAACTGAAGTGACAGGGGGAAAATTGAAATCTTTAATAGTAATCTGCAGTTACTGAGGCGCAGTGGATGTCTCCATACATTCTCCTGTGACATTTGCAAAAGCTCCCCCATAAGTAAAAAGGCCGATGTGTAGAATATTTTTTTCATGAGACGGGGAAACTTTTCTTTCATTATTGAAATTGTTTGATCCATAATATATGATCTAGCAAACAAGCCTTATACATACTGAGATGAATATTTATCTTGAGACTCGTGTGCAAACAAAGCAGCGCCGATGTGCAGGCACCCTTTTAATTGGCATGTTGTTTATGCTTAGGGTAATGGGGGTGGAGGTTGGGTTGAGGAGGAGTGATGCAGGGCGAATGGCATGTGGGTGGGGTGGGCTGGATGTGAATACTGGAGACTCGACTGGAAGTTAATTAAGCTGGCAACAGCGCTCCATCACTCAACCGCGGTCCCAGAGCTGTCATTCAAGTGCACCGCTCTCCAGGCAGCCATTACCGAGGAATATCGATCGCCACGGTGACAAGGTAGCGCGCCAAATGGGAGTGGGCAGAGATGAAGGTTTCGTGTGTGTGTGTGAGGTGTTTCTATGAAACGCCACACACACAATCCTGCTGTGACCAGCTGCGGCGAGAACCTCCGCTGCGTTTTCCCCGAACACAAATTAAAATGCAGGTAAATACCTCGGCTAGCGGAGCCAGTTGATTGCATTCCCCTCCCTGGGTAGCTGGAGCCTTAATAGATGAATATGAAATCTTCAGAGTCAATATATATGCAGTTAAGTGGTGAGGAGCCGAGGTAGCGGTAATGGCCTCCAGAAATCCCCATCAACATCTTTTTGCTTTGGAAAATATTGTCCTCAACTCCCCGTTCAGCCTCCTCAATAGTTTTCTCATCACTTGCAGCGTGAGGCTCGTGACCTGAGGGATTTTCCTCCACATCACTTGTCCATATAAATGAGGGAGCTGATGGCAGCAAAGGATCATGGGACTTGTGCCGGCTGAATTTTGAAATTCTCTGCCACAACATGGGCCTACACGACATTTCTTAAAATGGCTGCCTGGTATATATATATATATATATATATTTATATTTTAACAGCTACTACTAACCCTGTATGGATGTGATATGATTTGCAATCTTTATTGTATGTTAAACCCTTTGTAAAACATGAAGAAATGTATACAGAGAATGAATGCAATACAACTACAAATATGACCAAATTGCTGACATTTGCGCTAGCTCTGGATAACATTACGCTCTCCGCTACCACCTTACCCGATCGGCACTGCACACCGGTTAGCTACGTCATCGATTTTGGACCTCAGCGATGATGGAAGTAGCTGACTCGCTTCTTTCTCCTCTCTGTTGAGAGTTGACCATGTGCAGTACCGATCGGGTAGGATGTACTGATCGGGTAGCGAGTGACACGTGTTGTTGTTCCTGTGTAGCGTAAATGAGATGATAAATACATGATTGGATCGGTGCATAGACTTCTGTACTCGCCGATACCCGATCCAGCATTTTAGGCTGTATCTAAACACGTTTCTGATACTGGTATCGGTATTGGGACAACTCAGGCTCAGCAGACTTCCCGAGGCATCCATTATATTTTGCTCATACTCCCAAAAACCAAACTCAACAAGTGCTCCTATACTGTCTAGCCTCTGGTTTAAACAGGGGGTCCCTCAACAAGACCAGGCCTCAAGATTAGATAATCAATCGGGCCATCTTAAAAGGACCATACCAGTGGTTTTGCATGTTTTAGTCAACAAAAATACATCGTTTGTAGCTCCCAAAGTATTTTCTCATTTGACCCAGCAATCGGTAGTTCAACCTCACATGTGCTTTCAGAAACTGTTAAATAGACTTCCTATTTAGGGGCTTCATCACTTAAAGGGACAGTGTGTAAGATTTGGTGGCATTTTGGTGGTGTGGTTGCAGATTGCAACCAACCCTCCGCTCACCCCTCCCTTTCCAAGACTGAGGTAACGTGAGCCGCCGAGTGCAAAACCGAGGTAACGCTTTGCTCAGACACCATCCATACGAACTTTTACACTCTTCACAAGCGTGTCGGAGAACTACGGTGGCCTTCAGGTAACGTAAAAATATAAAAGTCTCTCTCTAGAGCCGGAGTTTGGTTTGTCCGTTCTGGGCTACTGTAGAAACATTGGCGGACTCTGAAGAGGATTCGTTACCTATGCAGATATGAAGGGCTCATGCTAAGCTAATGAAAACACAGGTGATTATACACTAATGAAAACATAGTTATGAATATTATATTCCATTTCTGCTCCTAAAAGCTGCACACTGGCCCTTTAAACACAGCATAACGTATATCTCTTTACTGGCCGTTTGCTGAAGCTGTCGTTTTTTTAGGTCAGTTTCATTTTAGCCTATTTACTACAAATCACTTTCTATCACATCCAACCATTTTCCATCACTTTCCATATGTACAACTTGAGTGCAACTGTATGTCTTTGAGGAGAGACCGAAAGGCCATTCGGAACAGAGAAACACTTCCCTGATGTGGTGCAAAGTAGCTTGTTGGGTCCAGGTAGACGTTACGTAGAATGGGAATTTTTTTTTAAGGAGAAAGTATAGTAATTGTTAGCAGACATATTTATTTAGGAGTCGAGCATAAGATTCATGAGATGATGGTACCTGCTGGTTGATGTCCTCTTCCATCTACTCATTTGTGCAGACTCCAATTGGAAAAAATATGTTGTTTGCAATTTGCTGCACTGAAATTGGACTTTGGTCCATTTCCATTGTATGAGCTTCATCTGTGTGTGATAGACTGGCCTGCAGCACCCCGGTGATCCCTGATGGACTAATGCTGTAAGCTGAGGGGGGCTGGGGGGGCATGCAGGGAAGCAGCTGGCCCGCCCTAATGTCCTCGTTTCTCTTCACTTTCCCATTTTCTCGTCACAACATCAAACCGATGCCATTCAATTAAAAATGTTTATAGTCGACGATGTGGACTGCGAGAGGACAAAGAGGGGAGGGATGAATGAGGAAGTCTGGTTTGGGTCGGAGGGACGGATGCGGTGTAATTACGCCGTCGAAGGTGGCCGTGTGACTGCTGAACAGATGTACTGCCATCTTGTGTGCTAAGCTGTCGTACTGTGGATCTCATCCAACTCCACGACCCCTTCGCTGATGGCAGAATTTTCTTTAATTGTTAAGCATTATTGTCTGGTCAAAGCAATTAGCCGGATCCATGTTTGTGTGTGTTCAAAAATAGTGCCAAAAGGATTCACATGCTTTTAGGTAACCAGGTGAAATGACGGCAGAAGAGGAGGAAGAAGAATGAAATATTTTCAGCCCACCAGCGGAAGCATCTGGAGCAGAATATTAAAATATGTTTTTTTTATTGCGGAGCCAATCCTCAAGCTCAATATTAGCAAAATATTCACCTGCTTGTCAACCACCTGAGTGAGATTTAATTAAAGCCTTCAGAGGGTTCGTATTTCATTATGGAATAGTCTATGGAGTTTAATCAAATAATTAGAGGTATAAATAGTCTGCACCACCTGTATGATGCTATACAGATCAGCAAAACAGTGAGATGAACCAGAGGAGTTGGATCTGTTTTCATTGGAATCTGAACAATTACAGTGACGTCTCACTCTCCTGATTAATGTTTTTACATTCAGAATACACGGTGATGAACAGTTTAACAATACAGCTTAACACATCAGTAATTTAAAGGACCCATATCGTGCTCATTCTCAGGATCATACTTGTATTTTGTGTTTCTACTAGAACATGTTAATATGCTGTAATGTTAAAAAAAACACGTTATTTTCATACTGTCTGCCTGAATATGTCTGTATTCACCCTCTGTCTGAAACGCGCATTTCAACGGAATAGCGTTGCTAGGCAACGGCTTGGGTCCATGTGTACATCCAGCATACAACAATCTGGAACTAAACATCAACAAAACTAAGGAACTTATGTCGGACTTTCCTAAAAACCAGTATAGCTACTACCGCTGGTCGTCAACAACCAGGTGTCAGAGTGAGTCCATCATTTAAAATCAATCCCCTCCTCCTGAAATGGGAAGACAACTCCACCATCATCCAGGGAGAACGCTCACGCTTAGAAAATGTGGCGTGTCAAAGGTCGCAAAGTTGCACTCCTACAGAGCGGTAATAGAAAGTGTGCTCACCTTTTTCAATAACTGTACGGTACGGCAATTCTACAGCCCACAAAACTGACGGACAGAGTCAAAAATAATTGGCTGTGTACTCCTCACCGTGACAGAGGTATACCACATCCACATCCAGCAGAAAGGGTTGGACATTTTTTTAAAGGACTCCTCACATCCTGCAAAACCCTCCATTCAGTCTACTACCTCCAGGTAAAAGACTACGCAGAACATCTCAGCACTTATCCTGAAGCAATCCACTTCCTAAATGCTTCGCTCGTGTATAAACAAGCACATGCACTTTCATTTTTTCACTTTAAGAGCATCTGGTAGCAATATTGCATTTATTGCGTGGTTGCTGTATCGTTTTTGTTGTGTGCTATGTGATTATATGTTTTGTTTTTCAAGCGCACCAAAACAAATTTCCTCATCAACTGCAATTGATATGGCAATAAATTATTGAATCTTGCATTAAATCTAAAAAAGAATAATTGTAATGTTAAGAAAGCAGTCTGACACTGACTTACAAACACATATCTAGTCTGCAGAGTGCACATACAGTAGGCTACAATGTATAATTATCTCTGCTTTATACTAGGAATTACCATTTTTGTTGAACCATGATCACTATCCAGCCTGTGTGGGAGACAGTTACTTGAAAAGCATATACAGTTGTGCCCCATATGACCTCGGAGAAGATGAAGCGGTTTAGAAGATGGATGGATGGATATTCCCAAAGCATGCACATATGGAACGTTTCATTTTTCACAATGATTTGTAATACATCGGTTGATCACAGCCTATAAATCTCAAATAGCTCCACAACTACCAGGTCTATATGCATGATCTTGGTCTCTATGGATAGGTAAGACCTCAGAGAATTCATCCCAGTAACATTGTGATTGTTACTGTTTTTTATCCTCGCCTAAAATGTTTTCTAGATTACACCATGGATAACACCATTATAGCAGTGATGCCACAACAGAGAAGCCACTGAATTCATTCAGCAACTCCTTGACTACAACTGTGCCAAAGCAGATATAAATAACACAAAGCAACTAGATTCTACAAAGGTTTTAGTCAGTATAGGACCAGGAGGAATCTCCATTTGGCACACTTGGATACCCAAAGTGTGCCAAATGGTGTTTCTACCTCTTGAAAGGGAATCTGGCTCTAAAATACTACTGATATCCACTACAGGAGGCTACGTGCACACAATGGAGCCTTTGGCCATGACATTTACCCTGTGCAACATCACATTCTACCATTGTACACAATATAAAATCAATAAAAAAAGAACTAAACTGTTTAATTTTGACTCCAAATGGAGTAGATTTATTATAATAATGACATATCATTAAGTAGGTAATAACAAATAAGATCAATAACAATGTAAAAAAGATACTTATGTACATTCAATATAAAAATGGTCATATGTGCCACATTGGCAATCCATATTACTGAGCAACTGATCCATGAAAATGATCATAACAATGAATAAAAGCTGAAGAAATCTCTCTCTGCTTTGGTTGGAAATGACACTATAACGTCATGTTGTGAACATTATGGTCTTGTTTAGGTTGATGTGCATCTTTACTGCCTGATCATTCATCAAATACCAGCTGGGAACCATGAAGATTATTCCACCTATACAGCTCAGGTCTATCTATACCGCAGCGTGGTGTTAGTCGGAGTAGGAAAAGAGAGGAGGGAGCGCGTCTCACTCTGATGGAAACCATAGCATGCAGGACGTGGAGGTCAGTGCCAGATGATATTTTGCCCCTGCCGCTCCGTCGCCTGATGAAACAGCACAGATGATTTATGGCGGCCGGCTGGATGGCAGCAGCGCAGGGGAGCGGTGCTTCCACCGTTGGCCCCGGCAGACACAGACAAAATTGGGTTACTCACAGAATGTAAAGGGGTCTGTCTCAGACTAACAAATTTAATCACGGCCTTCATCCCCTGCAGGTTGTTTTAATACTGCTGGATTACAGAGGTCTCTCATCTCTCCAAGCCTCTTTACGGCCGACACAGATGTAGTCCTGTCAATGTGTCGGCAGCACAGACACACAGGATTCTCTGAGGACAAGGGGGTGAGTTGTGTTTGGCAAGCTTGGAACATAAATCACAAGTTTTCAGGCACAACCTGTGAGTTAGGTAAGAAAAAGAAGGGTAGTGTCACTACCAAAGTTCAGACTGCGTTCCTTTAATGACGAGTTCCAACACTGATTTATCTACTTAGTCACAAGGAACTCTCTGTAGAGGGTTTATAAGTTGTCACTAATGGCTTCATTGAGAGTCATTTACTAAAGGTTTATAGACGGTGTTGGAGAGTAATTAAATTACAGAATGTAATAATTAAAAGATTATGTAATTAAGTTACAGTTACTATTCAAAATGTTGGTGATTATAAAGGGGTTACATGTGAATATACAACACAGTCTCATGAAATTTTATCTATTTAATTTATGTACAGACACACAAATTTCTCTTAAAATATCACCGTAAGTGGCGTTACATACAACAAAAGCACATTATTTTTCTCATACTGTCTTTCTGAATATACCTGTATTCATGCTCTGTCTGAAACGCTCCGTTTTAGCGCATTTCAACGGAATGGCAACATAATTGCGTTGCTAGGCAACAGCTTGGGACCATGTTTACTTCCTGTCAGCTGATGTCATTCACATACACTGCAACAGAAAATAAACTGGGACACATTTAGAATGTTTACGTTTCAAACTGTGAAATGGTCTAAATATTGTATATTTGTGACATCACAAATGGACAGAAATCGGTTAACGGAAAACGGGCTGTGTGTATTTCTCCGTAGATTGAGTGTTTTGATAGTTTAACAGTATTTATATAGCACTTAAACCTGCTTTATAATATAACAGACATGAAAATCGCACTTTTTACAATATGGGACCTTTAAGTACAGAAGTTACGTGACAAATAAATCAACTTTGACTTCTGGGTCATGAATGAAAAATGTGTCTATGTTCACAAATCCATAAATTAAATGTTGTGACTACTCTACAGAAGGCTGTGCAACTGGGCTGGAAAATATTATTTTCGGTAAAAAGCTGTATGTAGAATGTAACATTAATTCAAGTTATATAGAAGGACTTTGAGTAAAAGTTTGACTAACACTGTTGATGTGAAGTTTACGCTATCCGGTTTAACTTGATGCCTTATTGTCCAATTTAAAACATTTGTTAGAAATCAAAAAGTTCTCAAATGTAATAAGTTGCATTACTTTGATGAAGTAATTAAAGCATTTAGATTACATTTTTAGCAAGGTAACTAGTAATCTGTAACCTTCCCAACACTGATTAGTGATGATACAATTCATCAAGTGTGCAGATGTAAACGTTTAATAAATGGATTTGGAAACCATTGGAGGATTCTTCCTGATAAATTAAAGGGGCTAAAAGGACAAAGCAAAGTGTTCTGCAGCAGGAGGATTTTCCATAACCTGGCAACCAAAATTATGTTTCTTATGAATAGGTTGAGAGGTTGCAGAAAATCCTCCCGGAGAGGCTCTGCCAAAAAAAAATTCTGGGACCCGGCTGCGGGGATTTGCTCCCATTCAACCACAAGAACATCAGTTATTTGCCATTTTATTACACTTTATTTATTCTGTCTGACACTTTGTTCACATTTCTGTTTGTTATAGGGTGGGGGTGGCTTTTGTGAGGCAATATTATAACCAAATAACAATGAAAACAATGTGAACGGTGTCTCTGGTAGTGATGAACCTACACAGAATTCTAAAACGGACACAACTCCAAATGAATGATAATGTTGCTCTGTAACTGCTGGATGTGCAAATAAGCAACAGTTTGCTTAAAAAAAAAGATGTTATGTATTGTTTATAACTTGGTTCCACTGCCACCAAAGTGGCAAACAAATCCATTATTGCAATTTTATTGGAAATAGAGCATTTGTTGGGGACTATTTTCAGTGGCGGATTAATCCACATCTGGTGCTCTAGTGAGTGTTTGTGTCGATGGATGTGGGGTTGAGTCAGAATAAACTACAGTGTGTGTGTTCATGGTGATGGAGGAACATGTCACCCGGCGACACAGTGAGGCTCATTGATGTGATTTAATGGAGCCCAGAGGACGAAGATATAGCTCTGATACACACACAATACTGGTAGTACTGTAGATGGTTTTTTTTCATGGGATTGTTGACATAAGATCAGAAAACAGGATCCGCTCACTGCATGAAGCAGCGTTTCATTCTAACAGAGATCTTCGTCAGGCATTGTCAAGTCAGCATCACAAAGCAGAGCAGGCAATAATGTGGACACGGACACATCACCACTCAGGTGCTGGTGATCTGCTTGATTGGAAGTCAATCAGGTCACACAGCTGGACCAATCATGGGAGACGCAGAACACTCCTCTAGAAGACAACACTGGAAGTATCAAGCACTAATCTATCACATCACAGGTTAAGTTCAAACATTAGAGGTTCAAAGATATTTCATCATTTAAAATCATTATATAGAAAAATAGATGTATTTAAGTATATAGAGTATATAGTATATATTTAAATATATACGTTTTTTGAACATTACAGCATGTAAACATGTTCTAAAAGAAACACAAAATACAAGTATGAACCTGAAAATGAGCACGATATGGGACACTTAACAGTCTTACAGGAAATCCATGGTTCTTATGAATACATGCAGATGCAGCTGAAAAGTAATGTTGACCAGATTAAGTTGCATTAAATATAATGAGGAAATTAGGTAATTTACTGTCACAGGTAATGATACCCTTGCTGCATTGTTGACATAAGAAACATAATGCATAAATGACATAATAATATCCCCAGTGTTAATAATTTAAATGTTACAAAATTTGAGATTTAAATTATAATGAAACAATACAAACATCATTATAATCTCATGCTGTGTTTGCTGATACCTCATTTAGAAGTAAACCTGTAACACCTGTTATTTTTTACCCATCAGCCTCTTTATGAGAGCAGAGTTTATCACACGAGAAGAGCTCGCTCTGCTTCCCTCCTCTCATCTGCACCGTAGCATCATGGGAACTTTAATATTTGCTTAATCTCACGCCTCGGCACTGTGGGACGCCGCTCGTTTCACTGTGAATCGGCATTAGCAGAAAAATGAAAGGAAATAAAGCAAGTCGTCTGCATTAGGCTGACCATCCAGTGTTTACAGAAAGAGCAGATTTACTGTAGATTAATGAGGGTCCACTGGGGGAATACAGACATTATCTTTAGTGTTACGCTTGGATTTAAATGGAACATCCCACAGACATAATAGAACATTTCTTAATGTTGTAGCACATGCTGTTTGGAATATAATATTTAACAGTTCACACACATTTGTTTTAGCGCTGTATAGACGAATAAATTAGATCCCATGTGACCAACATGCTTTAAATTATAAATATCTGAAAGATATAATACCAACAGTGTCATGGTTC
Organism: Sebastes fasciatus; assembly: GCF_043250625.1. NCBI lineage: Eukaryota > Metazoa > Chordata > Actinopteri > Perciformes > Sebastidae > Sebastes > Sebastes fasciatus. The sequence goes on along the minus strand of NC_133818.1, from coordinate 14,391,958 downwards.
ACTCCATTCAAATTATAAAGCTGTACTAATCAATATACACTGCTCAAGAATAATGAAGGGAACACTTAAAATGGCAGTAGGCAGTATATTTTTGGCATCATTGGGCAAAATATCCATCCAGTCCAGTCCGAGTCCAGCTCCTTCAGGACGGCACATCCATACGTGCAGTCGCAAGAAGGTTTGCTGCGTCTCCCGGCAAGGTCTCAAGAGCACGGAGGAGATACCAGGAGACCGGTCGTTACACCAGGAGTGCCGGACGGGGACCGGTATTTGCTTCTTTTTGCGAGGAGGAACAGGAAGAGCACTGCCAGATTCCTACAAAATGACCTCCAGCAGGCTACTGGTGTGCATGTTTCTGACCGAACTGTCAGAAACAGACTCCACGAGGGTGGCATGAGGGCCCAACGTCCTCTAGTGTGACCAACCCAGCACTGTACAGCTCCATCGGCATTCGCCAGGGAACACCAGAATTGGCAGGTCCGCCATTGGCGCCCCCGTTCTCGTGCCGGATGATGTTACAGGCAGCATAACGTTCACCTGCGGCGTCTCCAGGCTCTTTCACGCCTGTCACATGTGCTCAGTGTGAACCTGATCTCACCTGTGAAGAGGTGTAGGTAAAAGTTTCAATGCATGGCTTTCAAAGCAAACTTTAGTGTCCCATGATGCTCTCACAGCTTTATAGTCTGCCAACAGTAAACAGTTTGTGTTTGTGAAAACTGAGGCATGAAAATAGCCTCATTCAAACATATTGAAAATATCCACCAAACGTTGCCTATCAGCCTAAATCCTAAAAGTATTGGAATTGGACTTCTAACATTATTTGAGTCTGTTTGTACCTTTGCTTTGGAGCTCAACTGTGGGCTTTCTTAAAGAAAGTTGTGAATATTTACCTGTGAAATGACTCAAATAAAAAGAATTTTGGGAAAGTTTTCTGCCTTCCTATCCTAAATCTCAATCTCTAACATCGATTGGAATTTGAAAAGCGGTGACATTTTGAACAGAGATGTAATGACGGAGCACTGGGGGAACCTCATTTAAATGACTACCTACATGGTTTTAAGCTCCATCAACAGCACACTGAGCTTTTTATGTTTCTCTCAGTTTCCTCTCAGCTCTAAAGAATGTGACAGAGACAGTCTTATCACATGCTGGTGGTATTCTTCTCCTATTTGCTGTGAAATTCACTAAGTTGTTGATCCCATAAGTCGACTTGGTTTCTGCCACTGTTACGCTGGCTGTAGTTATAGTCAAGCAAATACCATGATAATCCAATTTCAAAGTCGAGCAGCGACTTTAATGCCACAAAAACAAGCAGCAAAATAGCTGAAGAATATTGAAATGTTGACTCCTATTCAGGATTGTATCATGGTAAGCTGCTCGGAGAAATCAATATACGGCATGCAGATCTTTACAACTGACAAGTTCTGTATGGCCCTGGATCAGGGTTGCCAGAAAAGGAACGGGTCATGGTGCAGGAACTGCTAGAACCACATGTAAGGAGCAGTAGATGTTGGTTAGCAATGGAAAACTTAAAGGGATTATCATCATACTGTATGCATACCAACACGTTCTCATCTCAACGATCACAGTAAACATGTGCTTAACATTGTGCATTCAAACAAAAACGCTTACTTAGTTTTAGGCAACAAAACCCCTTATTTAGGTTAAAGAAAAAGCATCATGGTTGGGCATGAAATTACTATATTTGTAAAGTGAAAATGAAACTTGACACAAACAGCGGTCCCCTTGATGAAGCCCTGTGTTTGTTGGACCCATCCACTTCCCCTCCCTACCCAACAATGTGTGTGTTTTGTTGTTCTTTAAACTACGTCACCACACTCCCAGAGCTCTTTCTGAGCACAGGGCGCCTTGTGTGTTGTGTGCATCACAACGCCGAGGGCCATGACAAAGCATCTGTGTTTTACGCCCTGGGAACTGGCTGTGCATAACCCATGAGTGCACCAACTTTAATAGAATGTCATTTACTGCAAATAGTTTCACCCTACCTTCCACAACGGGAGAGTACTCTCGGGTAAAGACGCAGAATTTTGGAAGAGAAGTAAAGTGCTTCCTGCTCCCCGTTCATTTTCTATAAGGAGCGGCTAATGTCTTGATGGGATGGCAGGGGGTGAGAGACGAGCAGGAAGTGCAAGTGTGGCCGGAAAGAGGTACAACCAATGACGTAATGACCAACCACACCTGGCATCTATCACACTATATATTTCATTGGCGGCTGTTGACTCAGAATTTGGACAGGACTTTACTAAACTTTACACTGGTTGGTTACTTATCTCTACTTTTTTTATTAAACGAAAACACACATTCAGTATGCAGGGGATAGTAGCCAAATAGATCAATAACAAAATAGTCAGTACACAATGTGAGAAAACATGTCCAAACATGTCACTTACCATCTAATTTTTCCATCTAATTTGTCTCAACTGCTCAAGGGTCCTTCAAATCACACATTGAGAACACGGTTTCCAAGCTGAAACTAAAATCAGGGTTCTTTTTTTTAGAGACAAATCTTGTTTCTCCCTCCAGGCGCAAAACATTTGATTTAGTAACTTATTTGTTTTACCTTTTATAGGATTATGGTGATCTGCTCTATATAACCAGTGCCTAAAGAGGCACCAAATACCTCATACAACCCCACTTCAAAAAACACCTGATCCATCAATCCATTTAATGTGGACGTTCTCTGCGCAGCAGCTTCTGCATGCTCAGTATAATGGGACTTTATTGATTGCCTGTTTCTTCTCTTCACAGGCAGCCTTTAGATTCTCATTGAAAACCATCAGCATCCTGCATGCGGAGACATGTGGGGGTTGGAGGGGGGGTGGGTTGCAGCTCAGTGGGGGTCAAAGCAGAGTAATTAACAGCTCAGGTCATGTGCTAATTGCTAACACAGTGGCACAATGTGTGTCCTAATCAACACCTCGCCTGTCAGAGCAACACAGACAAACTCATGCGTAGGGAATGTAATAATACACACATGCTTTTACATTTGTCATCGCTAAGCAGTCACAACACTCACTGGGTGCTGCGAGTCAGCATAAAAGTGAGATCAGTGTCCTCTTACGGGGCTCTGCATGTTGCAATAGAACTATAGCTATAACTATAGTTAGTGCGTTCATTGTCAACGTAAATTTTGTCCCGGATCTCAAATCCTCCCTATAAAACAATGTGTGCCATTTGGGGACTTCCTGTATTTCCGTATTCCTTTATTCTGCAAATCATAACCCCTTACCTTACCTGTGAGACATAAGGCCTTCCATTGTTCCCAATGCTTCGCAACATGTTTAGCCATCACATTTCTGTGTGAGGTCAGATTTGATGTTTCAGATTTTCACCCAATATTTGGGATTCAATCTGCTTCCATTGGAAACACATGGCCAAGGCATCAGAGTTACCTCTTCCTTAATGGTCTTGTGGTTGTCAACAGACATTCCCATAATAACAAGGTGATATTTAATTAACTCATCGAGAACTTGTTCTGTATTTGATGTCACATACATGGTTCAGACATTCCATGTTCCAAGATGAATCTTTAGTTTTTGGTCCTTATGTAATCTCTTTCGCAACCCCAAGTCTCATCCAGGTTTTAACCAGGGATGGTCGACCAGTCACTTGAGACATTTTGTGACTCTTGAGGGCCAGTGAGGTGTCTTTAGTCAGGCTCAACAGCAGGTTCAACCAAGCCAGATTGGTCACTTGAGACCAATCGAAAACTCCCATTGGCGTATCTTTCAGGATCTTTGAGGCATACAAGCTTCTCCACCATGACAAGATAAAACATGCAATGAGAATTTAGCTGATTTTACTAGCGACTTCTGCAAGTGATCGAAGATTGGGAAGAAAAAAATGTCTTAGCGAGTACAGTTTACAGAAATTACTAAAACATTTTGTCACCTACTGTTACTGGGCACAGTTTTGACTTGATCACCAACAGTATTCATTGGAACGATACTTTCTAACAACGATATTGTCCTAAACTACAGGGAAGTTCTTGAGTAATTTTTCAGAACAGAATAGCATTTTACACCACCTACACTGTATTGGGGTGTAGGTCTGAACTCTCAGAGCCAGATATCAGAAAACCTAAGAACATAAAACCAAAATTATATGCATGGCCAGACACCTCTAGAGGTTTCTGTAAGGTCTGACTGACAAGGACAATAACCATCAATCAGCATTACTGTCTAACAGGCAGACGGGCGGTTATAATGTCACAGTCAAGCACGGTGTTATTCTTTACAGTTGTCTTTATTGTGTCAAACTGGGGCTATATTTTTGTTTCACCACCCTTACAGGTATAGAGTATACTGTACATGCCACTGGTGCAAAGATTATGTGTTTCTCTTGGGCTGTCACATGATATCTGGAGCTCAAGGGGAAGGAATCTCAGTTGCATTCCTACAAACAATGCATCCAACCTCATTCAGATTCTAGATATAATAATAATACATTTCATTCATATAGCGCTTTTCAAGAAAGTCACTTTACACAGTTAAAAAGATCAAGATTCATGGGAAAAGTGACGTCCTAGGGAGAATGACATTGTACATATCTGAAATGTTCATTTTGACTAGAAATAACTAAATTACAGATATCTGCAATAAACATCCTGCCTAGCTATTAAATGTTAAAACAGCCACTTTTTTAAAGGAATTAAAGATATCTTAAATTTTGTTTTGACTAGCACAAGCAAAGATATCCTTAAAATACCATGCTTAATGGTAAGAATGTGGATATCTCTAATTACCATTCTGACAAGAGGGTGTACAGTTTGACAAGGATAAATTGCTATTATGGATATCTAAAATGTAATTACAGATAGAACCGTGGTTTGATTAAATATTTAAACAGCTCGTCATAGAGAAGCAAGTAGTTTAGCTCGCCAAGTAGCTTCCCCAAAACTGTATATAGCCTGGAAATACCAAGTTTTCTGAGCATGCACAGGCATGAGAACTTTCACAAAAGAATCCTCGGGAGGCCTATCTTTAACATGAATTCTTTTAGCTCGTGAAATGAGAAGAGCCCTGCCCGAGGGATGGACATCTTTGTCTTTCAGAGAGAGGAAAGAACAAACAGTGGCTGTGACTCCAACCTCTAGCTGCCTGGTCTAAATGGGTCCTCCAAGACGTTGTGTCCATTGTTATCACCGACCAGAGGCAAGGATAGAGAGGAGTACGACATCTGGGTCTCTCAAGGAAAATGTTAATTTCCCCTGACTTATCCAAAACCCCTTTGGCCTAAAGGGAAGTCACTGCAGACTCAGAACTGACACTAGTGTGAGACGGTGTGAAGTGTTAGCTCAAAAAGAAAGAACAAAATGAATGAACAGATCAGTTCCAGATATATTTTCATTTAATGAATACTGGTAAAAAACTGAATATCTTTGTGCCATATATCTTATTACAGTGGGGGGAGGCGGCATATTTACAAAGATATATGACACAAAGATCTTCACTGTACAAAGATATATGACACAAATATATTCACTGGACAAAAGATGTATTCATATTTTTGTGATCTCTGTATATATCTTTGTACAGTGAATATCTTTTATTTCACATATCTTTGTACAGTGAATATCTTTGTGTCATATATCTTTGTAAATCACGTGTTGTGTTGTCAGACGGTTCTAAAAACGAGTGTTTTTACTGGACGTACATTGAGGATTTGCCCGATATGATTACATTACAGCCCGTTTAGCAGCTGCCGGCTGCAGTTTTCTTTCTCAACACTAGACCAATTTCAACAATTATTGTCCTTATTTGTCACTTAGACACAATAAAATGGGAAAATAGGGTCCAGGTTGAGAAATTCCAAAGAAAATCAGGTAAACCCGTTCAATCTAATGCAAACCAGCTCTATTCAGACTTTACGAAGCACTGCCAGAGTTATTTGACTGATCATCAAATCCCTATTTTACAATTGCAAACCCATCTGACAACATAAAAGTGAATGCAGGTTGATGACCAAAGCTTTATTGTGTCATAAGCTTTATTGACATTCAAACTGATTGATCATCGAGAGAGTTAGAGGAGACGCAAGTGTGAGGAAAACCCTCAGTGCTGAGAGCTGGAAACACATGACAGAAATATACTGCTCTACTTCCAAACAGACAGACCTGAGTCCAGAACTCATGACCAACAGACCCAGAGTCAGCCCCTTGGACCCACTAATCATCAATCAGCCACCTGGTGGGGACGGAGGTGGGAAAGAAACAAAGAAAATTATCACAAATAAGATTTATATTCAGTTGCCCGGCGTAGGTATCTGTCCTTTCTCTCTGTAGAAGCAGAGCTGCATTCATTAAACATTTTCTGCTATGCTTTTTTTTTTCTTATATTATGCAACATAGAGCCACAATGGAAAGCAAATCTGAAAATGAGACTGAAGCTGTGACACTGAATTGTTTTGGGATGTTAAATAATTGAGAGAACTCCGACATGATACTAGTTTATTCTAGTTTATTATTTACAGAGAGAGGGAACTACTAGCCTCAATGAATCATCAACAGTTTGCTGTCAGGAGGAGCTTCGCTGGGTGCACTCAGAGTTATGGCTTCATAAAGGTTTTACATAATAATTCACTGCTACTTGCTCTGACCTCAGCAAACTTGTTACCTGTTAAACTTCACGTCTACAACTCTTGATTTGTTTGTGAAAAGTCCGGGGACAGGGTCCCGTTCTTCGTACGTGGATAACTCAGATATTCAGATTAAAATGTTGATGATTTGACATAAATCTGGATTTTCTTGGTCCCTTCAAAGCAGATTTAAAAGTCATCTGGCAGTGATGTCAGAGAAACAAGTTCTTGAGCCCAAATCTGCAAAAGTGCAGGCTCATTGACAGTCAGCTGGCTCATGACCTAAACCCTAAAAATATTCTAGGGTGGACTCCAAACTCATTTCCAAATATAAATGTCTTGCTTCCTTTGATTTATAATGCAAGAGCATTGATATAATTGTAATTTTAGATGACAATGAAGGCAATAGGTTATAAAGAAGAAGATGCGGCTGCGGCAACTAAGCTGGTCTGGATCAGCATGGTTAGGTCGATGTTATGTCGAGGCAGGGCGTACATCCATCAGGCTCCACCAACTGTACCCAGTAGGGGGTGGAGCTTGTGTGAGTTAGAATGAAGGTTACGATGTTGTAACCCTAGTTCTATAAGCACAAACGGAGCCAAGAGGGCCCTGCCGCTCCTGCGCCGCTCACTGATGAGGGTCTTATATACTGCGGTGAACGCACATATTCTGGTAGGAAAGTACTGATTGGCCGGCGACGTTTATGCAAATCTCAGTGGGCAAACATGTGCGTGAGGAGAATATTACCCATTGAGTCCAATAAAAGGCTCCGCCTGTGCTTATAGAACTAGGGTTACAATATTATAACCTTCACTCCCATACAACTAAACTTCATTCTCAACTAAAGGAAACCTATTTTCTCACATGATTCAGCTCTCTACTCATTTTGCCTTTATTTCAAAATAAGAGTGCATAGACAGCTTCATCCAGGATTAATCCTCACCGAATTTACTATTTTACCCTGATAAAATGTTATCCTGAATTAGTTAAGCCACATTTGAAGAAAAGGGCCTTGGTGTGATGCACCCCTCGTACACATCTATCCGTGGGGAATGTGGTGGTTAAGTGAGTTTTTACAACATTTTATTAACTTAAATGCAATAATATTGAATATTAAATTCTTGAATGTAGTCTTTGTTCTGTTTGCACTGACTAGCAGAAGGCTGTTGATTCAACGTAGCTCAGGTCAAGACTCCGAGTCAGCATGAAGTGATGATTATGTTCCCGCTGTGTATGAAAGGTTTTATTCAAGCAGACATTATTTAGAAAGACAGAAAATCAAACAGCAGATGCTCTTGGCTTTACAAGGTGAGAACTATGAGAACATGTTCTGCATTAGAGCACGCTGCTCCAGCTGCAGGAGCTTTATTAGTACACATTTCCCACAGCTAACAATGACCTTGATGCTGCGTTTACAGGGCGAACCTGCTCGGCGCTCCAGAACGGCCACGGGGGCAACATAAAGAGGCAGAGGGACATGGAGAGGCCGGGACACGTGGAAAACACCGACACAAGAACAGCAGCTAAAATCAATACAACTGGCCTCTTCTGCAACACTTGTTTAGAGGTGGTGGTAGAAAGCAGTTATTATATATAGTGTACACCTTCCCTGTGCGGATTCTGTGTGAAAAGGTGAAATTATATATATGTAGGTTTCACCTACATGTATGAAATTTGGCAGACAGATGTAACATGTGGAGACGCACAAAAAAGCCTCTTGGAGGTAAGCCCAAAACTCAACAGGAAGTCAGCCATTTTGAATTTAATATGCAACTTTCGCCCATTTTTAGCGTTTTATAGGCCGTGTACTTCAACAAACTTCCTCCTACAGATTTAATCAGATCGACTTGAAATTTGGTCAGGACCATCTTAAGACTTTCATGATGAAAGCTTATTCAAATGGTGAGTTTTCACCTGAACGAACTGACCGTGGCGTGGCGGCCATTTTGAGCCATTCGCCATGAAACAGGAAGTTGTTGTAACTCCACTGCACATAGTCCGATCTACCCCAGATTTCTCAGGAATGATAAGGGTCCAGTCCTGAGGACATTTAAATGCAAAAATAGACTCATAGCCCCGAAACGGCCAAAACGGTCACGGGGGCAACATAAAGATATCAATACAACTGGCCTCTTCTGCAACACTTGTTTAGAGGTGGGGGTAGAAAGCAGTCATTATATATAGTGTACACCTTCCCTGTGTGGATTCTGTGTGAAAAGGGAAATTATTTATTTAATAATCATGATTTAAATAATCCTGATTTGTAGCTACAGTAGAGGGATGAATTAGAGCACAACAGGTGACATACGAGTCTAAATGTGAGTACGAAGACCTGTCTACGCAGGAGGCGTATCAGACATGTTGCTTTGCGGAATCAAATGAGTCAAGCTAACCGAAAAAAAGTCTAAACTGGCTTTAAGGAACGAAACCCCTGCATGTGTTGGACTGTGACAGACTAGGAGACACACGGAGACATGCTTACAGAAAGAAGATTACTGGCCAACCGGTGTGAACTTGAGACTACCGTGCTAATCACTGATCCACACTGTTGCCCCAGAATAAACAGTGACAATAATACATCAGTAATAATAATAAACATGGATAAATCATCGACTTAACATCTCCCTGTTCTGTAGAGCTTGAGGCACAGGATCCATAATAGCAGACACCCCAATTTATCTAACTAGTCTACCAGAACCCTTTATCTTTTATAACGAGTTAAATGCGACTGAACCACAACAAACACAAATCATTTAGACAAACACACATCTTCTGTTTTCCATTCCCTAACAAAGCCGTGCACGGTTTTTAATAACATGAAGTTTAATCTTTGGATATCACCAGCCTGATAGCAGGTGTAGGTCATGTGACCTGACACAAATCCTCAGAGTCAGATAAGATGATGGATATCAGTTTCATCTTTGCATGTCTAGTACACCGATAGGGCCAGGAAGTGTTTGGTACCTCTAAAACAAGGAAACTGTTGGGTTGTTTTTTTTAGCGACATAAATGCCATCTCAACAAGTAAACTGTAAATACATAAGATATAAGAGCAGTAGTGAGCTGTGTCTCATTCACTGGTTATGCCTGGATTCTGAGTTTTGTGAGCTTTGTGTGGAATGTTCTGAGAATAACCGGGTTAATGTGTGATGGTAGAGAGGATGAGCTGCTCCACAGTCTGGAATAATGAATCTGCTCAAAGTTCACTCCAACAATTAAAGAGAAGGTGATGCAGAGGACTCGAAAAGGTCAGATATCGAGGGCACTGAAGCTGTCAGAGTCGATGGCTTAGAGAGACACGCGGGCCCGACATTATCACCGTCTGCAACAATCCTATCAAAAGACTACTAATGTGTGTCCAGCAGCTCACGTCTCTTAACCTGTTCCATTACACTGCTTTTAATGTTTGTCTAATTTATGCACTCAAATTACTCGTCAACAACATTCTGTGATGAGTCCAGTTACTTGTGTTTTTCTATTTGCTGCTTCCCTCTTGCTGTCCACTTCCACTAAAGCCTGGCGAAGACGGGATGCACCGATACCGATATTGGTGCAGTCCTACTTTTAATCTCTTTATTTTATTTTTTCAAACAGATTGTGACAATTACTATAATAGAAGTCTGCGATTTCTAACTTGTCATCACTGATGACGCCATGGGAAATTCCAACTTAGTTATAATTTACACCAATGATGCATTCGGTGGTACATTTTTTAATGTAATCGACGTAGATTAGAATATAAATAGCTCAGTTATCTTGTAGTTCTGCATGGAATTAGAGTGAGAAGTCGAGAGAAGGATGATAAGGTGGTCCATGAAACACATCCACTGCCAGTGCCAGTCCAATTTCAGGTTCTCCGGGGACAATACAGATTTATTGATTAACACCTACACCTTTTCTACTAATCGCCGAACATCAAATTCTACAAGTCTGAAAGACAAACAAGCACATTCAACTATTTTTTTAATTGAAGGATTCTTCGTGTCTGATCAGTCCCGATCAGTGACCTGCACGACTAGCCAACTGTCCCTTCCGCAGTAATGTCTGGTTAGAGAAGTCGAGGACAGGATTGCGAGCCACCGAGAGTCATTTAAATTAAAGAATGGATGACACGGAGAGAGCTGTCTGACAGTTACAACATCTGACACTTCTGTGGGAGGAAGGGAGGTGGGGGGGGGGGCTCATTGGTGAGTTTGAGCCAGAGTTGGCAGCGTTCTTTGGGGCTATGTGTTGCTGAGGGGAGCCACCCAACAGAAAGGTCAAGAGAGATGATGAAAAAGATGACATGAGGAATGGCTCCTCGCCAGGAATTGACAAGACATAAAGACAAGGAGGAGGAGGAGGAGGAGGACGGGATCTTCACCACCTCCAACCCACCCTTCCATCACACACACACACGCACTCTTCTCCCCTTCGACAATTGCCAATTATCAGATATGCTGACTTGGTTCTGTTCACTTAAAGCTGTCAGTCACCGCTGATGGCTGATTAACTGGCCCATTTATCCAACGTTGTCAGTCCCGTAGGTGGGAGAGAACACCCTCTCTACTGTTTTACATCTCCAGCCATTTCCATAAGCTCCAAGGTGTGTCACACTTAAATACGTCCAAGTTTGAAAGCCAGCTACACGTCTTTGTGGCGACTTGCTAGCAGCCACAAGTCTTAGACACTATGCAATGTACCCTTATTTTTAAAATCACATTGAAAATGATTATCTAGAGTTCATCCCTTTCAATGCATGGATATTATCAGCAGACTGAAAAACACTTTTGGCCTGAGGTTGATGCAAACAGAAATGCAAAGGAGTGTTCAAAATGGAAAGGGATCATTCTCTGGAGAGCGAGAATGCACCCGGTATATATTCCTGGTGCCAATCTGATTTAGATATTTCTTGAGTGACATCCACCAAGCTCCAGCCAGTAGTTATTGACATAAAATAAAATGTGGTTTTGTCAGTCACGGCATGTCAAGCCTGCCGAATTCAGCGGCCTGTCAAACTCAGGCATATAATTTGAGGAGAGGAGGAGATAATTCATTGTACTGTAGCCAAACTTTCATTTGGGAAACTGCCAAAATGATGAAAAAAAAAGAATCCTTAGTTGTAAAAATCTGCCTCTACCATCTCTACCAAACCCAGTCAAATAGAATATTGTGGACTTTTGTGTTGAATTATTTTGTTGCTGATTTCTCATGTGTATGTGAAGGTTCTCAGTCATCCAGGTCATGGTATCCGAGTAAGGGTTAAATCAGCAGCAACTGGACTTGGTTTAGATTCTTGAAGACGTTTCACTTCTATCATCCAAGAAGCTCCTTCAGTTCTGGCTAAATGGTAGGGGAACCCTGGAATTTAACCTCTGTGTGGTCATTAGCAGGATAATAGATATGAAATTCCTGGGTTCCCCTGCCATTCAGCCAGAACTGAAGAAGCTTCTTGGATGATAGAATTGAAACGTCTTCAAGAATCATCATCTGGGAACCATGAATGTCCATAACATCAGCTATACATTGAATGGTTTCACTGTAACTGTTGGAATATACAGTTAGAAAAACACTACAAGTTTTCAGCTATACTGCCTACATACAAGAGCAACCAGCTCTTGTATGATTCCTCCGTACCGTCGATCTCCAGCCCGTTTCAAGCACCGCAGACCAAGATAATCAAATATTGAAGCTGATGTTGCTCCAAAACCTTTTTTTTTTTATTAATGTTTGTTCACTGCTGGTGAAGGAGGTATGTATATAAATCAGGGAACTTAGATAGCACTTCAATCTGCTCCTGCACTGTTTTCCCCCTCATTGCGGTTGCGGTTGCCATGGTCACGCGGTGGAGCCACGATGACAAGTTTTTAAAAGGTTGACCGTCATCAACTCAGACAGCGGTGGCAAATAAGCGTGTGCGTGTTCACAAGAGCAGCCCTCTCTCTCCTCGCCACGGCTGCTATCAGCTTTACATTAGCAACAACGGAGGAAGCACACTGTCTGAATATACCGTTATTTATGTAGTAAACTATTTAGCATGGTAACTGATTACTAGCATGGGGCTTCAAGTCTGGTATTTCTTTTTCAAACTTGTCATACTTTTTGTACCCAGGACAATTAAGCTTTGAATTATTTCATTGCATCTGTCAACATTATATTTTGATCCATCTCAAATTCAGAGTTATACTCCTAGAACCCTTCCTTCTCTCACACCCGGAGAGTCTTGAGACCTCCTGTGTAATTAAGAGTCCAATCCCACTCAGCATCTCCTAGAGCCCTGCTGTGTGTGAAACTCTATTAGACATCACCATGACAGATGTCTTTGTAAATTCAAACCCATTATCCATCACGGGGCGCTGCTGGTGTCTGGAGAAACAGCTTCCTTGTTGCTCCGAAGCAATCACTTTAGTATCTCGCAGCAGGTCTGCAGGTCAAACTGCTGAGAAGTAACATTACAGTTTGTGCTGAGACTGTCTGATGTAGACGTTTCAACTTCAGTACACTTTTTTTTATCAATTCTCCTCAAGGTTTCCTGACAAACGGTCCGTGACGATATCGCTGCCCCGGCCGGAAAACTGTCGATGGAAATGAACCAAAAAGTAGAATAAACATTTACTTTATTTTCACTCCTTTTAAATGGCTTTCACATTGTGAGATATCATGAATATGTAATGTTTAACTCATTCCAGGAGTAATTTGATGCTCATTTATTGAGAAACATCTCTTGGAGAAAGACTTATTTTCTGTCAACAGTGACTTGGAGCATTAGATAGAATATGACTTTTTCCATATTTAACCCTAACTTTTAATATTTTCCAAATGTTAAGTGGTTTCATGCCTCCACGCCAGCGACAGCTGTGGCCGGAGATATTCTGTTTTTGGACGGCCTGTCCGTCCATCTGTCCAAATTCTTGTGACATGATATCTCAGGAACGCCTAGTGGGAATTTCTTCAAATTCTTCAAACACCCATTTGGACTCAAAGACGAATTGATTTGATTTTTGTGGTCAAAGGTCGAAGGTCACTGTGACCTTACATCCGCCCCATCCTCGTGAACGTGATATCTTAGGAGTGTGAGGCCCACCATGCAACTCCCATACTGCAAACCAGCCTCAGATTAGCACCACAGACAGCAGCGAGAGCGCCACAATTAAAGCAGCCTCAGATCAGCACCACGGACAGCAGCCAGTAAATATCACAATATTAAATGTGCGATTTCTAATGTTTGACAATTTAGGAAATGTGTTTTTTGGCTTTCTTGCCAAAAGTTAGATGAGAAAATTGATATTATTTGTCTGCAAAAGTGTGTAGCTTAAGATAACCAAGTTTTCATCCTTTTAAACCAAAAAGTCTTGCAGAAGTCTCTTTTCCTCAGTGTCGTATGTTTGACTGCACCACCCGGCCATCAAATGACAAAGCACTGTGTGTTTGCGAACATCACAGATCATCTGCCACTTTTCAGAGTCGAGCACTACACTCAATAGATATAAAAGAGTTTTGACTACACTGTTGTCAGGGCAACGAAACAAAGCGGGAATTAGCATACAAACCACTGCACATGTTTGCACATGTCGACGGAGACAACAAGAGAGCGAGAAAGAGATGGACACTTGACATGTCGGCACACAAACACTCGCTTCCTCTCCGATATTATTTGCCGTGGAGTAGATTATATTAGCCACCTGTTGCTGCCTGGCATTTTGACAGTACAACTTCTCATATAAACCACCACAGTCATATCACCTGGCCCCGTGATGAGAATTAAGGAGATTATTTCTAAAGATCAATCACACAGTCTGTTGCTGTTTTTACACAGCCCCCCCCCCCCCCTCTTTAAAAGGCAGCTCCGTGTCACTCTGAGCTCCTTGTTCTATTTGCACACGGTGAATCAAAAGTAGCTGATCAAACAACAGATGTCACACAATGTTAATTTGGGTTGGTGCATTGACTGTGACACCAGGCCTGTGGGATAATCTGTAAGTCTGGCAACAGACAAACACAACATTCATAGGCATACATGATCACACATGTGCTCTTTCCCTCTAATTATATATCCATAAGTATTCTGCATACGTGGCGGAAGGCTATTAGACTCTCAGGTCTTTGAAGGGAGATGACAGGTGGAGTAATTGTGGCGACTCTACTTCCAGACAGCTCTCCCTGGCTGTGCCGAGGGACTGCTGCATTACGACTCCGACTGTAGGCTTATTATTCCTGCTGGGCGAATGCACAGCCCACTCCGCCGGCGTCCCAGTGGGACTAATTTACCACAGTGTCATTTACAAGCCCGGCTCCCCCCCCACTCCCCGTCCCCCACAGACGCCGCAGCAGCCGGCTCTAACCAGCTTATGGCGGAGGCGTCTGTGTGCTCCGCCACTGAGCCGACCGGATCGATGATTGATTGGCGGATTGATTGATTATGATTCATGTGTTTGCCCACTGCATTTCAGGCCGAGTGTGTCTGCGATAGCTGGCAGCTCATTTGTTAACATTAGAGGCTGCGTCAGGGTAAAGCTACTTTGCATTTTAAGCGGATAGCTGTTGCCAGCTCATATCAGCAGTGACTGCTTGGTGCTCACATGTTATGTCACCAAATGCAGTGTTGGTGGGCCGCTGGCCACTTTTAAAAACATGGTTTTCTTTAAAGGTCCCATATTAGGCTCATTTTCAGGTTAATACTTGTATTTTGTGTTTCTACTAGAACATGTTTACATACTGTAATGTTAAAAAAAAATGTTTCCTCATACTGTCGGCCTGAATATGCCTGTATTTACCCTCTGTCTGAAACGCTCTGTTTTAGCACATTTTGCAACAAAATTGCGTTGCGAGGCAACAGCTTGGGTCCATGTGTACTTCCTGTCAGCTAATGACATTCACATACACTGCAATCAGGAATAAACTGGTACACATTTAGAATCTTTAAATCTGTGTAAAGGGTCTAAATATTGTATATTTGTGACATCACAAATGGACAGAAATCCTGACGGCTTGTTTCAAATGCAGAGTTTCTGAATACGGGCTGTGTGTATTTCCCCGTGGATTGAACGTTTCGATACTTTCACAGTATTTACTTTATAATATAAAAGACATGGAAATCTCACTTTTTTATAATATGGGATCTTTAAATCATGTAAACCAGCAGCAGTTCCAAATCCAACAAGTCCACTCCAGCTCACTGATGAGAGTTTGAGACTCATTTTACACAAATTTTTTTCACAAATTCAGGTGGAGATATTTGCTATCTTTAACAATGATGGCATCTCTAACATTGCATTGCCGGAGTTTATAACACTGTTTTGTGGATTTGAATAATGCTTGACTTTATACAAATGGATCAACCAGTTGGTTCTGCAGATGGACGGTGTTGAGTGGATGGAGAATGACGATTTTGCCTTGTGTGTGTTTATTTTGAAAATCTGGATAAATGTGAATATTAATACATCAATATGAAACATGTCCAACCTAAACAGAAGTGCTTTCACCAGTTTATGCATCTTTCTGTTGAACTCTATGCATCCATGCAACCTCTAATTTTGCTCATCCATCCATCCATTCATTTTCTTTCCTCTTAATTTAAAAAAAAAACAATTACACAATTTAACATAATATGCTATTTCACATTTCCCACACACAGTTTATCACAGGTGATAATTTGACTTAGCTCAGTTCCCCTTCAGTTTGGGTAGTTATGCTTTGACCTCATTGTTCAGCTGCTTCCCTGTTGGGTAATCCTCTCAGGAAGATGCTTGAGATGGCGGCTGGTGGGCACTGAGGTGTTTAATATAAAGTTTGTTTTGACAGGGCCAAGTGTCAAATTCACGCTGTAGAAGGTAATCCACGTCGTTCACGGTGACCACTTTCTTCTTTAAAGGCAAGCAATAATGTAGTACTGACGGCTAGCGTTTTGTCGGAGAAGCCAATATTTCAATTCAACAATATCGGGAATAACTTCTGCCAACTTCAAGCAAATGAAACGGTACTTGGCAAATCCAATCGCAGCAGGACAACAGGTAATGAGTCCTGCTAGGCATCAGATTTTTGCCATCATCCACTTTGATTGTCAAAGGCTTTGGGCATGTGTATCGTTGTTTTCCTTCACTCTGGGAACTTGACATTTTGAGTGCGTGGCTATCCCCGCATAGCACTGAAACAAGTCAAAAACACTTGATCCTGTGTGTGCTATTAATAGACTATTGTCCCACAATGTGAAGTACAAAATAAAATGAGGAGCAGCTAAGAACTAGAAAAACACATTGTGAATGTTGGCGACCAAGCTCAAAGAACACCTCCGAACAAAAGCAAATACCTCTCATAATCTGCAGCGGTTTCAACTGTGTGTCTCAGTGTAAGTCTGGTTCCAACAGAACTGTCCTGTTACTTTTTGTATACTAACTGAACTTATATAACACACGCTGTATACAATTAGTGTGCAGGAGGATGGAGCTGGGACATACTGTAGCAGGTTATGTGTCTGTCTACCACATGGATGTATTAAAGAGAATTGGATCCAGCATTGGAGGCGGGGCCACGGTCATTCCTGTGAGAGTTGCTCATTGGCGCATGAAGCCTAAATGGCTCGACTTCCGTCTGGAAAACTACCCGGATCTTGGCGGAGTAGCGTCCGAGATGATTGGCGAAGTAGCGTTCAGTTTTATTTTCACTGTACAAACGTAGTAGTTTAAATCCCAACCGTGCCTAAACTTAATATGACGCCAGGGTGTGTGATAAAGTGGCAGTATGTGACGAGTCAGGGTGAGAACGTGTTGGACAAACACAAAAACGGTTTTCTTTCATGAGCATTTCATTAACCTCAGCACGACGATCCAAGCAGGAGTGTAATGACATGCTTTGATGGCAGGGCCCTCACTTTAATTGCCTCACAAAGAATTTTTTAAGGCCACTTTTGGCTCTTTGTATTACCCCCCTCCATCACACCTGTTCAGGAGAGACACTGTTAGAGACAGCCCACCTGCATCTCTATCTTCTCTTCCTCCGACAACTCATTTCACGGAAATTATTCATGAACCTGCCGGATGTACACTCATCACTCCTTCAGAATATAATCTTGTTGTAAAAGGACTATAAATTAATTTCTAGATGGGCACTATGGAGTAGCAAAGTTTGAATAGTAATTTCTATGGAGTGTTCAGTTTCACAGAAACACCGTATTGTCATGTTTCTTTGAAGCTTCTGATTTGATGCCAGAATTATTCTACTCAAGTGAGGACCGGTGCCAGGTTTTACTTTCAAATCTAGTTGCAGTGATGGGTTTCATGCATGGATGAAAATATTCATGTGCAAGGTATATGTACTCTGCATTGATGCTGCTTAAATGTTGAGTAGTGCTTACCCCTTAATGCAACAGCCAAGAAAGTCAATAGATTCTGATAACTATGAGTATGGAAATGAAGGAATTATCAAACAGAGAGGGGGAAGAAAGAGAGAGGAAGTCTGTGGGTGAGAAGTAATGACCTTTGAATGAATAAGAAGACAAACAGAAGCACAATTAAAGCTGCAAATTGCAATGAACGGGCCATCACACCTTCCCACGCATCGGGGGTACTGGCTGGACGCCGACTGACGTGGCCAGGCACGATGAAACCGGAACTCTGATGAGCGCAATGACACCTGCCACAAGACTACAACAAACGGTTCGTGAGTTATGAAAGGGGGCGAGGCTAACGTCTTGGGGCGGGTCTATGAGTCTATTTTTGCATGTAAATGTCATCAGGACTGGACCCTTATCATGCCTGAGACATTTGGGGCAGATCGAACTATGTACAGTGGAGTTACAACAACTTCCTGTTTCATGGCGAATGGCTCAAAATGGCCGCCACTCCACGGTCAGGTCATTCAGCGTAAACTCCCCATTTGAATAACTTTTCATCCTGAAGGTCTTTCGATGGTCCTTACCAAATTTCAAGGCGATTTGATGAAATGTGTAGGAGTTCGGTAAAGTACATGGCCTATAAAAACGCTAAAAATGGGCGAAGAGCGCATATTCAATTAAAAATGGCTGACTTCCTGTTGCGTTTTGGGCACACCTCCCAGAGGCTTTTTTGTGCAACTTTACATGTTACATCTGCCTGCCAAATTTCATACATGTAGGTGAAACCGGAGCAATGGGCCCAATTTTTCCAACTTTCTAGGGGCAGTAGCGAGTCATTTTGCAACACCCAAGCCCGAGACCCTTAAAATATAACATTTTTCACCATGTCTGATAAGTTTGCCAAGTTTCACAACTTTGAGCATGTTAAGCCCTCAAAAATGCAATTCATTTGCATGAAAAAGAAAAAAAAGAATAATCCTTACAGTTTCAATAGCTGGCCCGATGTTGTCGGTGCTCTGGCTCTAATAATGAAAAAATACAATATTGCTCTTGGGGGGGGGGGGAAGAGGTAAGAAGATGACAAATCAGGACCTGTTGGATCCCCTACACACACACACTATGTGATAACAGTGATCCTACGGGTTCATGACATGTCACACCGTTCAACATGTGTCTGAATGATATCTGTGTGATATCACTGTTGACGGCTGTCAGACTGTGCAGTGAATATCTTCTGAATGCACTACACTGTAAATAGAAAATATATATTTTTATATATGCAAGCAGTTACATCATCAGTTCGCATCGCCCATCTGCATCTCTAACATGTTTGGAAAATGCCGCAAAAACCTCTAAGTAGTGCTGGCACAGTTTTTATTTTTAAAAATATCTTTATTTAAAAAAAAACTCACCTTCATACTAAAACAGCTCAGACCGAAGAAGTCGCTGCTGAAGACTCACCTCTTCTCGCTGGTGTTTGAGTTCATTTTCTGTTGTGCTGCTGCTCTTTTACTGCTGTTATGTTCACATTATGGTTATTGTTTGCTTTGTATTCATTTTTATTATGTACATGTTCAGCACTTTGGCCAACTGCGGTTGTTTTTAAACATGCTATACAAAGCAAGTTTGACTTGACAGATGGATTATGGGATGATTGCAAAAAAAATAAGAAAAAAAAAAATGTATTGTGAGCTGCATGTTACTATTGTAAGACGACATATTTGTAGGTTTGGGTCCAAAAGTCAGGAGGCTGTTTGCCTTTATAATGAATTTTGTTTTGGATTTCACTGAGGGTGAAATGCTGGTTCCCGATGCCTTACCTCGCGTTATTTTTAGGGGGGGAAACTGTGAAGCTGTCAAAGCGGTTGCTGTTGTGAAGGTGTTCTAACACGGATGGTGTTTGACAGATTTGTGAAAAGCCAAATCTGTAATCCAAAGAGCTCTATTATTCTCCAGGTGGAGTCTGACTGTTCAAAGTAAATATGTATTGGGGGTGTTGATTTGAAACATAATGAAAGACATGTAGGGCCTATGTTTTGACATGTCTAATAAGCTGCACTGTCTAGTCGCTGAGACAACAGCCTAAAATATTTTCCAAAATTAAGTATATCTCCGAAATTTAAAAAAACAATATGTGCCCGCTGATAGGAGGTTGCAACAATCCGTGGATCCTTATCAGAAGGGGATTGGGTCTCTTGGCAGCCGGTAGGCGTGGCTGGGCTGGTTTGGTTCTGCCCTTCAGGGGAGCTGAGGGCGACCATGTACCACGATGTCTAAGAGTGGCCCGGCTGTCAACTCGTATATCCATTAGCTGCCTTTTACATATATAAAGTGAGGTGTTCAGGCACACATGAGGGCACATAATAGAGAAGAGGTATGCAGCAGAGCACTGGCTCCTATAATGGAACGTATTCCTTGTCCACACTCCAGTGACTCCAAGAGGGGCTATAAATAAGCAGATATATGCATGTAGGGTAAGTCAGCAGAGATAAGACTTCACTTTCACACCTCTTGACCTGAAAAAAAAGCAGCTCAAAGTCACAAGGTCAAGATGAAGAAGTGCATTTATTGTTTTTGCCGATTGCTCACAGACCATCATTTGTTCTTCCTGTGGTGTCTTTGTGCTAAAGAAAGAACCTGTCAATCAAACAAAAAAAGGGCAGTGTTATGATCTTTCGTCTTATATTTTCTTGAATATTAGTCGGTACAGTAGGGCTCACTGCTCATGCATCTTTCTAGAAGGAGATGGGAGGTGGAAAGAGCTTTGTTTCTGGCTGCTCTTCAACTCAAGACATTGGTTTATTAACAAACTAAAATAGTGTATTGACATCCATATTGATTTATAATATGTCATGCTAAAAAAAAAAATTAATATATCATCACACAGTGACGTACACTCAGTGTCAGTGCTACCGTGGCTGTGTGTCAGAACTGCAGAAAAGAGAGGTTTCGTGTGGAAACAAACCTGCAATAATGACTCAAGAAACAAACTCTTCACTTGAGTATTAGGACCAAGTCTTAAAGGTCCCATATTGTTAAAAGTGAAATTTTCAGGTCTTTTACATTATAAAACAGGTTTAAGTGCTATATAAATACTGTTAAACTATCAAAACACAGAGAAATACAATCAACCCATATTCAAAAATTGTGCCGTTAGGATTTCTGTCCGTTTGTGATGTCACAAATATACAATATTTAGACCAATACACGGTTTTAAAACAAACATTCTCAACTTGTCCCAGTTTATTTCCTGTTGCAGTGTATGCAAATAACATCAGCTGACAGGAAGTAAACATGGACCTAGCAACGCAATTCCGTTGCAATTCCATTGAGATGCACTAAAACGGAGCGTTTCAGACGGAGGAGGGTGAATACAGGTATATTTAGGCAGACAGTATGAGGAAAATACGTTTTTTTTAACTTTACAGCATGTAAACATGTTCTAGTAGAAACAACATACAAGTATGAACCTGAAAATGAGCATGATAAGGGACCTTTAAATTGTGCTAAATACTGTGTGATACAGCATATCTACTTTCCCTCTGTGACATTTTCTCTGAGTGTATGTGATAAAGCCACATTTGACTGAGGTTGTAGATGTCCTCTAGTCTGAGCTCAGGCTGATCTTGTGGTTTATTCCCTACGTTAGCTGAGGATGATGCCAAAACAGCAGAGGTGACCGTGAGGCTAAAGGAAGCCCGGCTGCCAAGTGTTTTATTTTGATAGATAAATAAAAGATGTCATGAGCATCTTAAACATTTATCCTCCGCTGCCCTGGCCAGTCAAAGGGGATATAAAGCGCCAACAGTAGGTTGGAGTCATCTGACTGCAGGCCTGCTCACTCTTAAATAACAGCATATCAGGATAAATATGCTGCTAGTTTAAGGGGGGATTTGGAGGAGCACAAAACCTCAGCTCAAGTCTCCAAAACTCTTAACACATTTTCTGGCTTTACACCCAATTTACATTTTGCCACACTCTGCACACAGTTCTCCACATAAGACACAGAAATCTGATATAAAATCGTGTCTCCACGAATGTTTTTGCTGTGTTTATGCACGATAATCTGTTTTAGAACATGTTCTGTTCAGGTTTTCAGTGCAAAAAAGCAACCGCTGAAAATGCCTTGATGTACTCACTGATTTTCACAATGTGGAGAGAAATAAATATTGCCATCAGTGTGCAGAACAACACAGTCTCTTGTGTGTTGTGTTTGGTCAATATATCCATGCACTTTACCCAGACTATATAATTAGAAAAAAAGTGTTTTAGATTGAGCACAGCAGTGTTTAACTGGTTCAAATGGAATCAGATCCTATGAGCCATGTGTGTGCAACATGGGGACAAACTTTTTTCAACACAACACAAAATTAAAGTTCCTCATAGTAGCTTTAACTTCATCAGAGCCCTGAAGCTGCTGCTGTATGGTTGACAAAAAAAACACACACACCTTAACCCAGGGTCTGTAAATAACTTGTTAAAACACTACACACGATTAACACAACCACACACGAAAGTAGCAGAACTTGCAAAATTAAACAATTCATTCTGTGATTATTCAGAGGGATCATGAGAGATGTGGGCTGCAGGTTTCTCTCTCTTCCTTGCTCATCACCTGGTGATCACCCTCAGCTGTTGATAATCAGCCTGGCTGGGAGGCTGTAGAAGCAGGTCGGCTGCTCAGTTGGTTGTGTGTCTGCAGAGGGTCAACACCTTCAGTTGGCTCTCTGGGTTTATGTTGTGTGTTTTGTTGGGTTTTGATTTTGCACATATTTTGCCAGCCTCTACTTCTCTTTTGTGAATGCCTTACAGAATGTCAAAGCAGCATTATATCTTATATCTTTGAGACCTCTTTCCATCTCTGAGGCACGCGTGAATAATTCACACAATACGATGTTGTTCCACTGTTCTACATGAGACTCCAGGTGTCTTGAGGATCCTTCAGCTTTAACCAGGATTTGCTGCTGCTTCGACCTTTGCTGCGACTGCAGAGCTGGGAGGGAATTACCATGTCTTAACTAGCCGATGGAGCAGCTAGTGGATCAATGAGACTTCCACCGAGGGGGATAGGGGTCACAAGTCAGCACAGACCCCCCCTCCACCCACAACCCAATCCACAGCATCATCCCAATCCCATCACCACGCCGTCTTAAAAAACGACCCCGTCAACATCTTAGAGGTCATCATGCTAACCTCTTTACACTGTCTGACACTCCAACTTCTTCAACCCCCACCTTCAACCACCCCCCCCAGCCTCTCAGTCGAGGGCCCAATTAAAACACTTGCTCTGCTTTGTCGCTGTCAAGAAATTGCAGACGCTCCGAGGCTCGATTCCTTCTAGTAAAACACGCTCGACTGGGGCCCGCCGCCAAAAACGTTCGCAAAGCTGCTGAAACATGGATACTGCCATCCATTATTAAGCAAAAAGGTGAATATTTCACATACGCTGGGAATACAGGTCAGGTCCTCTGGATGTTTGCAGGATAAATATTTAAAGATCAATATTTTATGGTGTGAAAGAGAGCGGAGAGGCCTTGGGGGAAATAGCGGGGAAGTACGGATGAAACTGCAAATAGTGACTTAGAGGGGAATCAGAAGGACCTTAGTTTCACTGTAAAGTATATTCTGGAGCGGAGGCTGAGGTGTGTTCTGCTTCTGAATTAAAGATCTTTAACGTTGGAGAGAAAGCAGCACGGATTGAGGCTTTTGCAGCCTAGTTTTCCAAAAGGAAGCATTACCTCCATGTATTATTGATGGTTAGTCTTTACAAAGCAACCTAATGAAACCGAGGTGTGAACCCGCCGGAGACTGAAAGAAGGGATAAAGTGTCTCCTCGCCTTGTTTGGCTTTGTCTCATGGTCGTGCGTCACTTGATATTGGCCAGGTGTTGAGAGCTTTCGTGGTCGTGCAGATCCTCACCTTCAAACTTAATTAGAAATCAAATTGATTGGATGAAGAGCAGATGTACTCCTCTGGCTGGAGGTAATCTGAGCGGACACAGTATTTGCAGGGTTATTTGTTCAGTGTTTCACTCTGTCGCAGATGCTTTAATCCACTTCCCCCTTTTAATTTCACATGAAAAAGCGTCTGTTGTTTAGGACTGTTTGTTTGCGTGGTGGGTGTTGATTTTGGGGATTATTTCTGTGGAGGTGGGTGCAGTGTACTCGGGGTGCTGTTGAGCTGCTGTTAAACACTAGGGTGCACACAGAAGCATGCACACCTTTTACTACCTAGTGCAGTCATTATTGGCCTCGATTTGACCACGGGAATGTGAGCGACAGCTGACTTTACCGCACGTTAGCGCAATACGATAACGTTACCTGCAGAGTTAGTCATGTCTACCTGTGTGAAACCCAAAGTGTTTCCATATTTTGGATTTAAAATGTGAGGGTGCTGGTCAAACCCCCACGGATATCAGATCATCTGACGTTTTCTGCTTTCTCGCTTCGGGTTTTTTTTTCTTTCTTGATATGACGTCACCTTACTCATACATTACAACAATAACGGCGGTCACTTCCTTCTCCTATATCTCTGCATCTCCTGTCCACACTGACTCTGTAGAGATCTCTTCCTAAACCAATTCAATGAAAGTGAGGTGGGATAAAAATCTGCAGTCCTCGTTTTATGCAAACATTTGTTCTAAACTTAAAGTTGACACTTCAGTCAAAGTCCTTTTCCTACCAGTTGCAGTCCTTATAGTACCAGTTGCAGTCCTTTTACTACCAGTTGCAGTCCTTATAGTACCAGTTGCAGTCCTTTTTAGTACCACTTGCAGTCCTTTTTAGTACTAGTTGATGTCCTTTTAGTACCAGTTGCAGCCCTTATAGTATCAGTTGCAGCCCTTTTAGTACCAGTTGCTGTACTTATACTACCAGTTGCAGTCCTTATTCTACCAGTTGCAGCCCTTATACTACCAGTTGCAGTCCTTTTAGTACCAGTTGCAGCCCTTATACTACAAGTCGCAGTCCTTATACTACCAGTCGCAGCCCTTTTACTACCAGTTGCAGTCCTTATACTACCAGTTGCAGCCCTTTCAGTACCAGTTGCAGCCCTTTCAGTACCAGTTGCAGCCCTTTCAGTACCAGTTGCAGCCCTTTCACTACCAGTTGCAGACCTTTCAGTACCAGTTGCAGTCCTTTTACTACCAGTTGCAGCCCTTTCAGTACCAGTTGCAGCCCTTTTACTACCAGTTGCAGTCCTTTTAATAAATTCCCTCTTTGTGTTGCCACAGACAGTATTTCCTCGCTGAGCCGTGGCAGAGGGTGAGTAATAAAACGTGTGATTTTGGTACTAAAGGACTGACTTTGGAAGATGCCCACTTGATTTGTCCAACCCAGACTGCTGAAGCCTCATATTAGCCCACGCTGAACTTTGAAAAGAGAATATTGCACTGGACTGTGGCTTTTGTCACATTATCACATCCACTGAATTTGTTTTAAAGAAGGGATCTTGCAGCCAAAAAAGTGTGTATTGTGCAAAATTATTAACATAGCATATACAGTATTTATCATTAGCAAAATCCATTAAATAGATTACAGGTTGTCTAAAGTAGAGCATCTATAGTGGAACTGTTATTATTCTTGGTCAGACTCAGTCAACATAATGAATAAAGTCAGGGACATTCACTGTAGGGTGTTAATGATCATACATTTACAGTGGAAATGTTTCTATAGTAAATGCAAAGCAGCCTCTGGAATGATGAAAACTATCGCGTCGGGGGCTGAGACGATCCAGCCGCTGAATCACAGAGCAGGAGAGAGTTGTCATTACGCCGCTGTTAATGCCAGATGGGTTCGGACAGACTGCTTAAAAGCACTCGAAAAGTCATCTATTTTGCAATGCATGAAATAAATGATAGTCGGGCAGATTTTACTGTACATCTGTTTCCAGTTGGAGATGATTATGATGTATAGAGACTCAGGCATTATGGGAAATTGTTACTCTGAAGTCATTATAGAGAAGAAGCCCATTAGCAGAGAGGATGTGTTTGTATAGTCAGTGCAATATATGTCGGACTTGATTTCATGTGAATTATTCATTTATTGCATGTTTCCTTTTTTCCATAGCAGGCCACAATTGTTTAAAGATAATATTGGGAAGCGTCTTGAGATAACTTCTGTTGTGATTTGACGCTATACAAAAATAAATTGATTTGATTTGATTTGATATTGATACTGTTAGGCTACATGTTAGCTTAGCCTAGCACAAAGACTGGAAACATGGACTGTCCAAATTGTCGAAAATCACATACTACATGCACTACATACTCAAAATGTGTATTGTTCAACATACTTTTGTGTGAATAAACAGTATCTTTTCGGAGGCGCTGAACTGTGATTGGAGAGGTGTAACCATGGTAACCCGTTTGTGACCAAACGATGATTTGTGAGTCTGAACTAATTTAAAAAAATATATATTCAATTTAGAAAAGTGAAATCTTATACTTACGTTAGTGACGTTGCAGAGCTGTCCGACATTGTCTGTTATGAGCGTCGTCGCCACTGCCGCATTGCATTGTGGGATATTTATGCCGGTGCAGTGGCCAGCGTTTTTTTTATACTGCAGTATCTCATAGGAAATAGTATGGAGTTAATGTAGTTTCGTTCTGAGGTTTCTGATATATTAAAGGTCCCATATTGTGCTCATTTTCAGGCTCATACTTGTATTTTGTGTTTCTACTAGAACATGTTTACATGTTGTAATGTTCAAGAAACACATTATTTTCCTCATGCTGTCTGCCTGAATATACCTTAATTTACCCTCTGTCTGAAACGCTACGTTTTTAGTCTATTTCAATGGAATTGCAACGGAATTACGTTGCTAGGCAACAGTTTGGGTCCATCTTTACTTCCTGTCAGCTGATGTCATTCACATATGCTGCAACAGGAAATAAACTGGGACACATTTAGAATGTTTACATTTAAAACCGTGTAATTTTCTAAATATTGTCTATTTGTGACATCACAAATGGACAAAAATCCTAACTTCTTGTTTCAAACGCACAATTTCTGAATACGGGCTGTGTGTATTTCTCCGTATATTGAGCGTTTTGATAGTTTAACAGTATTTATAAAACACTTAAACGTGCTTTATAATATGAAAGACATGAAAATCTCACTTTTTACAATATGGGACCTTTAAGCTTTTTGTACCAATTACACTTACGTGTTAATTATCGAGGTGCTGGTAGGTATTTTGTCATCTTAGGACTGAGCCTGGCTAGATGTTTCCCCCCCGCTCCCAATCTTTATGCTAAGCTAGCCAGCTGCTGAGAGACAGGAGAGTGGTATCCATCCTCTTAGCTAACGCTGCACCAGAAAGTGGATAATGTCAAACTATTCTAAATTATAAACAAACAAAATATGCAGCATTGGTTGTATGGAAAGAAAATAACAGGATCAACCCAATATGAGTGAATAACAGGTAAGTAAAGCCCCTATAGATGTCGGTCTCGGTGGAGGCATAATGAGATTCCAGCAGCAGAGGCCGGCCTGTCAGAATCAGGTGGATAGTGATGGGAAATCATAAGGCTCATTTAGCCCTGCTGGTCCTGTGACACTAAAGGACCCTCATTTACATGTCACAAGGTGATCCTGAGCTCTCTATTGACCGGCCCGGGCCGAACTACTGATGTGTATAAATTGCATCTGTAACAGGTATGGACATTTGATTTCAGGCTTGGTTACGGGACTGAATATGTGAGCGCTAATGTGCGGGCCGGTCGATGGCAGATTCATTTAGAAAGGGGTCTCTTCCTATTGTACAGTCGAAATGAGTCCCTTTTCATTCCGTCCGCTCAACTTGAAAGTCGGCTAAATATGGGAGAGAGTGAAATCTAAAAGGTGACTGTGTGAGTGGCATACACATCAGGACGGATTAGAAGGACGGCGATGTTCTGACAGGCTTCTTTGCACAGGTGTATGGGATCATTAAAGGCTCAGACGTACTTCATCATAGGAGTTTTTTTATTATTATTTTAATGAAATTGTTTTATATATGTGACTATATCCTTTGGCTTCATTGTCCACTCAAGATCCCTCCGAGGAACGCTGCAGAAAGTCTGACAGGGACTAAATACACTGCTGTCTCTCAGTCACATTTAACAGGTATTTATGAAGCTTCCTACATGCACTTTGAGT
This sequence comes from Sebastes fasciatus, assembly GCF_043250625.1. Lineage (NCBI taxonomy): Eukaryota > Metazoa > Chordata > Actinopteri > Perciformes > Sebastidae > Sebastes > Sebastes fasciatus. Next base: position 14,363,914 of record NC_133818.1, on the reverse strand, counting down.
AAGGGAAAGTTCAACACTGAGATTGAAAAATAGCATTCAGAAGTGTCAAATGAAACGATGATGTGACAAACTCCTTTGGCTCAGATAAAAAATATATATTTTTGGGGAGAAAACAATAATGAGTCCAGCCAGTATGCCTCATATAATGCTTGGCGAGGGTCTTATGGCACTGCAGGCTGGTCTCATACACTGTTCATGGCCATACCTATGAGAAGTAATGCACTGCAATTTGCATATAATTGTATGTAATCCACATAATTGTCAACCAGGAAATATAAAGGGCGGCGAAGGTCACATACCGAGGAGGTCGGGGTGGTCGAAAAATACCGGACTTTCACCCAGGAGACCGGCGCTAGTGTCCCATGTGACACCAGAAGTCAACGTTGATGTATTCATCACGTGACTTCTGTACTTAAAGGCAGGGTTGACAATGTTCTCCACTTATCCGCTATTTGTTATATTGGTTGAAATGGTCTTTACACCCCGACAGCAATCCATTACTTATGAGCTTTGAGAAAGGAACGGAAAAGAGCCGTCATCTGTAGCTGCTGTGATCCTGTAAAAACGTCTACCAATCACTGCCTCGCGGTCCGCTTGGAAAGAACCAATCAGATGCCTTCCTGCTCATACTCTACCCTTGGCTACCCTTAACCCTAACCCTAACCCCCAACCTTAAACCGACCCTATCTTTAAGTAACGCCACTTCCGGTGTTACTTAACCTAACTACGTAGTTTTGTTGCCTAAACCTAAGCAAGTTGTTTCCTGTGAAGATGGATGTTTATTTTGAAAAGACTGTATGCATGTAACAAGCGGAAATTGACATGTGTTGCTGGACATTTGTAGGAAAAGGAACAAAAAAGGAGAACTTTTTCGTAAGATATTGTCTGAACCTTTGTATAAGGATACGTTGCACATAGATGCCCCTAGATAAAACATTATAAAGTGCCCTTCCAGTGGAGAAAACAAGATGCAGTGCCATAAAGGCTGCCCTACATACTAGAAAACTTTATGCACGCCGGTGCCCTTTGTATTTTTTCACCCATGCCCCTCAGACAGTCTGAGTCCGCCACTGCACCATGGGCTCCTGATGGAGCGAAAATAATGAACCATTAAAGTCAGGGGGAAACCATATCATTGTTGTCGGTGCACATTTCAGTGTTTGCATGTGATTAATTTGAATAAGAGGGTCTGTTCTTTCATCGTTCTTGGGAGGATAGTTTCCCCAAGTTAAAAAAAAAAAGAACATGCTGCTTTAACTTCAAGCAGAACTAAATATGTACCACCTTGGAAATTTAAGACTCATTTCCTACTGAGATGCTTGATAAATATGAGTGCATTGATCATCTTCACACCACACCTGTGAGTCATTATCTCTTTCACTGTAGGATGTATGATGTGTTATTGAGCTGCTTTCCTCGGCTGTGTGTTTAAAAAAGCAAAGCAGGAGGAGAGAAAAGGAGTCGGGAGGGAGAGAAAGAGAGGCAGCGGTAATTCCTTCACAGCATCCAGCCTCTCTGCCACGGATGACCCCCCGAGTATTGGTCCTGGCAGCCAGCTACAATTATCATTCAGCAGGAGTGAAGGACTCTGTTTGATATCTGCCAAGGTAATTTAGTGGGAAAGATTGAACAGAGCTTTTCCTTTTTTCCCCTCAGATTGTGACTGACCCCTCTGCATATGGAGTGCGGATGCCTCCAGGAGGAGCAGCAGCATCCCACTTTGTCCTGGCTACACAATACATTCAAAAGAAGAGAGAAAAAATCTCTGACAACTATTTACCCGACTGTTACTTTGGCATGAAAACAACAACACCTTTTTTTGGCAGTGTCGTCGTGATATAACGGTTTGCTATGTGCTGCTTCCGTTAAAGGTTTTTATAAACAGAGACATATCATTTGGGTTTGGGGAAATAATTTCCTGGGCGCATCTCTATCATGCTAATCATCCGCCGCCTGTGATCAGCACCCATAGTGCTACTGTTGCACCTTCTACTGATGCACATTAATCATTTCCGCATCACTCGCTCTGACCGCCGCTGCCTCTGAAAATGACAGTGGAGAGCCCCACATTGCAGAGATGCAACTAAATTCTCCTTCAACGTCTGTTGCACCTAAATGATATTTCATGAGCTATGAATAATTCAGTCGCAATTATGCCTTTTTTAAAGAAGTTGTTTAGAAATCAAGCACGTCCTCTGTAAACAAATCGGAGAGACTTTGTATCACAGGAGCATTAGCAAGTTAGCGAGTCCGCGCTATTCTTTTGACAGTATTTTGTAAAAAAAAAAAAGCCTAATCTTTGCACAAAAGCTTGTGGTCCTTTAAAGATTATAGCATCCTCTGTTCAAGAATTAACTATGAAGTTTTAGACATGTTTAAAAGATTTGGGCTGAATTGCTGCAAATTAACTAATTCACACCCCGGGCTTTTATGAATATTGTGGATGAAATCTCTTTTATCTTCCTCAGTTTCCACAATGAAGAAAAAGAACTGTGTCTACGTTCGGTGGCTTATTAAAACAAAAACAGAAAAACTATTTTGCACACTGTGAAAGGGTGTTGTGAATGGACTGGTGTGTAAAGTGAGAAGTGCTGACCAGAAGAACTCTTTAGGCTTGCTGGGGAAAAAAAAAAAAAAAAAACCCAAGGAGAGCCGGCGATAACAAGGTCAGCCATCATGCCAGGGGCAGCGCGCTGTGAAAGAGGCCTAATATTGTGTTTGCCGCACTCAGTACGGCTAAATCACTTCAGAGCGAGCCGGAATTGGTTGTCAGTGCCACTTTTTTACCCAGTAATGTCATTATTTAGTGGTATTATTAGATAACATTAACCAGTGGGCTGTAACCCGGCACAGCAGCGAGACCCCGGGGCTGGAGGTAAACTAGATCCCTCTAACAGGAGTTCACACACACACCAGCGTTATCTCTACATGTCGAGACATATTCAAACTTAATTTATTTATTTTGTATCAGCAGCTAAAGATAGCAAAGGAATCTGTGGATGGACACCCAAAGTATGACAAAATACTATGAAATAAGTAAAAAATATTGAGCAAAATGACAATTAGGGTTGCAGCTGTATACCGGTTGCATAGCATGGTATGAAATTTGATGGTTGCATGTAAATTTGCTCATCTATTCTACGGTATTGAAAAAAACGCTGATATCACCAATCTCCATCATCCTCCGCCAAAAAATTAATTAAAAACAGCAGCGTGAGATTTCTTTGGATCAGGGTTAGGCCCGCCAGGCCTAAGCATCAGGGATATGTTTTTCTTTTAAATGTATTTTTAAGATGTTTTGAAACTAAAATGTGTAATACAACTACGGTAGATCGTGTGCATAACAAAAGAGAGAGAGAGACGGCGTGTGTGCAACATTACAGCTGAACGTAGCAGTGCAGTGCAGTTTATTGCTACAACTCCTCAGACCCGGGCCAAGTTCCTGTGTCTTGCTTGCCACCTGCTGGTTAAAGCGAAGGGGGTTAGCTCCAAAGTTAGCGACAACCTTTAACCTCATTCTAATGCACAGTATGTTCCAAACTCGTATATACGTTCACCAGAATATGTCTACATGCACAATAGTGTTCAGATGAACTGTTTGTGTGGGACAAAGACTTATTTAAAGGTCCCATATCGTGCTCATTTTCAGGTTCATACTTGTATTTGTGTTTCTTGTAGAACATGTTTACATGCTTTAATGTTTAAAAAAAAACTTTATTTTCCTCATAATGACAGCTTGGATATACCTGTATTCACCCTCTCCGACTGAAACGCTCCGTTTTAGTGCATTTCAATGGAATTGCAACAGAATTGCGTTGCTAGGCAACAGCTTAGGTCCATGTTTACTTCCTGTCAGTTGATGTCACTCACATACACTGCAACGGGAAATAAACTGGGACACATTTAGAATGTTTACGTTTAAAACCGTGAAATGGTCTAAATATTGTAGATTTGTGACATCACAAATGGACAGAAATCCCGACGGCTTGTTTCAAATGCACAATTTCTGAATACAGGCTGTGTGTGTTTATCCGTGGATTAAGCGTTTCGATACTTTCACAGTATTTATATAGAACTTAAACCTGCTTTATAATATAAAAGCCATGAAAATGTCACGTTTTACAATATGGGACCTTTTTAAAGTTGCATTTAGTGCTCTCATTTGCGTGAAATCAAGGTACTTTATTTCACTTTGATTCTGTGCGTAGAAACATTATTGATGAATCTGTTTAGCTCTTACATAAATCATTGAAGAAATATAGGTGAGTTTATCATTCTGACATGTTGCTGTATCTACTGGACTCTATATGTACATACATCATATACTGTACATGCAGGGGATCTGACATCCATCCAAACACCTCTTCCTGCCTTGGCTGTGCCAACGTGTTAAGAGCAACAGTCGACATGCATAATCAGATAATGCCGCATGCATAATCATCCATTTATACATATCAAGAGAGGTGTCTGTTGCTGCGGGATCATTGCAAAGCGTCAGGCTAATTCTCTGTGGCAAACGGGGTGAAGATTTATGTACACACTCGTCTACTCTTATGGTGTGACAAGGAGAGGGATGACCCAATGCATATCTGCTTCACTTTTAGTGCTTGATAGATGGAGCCGTCCGAACATGACTGTACCCAGCTTAATCCTCGGCAAAGTCTCTGTGAACTTTATATACCTTCTCTATTGACAGTGGTGACTTATTGGAAATGTCGACAATGTCTCCGTCCCCTCTCGAGCGCCCGGTGCTGCTCAGCAGAGGTTCACAATGACCTTTGGCTGTTGCTCGATCAGGTGCGGAAGATTTACGAGGCTGGGGATGTCATTCACATTCTCAAGATTTATAGATATATGTCACATCTGTGGCTCATTTGTTTCTTTTAAAGGCGGGTAGTATTAGCTGTAATTGCATTCAATAAAGCGATAACTTAGATCATGTCTAAAGATCATCCAGTAAAATGATATTGATATGCTTTCTGCTGGGCTGTCCCCAGGGTAATTCACATGTCAGACTCATTGCTCACATTTCACGCTGCGTACAGAGCATGAGCCTCTCGCCTTACTCCTACACAAGTCCCTCCAAAATATGATATCACACGTGTGCTGGAATTACCTTTGCCCTTCAATTGACCCTTTTAAAAATAGATCTACATGTCGTTCCAATGGGGCAACAAACACAAGCAGTCAAACAGGTTGTAAACAGTGTCCATTGTAGAAATCCACCACAGTTTACAGACTGACCTTGTGGTTCAACTTTGAACTAACTTTTCTATAGCCTACATCATTCAGAGCATTAATATACTCTAGCAGCAAACAACTATCGTCTACGTAAAGAAGATTAGATATAGATTATTGTCTATATAGAGTAGTAATGTCTACCTGAGTCTATGACATCCGCTTTAATATATCATCATCAACTAATATCAACATTTAATGGGCAGATTACCTTTAAATTTACTGAGCACATACACTGATCAGCCATCACATTAAGACCACTGACAGGTGAAGTAAATAACATTGATTATCTCGTTACCATGGCACCTGGCGGTGGGGGGGGATATATTAGACAGCAAGTGAACATTTTGAACTTTGTGTTGGAAGCAGGAAAAAATGGGCCAGCGTAAGAATGTGAGTGACTTTGACAAGGGCCAAATAGTGCTAACTAGACGACCGGGTCAGAGCATCTCCAGAACTGCAGCTCTTGTGGGATGTTCCCGGTCTGCAGTGGTCAGGACCTACCAGATATGCTCCAAGGAAGGTGAACCGGCGACAGGGTCAGACCTACCTCATTGATGCACATGAGGGAGCGAAGGCTGGCCCGTGTTTTCCGATCCAATAGAAGAGCTACTGGAGCTCAGATTGCTGAAAAAGTTAACGCTGGTTTCGATAGAAAGGTGTCAGAACACACAGTGCATCTCGGTTTGTTGCGTATGAGGCTGCGTAGCCGCAGACCGGTCGGGGTGCCCGGGCTGACCCGCGTCCACCACCAAAAAGCGCCGACAATGGGCATCAGAACTGGACCACAGAGCGATGGAAGAAGGTGGCCCGGTCTGATGAATTCTTTTACATCATGTTGACGGCAACGAGTTGGTGTCGACTCGGCCTCCAAATTCTCCAGATCTCAATCCAATGGAGCATCTGTGGGATGTGCCGGACGAACAAGTCCAATCCACGGAGGCCCCACCTCACAATTTATACAGAACTTAAAGGATCTGCTACTGACGGCTTGGTGCCAGATACTACAGCAGACCTTCAGAGATCTAGTGGAGTCCATGCTTCAACGGGTCAGGGTTGTTTTGGTGGCAAAAAGGGGGACCTACTCAATATTAGGCAGGTGGTCATAATGTTATGGCTGATCGGAGTACATGCTCCTAGTGGATGAGCCTTGTACATTTTGGACAGAAGTAAAACTGACATCCCTGCTCTCCAGGAGATGAACCCTTTTAATTTGGATGACCTTCACTCCACCTTCAGAACAAACTGTATTCTAGCTCAACTACTGGTGAAACTCTAAGAATAGCAAAACGGTCAGGTGGGTGACATGAGCATTACGAATACTGCAACCTATATATTGAAATTTTGGTGGATATGTTCCCCATCATTTGAAGGAGAGTGGCCCATCTGCCCCTTTTACCTGAGCAGTGATGTTCTCACAATGATGTTTAAAAAGAAAAACCATGCATTGCACAGCTGGTCCACGTGCTAAGCAGTGCTTAGCGAACTCCGTTATATCCGGTGCCGCTGCCGTCCCCAACTGTTTAATTAGAACAGCAGATGTGATGTGATCCCCCATGGACTGACAGCTATCAGCCTATGGGAGCGTATGCTGACCGCTGTCTGCTCAGGCCCATCTAGAGGCAATTTCATTTCTCTGGAGCTCATCACCTCAGGCGTAGTTTAAGATAGGAGCTTTCACACATATTAAAGGGCTGACAGAAAACAGGAAATTACTAAATAAAACCTTGAATTATGTTAATTAAAGTGATTGTCCTCCATTCGTCCTCGTTTATAACTTTTGTAAAGGCAGTAAAGTGAATCTTGGAACTATTAAATCAAATATTACGTAATGACTCTGTACATCGAGTGTAGGTGTGGATAGGTTGCTGTAATTCACTTCATCCTTACAAAATCATGCCTCTGTTAAACAATCGGAGCCAGAGAATGGCACTTAAATTTCTGCAAGACAAACATACCTTCAGTGGTTACCTTTTTTTTGTGGTGTAAATCGAATGCAGCTTAGCCTGAGTGATGGACCGCGGCAAGACAAATCTTCGTCCTTTGAAAAGTGCTGACTTTAAGGTAAAAAATGGTAATAGATTCTCAAAGTGAGGGGGACCATTACTGGGGCAGCATGCAAATGATGGGTGAAGAAATAATCTACAAGGTGTTATTGAGCCCTTGGTTTTAAGGAGGAAGAGAAGGCCTCTCCCCCCATTCCCCTGTCGGAGCACCGTAATGTGCGGCTTGTAATTAGATATTGATTTGCTTTGTCGACGAGTATTTCAAACCCGTGTCCTCCTCCCGGAGAGAAGGGGATGCATAAAAGTCTGAATGCATCTTGTTAGGACCAAAATGTAATATCTTCATACAGGTGTGAGATTGCTACAGCGCCGAGAGAATAATTACTTATCTCTAATGGAAATAAAGAGCAACTGGTAATTTTGTCGCAGTGAAGTAATAATTTCAGTGTCCTTGGGAGATACATTCAAATGCATTCAATGCTGTTGTTGGACATATTTCCTAACATTTTAAAACTAAATGTCTTCACCCTTCAGGCTCTGGTTCCCCTCAAGAATAGATTTATAATTCATAACCACTCATTGGTAGATTAAAAGTAAATTGGATGGATTGCATTAAAAATATGACACATTGTGCTGGATGACTGGGTATGGCAGGTGTAATTCTAATTACTTTGATTGCTTGATGATGTACACGAGTGTTTCCCAAACTTTTTTTTCTTCTGGGGACCCACTTTTTAAAAGTGACAAACCATCGTGACCCAATTCCCAATCGGAATTATCTATAAATCGTGAGAAGAGCAAATTTAAATGAAAGTCCCTGACCATTTTACTACCATTTCCGCATCACCTTATCTTGAGTAGGTAAATCAGCCGTCCTGCAGAATGGGGCAATGTTGCATAAAGGTACTATATGTAACTTTCAGAAAATCCTTGTTAATAGTGACACTCGTGGCCGTTAAGTGAACTGCAGATGGCATCCTGTTGCTTGTGTACGCACTCTGTAGGCGCGAGCGATTACCCCGGGCAACGGCCAAAACAGTGACGTGACATTACATTACAATCATATATCACCCTTACTATCTGTAATGTCCAATCTCTATGATGCCAACTAGCTCACCATTTGCAAACTACTTCATCAGCTAACATTACGAAGCAAAACCGTCCCGAGTCCTTCACATAGAAATCAGTCCACAGGCTGTTATGGGCACCCGAGAAAGACGGCGAAAATCTCAGTTTTTACGTTAAATTTCAATCTGTTCACACAGTGGCAATATAAATAAATGAATACATGTAAATTGTTGCATATAGTAACTTTAAATATGAGGGATTACCTCTGTAGACATGTGAATTAGGTAGTTGGAAAATCCCTGTATATGGATGTATTTCTACGGATGGAAATGTCAGTTGGTCCATCAATTTTTTTATGAAATCTCAACAAATACTGGTTGGATTGTCTTGGAAGTTGTGAACAGACATTCGTAGTCCCCAGAGAATGAATCCCAAAGACTTTAGTGATCTCCTGACTTTTCATTTAGAGCCACCGAGAGGCTGACATATTTGTTTTTTGGTGAAATTACTGGATCAAATATAATATATAATATAATTAAAGTTAAAAACAAGATAAATCTACTGGATGGATTGGCACAAACTTTGGTACGCCCATTAATGTTTTTTTAGACATTACATCCTGATGACTTTGGTGATCCCCTAATATTACATTGAGCTCCACCAGCATGTTGATGGTTCCGAGCGATAGCTATTGAACGGATTCCCATTAAATTTGCTTGTACCCAGTGGGAAATATGCTTTTGACACCATTTACTATATGCACCACCTTGACTCTACAGAGGGTAAATTGTCTTTCTAATAAAGGAGTGGAAAGTCCCATTTGGAAAAGGGGTGGAGAGATCCAAAGCCTCTGAGTACATAGAAGACGTTCTTGGGAGTTCACATGATACAGGATAAAGCTCTTTGCCAGCACAGCAGAGACCTGGGATTCAGTTACTGGTAGCAATAATTGGTCATACGTTCCAATAAAACACAATTGGTTGTGTTCGTGGGTTAGGAGCTGGCGGGGGTTGTCGTCGTTATTGCTGAACTTGGGACCCCTATTGGTTGGTCGAGCTGCCTATCCAGTTCATCACTGGCAGGAAAAAAGATGCAGGAATAACCCACAGAATAGCACAGGTCAACTGGTCCAAGGTCTATTGTTTGGGGATCAGGGGCTTCATGGAGGTCAAGGGTAAAAGTGCTTATCTACCATTGTAGAGACTTGAGTTCAGTCACTTGCATTGGTGCTTCCGAAGCACGTAGCGCATCAAACACAGTTGACAGTGTTGGTGAAAGGGAAGACGGTGAGAGATCACGTCCTTGTCGCTGCCGTAGTAATTGGTCGGGGTTCTTGTGTAGATGGGATGTAATTCACACAACATCCTTGTAGTTTGATCTCTTCCCAGACACTGCAACACCATCAGAGGAGACGCATGGCTGTCTACACCCTCTGCAGGCCAGCAGTGGGACAAAAACTGCATTTGAAATTGGGAGAACAAGAGAATACATAACTGCATATCTTCCTTGTAAATATATATCAGTTTTCCTTTTTATTTCTTCCTTTAGTGCTACATCTTGTTCTATTTTATTGTCTGCTGTATTGTTTTATTGTATTTGAGCAATCGTATTTGCAATCCTAAATTAAACAATTTATTGTGAAATTACAATAAAGCTGAATTAAATTAACCTACTTGGATATGCAGTATATCAATGTATACGAGCGTATTTTTGCAGGGTATATACAACACATAAAAACAGCTTAGCAATGGAAGATTTGTCTGATTCTTTGATGGTTTCATGCTAAAATAAACCCCCAAAAAGTGTTTTAAAATGACAATATGTTTAAACAGACACATAATTACAATACAATTTCAACAGTATACCATGAGACTGGCTGTGTTTGTTGGCGCTCCTTTAAATAAAAGGTTTTGTGTCACAGTAAATGTACTCAAGATGTGTTTTGAACAGGCTTTTGTTGAGGCTGTGCTTGGGGTTAGGGTAAGTGTTACTAAATCAATTGAAATCATAAACTGCAGGATCTAAGCAGTAGTTTCTTTCCCTCATTGTGTATTGGAGTTTGATGTTGTTATTCAATATGAATAAGAGATAATTAACGTGAAAAAAAAACAAATGTCTGAAAGAGATGAATCATTCTAAACGGCACTATTATCTGCTTTGTCCCCGCTGATCTGTGTGAACAAGTTTTGCAGATAAAGTTTTGGGGGATAAATAATCCGAGGCCAATATGAAAGAGATGAATATTAAATCTCGGGCTGATCTGGCAGCTCGTGATCAGGTATCCCCCCCTCCCCCTCGTCACACTGCAGTCAGTGCTTGGCTGCTTGTGCTCGTCTGTCAGTTAGTTTGATTGGTCTCTACCTTCTTAAACTGATGTATCTGTCCTAGGAAACGAAACAGACGGCCAGGCTTTACCTGGGTGATTTAGGCAGGCGTTGACTCAGCAACCTGTCCATTCTAATGACTCTCGGCTATAGTGAATGGCTTAAACTAAAGGATTAGAGCCTGACTTCTCTCCATCTTAGCAAATCCAATACACTTCTTTTCAAAATAGTATAGGTAATATGATATTAGAAGTATTTGCTATCTAAGATCTGAGTGTGATATTAGCATCTCAGTGTGTAGCTCAAGATGTTTTAAAGGTCCCATATCGTGCTCATTTTCAGGTTCATACTTCCTTGTTTGTGTTTCTACTAGAACATGTTACATGCTGTTATGTTAAAAAAAAACTTAATTTTCCTCAAACTGTCGGCCTGAATATGCCTGTATTTACCCTCTGTCTGAAACGCTCCGTTTTAGCACATCTCGACGGAATTGCAACAGAATTGCGTTGCTAGGCAACAGCTTGGGTCCATGTGTACTTCCTGTCAGCTGATGACATTCACATACACTGCAACCAGGAATAAACTGGGACACATTTAGAATGTTTGTTTAAATCTGCGTAAAGGGTCTAAATATTGTGTATTTGTGACATCACAAATGGACAGAAATCCTGAGAGCTTGTTTCAAATGCAGAGTTTCTGAATACGGGCTGTATGTATTTCCCTGTGGATTGAGCGTTTCTATACTTTCACAGTATTTTTTGTGAAATAAACAGATGCAGATCATAGCCATGCACCTCTAGAAGATGTAGAGAAGTGTATGTAGCACAAGGTAACATCTAGCTAGGCCCAAGCTAGATGGGATGAGATGTTAGCCAAAAAGAAATTTAATTAAGCTTCTAAACACTCAGAAACCCAATTCACTCAGCAGCTTTTAAATGAATATTATTGGATGATAAACTGCTCTAAATGGCTAGCTCAGGCTACCTTGTCCGACCTGCAAATAGTCCTTCGCCTCACTAGAATGAGTTAAAAAAAAATGCCGTAGGCTACAGTAAATTTATTAAAAGGAGTTAAGCAAATGTGAACCACTTCCTGTGGCTGGTGCATTAGAGGTACTAATCTTCTTGCAGGTCCTTTCTGGTTGCTTGAGGTACTTTGAAGTATTACTTCCACCAAACCATCTATTCTTGTTCACCACCATGTTCTTCTTCTTGTGTCTAACCTTGCTTTTTGTAGCAACTCTCTCATCCTTCCCCACAGCACATCTTGTACTTCAGATCCTTCATCCCTCTTCTCCCTCCCTCCTTCATCTTCTCTGTCTCCCCCCCCCCCAAGCCAGGCTTTTACTTCTCTGTCACCCCTCTGCTCCGTCTGCATCAATACTAAGCCCTTTACGTGATCCTTGTTCTGGTTCAATAATGCTGTGTGCTCTTTGGGGCTGAGGCCCCTCCAGAGTCGCTTCTTGGCAAATAAGATATCGAGGGGACAAATTAAAACGCCACTGTGATTGTCTGTTGCAGTGGGTTCGGGAGGCAGTGATGTACTGCAGGGGGGAGGCTGTGAGACGGCGGCCATACGTGGAGGAAAAAGATCCACATGGAGAGATCTGCTTCCTGCTGCAAATGCCATTTAAGTGCATCATCAATTCCCCCTCATACTCTTAATACTGGACTATAAAGATACATCTTTATCAGCTAAATCATTGAGCTGTGCCATAACAGAAAAGGGCATCCCATCCCTGCCTCACTTGAGTTGTATATCGTATTTAACGGCCTAAATTACACACTGGAGTCTCAACGCAGGAAGTCAAATACGATTGGGCAATTAACCAAAACTGGCATTATGAACCTCTAACTGACCCGTGTTAGTACAGCACATTCTCATCCCAATTCGTGACATACCGTCGCTTTGTCATGCCCCTTGGCGTCACGCCCCTTGGCGGGCTTCATGCCCCTTGGCGGGCTTCATGCCCCTTGGCGGGCGTCATGCCTCTTGGCGGTCGTCATGCCCCTTGGCGTTGGCGGCGTCACGCCCCTTGACATTGGCGGCGTCACGCCCCTTGGCGTCATCACGCCCCTTGGCGTCATCATGCCCCTTGGCGTCATCATGCCCCTTGGCCTTGGCGTCATACCCCTGGGCTTTAGTGACGTCACTTCCCTCGGCGTTGGCGGCGTCACGACCCTTGGCGTCATCACGCCCCTTGGCCTTGGAGTCACGCCACTGGGCCTTAGTGGCGTCACTTCCCTTGGCGTTGGCGTCGACACGCCCCTTGGCGGCGTCACGGCCCTTGGCGTCATCACGCCCCTTGGCCTTGGCGTCACGCCCCTGGGCCTAGGTGGCCCCGGGAAGCACCTTCGCCCCGATCCTTTCCAAGCCGACCTAGAGCCAGTCGCGGCACACCGCCTCGTATGCGGGACTCCCCAGCCTGCCGTGTTTCGCTCACACCCTCCAGCTGGCTGTTAACGAGGGTCTTTTGGCACAGAGAAGTACTCGTGTCGGTACTCGGTTTCGGCGAGTATCCAAATCTAAGTACTTGTACTTGTACTCGGTCTGAAAAAAGTGGTATCGGTGCATCCCGATTTATTAAAAGATCATTTTTGGGGTTAAAATAAGTATTAGTTACTTTGGTTTCACACGGGACACGAACACCAGTCTCCTGGTTGAAAGTTGCGGGCTTACACAGACTTAATTAAACACATTTTTTGATACGTCAAATACAAACGTAATCCGGGAGGAAGTAAGTTCCTTCAAAACATAATTGACAATGCAGTTCGACGAGTCACACTATACTCTTTCTTTCTGTTTTTAACACTAGTTCTGTTTTCATTCACTGTATTAGTTCTTTCTCAGTTTTCCACTTGACTTCCTGCAGATTTTTCCAGAAAAATGTATAAACTGTATATTTTAATTTAAATAGACCATCAAAGACATTTATTTGACAAGCACAAGCTTACAGGATTTCTGGGTAATGAAGTCTTCCAAATCCTAATTGTTAATTCTTTAAGGGTGCTGCCAATATGCAGAGTTATCCTCGCACAGTTTTAAATTAAAACGGCTTTACTTTGGCTCACACTGTCTCCATATTTCTCTGCTAATGGTGCTCAAGCTGTGTGGACTGGAGTGCAAGATGTTAATCACAAACTGTGACAGGATGGTGTGCATCCCACAACACAAAGGTCACCTTTAACTTCTCTCGGGAGGATGTGGATTTGGAACAAATTCAACCTGCTCGAGTCCTACACATCATTTGAGTTATAGCCTCAGACTCGCATGTTAATTTCACGTCACATGTATGAAGAAGACGAAGAAGAATGACTTTATTAATCCCCGGGGGGAAATTAAATTTTTTCACTCCATGTTAATTCACACACACACACACACATACACACACACATGCAGTCTAGGGACCTGATGGGGCAGCCCGTGGTCAGCTACCAGTCCACACTCGTAATTGGTCCATGCGGGACTTGAACCGGCCACCCTCCGTTTCCCAAGCCAAGTCCCCACAGACTGAGCTTCAACCGCCCACTCATTACAAGTTACCCACATTACTTTAAGGGATATCAGCAGGAAAGGAGACATTTGTGCAACATAGTATGTCACAATGGCAGAACTCAACTCAATAATTCAATCAGAATAAGTAGTAGTAGAAGTGCTATGGAGCAATATTTTTATGACTATCTCATGAATATCTCATTTTGTTTGTTTTTTTGTGCACGTGGGCGACACAATAATGCTGATCTAAAGGTGGCAGTGAAGAAACACGGGTCTTTATCTGCTGCTATCTTGTTCTACTACTTCTGTAAAAGAGTTTCTATTTCAGTCAAACATCAAACATCTGTTTCAATAAAGTTACACTATTGTCTTAGGAGGGATGACCGGAGGCAGCGTTGGTGGCTGGGCCGGGCACTTCGACGACGTTGAACCCAGACTCCGGGTCACCATCATCACGGCGGAGCATCACGCCGCAGCGTCGGAAGTGATCCCACCGCTGCTGGCGTCGAATCTAGGGAGTTGACCGGTATTGGCCAGGCAGTACGGAGGTTGCAGAACACCCTGTTCTGCGTGGCGTTCCACACCGGCGGTGAGGCACGATGGACGCTGGCGAGGTTCTTGAAACTCGCTAGCTCATCTCCATCCGTGGAGATGAGCAGTCAGCGGGCAACTTGCCGATTGCTGAAGAGGAAAGGATGCCTGAACGCGAGAACGCTACCTTATATAGTGAGGGGTCTGCATGTATTCGGATCGGCACAACCTGATTGGCTGGCTACGTTTATGCAAAATCCAGTGGGCGAATGCATGCGTGTGATTGGAGGACAGTATTACCTCTAGTGCCCAGTAGAGGGCGGAGCCTGTGAGTTCTTTGGCTGCTAAATGCTCCACTATGTTCACCAGCTTGTCTCTAACTGTGTCGGTTTAAGGTGCTAAATGCAAGATCGGGAACATTTCTATTGATGCTTCCGCAACATGTGGCGTTATCAGCTGTAACTTCCGTATGAACGCAGTGCAGAGCGCCAGCCACGAGCTAGCCAGTGGGAAAGTGACTTCATTCTCTGCTCAGGTATACATTACTCCTCTATATCTTTACATAGCTGCTATATTAATGCTCTGAACATCATATAGACACCTTTTTAAATTCAAACATTGAGCTGAAAGAGTTCCAGAGCTGAGGGGAGCCGCAAATTGTGTCATTACCTTTCACATTACTCATGATTGATGATTGATGATTGATTAGTGCGGCTTTATTAGTCCAGCAGTGTTGTTGAAAGTTAAAAGTCCATATCCTGGCATATTGTGCTATCAGCTGCATCTCCTGTTTTCCTCCCATCTATAGCGAAACAGCAGCAGAGAAAGGCTGCTGTTACAAGGACGACAAGTTTGGCATTTACCGCCGCTCTCGAGACGTGTTTATCAATACGCCACTTGTCCCCCAAAAATCATTGTGTCGTCCCACGTGATGTTCACATCTGCGTAAATTATGGATGTCTGGGCAGCAGGACCGGCCTCATTTGAGAGGCCTCAGAGATACTTTAAAACTGATGATGGCTCAATTTGGTGGCCCGGCTCAGGTCAAGACACACAGCTCAATATGTCAATAACGGTCCTGAACAGCATATGCATAGAAAACACACACACACACATGGCACAGCATGCATACATTTCTATGCATCTACAGACTGATATTAGTGCAGTTGTTGGATATATAATATCATCAATTACAAAAGCATGCACTGCTGATATTTGTGTAAAAGTCCCTTTTAAAGAGACCAACTTTTAAGTCACATAAGACGGGTACACAAATGTGAGTAATATACCTGCAAGATCACATAATCTGAACCCGATACTGAACAGATATGCAGCTTACTCTGTAATACAATCCAACAGCCGCAGATGCAACAACAGAGCTGAATCACTGCCTCTCTGACACACTCAACAAACACAGGACGGTCAAAGCCTCACAAAGGACATGTTTGTGGATCGTATTATACAATTGTGGCCTGCGAGGTCACATTTCAAATGCGCTCGCCCACCTGTCGAGCTCAGAACGCCGATTAAGGAAAGTGACGCACTAGACAAAGTAAGGGTTTATGAGAAGACTACAACACCGGGGATGCTTCAGTAGCTGCGGTGGATTTTTCACCCAGCAAATCTTTTGATTCCTGTAGGTCCCATTTTAAGTATTCCTTTTGATGACTTATTTTTTTTTATCTTCCTTCATTACATTCCCTCTCATATAAGCTTTTTACATCTCCAGTGGGCACGTAATTATCCGTGAATCCACGGGGGGAAATAGCCTCAGTGCAATATGGGCATCTTAAGTGTTGTGAATATTTGTCTCATCCATTTTCTAATTCAAAGAGTCAGAGGCCCCTTTGGAATTCCCACCTCTCATCTCTCATGCTTTTACATGCTCTTTGCACAGGTTTTTATTTTCTATTTTCTGCTATTTAGTTTACAGCCGGCTGTGTTGCTGGCTATGTTTTTTCTACGGAGGATGAGAGGAGGGAAATCAGAGGGGACTGTCACAACAGATCTCAAAGTGCAGAAATGAAGATTAATGATTTTTTAACCCCGGCGGTGTCTGACTTCAGGGTTGAAACAGTAAAAAAATGTCTTTCAAAGTACAAAGAGCTCCAGAGAGATTTTGTCCAAATTCACTCAGGCGGCCGTTTGCAAATATTTGGTTTTAAGTTTGGAGATAATGTATCCGGCGTTCACCTGCGGGAGATTAATTTTGCAACATGATTAATTATGTAAACAGTGTTATCAGTGCGAGATGCTGGATCGCTACAGCCGGACATTTGGATTCCGTCAGCATCACTTTGTTTACCCTCATTACTGAAGAGCCGGCGTCCAGCAACAACGCTGCTGATGGGATGAGCTGCACGGGCAGCACAGCAGGCGTCCTCATACATACATACATATACTCCTCATTTTGCCATTACACACGAGTTACAATCATGATATGAAAGAGAAAACCTATCCTGAGTGAATGAGAATGAACTAGCGTCACCTGAGAGAAGGATATGTCCAGTTGAGATAAGAAAAAAAAACACTTTGACCACATGGCAGCGTGATGGACCTTTCATACACTCCACGTCGGGTGCGGCATCGCCCTGAAGGGGTTTATTTCACAACAATGACCTGCTAGCTGTACATTATCCTGCTTATTACACGGCTACTTACTGAAGAAATCAATAATTTGACACAAAAACGGTCCTCCAGAGTCCAACATCAGAGCTGCGCCCATAGCAACGGTCTGTTATACATAGCAACGGTCTGCTATACGTAGCAACGGTCTGCTATAGGTAGAAAAGCGTGAAAGTTGTCGTCAGTCAAACTCCGGTGCGGACCGAACCTGTTCAGCATTATTTATGACAGATGAGGTTCAGTTACAATCTGGACTAATAATGCTCATAATTAGTTATTTGTTGGTGAGCTGTCGGTGCCACTAGAGAACATAAATAATTACATTAGGTTCAGTGAAGTCAGCATGCCCTGCTGTCAGTCAGCAGAATTACATTTCCCTCTGTGGGTCCGTGTAGTGATGATGATGCAGGATGATGCCCCACACTCACCATCATCTCTATATATATAACATTACGGTAAAACATTCTAAAGTAAGACTTTGTTCAGGTTTAGGTTGTTTTAACTTTAGATAGTAAGTCTCAAGACAAGTTTCAAGTCTTGTAAAGTCAAGTCTTAAGTCCTAAAATGCCCCTGCCCGTGCATGATGCAAACTCAACTCTGATATCTTCAGACAGCCTGATGAGTGATCAGAAGCACAATGATTCATCCGTCCACTCAGTCACTGTTCAACTGAGGGGAGAGGCCACGCAACCGTGACAACCGCAATAACCATCATCACACGGTTCATATCTAACACACCCTGCCACTCATCTGCGGCGATCATTTGTCAGATGTCAGCAGCGCAGCAGTCGGAGCTTCACGGGACGGGAAGCGCTCTGCACTGCACCGATGACTGCGGCGCCGCGGGCGACACTACGCGGCATTAATAACACGTCAACTCAACAAGCAAATGCTGATAATGAGTGAGTTGTTTTAAAATGACTTACTGCCAAGTATGCTACTGTCAACACGTTCTCTCTCCCGACTTGTCCAATACGGCAGCCCCCATGTCAGTTTATTGTTACATGTCTTTTCAAAATAAACTTCTCGGTTAAAGTAGTTTTTAGGTTTACTTACGCAACGAAGCTACTTGGTTAGGTTTATGAAAGGAAATGGTTTGGGTTGAATTAACTGCATTTGTTATGTAACTGGCATTAGTAAAGTATAAAAGTTATGTAAAAAAAAGTTACTTCTAATAAATCAATGTTGACTTCACACGGGACACCGACAGCGGTATTCCTGGGTGAAAGCCCTGTGTTTGTTTGACCCGTCCATCCTCCATGCAGATTGTCTGACTCTTAATACTACGTCAGTTGCTCTGACTGTCTAATAATGATGCAGATGGGTTTATATTGGAGTCAGTTGATACAGATGCTAAAGGGTGCCTCTTTGCATCTGTATCAGACACCAAATGGTGGTTGACAAGTTGGAAGTGAGAACGGGTTGTTATCCCAGCAAACATGTGACGTCAGGAAGACGTTCAGATCATGTCTGTATAACGTCCGTCAGTCCAGACCCCACTTTCGTACGTCTGGTGGACGTGCAAGTTGGGTTCAATATTTGAACGTCTGGTTAGGGGCCATTGCAGATGCAGGTTTCTTCTCAATATATTAAGCTCTATATGTACCAAATTTGGCACTTTTATCACAAAATGCTATTTGCTATGCTGCCGCACTAGCAGGTTGTGTTGTCTGCAGCTTGAGGAAATAGTGCATTTCTCAGGGACTATTTTCAACAGCGGATTAATCCACATTTGGTGAAGACGTATAAGAAGAACGAAGTATAAATTAACGAATAAGAAAATAAACTACAACTACTACTATACTTGTTAGGATACATTCAGTGATGCTTTTGGTCTCCTAAATGTCTTGACTTTTTTATGAAAAAGCAGATATTTCCAACACTATTGACCATCTTTTGTACTAAAGATTCAGAATTTGTCTGTCAGCCGCCTAAAATTGTTTTCGGAGAACGGTCAGGACTTTTACTACTGGATTCCTCGAGGCGCCAAAATAACTTCTCTCTGAGCAATTCCCAACAGACTGAGAGGCTGTCTAAACAACTTTATCCTCCACTATGATCAAAACAAGTTGGAAACAGACACATCAGTACTTCCTTCTTCTCTTCCACTTGATGTTAAAGTCCCCATTTTTAATTTCTAACCTCTCCAAACGGTACGACACCAGCAAAAGCCACCACAAAGGAGACATTAGCTGCTTGGTCTCGTCACAATAAAAGATGAGAAATGCTGCTGCATCTTGGTCTTCAACGTCTCTTATTACTGTATGTGTTCTGTTCTTTTTATAATTATATCATTTGCAAAACAAAACCTGATGAATAGCTGGTCCCTTAATCTCCTACACACTCAATAAATTAATTAATTCCTTTAAAAAAAAATCTATTTCTTGTGTGACTTATTTGCCAGAGCTATTTCAAGCCTGCATTTTTATTTATTCAACAAAATCATTTCAACTGCAGATTATGCTGTGCCTTCTTTGTGAAACAATTATAGTAATATAACTCTTAATACCTCTTTAAGTGTGTCTGAAAATATTCCATTAGGTACACAGTAATTGCCCTAAAATCCCAGATGTCCTTGTTTTTTTTTCTGATTGCTGTATAATGGTGCTACTTGTTAAGGTTTTTACAAAAATATGATAATGCGTTGAAATAGCTGAGGATCATAACACCATTAAAATACAGTGCTTTTGTTTTTCCTTTCATGCCACAATAAGTTGATCTGAATAGATGTCAGTCTTTTCAAGTGGCAGATAACGTGTTCGGAAAAGAAAAGAGAAGAGAGACATAAAGCTGGAGGCAGTGTGTGATATCACTCTCTACCAAGCAATTGTAAATGTGTTGTGAACTAAAGTGTGCTGCGGATCATTGGT
This sequence comes from Sebastes fasciatus, assembly GCF_043250625.1. Classification (NCBI taxonomy): domain Eukaryota; kingdom Metazoa; phylum Chordata; class Actinopteri; order Perciformes; family Sebastidae; genus Sebastes; species Sebastes fasciatus. The sequence continues at coordinate 14,343,757 of NC_133818.1, read as the reverse complement.
CGGAGGCAGTGGCAGTAATGGGGTCTTGGGTGCTGGGCTCAGTTGTTTGTGTTGGTTCAGGGGGCTCACTGGACCTCCTAGTGGCCGTAGCCAAAAATGCATGTATAGATTTAAAGGGATAGTTTGGGTGTTTCTCAGTGGGGTTGTATGAGGTACTTATCCATAGTAGGTGTAGTACTTACAGTAGATGATGGTCGGCACGCCCCCAGCATAGAGAAACAGACAAGAGCACCAAAACCGGAGCAAAGCAATACAGTGCTGTGGACGGGGGACGGCAGAAAAACACATTTTAGCCACCTAAAAGAAAGGCTTGCCTAAAAAAATCAATATCCATTTTGTGTGTAATTAAGTGTATGCTTTATTTCGAACCTATTTTGAACCTAAAGGAAACCAAAATAGAACTCATTAATTGACCTTACTTGCTGAAAACATTAAAAACAGCACACCTGCTCCTTGTGATTCTGATCATTGAAAGTGTATGCAATATCGGTATTAAAACTTTCTTGGGTTCCGGCAGGGCCAACCGCCTAAGATTCTCAAATTAAAGAGAGAGGACGACGGAATCAGTTTAAGGGGGTTTATTGGCATCCAAACCATGGTTTCTGCAGTGCAAAAGAGTACATAAATCAAATTAGTAATATAAATTAAATACTAAATAACAAATGAACAATTACAAGCTGTGGTCAATAACTGGCTTGAAAACAAGGTGTTACAAATTAACATAGGTCAAATAACAGGCTTACATTCGCAGGGACGCATGGCCAGAGGGTTGGATGATGCAGCAGAGTGCTCTGCTGGTGCTGCTGTGGGCCTTATATAGTCTTTGAAGCCACACACCTGATTGCAGTTGCCAATCAGGGGGAGGGGAATGAATGGCCTCAGTGGATTGAGGCCACCTGTGTGTAATTGGCCAGCAGGCAGGGGAATGATTTGATGAGGTTATCCTGTCCATGGCAGAGGCTGCCATTTGACAATGCAAGAATTTACAACAGCCGCCCCCACAGGAGCCCAGCTTCTGTGACTGAGAACAGAATTCCTTAAAGTTGTCAAGGTGGCAGTGAGGGCAACGGGATAAGCCGTGCGACTGGTCTGGTGTAGGTCCGGTCCTGAATCAAGATGTCCGCAGATCTGACCCGTCCGTCCGGACTGAGATGGGCCTTTTTTACTTTTCCAATGAGCCACTGGGCTCGGGGCAGTTGAGGATCCATAACAAGGACTACTGTGTCCTCCTCCAGGTTATCTGTCGCAGTTAGCCATTTGTTCCGTGGTTGCAAGGTAGGGAGGTAATCCCGAATGAACTGTGACCAGAACTGATCTGCCAGGATTTGACTCTGGCGCCATCGGCGCCGCCCCATGGACTCAGGAGTGTAGGTTACTTGGGGTAAGGTGGAGTCTCGCCGCCCCATGATCAACATGATTTCTGAAGGAGTTTGGCTAGTTGAGCGCCAGCTAAAGCACCACACAACTCCAGACGTGGCATAGATAATTGCTTCTTAGGGGCAACTCTAGACCTAGCCATGACAAAGGTAGTGTGGCATTCCTCCTTATACTCATTGAGCAGATAGGCAACTGCTCCATATGCTCGCTCAGAAGCATCGCAGAAGACATGCAGATCCTGAGTAATGACATCGGGTCTATCTGCTGGGGTATAGCATCGGGGGATGGTAATAGACTGAAGATTGGGTAACTCCTTCTCCCATGCTTCCCAGGCTGCGTGGAGGTCTGCAGGTAAGTTTGGGTCGTCCCAATCTCTTTTCTTTGACCAAAGCTGTTGGACGAGGATTTTGGCTCTGGTAAGGTAGGGTATAAGGAACCCTAAGGGATCATATTGTTGAGCAAGCACTTGATAGATCCTTCTCATGGTTACTGGGGACTGCTGCAGGGGCTTGTGCTGATAGCTCAAGACATCGGGGGAGCAGTTCCACTTCAGGCCCAGAGTGGACTCTACCGGTTCAACACGGTTCTGTGAGAGCCATAGTTCCAAGCTCTGTGACTGCACATCTGGGGGTAAATGAGCTACCACTGACGGGTGATTGCTAGCCCACTGACGCACTTGGAAGCCACCAAAGGCCAGAAGTTCTCGTGTTTTGTCAACCAGGCATCTTGCTTCTGGGATACTGAGGCAGCTTGTCAGACAGTTGTCAACATAGAAATTATTCTCCACAGCCCATTTGATCTCCTCGTATCCCTCACAGTGATCTTGGACATGTTTCTGAACAGCGAAAGTTGCACAACAGGGGCTGCTTGTGGTGCCAAAGGGTAGCACTTGCCATTCATAAACATCAGGTTCCAGTTCCCTCTTCATGTTTCGCCAAAGGAATCTGAGCAAGGGCCGGTCTTTGGGTAGCAGTCGCACCTGGTGAAACATGCCCTTGATGTCACCACTTACTGCTACCGGGTATTGGCGAAAACGAAGGAGGACCCCAATAAGGGAAGGGCTCAGAGTTGGACCAGGAAGTAGCTGGTCATTCAGGCACATCCCCTGGAATCTGAATGAACAATTGAATACCAAGCGGGCTTTATTATTGTGATGGACCAGATGATGGGGCAGATACCAAGATTCCGATGAGCTATTCATTTTTTCAAGAGGAACTTTCTTGACATAGCCAGCTTTCTCCAGCTTTAGTATCTCCTCATTGTAGACAGCTGTCTTCTCCTCATCTTTGAGGAGCCTCCTTTCTGTACTCCTTAGATTGGGCATGGTAGCAACTATTGGAGCCTTCAGTTTGGGAGCATCATGAATCCGGAGAAGTGGAGTGGCATAGCGCTCAATTCCATCGACAGTCACTCTTTTCGTTTGCGCCTCCAACATATTAATGGCCTGTTTGTCTTGTTGGGACCGAGTGACTTGTTTCTCACTGCGGAAGGGTAGTACATCCAGTTTCCATAGCTTTTCCACATGACTAAGCAAGGAATCAGATGGCATGATGGAGGCAGTGAACAGACATTGGTGTGCAGGAGGACAACTTATAGGTAAACCCTCATTACCTTGGAGGGTCCAACCCAGCTGAGTGTGCACAGCAATGGGTCCTCCCTGTGGTCCTCTTCTCACCGGCTCCATGGGTGAGATAAGATGAGAGTTGTCTGAGCCAATTAAGACAAGAGGTTGGACTCTCCTGAACGGCTGAAGGGGGATATCTCTTAGATATGGGTATCGGCGTTTAAGAGACTGAACTGGGTATGTCTGATCAATAAGATCGATCTCCTTTGCAGTAAAAGCATGCCGAATGGGGTATCTGACCGTGGGTGCTGAGATGGGGGAGATCTCAAACTGCACGCTTTCGCCTTCAATGTTGGTGATGTCAGAACGAATGGTACGGAGGGTAAGTACCTCCTCCTTTCCCTTCAGTTGAAGCTGTTGGACAGCAGCAGGCAGGATCATGGATCGAACAGAGCCATCATCCAGTATGGCATATGTACTCAGTGAAATATTATCATTCCAGAGGAGTACTGGGACCACTTTAAGGAGCACACGGTTAGAGGAGTTGGAGTGAGAGAAGTACACTTTGCTGGGTGAGCGTGAGATTTCAGGGCGTGGCTCTTGTCTAGCCACAGGATGCAAGATCTGAAGATGGAGCTCACCACAGTCAGGACAAGGTTTCTTAAGTGTACAATCCATGGTTGAATGAGAGGTACGTCCGCACCTCCAGCATATTTTATCCTTCTTTATCCATGATTGTAGTTCCTCTTTGGTTTTGGATTTCATTTGAGGACATTTGGTGAGGTAATGATCATGGCCTCGACAGAACAGGCAATGGATGTTAGACCTTTGATATGTGGTAACAGAAGGATTAGTTTTCCGTGGGGACTGCCGGAACTGGATCGGAGGAACATCCGGATTCGAGCCATGATAGACAACTGCCTGATTCCTATTCTTGGTGGTTTTGGGTTGCCTGTTGCTGGGCTGTTCCTGCTGATACCGTTGTACAAGTCGGTTTGAAAGCCTCTGTTGTTGGGCTTTGGATTGTAACCATCCAGCCAAGTCCCTTAGATTGTATGGGTTCAATGTGGCTACAGTGAGTTTGCCTTGTAAGTGCAAGAACTCGATGAAACTCTCTCTCAAATATCTTGGCAGCTTGCTCAGTAAACGGTCGACATGAGAGCAACAGTTCAGCTCATAACCAGTTGGACCCTCTAGCGATACCAGCATACTCACTAGCAGGTGAACCTGAAGGGAGAAACTCTGAAACCCTTGTGAGTCACCAATCTTGACATCAGGTGCTGTGAGTATTGCGGCTATCTCACTCTGAGCCAACTGGTGGGGCTGACCATACTGCAGTTGGAGGGCCTGCACTGTAGCAGTATAAGGCTCTGGATGATGACGGCAAGACTGAGCAATCATCTGGGCTTCAGGCAATTTGAGATGCTCCAGGAGAACGTGGTATTTATATTTCTCGCTCAGCTGAACATAGGGGTTCAAAAGATTGTCCAGTGCCAGCTTCAGGTTGGCAAAGTCCTTCTCACTATCCTTAGTGAAATCTGGTATAATAGGCCTTGGAACTCCATACAGTGATGGCTCATGTGGAAGCGGGTTAGCTGAAGCTGTGGCAGTTAGATGAGCCATTTCTGAAGTTGGTGGTAGCGATATCCGAGCTACCTGCTGTGATGAAAGTGGCTGTGACTGCACGCCAGCATAAGGAAGAAATTGTGGATGAGAGTGGGTAGGAACGATGCACTGATTTCCTGGGGCTCTTGGATGGAATGAATGAAAAGAATGGCTGGTGGCAGGCATGGCCTCACCTGCCGGGGGGGCAGTAGAAGGTTGAGGTCTTTGCTGGTTGGATAAGGAAAGAGGCTGGGAGCAAACAGGGCCCAAAGAGGATAGAATGGGTTGTGAATGTACCACATGAATTGGTGAACGTATCACCTGATACTGTAATGGTAAACGCTGCTGTTGGGAAACACAATTGGTAAGCTTAGGACACAATCCATGCTGTAAAGTGGGTTGTATGTTTAAGCCTTGAGTTGAAGCAAGTGGCTTATATGGGAATGCAGGTGGAACTACAGGCATCTTGACAGTACTGAGAGGGAGGTTATGGAGCCTGTAAGCAGTGAAGTTCTCCTCTGCTGAATTCATATGCCCAGTCAGTGTAAATTGCTGTATGTTTCTCTGTTGGACTTGAGGCCTAACCGCAGCATCTGATGCCTGGTCAGGATTCAGATGAGGTGTGGATGTTCCCACTAGCTGTGCATGAGGCCTTATGTCGTCATATTGGACTTCAGCATTCACATTATGCTTTGTGTTTGGTCCATGAAGAAAGATGGATTGATTAGAATCAGAATCATCAGAATCATTTTCAGGATTATTAGGGAGAAGAGGTACACCTTGGTACATAGGCTCATTTAGGACTTCCTTCAGGTGGTCCAAAAGAGCTCCCCCTGGTGGTTCAAAACCACCTACAGCCCCTCTCAGTTCATCATGAAGCTTCAGTGGTTCATGACTCAGTGTTGAATAAAGGCTGAAGACTGAAGAACAGGATTAGCTCTGTGGGCATCTATTGGAGGAGGAGGTTTAGGCACTGCAGGGTAATTGACTGTTGAGAATGTTGGAAGGTGAGAATCATGGGAAGGTGCTTCCTCTTGTGTCTCAAGTTGTGGCTCATCTTGAGCCTGGGGTTGATTTGTGCTCTGCCCCAGCAATGTGCTAATGTGTTCCAACATTTCCCGTCGTTCCCGGCTGCGTTTCTCAAGCTCCTCCATTTTGCCTCGAATGAGTTCCATTTCATTGGTTTCCTCCATTTCACTTTCCTTCAGTGATTCCATCATGTTTGACAAAGACTCTTGATCCATGTTAAGTGTAGAGATGGATTTTCCTAACAGATCTTCCTCACCTGCCGGGGGGGCAGTCGCTCCTGGCTGCGTCTTGTGATGTGCTGATTCACTTCCATTCTTCTCATACTGCTCATTTTTATCTTCTTCCATCGTCTTTAACTTAGGTAGTCAGCGCTCCGGCTCGAAGGACCATATTAAAACTTTCTTGGGTTCCGGCAGGGCCAACCGCCTAAGATTCTCAAATTAAAGAGAGAGGACGACGGAATCAGTTTAAGGGGGTTTATTGGCATCCAAACCATGGTTTCTGCAGTGCAAAAGAGTACATAAATCAAATTAGTAATATAAATTAAATACTAAATAACAAATGAACAATTACAAGCTGTGGTCAATAACTGGCTTGAAAACAAGGTGTTACAAATTAACATAGGTCAAATAACAGGCTTACATTCGCAGGGACGCATGGCCAGAGGGTTGGATGATGCAGCAGAGTGCTCTGCTGGTGCTGCTGTGGGCCTTATATAGTCTTTGAAGCCACACACCTGATTGCAGTTGCCAATCAGGGGGAGGGGAATGAATGGCCTCAGTGGATTGAGGCCACCTGTGTGTAATTGGCCAGCAGGCAGGGGAATGATTTGATGAGGTTATCCTGTCCATGGCAGAGGCTGCCATTTGACAATGCAAGAATTTACAACAATCGGTATACAAAAATATACCTGGCCCAGTCTCCAGGTAGTTAACGAGTGCCTCGGTTCTAAATCACAAAAGCCTCAACAAGGATTAACATGTATTAACATAACAACGAGAGACCATGGATGTATTTAGAGAACTGGATACAGCGTTGGAGGCGGGGTCCTGTTCAATCCTATGAAAGTTGCTCATTGGCGCATGAAGCCTAAATGGCTCGACTGCCGTCTGGAAAAGTAACCGGATCTTGGGCAAATGGGACATGGAACATGTTGGGTCACGGGGTCCCAACGTCACACTGTCGTTGCGGCTTGCGCTCCAGCCTCAGTCTGGGTCTCATTCACATGAACGGAGGAAGGGAAATAACTCTGGATTCAGCTTTTAGTGCGTTTTACAACTTTAAAAACGTAATTTTTTAAATACGGGTTATTAGAGTGTTCATACTTGGGAGTTGATTCACCTCAAAAAAAAGTAGTCCGCCGAGTTACAGACGTCTCTTTCCCAATGTAAGTCTATGGGGAACAGTATTTTCGGGCCCAATGGCATCATGTGACGAACGCGGAAGTTGCAGTACCGCTGTTTGACCACTACGAAAGTTAGGATCGACGATCGGCACCTTTTCTGGGGGCTTGCGAGAGACTCGTTCTTTCCCACTCTTCGTACTACTTCGTATCACCATCGAGTCCTGGTGAACCGTAACTTTCATTTTTTAGATGAAACAGGAAGAAGTAATAGCAATCTAGTATGTAGTTTATCTCCATGCTGACATGTCGGTGTGGGCTGACAGGTCCAAACAAAATGAGTCAGTTCAGTATCAGGAAAAGAAACAGAAAACTGCAGGGTTCTTTTTTTTTGGCAATGGAAGAATAAAAGAAGAGAAGAAGAAGTATAAGTTTGTATCTGTGTGAAGCCTGATGATAAATCAGGATGTGCTACTTTCCTCTCCTCTCTTTCCCTCCCCTCTGCTTTGCAGAGCATCAAAGTGATGCTGATGATGAAAGGTTGGAAGCAGTGAATCATCACCGTCGAGTATGTGAAGCATTCACTGTAAACCTTGATCTCTGTGTGCGGCCCACCTCCACCGGCAGAGACAACACATCCAAACAGCTGAAGGACCTTAAGGATAAACTTAGAATGTGACTTGTGTCTATTGTTGAATCCCATGAGGTTTTCACAGGCTGGAATATCGGATCGCAAGGTCAAAGGAACTCTTCAGTCAACCTTTATTTCCCATGGTTTGAATCAAATATTAATACTGTTTTGTTTGATCTTATTCACAAGACTACATTGTTGTCAATGGTTTCACAATACTCCACTGGTCTATGGCTGTAACGCACCTACAAACACAGCAATGTGCCAGCAAAGGCAGGGAGGAAGAAGACTGCAACAGTAGCAAGTGAACATGGATGTCAATTTCAACTTCTTAAAAAAATGAGTTATGCGGAATGAAATACACTCAACATGTTAGACTTCAAGGATGCACACATTGAGTCTCATGCAAGAACATTCTCATATTGTTATCCCAAAACGCTCTTACTTACTTACTACGCAAGTTACAGAGCACAGAAACTGCCATCAGTGGGCAGGCATCACTGGAGCTGCACTAGACTGGTTTTCCTCATATTTATCCAATAGGATTTTTTTTTGTTTCAGTTGGAGAGTTTACCTCTAAAACTGCACAGACCAATCATGGTATTCCTCAAGGATCAATCCTGGGACCTGTTCTTTTTTACCCTTTACATGTTGCATAGGACACATAGTCCGTCGTCACAACATCTCTTTCCATAGCTACGCAGATGATACACAGCTTTACCTGTCATTTAAATTTATAAAATTAAAAAAATATTTGTTGTGTAGAATATTTTCTAAACAATTAGAAAGTATTAATAGCACAGCTGCCAACGATGTGTACATTACGTTTGCATAAAATACTTTTTCTAATTCTGATGTACTTTACTCGGCACACACATCTATGTGAACGTTGGCAATGGGCGTACATTAAGATGTAATTCCTAGTTTTAAAGTCTGATAGTGAAGTCTGCTGATTCAGTTGTATGATGTCTGTGTGTTCAGATTTGACTGCGTTATGACTCCTGGGTGCCAGTTTTGATGCAAATTGTGTCAATCAGGTGAATGGTCAACTTAGTGGGAAAACAAAATATTTCTGCTGCAGAGTGCAGTACATGTTCATAGCTGTATCTTGTGTATTTCCCCTCGACAACTCGTTGTTGGAAACCTTTTCGCATTTCACAGCTCACATCTGACTCACACTGATTCCCACTCTCTAGACTGTGACCCTGTAATAACTCACACTTTCAATTTCAAGTCACTGAGTCTTAAATGAAGTTAGGTCATGTGAAAAATGCAGAAGATGTAACAATCACTGTCTGCACATTAGATTCCAGCTCTGGACAAAAGGGGCCTCTGATGGCAATAATGGATTCATTTTGTGCTGCAGCGAGTTGAGGATTGGAGACTGTGCTTTGTCGTCTATTGGAGCAATCACCTGAATGGCGACATCATTCGGTTCTGCGGCCTCCGTGAGCTCCGTTGTTTGCTGGATAGTTCACTGAATTGAGCCCATCAGACGGAGGGGCGGCAGGAGAGAGGGCAAACACCATCAGGACTAAAGCGGGCTGCTGTCATTTACTGTTAGCTCCACAATACCCAGCACAGAGCTGATGTTAAACTGTGTAACACTTAGGACACACACTGTTCGCATGCATGCCATCACTCCCTTTTAATAGCCTCAACCATGCACATTTATTCTATCTATTTGTCACTACACTGATAACTCTTCTTAGTCCAGTGTATTTCAGATTTTACTCAGCCTGGTAAAAAAATGTTTCTCTCCAGACAGCAAAGATTGACCCCACGTTGGCGGTTCCATCTAAATGTTTCAACACTCTTCCCTGGACCTGGCTTTGTTAGCCTCCTCCCATCCTGGATTGAACACAGGTCTGACATTATGTCAGTGTCCTCCACTAGTTTGGTCTTTGTCAGCACTAGTTGGACATTTGATCACACTAGTTGGCCATTTTTTCTTACTAGTTCAAGAAAAACTCTTACTGCCAAAATGTTTGGTTGATATTTTCATATATAATGTGTCATTTTTTTATATAAATGTCACAGAAATGGTGTAATAACAGTTTCATAATTGAGCATTAATATTTCCCAAAACAGCGTCCTGATTGTGAGCATGTCTGCAGCTCTGATTGACTCTGATCGTGATTATAAAATAGGACGGATTTAACAAAGATTTGCACATTTATAGCACAACTAATTAAACGCAATCAAAACCGTTTTTCTCATTAGGCTGCTCTGAGTCGTAAACATTTGGCAAAATTTTGAGGCTGTCCCAGATACCATCTTTCAAAGCTCTGCCAGAGTCTTCTCTCCCTTCAGCACGGGGAGGTCAGAGGACACACACTGGGCTCAGAGCAGCAGCCTGGAGGGACTCGGAGGATTGGTGATTGACACGGCCACACGGTGGACGTCTGCTGACAGCAGACTGTCTCCACATACCGGGGACGCATTTGGCACACTTGGACTGTAAGTGTATTATCATCCTCTTTAAGACATAAGCAGCAGATAAACTTTACTTCACAAGTGACCAACACATACTTGAGTTTTAGAGACAGTGCTTAGCAGTTGACTTGCACCATGCCACACATGCTGCTATGCAGAAAGTATATGTTTGCCTACACTGACATCACCTAATGAGTTATTACTGTATTCTAATCAGTTTGAGCTTGATTCATTCACTAAAAGACTACTACACCATCTGACTGTCCAACCACCAGAATCCACATCCGAGTTGCCTTCACTTATTACCGTGTGCTCACAGCATTTCAGCTTCACAAGCAGTATAGTGGGCAATTAGCGTTTGCTTATTGTCCAGGATTGTTTCCTCTCGGGTGACAAACAAGCTGCCCTTCCTTCTATAGGTGGAGGAATGCAGCTTCTGAGGAAGACTGCAGCTGAAAAAACTGCTTTCATTGGAGAAGACTTGGCAACACTGAGCTGGGGTTTATATGTTGGATCATTTTAAAAATCTATCCTACTCTCGCTGGTGTCTCCAATGTCACCAACCCCAACTTTAAGGTAAAACAAAATACTTATACACAGATAATTATCAGAGAGAAAGATGCTCTTTGTAGAAAAGACATAAACAAAACACTTTATTTGAGTTTAAAGGTTCATTACTGGAGGCGGTAGTTAGAATTTGATAAAGCAGCAATTTTTTTTTTTTTTTCGTTTTCTTATGTACGGAAAGCATGGTAAACATCTAAACATTTATCATTTGCTAGACGCTTCTATAAATGAAGAAAAATAGCATTTATATACTTGTGTTTTTTCGCTGATGAACCTCTGACTTAAAACCTCAACAAGTACCATTAAATGCAAAGATGATTTGAGTTTTGCATTTGCAACATAAAGCAAAGACAAAGAAACCGACTGTAGACAGAACAAGTATATATAAACATATCCTCGAGCTCACAGGAAGGACGGCTGTCCACAGGTAGACAACTATGACTTAGACCTACAGAGGCCCAATTAAAGCCTCACTGAACCCAACATGGCAGCAGGAGGTAGCCTATAATTAAATTCCTGAGAGTTTGAAGGATTTACTCAGACTTCCTGTGAGTTAAGTGTTAGAGGTTCAGTTCTCATCAGTAGTATGTTTCTGCCAGACAGTGCACTCAAACGCTTGCGATTCTGGAGACACTTTTGGAGTTCTGTGGGTTTTCATTTGTCATTGTCATGAATGAAGAAAAAACGGTGCTGCAGAGCTTTGGCAAAGAAAGGTTTCTTAGTTAGTGGACATTGAAGGTGTTTTCTCTTGTCTAAGATCAGACATGTGAGTAAGAATGATTAACAACATGACTAACAGTCTGAAACACATGTCTTCGCTCCCATGAGGACAAATAGATTATTAATTATTCATCAGACAATTATTTCCAGTCTGTCGGATCACAGAATGGTTTCACCGTGGAGAAGGTGTTTTCTGGGTCCACTAAAGAAACATACACACAAAAAGAAAATCCCGGTAAAATACCTGTGATGCCAAACTAAAGACTTAGACCCCCCCGTATTAAGCCAGTTGAGCTCTGAGAGCAGAGGTACTCTTTTTGTATTAAAGGTCAACATGTGAATTTTACTTAAACTCAGATTTACGTAAGACCAGATCAATGACGGCTAAACCCACCAGTGTGATCCAGGTGGTGACGGGTCAGGCAGCTTTGGCATGAAAAGACAGGTTTAGTTCTGGAGAGAATGAATGTTTTTCTCTCTATTATTTGAATTCTCTTCTCTTAAACTTACCTTTCTTTTTTGCAAACTTTGAGAACAACATCTTGTATGTAAGGCTGGTTTAAATGTGTCGCTCTGGCTGCTGTCCGTGGTGCTGATCTGAGGCTGGTTTAAATGTGTCGCTCTGGCTGCTGTCCATGGTGCTGATCTGAGGCTGGTTTAAATGTGGCGCTCCGGCTGCTGTCCGTGGTGCTGATCTGAGGCTGGTTTAAATGTGTCGCTCTGGCTGCTGTCCATGGTGCTGATCTGAGGCTGGTTTAAATGTGGCGCTCCGGCTGCTGTCCGTGGTGCTGATCTGAGGCTGGTTTAAATGTGGCGCTCCGGCTGCTGTACGTGGTGCTGATCTGAGGCTGGATTCAATCGGGACAAGTAGCAACACTTTTGCCTTTACACTGAGATGTTCCTAAGTGTTGTTCCTCGAGTAGTCTAAAAGTAAGAATACACTCAGAAAACAGTCAACATTTAGTTCAATTTATTAATCAATTTATCCCTTTTCACACAGCACTAAAGCTGAAAACACACTACCGCCACCACGCAGCAGCTAGCACCAATAGGAAGCGTTGTGCTGCTGCACCTCTACAGTTTTTTTACAGTGTTATTACTACTTTTACCACTTCTTCCACCACTGCATTAGCTTGAAAATCATGTGTGGACACCCACTACTTAAACTTGATTTCTCACCTAATGATCTCCAGAGATGTGGCTCACCAGGCAATATCTTTTTTTGCCTTTGTGGGTCGTATAGGTCAGGATATTTCTCAACAACTAGTCTCTCCTCATCCTGTCATCGACACACACGAGAGAGAGAGCGACGAGAGAGGGAGCCGGGATGTAGCAAGTAGGGAGAAAAAATGTGTTTTTACAGTGGTGGCGAGGCTGGAAATAGGACAGTGGCTGCTGTTTTGACGTGCATTGTTCTGCGATCTCCAGGATGCCTCAAGATGTTGTCCTCTGAAATAGTTAACTCCACTTTTTACCCCAATACTTCCTTCTGATCTGCCCCTAAACAGCTATTTGTATTGAAGGTGTTATTCAGGGCAACTTAATGAGAGGCATCCAGTGACAACAATCCTAATTTCTTTTATAATACACTATATTAAATAACATTAGGATATAAACATCTACTTCCCAGCCCTCTGCAGCAGTTTTATTGCTAAGCAGATAGTTGACAGGGGACAGAAAGAGCCCAAAATCCAAACTACTGCAAGCATGACTGAGATTTCTAATGCTAATTTTATGGTAATGAAATTCCCCACAAGCTGACTATGTGAACTAGTGAGGTAGTCGGCTCCACTGCTTCTCGAACTAGCAGCTTTTCACAATAAATGCAAAACCAAACTGAAGCCCTGTGTGCAGAATAAATAGCAGCCGAATTGCAGTTAACAGGGAATACTTAGTCCCTCTGCTCCTCATCTATCATGCAAAATGTGCTGACCGTTCGCTTCTTAGATACAGGGTCTTCTGCACAGTCCTCCATTCATCCCTCCCTCCATCCTCGGGGAAATAAACTGACGATAAAAAAAAAATCAGGTTGAGCTTGGGAAGTGGCCAGGCCCATCCAAAGACTCATAAATAAATGACTGGCCCCGTAAACTCTCACCATTTTGACTGAGCAGGACACACTGTCTGTGGTCTCCGCATCACAATCTGCGGCCGGTATTATGTTTCACACCGGTAGCGAGCCGCTATTACCTCTGTGTCGTGCCACTTTGCTTTGTTTGAAGTGTAATGTGCTCCCCTGAGGATGACTCAATTGTGACTCCACGGAAATCTGCTCTAATGACTCACTGGGACCACGTGAGCGGAGGTAAACGGCCATGAAATGGTGCCATTAAAGCTGGGAGGTGAGAGTGAGCTGAGGACATCATGAGAGGAAGACAATTTGGCTAGAACACACATGTCATGCGCATTTTCACAGATCTTATCTTATCTTAAACACACCGAATGGTCAGTTTGTACAGATGAAGCTACAGTAGAGTGGAGGTGTTCTATACATCAGGCCATATACCAACCATAACACTCTGTCAACCCTACAGTTTGCTCATCAACATGATGATTGGTTACTTCTCCTCATCGCATACTTCCCTCTCTTGTGGGGTGCCACAGGGTTCTATTCTAGGACCTATCCTCTTTTCATTATATATGCTGCCTCTAGGGTCAATTATAGCCAAGCGCAATCTGTCTATTCATTGTTATGCAGATGATTTACAACTCTATCTACCTACGAAGCCTAATGGAAGTGATGCACTGAACTCTCTATTGAACCGTATTAGTGACATAAAGCAGTGGCTGTCACAACATTTCCTTCATTTAAATGAAGGTAAAACTGAATGTTTGGTTCTTCGTGCATGACTAATGTTGCAGTCCCAAGCTTTGGTGCTCTGGCTTCCTATTTCAAACCAACTGTAAAAAGTGACATTTGACGGCTGTTTGAAGTTTGATAAACAGATGTTGTTCAAATGATCTTTTTCCAGCTTCGTCTTCTTGCCAAAGTAAAGCCTTTCCTCAATTGGAACGATCTTGAGAAGGCAATTCACGCCTTTATTAGCTAGAGACTTGATTGTTGTACCGCACTGTATGTTGGTCTCAACCAATCTTTACTCGTGCGCCTCCAACTTGTGCAAAATGCCGCTGCTGGCTTTTTAACTAACACTTCCAGACGTGAACACATTACCCCAACCGTACTTTACTCACTCTGTTGGCTTCCAGTTGGCTTTAGAATCGATTTTAAGCTCCTGATGTTTGTTTTTAAAGCCATTAATGGCCTCCCCCGCCTTATTTGTCCGAGATTTTGACTCCCCGAGAGCAAAACCGGGCTTTGCGGTCATCTTTTTTTTTTGGAAGTCACACTATCACTGACCTAGTACTTTTTAAATCTAAGCTCAAGACTTTTTTATTTATATTGGCTTTTAATACCTAGTAGTGCTGTGACATTTTCCCTATGCTTTTTATCTACCTTTTTATGATTTATTGGTTATGTTTTGTTTTTTCTTGATGTTAATGCAAAGCACTTTGGGTACCTTTTGGTTGTTGTAAAGGGCTATACAAATAATGTTGACTGATTGATTGATTGAGTGTGTAGCTCCTTTTTAGCTATGCTAGCAGTGTGTCTTAAGGGATGGTACTCGTTGGATTATCATGTTCCCCTCAGGCTGAACTTTAATAACTTTGGTGATCCCCGACTCTTCATCTAGCGATTAATAAATAATAGCTAGAGTTCTGTCAGTTAAATGCTATAATACCAGTTATCTTTTTAAGTCCTGTCTGCAGGTTGAGGACGATGTCCTTCAGTACGCCGCCTGCTCCGTGTCCTTAACCCGCCCTGCTGTAAAACGTTAATCATGCTTTTACTGCCTTCACATTAAAACCGAGCTGGAGAATACACACAGATGAGGAGACGCCTTATTCCTGGTGCAAAGACAAAGGGCACATTGCCTGCTGTCATTCTCCCAGCACAACCATAAAGATTTTCATTATGGAAATGAACTTATTATGGGATTCTGCTTGTGTTGTGTTGAGAGAAGGGCAGGAAAATAGAGTTATTATGACTTGGTTGTCATACTGGTGACCCGAGGTAAGGCAGAGGATTGTTGTGAACCCCTTATAGTGAAAAAAGCTGGAGCTCCCTGCACCTCCTCCACATGTCTCCAGGTGATATTATGCTGCAGTCGGAGGGCAGATGTCAGAGATAAGAATTGTGTCTGATAGCGGTGATACTGCCCATGATTGCCACCTTACCATGAGCCCATTAGTGCTCTGGCATGCCTGTCGGTATTTGGCTGTATCTGCTTGTTTACAGCAGTGAGCACTGATTGCCAGAACAGGTGCTGCAACGCTTTCTGCTGGCTCGTGGCCATCGGAAGCAACAGAAAATGTGCTGAGAAGTGTGTGAGTTTGGGCTGAGCAGATGTCCCCTCATTCCTGAGCACAGTCGCTGGATCTTTGTGTGGTGGAACTGTCCCAGAAAATATACACAAATGTATTTATGTTCCTTTCATTCGAACGGTTTTCTAACAATCGTGCATGATTCAAAGCCCGGTCTCTGGGAGTCAGTGGAGAGAGGAGAGGCGGCGTGTGATGTATTTTAAGTATTCACCAAAAACATGATTACATCATTATTCTATACTAATATAGATAGATATATTCCCTCAGCCCCATGTTCCCTCAACCCTATGTTCCCTCAACCCCTTTGTTTCCTCAACCCTATGTTCCTTTAGCTTTGTTCCCTAAACACTATGTTTCCTCAAACCTATATTCACTTAGCGTTATGTTCCCTCAACACTATGTTTCCCTCAACTCTATATTCCCTTAGCTTTATGTTCCCTCAACCCTATGTTTCCTCAACCCTATATTCCCTTAGCTTTATGTTCCCTCAACCTTATGTTTCCTCAACCCTATATTCCCTTAGCTTTATGCTCCCTCAGCCCTATGTTCCCTCAGCCAAATGTTCCCTCAGCCCTATGTTCCCTCAGCCTAATGTTCCCTCAGCCCTATGTTCCCTCAGCCCTATGTTCCCTAAACCTCAGCCCTATGTTCCCTCAGCCTAATGTTCCCTCAGCCCTATGTTCCCTCAGCCCTATGTTCCCTCAGCCTAATGTTCCCTCAGCCCTATGTTCCCTAAACCTCAGCCCTATGTTCCCTCAGCCCTATGTTCCCTCAGCCTAATTTTTCCCTCAACCCTATGTTCCCTCAGCCCTATGTTCCCTAAACCTCAGCCCTATGTTCCCTCAGCCTAATATTCCCTCGGCCCTATGTTCCCTCAGCCCTATATTCCCTCAGGCATTTGTTCCCTCAACCCAATGTTCCCTTATGTTTTCGCCTCTGTCCGCCTTTCTTGTTATTGGATGTTGTTAGCGCAATATCTCAAAAAGTTATAAACAGATTTTAACACGGGCTTAGGGAACATACGGAAATTGAATTCCTTCTCAGTCAGTCCCGTAATCCTTTGTCGTTTTTTTTTCAGTCTTTCATTGAGAGGCTCCTTTGTTTTTCCTTTATCTGTTGGTTTCACAGCCTCTCAGTTAAAGACAGAGACAGTCTCAACAGTATTGTTAAAATCTGTTCTAAGATTATTGGTGTGAAACAGAGAGACCTGAATTCCTTTTGTAACCAGCAGATCCTCCGTAAAGGCTGAATGTATTTTAGCATCTTCTGGTCATGTGCTTTCTAGTCAATCTCTTTTCTGTTGTTGTTGGGACGTTGTTACGGTTTACCGGTTTGTAAACTAATTCTAAATCATTTATCCCCTCTGCAATCAGATTATTGAATCCTCCTTATGGACTTTTATCTTTTTACCATCACAGATCCTTTTATCCTTTATTAGACTGATCCTCTCTATTGTTCTTATTCAGTCTGTTTATTTATTAGTTAGTCTAATTTACATCAGTAATCGCTTTAGGTCCTGTTTGATATTTTTAGCTTACATATATTGTTCTTGTTGTTGTGTGTCACTGTGTTTTATCTCTGTTTTTATGTACGAGCTGCTCCAAACCAATTGCCCCTAGAGGGATTAATAAAGTTGTTTGAATTGAATTGAATAGGGCCTAATTCGGGATGGACAAAATGTTACGATCAGTGTAGTTTTGGACCCAAACGCAGACACAGACGATGGCGGAAGTTGAACAAAAAGGCTTTATGGCCAAAAATCATGAATGGTGGCAGAATGAATGGATGATCAGGCTGGAATGAGCAAGGTAGGTAGGCAAGCAAGCGGACATCCTAGGCACAGGACAACACAAGGCTAGAAAAAAACACGAACGAGATCAAAACTATGAACAAGATTCAACAAGATTTCACAGTCAAACATATTGCACATTTGTTTGTGACTTGACAATCACCGTCCCTGCAATATGAACAATCTTGGAGAGGTTGTTTTTTGCTCTTTGCACTCCATTGTTGTTCTATGTTGTTACGCTAAATGTTAAAATGCTTTTAACCAGGCTCCTATCTGCCATTTCAATTATGTTCTAACGCCAAAGCTCCTCAGCTTCCTGATGAACAACAATCACTCTTAAAATGCTCTTTAAAAGCTAGGGTCTGATCATTAATTGTGCCCAAGTACTTCCACTTTTTCTTTTGTTTTCGCCATATTCATTTCCAGTTGGATTACCTGACGCCAGTACCTGAAGTACAGTGACCTGTACGTATGGCATCGTCTTTCAGGAGAAGACCGACAAGGGATATGATCATCGTGTTTGAACAGCTTGCAGTCATTTCATTTGTTTAAATGGAAAACAGCGGTGGTGACAGCACACAGCCTTGTGGTGCCCCAGTGTTTAAAACCAGCTCATCTGAGTAGACCTTGTTCATTAAAACCTCTCAGAGGGGGGGTCGGTAAGAGAGCTTTTAATTCAATGAAAGAGACCACCGTTCACATTCATCTTAAAAACTCATTCTAAAGAGTGTCGGTTTGCATCGTGTGGCAGGCATTTTGTTGGCAGGACTTATGTGGCTTTACTCCACTTCGTCCATTTGACCCGTCGCCTGTTTTTCTGATTGTTTTTAGCCTCATTTCAATAGTTTTGGAACAGACCTTTTTAAAACCGTAGTGTGGATACTGTGAGCCGTGTATTTGCGTCAGCAACGGAGGGCCTCATTAGCTGGTATTCCGAAGATCCTCCACACTCTTTCAGTTTCAGCACATACTGTTCACAATTACCAGAAATACACAACACAAGCACACGTTGTGTTTACAAAGAGCGTGAAATATATGTGATAATTCTCCCCTGTATTGAATATATTCATGATGCACTAGTCCTGGTTTTTCCTTCTCTTCTCGCATCTCCAGCTTGGCCTCTCGGGCTCGCGTAAAACGGCAACAGTGAGTTTATTTATGGGCCTGAATATTAAGCATGAGGTCTCTCTTTTTCCTGTGAGCCGGTGTGCTCAGCATTTCACTGACAGATTTACACCGCGAAAGGCGTAAAGATGGCTGCGTGTGAGGTGAGAACTGTATTTCAAACCCCTGCGGAGGAGGATGCTGACACAAACTACGACACAGAGCTAATGTTCTGATCTAACACCCCAATCTGAAAGACAACGTTGTCATTACAGTTACATACAGCTGTGTATTTTGTGCTTAAATAGCTGATTATTGTGGGGTGTGCTGGTAGCGTAGAGGTCTAAGATGCTGATTGCAATATCCCTGGTTCAAGTCTCCATTTCAGTCTCTCGTCTCATTTCTTGTCACATCCCTTCTGTCTACTTATTAGGAAACTGTAAACGTATGTCTTTGACAATGACCTCATGACAAAGGTTCATTCAACACATTCTCACTCCCAACTTGTCATATACCGCCGCTTGGTCAGCGCCCCCTTGGCTTCAGAGACCGACACACTGCAGGGCACCCCTCTTGCGTTACTTTTGGACGGACCGGCGTGTCGATATACGCTTGTTACATGCATAGTGTCCTTTCAAAACAAGGCAAAAGTGAGCATGGCTCACATACCCCCATTTAACCCCTACTAAAGTAGAAGCCAAAGGTTTTGCCCTTTTGGAAAAATTTTAAAAATTGTGGCCACCCTGGACTTCTAACACCCAAAAGGCATAACTAGACCACACTGTCAACCATCATACCAAATTGGATGTTCCTAAGTTAAATAGTTTCCGAGTTGTGCTCCGGAAATGAAAGTGTGACACGCGGACGGACGGACGGAAGCACGGAGCGCTATATACCCCCGACTAGGTTGTCGCGAGGGTATAAGAAACTACCACTTAGGTAGGGTTAGGAAACGGTCGCAACTGACGTTAACTTTACTAACTAGCGACTCCACCGACCGTCGAATAACGCCTCGGGTGGGTTTACATCGGAGTTAGCCGAAAGCCCGGTTCGTCACATACTGTTGCTATAGGGTGCCTCCGTGCGTCTGTCGACGGCATTTGACAAGTTGGGAGCGTTTATTCATTTAGTAGACGTTCTGGTGCTTTTGATCACAACCGAAGGATCTTCCTCAGCAGATGGAGTTGTGTGGCTGATTTCCAATTTTTTTCGGAGAGCACTTTAAGGCCCTCTCTTCCACGTAAACACCATAACCATGGTGACGTTAAGGGGTTTGAACAAACAACTGATGCTGTTGTTTTTTTCTGTTGAGAACATTGTTGACTCACCTCCTCCCCCATCAGCCCATCGTGTATTTAGTATCAGGTTGATAAATCAGCTTCTTTCACAATAGAGCAAATATTTATTATCCCATCAACGTGACATTCTCTTCACATATATGCAGCACTGATGACAGCACTACTGTGTGTACCTGCCCTGCATGCACATAACTCCAGAATCACATCTAATGCATATTCATGATTTAATACATGAATCTGATTATTCCTGGCGAGCGGGGAGAGAGGTTATATCTGTGTGTCAGCACATTATTTTACCCCTCACAGAGAAACATGTCCCCAGTTAACATGATGCCACTGCAAGGTCACATGCAAGAGCAACGCCCCCCATTAATTACAAGGCCCGTGCATTAACACACACTAAATAGATTGTAACTTGGAGCAGCCCAGTGTTTACAGAAACAGCTCCGCTCCCTGTGTAGGTCATATTTTAAAGATGCTATTAATCTTCTTTTTAATTATGGATATAATGCCATTGTATAAAGCCCGGATTAGATGCACAGATTGATCTTTTTCTTTCCTCCGGTATATATCTGCTGACAGTGTGTGGGCTTGTATAATTATGAGGAAGCAGAGGAGGAGGAGGAGGTGAATGTGTAAGCAGGCACACATCCCGAAGCTGCTTCACACAAGGCTGATGTCTTCATCGGAGCTGATGGACGAGGCTGCGTGAGTCTGGAAGTAGAAAGCCTCAAACACACGTCCAACTCACTTCAGTTAATCACTCATTTTTCTATAGATAATATGTTATTACATAGTGTAGGTGGCTTACAGCAACACCTTTGAATATAATAATAAACCAAGGGCGTATGTTTGCATATGGACGGTAAAATATTATAATATAGTAGTAGTAGTAAAATCCGTAGAAAAATAGATAATGTCCTGACAGAAAATTACCAGGACATCTTCTGTTCAGTTTACGGACATTTTCGACAACTTCTGTTGATTTACAGGATGTCCTCCGTACCATTCACGGACACTTCTGTTAATCCTTAAACAGAAAATTCAGTAAATTTACACTATATCCTCCGTACCTAGCCAAATAGCAGGCCCAACCTTTACATTCTGGAGGGAAAACAGACGCTAACACTACAATTTGTACCTATGTATCGGTTTCTGCGGACCACCTGAGGCTAAAACTGGGGCTTACTCTACCTGACGTCCACGGAAGTCTAAATTATAAACATTGGTAAAACAGAAATTACAATACCAAACTTGTTTTAGTCTCAAAATGAGTCAGCAAAATATTAACGTTACCAGATACGGTAACGTTAATGGTTGACAACAGCTGAACTAAACAACAAAACAGCTTTCCAACTAAAAGGATACTGAGCTAACGTTAAGTCATTCACATAAATCATTCTGGTTAGACATTAATTGTTGATTTTTTTACCACAGAAGTGAGAGAAAGGTTTTTCCACATTCAAACTAAACTTTTCAGTGTGTGATGGTCTCTGCCTCTTCCAACTTTCGCACTAGCGGACGTTCTTGTTCCTACAATACAGAAAATTCCTTCATATTAATACGGTACATTGGCCAATATTTTTACGGACTTTTCTTAGAGTGTATAGTATACATACTATAATATTTGGGAGGACAGAATTGTCCCTCCCAATATTTTAGCGAACCAGTTCGTATTATCTTTTGGAGTAAAGTCATGGGGAGATTTATGCCGGATCAGTGTTTTTTCTGTTTTCTGTTTAAATGATTTATAGCACGCTATAATATAGATATAAGCAGATATTAGTACATTAAAGCGTTTAATGTACATGTTTTTGCCTACTTAATGAAGATATCTTAGTATTTTATCAATAGATGTTAGAGCAAACTTCTTACTTTACCCAAATCCATCTATCTTTAATCCGTTTGTCCAGTGTCCATAGATGATATTGCAGCCTTGTTAGGACAAGTGAAACCCTCCTCGAGCCCACTAGATGTCTGTTTTTAAAGGATTTTAACGTCATCCGTCCTTTCATAGTCTATATTTTAAACAACTCTTTTGTCAGAGTGTGTCCCCCGTTATTTTAAGCAGGCAATTGTTCAACCTTTGTTGAAGAAACCAGACCTGAACCAATCCCTGCCAGAAAAACAACAGGCCTATTTCTAAACTCCCTTTCTTTTCCAAAATTACATAAAAGATACTGGAACTGGTTGTTTGATGGATTTCATTCTGGTTTCCATAATACTCCACTGAAACAGCTCTCCTTGAGGTCTCAAATTATACTTTAAAGGCTGCAGTTCAGTTTTGGTTTTATTGGACCTTCGTTCAGCTTCTGATACTGTCGACTATTATGGGTTTCCACAGGAAGAGTTATCAAGATAAGATAAGCGTTTGTTGTTAATAAATAAGCAGGTTATTATGGAATTTTTGGCAACATTGTGAAAATAAGAAAACATGTGACTTCTTATTTTGCACAAGTTGTGTTCATTTTGTGAATGATAGTGTAGGAATGAAGGCGATGCCCTTCCTTTAAATACACGCTAGTTATTTCTAACTAAGTTATTCCTAACATGACTGAGATACCTGACAAAAAACAGGCTCACAGAGAACAACAGCTTGTTGCCATGGAGACTGAAGAGCACGCGCTGTCAAACCTTTGAACTGTAATGTGTGCACAGTTTTATTGTTCATTTCAAGGTTTCTGTCAAGTATCATTTGTTTTTGTGGAGAACTCCCGACATGTCGACATTATTATTTCGACTGTCAGTCAACAGAGAGACGGACTGAAATCTGAATGAGCAGCAGTCACTGTGAGACAGCTCTGTATACTGCTATTTGTAGATAGCATCAGGAGTTTATTCCACCACTGCTGCTTGGGTTTTACACTGAATTGTATTTGTAAAAAGGTTATTTGCGTTATGAAATGAATTTGTCATTCATGGATTATAACAAATACATAGACAACTTTTTCAAGGTAGAACAAATTCCTAACGCATAATTCGTTCAAATGAATTCCACAGAAACTCATAGAGCGTAATGCATACACAACTACTTTTCCAATGAGGAAAAGATCTACTTGGTTAGGTTTAGGAAAAGATTGTGGTTTGGGTTAAAATAGCACTGGAAGTGGCGTAACTTAAGTACGGAAGTTACGTAACAAAAAGTACTTAATTAAGTTGGAAATTATCGTAAATGAATCCGGAAGTATGTAACTTAAGTGACAAATAAATGAACATTGACTTGTGGTTTCACACGGAACATGTACAGCAGTATCCTGGGTGAAAGTGTGGTGTTTTTCAACCCACCCATCCACCTCGACATCCTCCCTATGTGCCGTTTGTCGCTCTTTATACTTCCCAATTACGTGGATTACATACAAATTGACGTTGTGGGATATATACGAATTACAGTGCATTCTTTTTTAGTAGGATATAAAGCTACGAACGGCATATGAGACCGCCTGCTCAACATGATATCCACAGATCCTGTGCAGATCCTCTGCCAGCCTCTCCAGCTCCATCTAAACTTCCTGACTCGCAGCTCTTTTCTCTCAATAAAACAACAAAAGAGTGGAAGTGATGATAATTAGCGACCTCCAGCTCTCGCCCCAGAGATGAATGCATACATTAATTGTTTTAAATGTGCTGATAATGATCTTTGTAAACTGCAATGCAGCAGAATGGAACTGTGTGACCAAGGGAAGAGGGGTAGGGGGGGGGTGGTAAGAGGGTTTCAGCACAAACTGTTCCAGGGTCAGGTCCTACATTATAGATGCAGGTGCCTCACGGCTTTGATGTGCTTCTCGGCTAAGATTAGAAAAGTCTGACGTAAAGCACAGAGCGTAGTCATTTACCTTTTCACTGCACAGAAACACAGTGAGTGAGTTAAACGTTAGAATAAGAACAGGCTTTATCACAGCTTTGTTAGATTTGATGCCCTCGGTTGAGTCCATTTTAGCAGGTTTTGAAGTGTAGGGATCAGAGGCGCTGTTGAGCACAACAAGTGTTGAGTGGCTCTTTAAACTGGTCTTAAAATGACAAGAACACATTGAACTGATTTGAGTTCTGATGTGGTTCTTTGTGGTCTGAAAGGAAGCAGACAATCTGCAGGATTTTACGATAGCAGATTTGTGATTTTAAAAGAAACTACTTGTAAATGTATCTGATTGTTGGACGGTTCAGGAAGCTTTCAGATTAATTAGTCCATGTAAATGCAAGTACCATTGTACAATATTGTTAACATTCTTTGTATAAAGAACCTCTAATATAACACGAAGGCTAAATCTGCAGCGTGTCTACCTATCTCCATCCAAAAACCTACCATCTCCGTACCTGCACTCTGTGCAATGACAATACAGATGAATCTAATCTAATCTAATTAGTTGATTTGTGAGAGCTAATTACTCATTTCTGTGCATGAGTTAAAAAACAATTACACAGCCAGGCTCCACACAAACAAGGTTTAAAGGTTTAACTCTTACCGTAGCATTTATACGCAGATGTGTTTACATTGTTGTCAGTAAAGGACACACGGATATCCAGAAAGGCGTACTTATTGCACATTAGACGCCTTGCACATTATCAAGGCATTTATACTCCTTTTCATGCGAGCGGGCTCGGGGAGCCCAGCCACTTGTATCAACATTCTCATTCTTTTGGTCACTAACCAAAGCTCCATCTTCACTATGATGGTCTGGTACAGGGGTCAGCAACCTTTACTATCAAAAGAAACATTTTAGGCAAAAAAAAAAATAATAATCTCTCTTGAGCTGCAAAACATTTGAGCATTGTGATGAAGTTAATAAGTTGATAGTCTAAGTATATAGTATATACTGTAAGTCTAATGCAGTGAGGGCCAAAGTGCAAATGTACTACGGATTATTGGGGCCACATTGAGGGAAAAAACATCTGAGAATTCCAGAATAAAGTCGTAATATTACGAGAATAAAGTCAGATTATTACGAGAAAAATGTTGTATCATTACTAGAATAAAGTTGTAATATTACGAGAATAAAGTCGTAACTTTAGGAGAAAAAAAGCCGTAATATTGCGGGAATAAAGTCGTAACTTTACGAGAAAAAAAGTCTTAATATTACGAGAATAAAGTCATAACTTAAGGAGAAAAAAGTCGTAATATTATGAAAATAAATTCATAACTTTCTAAGATCTCAGATTATTTTTTTACCCTCAATGTGGCCATAATACATCCTCCTACCATAGACCTACAACAATGATAAATAAAAATGAAAATGTAAACAAAAAACAGTTATTCATTTCCATTTTTAAAAATCCACAGGGGGCCACTGTAGAGGGGCTACAAAGCCACCTGTGGCTCCGGAGCCGCAGGTTGCAGACCCCTTTGTCTGGTATAACGCTGTCTGATACAACGCTGGTGAACATAGCGGAGGATTTAGCAGCTGAAGAGCCAGATTATTCCCTCAGGGGTTGGTGGAGACCAAAAACAGAGCTAAAAGAGAGAGAACACTAGACCTACATTCATCAGGTGACACAAACACGACTCCAGATGAATGATCGCGTTGCTGGACGTGGAAATAAGCAGTTCACCATATCAGTTTAAAATGTCATATGTCAGTGTTGTGTTCACAACTTGCAGCAACAAGCAAGTTTGGTTGATTTCAAAATTGTGGCCTGCATACACGGAGCCCCGAGCTGCAGCCTTCGACAAACCTTTAGCATCATCTGTGCCAGGTTGCAACATACCCTCACACTACAGTGTGACATCACAGGTGTCAAAGTTACCACATTCACTCCGGCATGACAGATCTGTGTAACAACACAACGTTCAACCTGACACCTTTGTATATCGCAGTCGTCTTCAGCTCGACACATGACAACGAGGAAGGTCTCGCTTTCGAAATATTGAAGCAGGGAGGGACTTCATCTGCACCAAGTCTCGAACGACGAGGCGTCACACGATGTCATCCTCGTCTCCGTCTTGACACATCAATCGTCAGCCGGCGGTGCTAAATACTCCCGAGTAGGAGTCAGCCGTCGTCTCCGGTCCTTGACGAGGCTCCGGTTAAGCGTCCTCCCAGCATGCATCAAGGGGCCAATGAATAGCAATCTGGCCTTGCCCCGTTTTCTACGCTTTGTGAGTCTGTTGTGCATAATGCATTGCAGCAGCAGGACAGGGGTAATTACCACAATCAGAGGAGAGGATCATCAATCTCAGGTGAACCGCGGGGAGTAAATGAAGCAGAGAGGAGGAGAAGAAGGAGAGAGAGATGAGTCTCGGCATGTGAAGAGAGACAGAGGGAGCGGGAAAGGGAGGGGGGTGAGCTCGCTTGTTGGTTCCCCCAAAACTCCAAGGTTTCATGTCAGAAAATTGCCATCAGCATAATTAATCACAGTGAGAAAATCTATTTATCTACCCTCTTTTTTCCTCCTTCTTTCCATCCTTTTGTTCTCACACAACCTGTTTTTCCATTTTCTTCAGACTCGATTCTTCACTCATTTCCAATCTGAGCTGTCATCGCCTTTTATTCTTTTCTTTTAATCCTATTATATATTGTGTCTTTCTGTGAATGTGCATGTGTGCGAGTTGTCTGTATGTATGCATATAGGTGTGTGCCAGGACGAGGAGAACCATCGGGCAGGTGATTGATCTCCTGTTTACGGAGTTAAGGAGGTTAGTTATTGTATGTTGTCAGGTTAGATTGGTTGAGCTTCGATTTGTTTTGGTTTTGTTTTGTTGGCCTCGTCACACCCTGAATGTTAATCCCAATCTGTGAATAAAACTAAAAAACGTTTCACATTCAGTGATCTGTCTCTGTGTCCACTTGGAAAATGGGTGTTTAATTCATGTTGTGACTCGGTCACCCTGAGACGGGGAATAACAACCATATTCCCTGAAGGATGGATGATCTAAAACTGGACATGAACTGATAGTTAGTTTGTTGTTTTGGAGTTAACTGAATAATCAAATGTGAGAGTGATAGTTACAGATAAAGTGTGTAGTAGATTTGTTTCTGTAAACTCTTCTGCTAATCTCAGACTATTGGATTGTAATACAGCTGAATTTATTCACACTGTAGTGAAATAGTTGACATTGAGGACGGTATTTTTTAATTTCTGGTTGTTAATTAATAGTCAGATCTGTGGCGGGCGCTGTCCTTGGTGCTGAAGTGATGTTGATGTCGTCGCCGTTTGGCAGAGTGGATTACTGCCGTGGTTTAACTCTAGTATCTCTGTGGTAGTAAAGGACAGTAACACCGGGCTGGGTGTGGTGATCCCGATGTGGGTGTTTTTCATGAATATTGTGCAGAATCTGTTCAGCTGTAGACTGCAGCAGTGACTGGCAGACATACGGTATCTCTCTCCCAATACCTGGAGAAACTCTGGACAGGACTGCCAGGCCGTATCATAAAATATTATACTTTACTGAGAAAAAATACAATGAAAGCACTGTTGAGTAGCAACAGAAGAACATACTTTATTATTATACGATACGATAATATTTTAAAGGTCCCTTATTGTGCTCATTTTCAGGGTCATACTTGTATTTTGTGTTTCTACTAGAACATGTTTACATGCTGTAATGCTCAAAAAAAAATTTATTTTCTTCGTACTGTCTGCCTGAATATACCTGTATTCACCCTCTGTCTGAAACGCTCCGTTTTAGCGAGTTTCAATTGAATTGCAACGGAATCGCGTTGCTAGGCAACAGCTTGGGTCCATGTTTACTTCCTGTCAGCTGATGTTATTCACATACACTGCAACAGGAAATAAACTGGAACACATTTAGAATGTTTAAAAACGTGTAATGGTCTAAATATTGTATATTTGTGACATCACAAATGGACAGAAATCTGAACGGCTTGTTTCAAATGCCCAGTTTCTAGTTTATATATCACTTAAACCTGCTTTATAATATAAAAGACATGAAATTTCACTTTTTACACTATGGGACCTTTAAAGTAATGTGGTATTTGAAGTAATTTACATCGACAATTAATTCATCAATCAATAAATACATCTGTTAAAATACCATCTGTGTGTTTCTTTAACCCTGTTACCAATCTGTATAAATACGTGCATTCAATAAACCATTTCTGCATTGTAATTATAGTTATAATTATATCTACTATAATTAACATCCAGTAATAGCGAGCCGTCATTACAAAGACAAACAAAGACAGACTCAAGTGTTGGCTGAGACTGAGGTCATCACGGCAGTCGGTATTGTACAGCCGGATGGCTGCTGGTTTGAAGCGCTCCCTTCGAACGCCTCAGAAGGATGAGACTGTTGCTGAAGGAGCTTCTTAACCCCTTCATCTCCTCATAGAGAGGATGAGGTTCTCCAGTACTTTCTTCATCTTAGACCTCATCCTCCCCTCAGCCACCTCCTCCATGCCGCCTCCCCAACACACAACTGCAAAAAAAAAAAAAAAACTGCAGTATCTACAGGCAAAGCGTCCCTCATGACAAACTGTATCAATAAGTATTATTCATCAGAGACACCTCTATCAGCTCACAAACACATGATCCCAGATCAAGTGTTCCAGTGATCACAGAGCCTGACGCACGTTGTCAGTATTCATTAAACAGCTCTAAACATAACGGAGTTGTCTTACATCAAACGAGCCGCTTCTTCCTCAGCCGTTTCTATGCAACACTATCCACTAGATGCTAATACTGTAGGTAGTTAAGCACTGTTAGCTATAACAGGGATGTTTCATTCTTGTGATATTCAACTTTTGTGATTTGTGCAGTTTAAGGCACAAAAAACAACATGCTGATTTCCTCATTTTTGATGTGTTATCTATACGCCCACATCGTCTCGTGATGATGTCGTATTGAAACCTGCAGAGTCAACAGCCTGTTGGACAGTTTCCTTAAAGTTCAAAGCTGGTGGCGCCCTGTGAGACTACTACCTCCTGTAGCTCCCTGTGCCTAAAGACCGCCCTGTCTGACACAGCCGGAGATCAAACATATGCATGGGAGGTGACGGAGACAGCGTTCATCTTTCTGAGGGAGTAAATGATGTGTGTGTGTGTGTGTGTGTGTGTGTGTGTGTGTGTGTGTGTGTGTGTGTGCAGTCCTCTTCGGCCTGCGGACACATAACTCTTGTGGCCATCCGCTTGAACAAATTTGCTGACGAAGCAGCCGGGAAGTTACCGAGCTACTGATGTCTCTCCCCCCACCCCTCCACCTCTGAACACACACAACCTCCCTTTCTAAAAAGCTGATTGTCACCATCATCAGCTGGCTCTTCAAAAGATTCCACAGGTTCTGATCAGATCATCCTGAAAAAGAAGAATTAAAAAATACTATTTTTTTTTCCCCTCTGAGGAGCGAGCAGATATTGAGAGGCTAAAAGGGGGCTGTTTTTCTGGACTCTGCCTCCCAAATACTATAAAATGAGCATCCGTGGGGAGTGGACGGAGTTGTCCGCTGGAATAGAGGCTGAAAAAAAAAGAGAGAAAAGGCAGAAACCATCACCCAAAACCTAATGCACCAGCAGCACCCCAGGGAGCTGCAGGCAGGTTTATATGGGCCACTTACTCTAATATGGTGAGCAGGGAAGGGAGGAGAGAAAGTGAAGGAAATAAGAGAAAAGTGGGTAAGAGGGGAGTAACAGGCATGGAGGGGAGAGGGGAAAAGAGGGAAAGGAGAGAACAGAAATGAGAAAGAGAGGATATAAAACAAGAGAGGAAAAGAAAATAAGAATGTCTGCTGTAATGTTTGATTGAATTAATACAAACCCCTCATTTTATCCGATGCAGCTGTCTACAGCGGCTCTGTTCACCGTGTGACACTTCCAACACGTTCTCATACCGACTCGTCACACGCCGCCGCTTTGTCACGCTCCTCGGCGTCAACTTTATTTTCGGCATCAAAAACTTTATGTTTGAGAAAAATGTGCTACGGGCCGGTGGGCGGTGCTTGGTGTTTCCTCAACAAACGTTCTCATTTTACAGCTAAACAGCACACTACGAGATGATTCTGAGAACATCTGAGGAGAGAAATAGGCATTACAGTAACAAAATATTGATTCATATTTGATCAGCGCTGCCTAGTTTGATCGTTTCGTCGGAGTTTGCGAGTGATTGACAGCTGCTCAAAGACGGCAGACTCCAGATCAGCTCTTACTGCTTGTTTTATTCCGGTCTGTGAAATCTTGCAGATGCCATTAAGCGCACCGGAAGACACAGAGGCACATGATTTGTTTTCAGATTACCTGTCTCATGCACTACTAGGATACACTAGGATATAGTGTCTTATTTTTTGTAAGCATATTTGCTCCATTTCTACTAACTGCAGCTTTAAGTCACGCCACTTCCAGAGTTATTTTAAGCCAAACCGCAATCTTTTCCGAAACCTATAAGTCGTTTTGTTGCTTAATCCTAACCAAGTCAATGTTTTCCTGAACCTATCTAAGTTTTTTTGTTGCCTAAACCCAAGGAAGTTATTTCCTGTGAAGATGGAAGTTTATTTTGAAAAGACTGTATGCATGTAGCGAGCTGAAAAGGATATGTGTTGCTGGACATTTATAGGAATGATAAAGGAGGAATAACTTTTCCTTCAGATATCATACAAACCAATATGTTGACATGGGACACAAACAGCGGTCTCCTGGATGACAGCCCTGTGTTTGTTGGAGCCATCCATCTCCCCGTGTGTGTCTTTTCGTTCTTTAAACGACGTCACCACACTTTCTCTGAGCGTTTGATATTGCTCCGGATGGGATAACATTATAGTTAATTGAAAGTCGCCAAAGGTCGCCTTCTCCAGTATGTTTCGCCCCAGAAGAAAGGGGGAGGAAACCAGGAAGGGAGAGAAGAAGAAGGGATCAGAGGAGATGAGAAGAAATAAGGGAGGAAAGGAAAGAAAAAGGGGAGAAAATGAGAAGGGAGGAGGATGTTAAAAAGCAGCAGAGGGAGAGAAAAGAAGAGAAAATGGAACAGCAGACATACACAAAATATCATGGTTGATATATCTTCATATAAAAGCAATGCTGAGAAAAACACCATTCTGTCTTGTTTTTACACACACACATCTCTATCAGCTGCATGTCGGTTACATAAACCCATCGGGGAGCTATTTTTTCTCCCAGTAATGTATAATTGTGCACCGGTGCTCCTATTTCAAGTGTTCTTCTATTTGTCATAATGAGGAATTCATAATGGCTGCACACCTGCTCGGCCTTGAATTATGAGACAGAGGCTGCTGTCAACATATTTCATAAAATCCTTCATCCACAGTCTACAGTCTACGGCCGGCAATTTTTTATATTTTTATCATCTGGCCTCAATCAATATTCAGAAAGATCAAAGCCCAGACTGGAGCACAGAAAGTGGATCTTATAGGCAACTAGTTATAGAGAGAGGTATGAGCTGTGGTGTAATACACACCTCACTAGAACCTGTTATCTCTAGTTATCACACTGTAGAGTTCAACCAATTACTTAATCAACTTTAATTAACAAACCAAATGAAAATTTAAAGAAGTACTTGAATAAAGTCATAGCTTTACGAGAAAAAAAAGTCGTCATATTGTGACGGCCCCTTTGTGTTTGGATCTTGTACTGTGTTTGCTTTCTCTCATCAGGGCTGCAGATCTGATGAGGCTAATCAGCAGCATTGGACACACCTGGGCCCGGTGTGCTACCTGCATATAAGCCAGAGCATGCAGCAGTCTGGAGCTGGCAGACCTTCTTGCACATTTTACCTTTGTTACATGGTTTTGGTTCTTTGTCTTTGTTTTACAGCGTCTTTGAGTTCTTAAATTTATTATTACAGCACAACATCCACGCAGCACATTTTCACACATCCACTCCCTACACTACTGACTCTACAGATTCCTCACATACATTCTTTTGACTTTTTACATAGTTTTTGGTTGATAAATCACTTTATTTATCCAGTATACCCGTATGACTTTTTCTCGTAAAGTTATGGCTTTATTGCTGTAATATTACGACTTTTTTTCTCGTAAAGTTATGACTTTATTCCTGTAATATTACGACTTTTTTTCTCGTAAAGTTATGGCTTTATTCCCGTAATATTACGACTTTTTTTCTCGTAAAGTTATGGCTTTATTCCCGTAATATTACGACTTTTTTTCTCGTAAAGTTATGACTTTATTCTCATAATTTTACGAGCCCTGGTCCCTGATGTGAAAGCACCCGAACTGGCCGAGGAGTCACTTAGCAGTTACTGTACCATCACCATGGCAACCTTTGATTGCTGCTGCGCAGACACAGCTGATTGAGATTATTGAATTAGTGCACTTTTGGTGCATTCAAAGAGTCCACGTTTTCAGAAACTGGCGGAGTCAATGGAAGTTCATTTTTCGGTGCATAATAAGTGAATATATTGTAATTTTAGTTGCTTATTGTTTTACTTCTTAATTTTATAATATGTCTGAGGAAAATGTTGATATTCCCAACAGCCTCATCTTTCTCCTCTGTCATTATGCCTTTTGCATTTCCTGCATTATGTCACCCATTCGCTAGCTTGCTAAAGTGTTAGCCTTGGTGGCTTCTAGACACCGACAGTAACTTTAATATTGCGGTTGCTTAGCAGCGGTGTTCTTCACGACGTAACCACTTGAACGCCACACATATCACGACTTCCCATCTCGTAAACATGGTAAATACGTCCCAATTTGAAGGCACCATTGGATATTTCCAGGCTTTTATTAAGCCTCAAGTCTTCTCTGCTTATTCTGACTTTAAGATAGACATGTCATTCAAACCCTATAATGTTCCACATATTTTATACATTATTGGTATAATTCAACTTTTTAATGAAATTCATATAAATTAAATCCATTCCCACTTTTACTACTCCGACTACTTCCTCGCGTTTAAACCAACAATTGAGTGTAGTTCAGCATTCAGACTATAATTTCTTCAGAGATTGCCTTCTCTAGTTTGGAATGAAATGACCAAAGCCATACAGACAAATTGGGACATTTTTTTTAACAACATGATGAGCAGATTTATTCCTGCGGAGTTGTTTCTGCCACCTACCAAATCATTTTTTTCGCTGCTTCTGCTCCACTGTTGGTCTCGCAGATGATGTCCAATAACAATTTCATCTGCTTTGCTTCTGTGCTCGATGGGATGCTCTGTTCCGTTATACACCAAATGCATTCTGATTGGCCTGCCGATATCTCCTGAACATATTGAATAGCAGACAAGAGTGCAGGGCTAGATAGCTGTAAATGGGCTTCTGTGTTATGCAGCCAACAGGCTGGCTAAAGATGGCAGCTTGTCACCTTTATTTATTGGGTTTATTCTAAACACGGCATTTTTTCTCAGACACTGGAAGCTAGCTGGGGCCATAAAGCTAAATGCTCTCTTATTAATCAATAAATCAGACATTAAAAACTCTGCCTAAATGTTGACTTTAGCTTATTGATTTGTGTATAAAAGTGCCTCAACTGTGAAGAAAGAAAATGGCCTTTGACTCCAGTTAAAATCTGTCACTGTTACATCTGTCCTCTGAGCATTTCAAGGGGATGTTTTATTTTATATTAATTGAAATGTCTGAGTGTTCCTCTGGGAACCGTGAATGTTAAAGCACAAAAGGGATTTCTGGCACAACCTCGGCTTGACTGTTTATACAAAATAAAACAGCAATCCATCCAAAATTTGTTAAAGGTCCCATATTGTGCTAATTTTCAGGTTCATACTTGTATTTTATGTTTCTACTAGAACATGTTTACATGCTGTAATGTTAAAAACAAAACTTTATTTTCCTCGTACTGTCTGCCTGAATATACCTGTATTTACAATCTGTCTGAAACGCTCCGTTTTAGCGCATTTCAACTGAACTGCAATGGAATTGCGTTGCTGGGCAACAGCTTGGGTCCATGTTTACTTCCTGTCAGCTGATGTCATTCACATACACTGCAACAGGAAATAAACTGGGACACATTTAGAATGTTTAAAACTGTGAAATGGTCTATATATATATATTGTACATGGTGACATCACAAAATGACAGAAATCCTGACGGCTTGTTTTCAAAGGCGCAATTTCTGAATACGGGGCTGTGTGTATTTCTCCATGAATTGAGCGTTTCGATACTTTCACAGTATTTATATAGCACTGAAACCTGCTTTATAATATACAAGACAAGAAAATCTCACTTTTTACAAAATGGGACCTTTTAAGATTTATAGTCTGGACAAAAGTGGTGGATTGACCAAGTCAACTACCGACATTGCCGTCCTTTGACGGAAAACATATATATATATATATATATATGCCTTTCTGCAGGTGAGTTAAATAAAGAACTACTTGGTAATGTGCAGATCATTTTGCAGGTTGTACATTGAGTTTAAGAAACAGTACCTCGATTTTCCGGTGTTAATTATTCCATCCTGTCTCCACTGAAATGGATTGTTTTGAAGATAAAAAAAGGAAGAAAAAAAAATATTTCTTTCATATCTTATCCGGCTTTGTAGGAGAAAGAATGAGCAAAAAAAAAAACAGCGCACCAGAGAGCAATGAGGGAGAGAGGAAGCCGAGCAATGAATAATAATCAAAAGGAACATGAGACGGCGCAGGAGCCTGAGTGACCTCTGCTTCACTTTCAGACATATTTTAGATATACGTGGGCACAAACTAATTAGTGCTGATCAGAACTGCACGTCTTAGAAGAGTTTTTCGAGGACTGCAATCACTGCAGGGGCAACTTTCGCACGGCTCCCAGCGGAGCATCCATTTGGATAAAGGTGCCTTGCAACCAGAATAGCGTCAGAGTTATTGGCCTCTCACTGTGTTTTGTGGCTCTCTGATGAGCCAGCACTTTGAAAAGTTGTGTCTGTAATAGATGATGGAAGGCGTCAGGACACCTATATGTGTAGGAGGTTAACCCACAGA
Organism: Sebastes fasciatus; assembly: GCF_043250625.1. Taxonomy (NCBI): domain Eukaryota; kingdom Metazoa; phylum Chordata; class Actinopteri; order Perciformes; family Sebastidae; genus Sebastes; species Sebastes fasciatus. Next base: position 14,309,076 of record NC_133818.1, on the reverse strand, counting down.
CAGTGTAGGAAAGTATAGTGGCTGTGGAAGTCCACTGACATCTATCTTCCTTTTGTAGGAAGATTATATTCAATAGGGATTTTAGGCCACTAAGCATCACTGCGATAAGGCCTGTTTAAACCTTTTCAGCCTCAGGCCTAAGTGAGATACTTATTAGACATTCAGCTTTTCAGTTTGGCCTTGGGCTTAAAGATTCAAGGAATGAATTATATCCCTGTTGCCTAGGGACTCATGGAAACATACTTTCTTATGGTTTTCCAAAAATAGACTGCTGACCCATTTTAGGACCCAACCAGCGAGTTTGGGACTGGCTGATTGAAAGTGACTGCTGTACATGGTGACTTGTCTGTTCCATTCCCGCCCGTCTGCGGCACCCACTGTACCACCTTGTCGCCCACGGGGACCCTCCGTACTCTCCAGCTCTCTCTTGTTGTCCTCGTCTTGCCCAGTAGCTACCGCCGGACGGAGACGGCGGCTCTATTTCAGGCCGGGCACATGCACAAGTGAGTGAGCGAGGTTAGGACCAGTGATTGTGACAAGGGGGGTGGGGAGGGGGGAGCTGGGCAAACAAAAGCTGACTGGTGCAGCTGACGGAGATGTGCCTTGAAGGGAAGCACATGCCGCCGCTTGAGGCGAAGTGCTGAGTGCTTCTGCCTTTGAAAACCACAACAGCAGCAACAGCACAGTGCAGGCAGACCCAGTTTGAGTTGAGCTGAGATATATCTATCTCTGATGGGGACTGAGCCAGGCCAGCTGGAGTAGAGAAGCTAAAATGTAGTTTGGTTTGAGAGCCAGTCATTCCACTGAAATACGCTACACCTAATGGAGCAAATTAAATCTAGGCTTGATAAAGGAGGAGTAGTTATTTTTATCTCCATTTTGTCTCCATGTTTATCTAACAGGATGCAGTTAAAGTTAATGATGTACTGTTTGGCATACATCAGACCGGCACATACGGGTACTTTGCTAAAAAGTCAAGGCCACGCCCTTTTTTTGGGGGCTAGAAAACCGAAGATCCCATCGACATCAATGTACGTGTGTTTGGATTGTAATTCTGACAAGTTTGTATGCATTCATCTCTTGTTAAACAAATAGTCATACACATATCTAATATTTTTTTTGTGCCTGAACCTGAGCGTTGGCGATACCTTAATAAATGAAGGTTTGGGCTTAACTGCTATGTTTGTACAGTGAAAATGACACTGAAATGCCCGCCCACCCGATGTGTGTCTTTTCGCTCTTAAAGCTACGTCACCGCACTCTCGACGCACTTTCTCTGAGCGTTAATATTAACGTAGATAAGTTTAGATTGTAGTTAATGGAAAGCTCGGAGCGTCGGTATCTTACGCTGACAAAGCGTCGCTATTTGACGCCCTGAGAACGGGCTGGGTAGTGACCACGTGGGTTTAATCACGGAGTATCAGTATTCCATTTAGGGTTTATTACTTTTAAAGTAAAAGCTGCTTCCTCTCTCGCCACCTGGGTGTCACCCAGCGTTAAACGCCTGCACAGAAATCCTGCCAGCCTCCTCAGCGATGGCCTCATTTGTCTTCCGTAATTATACTAATGTCTCAAAATTAATATGGCAATAATTTATTGATGATGAATGCTAAAAGTAGCTGCTCAAAAATGACCTTGACTTATTGAATTCGCAGGAGTCTTGGCAGGAGATCTGAGCTGCGGTCCAGGAAGGTTGAGACTGACATCAATGACAGGAGAGCCTCCTCTGGGCTAACGGGCTCGGGAAATGATCCATCTCTTTTTACGGCATGTGAAGGAAAGCAATATGCAAATCTCTCGGCACTAATGGGCGCTATGGCCGCATTACTTAGGCTTTAATTTTCACATTTCTCCAACTCCCTGGTTGTCTGTGCCCCGGCCATCCAAACACCGGGCAAGTGGCAATTCTCACTTATTTGTGCCCCCCCCTCTATACCCGAACCACCCAGCGGACCATGAAATGAGTTCATTTCACCACAGTGAGATGCAAATGACTGGTGCTACAATAATATCACACCCTGTCATAATCAGTTATGCATTCTGAAAAGGGAGGAAACGCATCGTTCTGTCACTTTCTCCGTGTTGTCTTCCGTTTTTCAAAGACTCCCGATACAAACGCCTGAAAAGGTTGTGCGGCATAAACACACATTGTACTCGGTTCTTCCTCGCTGACTTTACAAGGATTTCCATTTTGCTGTTATGGAGCTCTTGTGTAACGGCGCTCGTTCCACTCATTTCCTCTTTTCTAAGCCGTTCCATATGATGAGCTCCTCATTTCGTCTGCGTAAAAACCTCAATGACCCTCCTATCAGGCAGCCCATCGTTTTAAAGGTGGCCAGTGATCATTGGGCCAATTAATCTAGAGATAATGCTTACATGTTTCCATATGCCAACAAATGATCTATTCACTGCCAGACTGTTGGATGACCTGAGGACCTGAGTGGTACACGCCACATCTCACATCTGGTCTGAGACGCTACGGCATCTGGTGACGTGGTAGCTGCAGGATTTAAAATCTAATAAATGTTATAAATTCCTGGATATGTGACAGTATCCTTTTACAGAGTGCATTTGTATATTACCTTCACAGCACTGAAAAGCACTTTAATGTAATATCAGTCTTAGGCAAACAGTAAGAGACAAAACTCGTAAGATACCTTGAATTAAAGCTGCGAACAGCAATGAACGTTGAAATGATTTTGATGAAATTTCAAGTTGATCTGATTAAATCTGTAGGAGGAGTTTGTTAAAGTACGCGGCCTATAAAATGCAAAAAATGGCTGACTTCCTGTTGAGTTTTGGGCATACCTCCAATAGGCTTCTTTGTGCGTCTCCACAAGTTACATCTGTCCGCCAAATTTCATACATGTAGGTGAAACTGGAGCGAGGGGCTCAATTTTTCCAATTTTCTAGGGGGCGCTAGCGAGCCATTTTGCAACACCCAAGCCCAAGACCCTTAAAATATCATTTTTTTCACCGCGTCTGATAAGTGTGCCAAGTTTAACAACTTTTTGAGCATGTTGAAGCCGTCAAAAAGGCGATTCATTTTAAGAAAAAGAAGAATTCCTACAGTTTCAATAGGGCCTTCACTGGCGAGACGTTGTCGTGCTCGGGCCCTAATTAATTGATTTAAAAAGGAAAAACAAATGTGAAGAAAACATGTGCATTAGTAGTGACCAGTTATTGCTAAGAAAAACTGACTTAGAAATACATTCACATCATACTGTATCTCTCATTTAAGTTGTTCTTTGTCGCTCAGAACTGGACTCTATAGCTCACTTAGAACCCTATAATTAGTTCATGTTAGCCTCTGTGAGTTAATTGCAGAGCTGTTATGTAAGAAATTATGCATTTGGGGATATAAAAAGGAGTGCATTGAATCCTTTATAACATGGCCACTCTGGTGACATTATGCAAAATGCACTTTTTCATGTCTTGTCAACATAAGTATGAGTCCCAGATGTGCCTGGACCCCCAAAGTGTGAGGAAAGCGGGTCAGATTTGATTCTGGATCTGAAGTCAGATGGGGTTTTTATGCCATATAAAGGTTCCCAAGTGGAAGAGTAGAACTACCTCCAGCTTGGTGACCCTGCCCACGGAGTACCTGCTGAATTGAGCTCAAGGTCCGCCATTGTGATTTGTCCTCATACGGGAGATGAACAGTGGTCTCCTGGGTGAAAGTCCTGTGTTTGTTGGACCCGTCCATCCACACCGACCTCCTCCCTTCGCAGACTTTCTTCATACTACGTTCACCTGACTTCCTGCATTGCTCCCATCATAATTACTACAGCCACTAGATGTCGTATAAATATGGGTTGTAATTAGCTGCTTACAAAGACAACCTATGTGGGGTGTTTTTCTTTGGAGGAGGACGGTGTCAGACTTGGCCTGATGGCCTTGTCCCTCAGCTTTTGTGTCGGTAGCGAAGCTTACAATGAACAAGCTCTCTTAATGATCCTCGGTGAGGTCCTGTGCTCTGTTTTTGGGCAGTAAAATGACAATCATACTTATGAAAGAAATGTCAGACACAAGTTATTAGGCTGCCAAGCTATAAATAGAAGATGGCCCATATTATCGTTTGCCAACAGATGCACCGAGGGAGAGAGGAAAACGCACTAAAACAGTCCATTTAGTGGCGAGGGATAAAATGGTATTTGTTTTAATCATTAAACAAGAGGGGGGTGGGGGGGGGGGGGGAGTTATTGAAGTGAAATATGTGTGGCGATGATGCTAAATAGCCTGGCAGCACGGTGATGAATTTCAAACAGCCAGGGGTCATGCAGAGTCCAATAACAATGGATGTGTGGATATGCATGGAAAATCTGTGGGGGTGGAAAATGAATGCACGCTCATTATCGCTCCCTTGTTTTTCTGCATTTTCATCTCTGAAGTCGAGGGAGGACCAGACTCAAACACAAGTGGAGCAGATGAAGCGGCTCTCTGATTGGCCCGCCGGTGTCCCTCTGAGCTGCGGCAGTATCTTGGAAGCAGAAACAGCTTGTCGGAGGTAAAGAAACTTCATTAAGGTGACTGCAGGCCGACCTTCTATTAAGTGATATTCCACTATTACTGCTGGGTTAGTTCTCTATATAGTAGAACGACAGCAGCTACAAATTCTATACTGTAACACCAGGGCCATAAAAAGCCAATATTATATTCTATAATAAAAGTATTGCACCTCATTGTGGTTGAATGGTCTGTTAGGCATGCAGGTCTATTTTACACAGCATTCCAGTGGTTGAAAGTACATTTAGTGTCGATTTTAAGGTACTTGTGATTGCCACAGTACTTTATATTTCTATTTGATCTATTTCACTACATATCAGAGGGGAATTCTGTAGTTTTTACTGCACTACTACATTTATCTGACAGCTATAGATACTTTTAAGATGAACATTTTACAGAAAAAATACAATAACTTCATAAAAAATACATTACATTGGCTTTTTTTTGGCTTGTGAGCCCTTACAAAAATCTATGTGTAGTTGTTGGTACTTGTCAGAGTCAGACCCCCCCTACTTAAAGAGCCCCAAAGAGCTTTAAATTATATTTAGATATGAAACATACTGAATCATGTTGCTATTCTAACTAATTGTACTCTGAAATAACTCACAAAAGGCCCCCAAACTCAACTATAGCGATACTACTTACTGTGTACTTCTACTTCAGAGGAAAACATTGTTGTAGTACATTTATGTGACAGAGAAATGTAACTGGTTACGTTACAGATTCAGATTTGACTCAGAAAATATAAGAATTCATATATGATGCATTGTTATTCATTAGAAAGACATTAAGTACATTTAAAAAAATTGTGCTGATAAAACCTCTTTAACTCTTTACTTGAAGTAAACATTTGAATGCAGGACTTTTACAGTGCAGTATTTTTTTTTGAGTAAGCCTATTTCTTCTACCACTGCCTTTATTGCAAGCCCCTCTCAATTGGTTCCCTGTGGATTTTTAAAAAGAATTAGTGGAAATGAATTATATGTTTTTTTGTTTACATTTTCATTTTTATTTATCATAGTTGTAGGTCTATGGTACGACGGTACGACGGAGGATTAGGGCCACACTGAGGAAAAAAAAAAAATCGGAGATTTCGAGAATAAAGTCATAATTTTAGAAAGTAGTAATTTTACGTGTTATTTTCTTTTTTTTCTCGTAAAGTTATGACTTTATTTTCAAAATATTACGGCATTTTTCTTGTAATATTACGACTTTTACTCTTAAAATTATGACTTTATTCTCGTAATGTTATGATTTTATTGTGTAAATCTCAGATGTTTTTTCCCTCAATGTGACCCTAATTGTCATGATTCCACTCATGACCTCAGCCTTCCTAGTGTGTCTCTTCCCTTTTTCCCTTTGTGCCCAGTTCCCTGTCTGTGAGTTTCCTCCCTGGCAGTCTCTCTCTCTCTCGCACTGATGTAATCAACGCACCTGATCAACTTGCGCAGCTGCAGCTCATCCAATCAATCAATCCAAACTACACTGATCGTAACACTAATACTCCGTAGTACATTTGGTCTTTGGCCCTCACTGCATTAGACTTATATTCTATATACTTAGACTATAAACTGTGTTACCTTCATCACAATGATCAAATGTTTTGTGGCTCCAGACAGATTTGTATTTATTTTTTTGCAAAACACTGTCTCTGGTCAGTTTTCTTCTAAAGAAGTTTACATTCAGAGTTTCCCATCAAAATGAGAGAATCCTCGAGGCCTAACAAACATTTCTAATTAATTTCCCTCCTCATTAAACATAAACTTTGCTGCATGGTGCAACAGAAACTCCACAAAAAATAAACTGTCACCCTGCTGCTGGTATATTTTCTCTACACTTTGGGGATTTTCTTTTACTTTTACTAATTTACTTTTTGGGGGAAATTACAAAGAAAGCCTAAATGGCATTAAAATTATGAATTTATTATTATAAATGATAATAAATAATAAATAATAAAGCCTTTTTACTGAAAAAATATGGTCCCCTCCCTAGGTTTATGGTGGAGAGGAGGTCGTGTTGCTCGGGCTCTATCTATCTTGACTTGGAGAAGAGGTTGTGTTGCTCAGGCTCTATCTATCATGACGTGGAGAAGAGGTTGTGTTGCTCTGTCTCTATCGATCTGGCGTGGAGAGGAGGTTGTGTTGCTCTGGTTCTACCTATATGGCGCGGAGAGGAGGTTGTGTTGCTAAGGCTCTATCTGGTTGGCGTGGAGAGGAGGTCGTGTTGCCCTGGCTCTACCGGTTTGGCGTCGAGAGGAGGTTGTGTTACTCTGGCTCTATCGATCTGGCGTGGAGAGGAGGCCGTGCTGCTCTGGTTCTACCTATATGGCATGGAGAGGAGGTTGTGTTGCTAAGGCTCTATCTGGTTGGCGTGGAGAGGAGGTCGTGTTGCCCTGGCTCTACCGTTTTGGCGTCGAGAGGAGGTCGTGTTGCTCTGGCTCTATCTGTTTGGCTTCACAAATCTGTGATTTTGGGCTCTACAAATAAAATTGACTTGACTTGACTAAGACATTTAGTCCTTAAAGAAAGAGCATTAAACCCACTGATCTCTATAGATCACAGTATAAATAAAGGTTTGAATCAATCAATCATTCTCCCAAAAGACTCTAAAGTCCAGACAAATGATATCAATGCTCCAACTTGTGAGTACAACATCATAACTTGTACACAAATGTAATGGAAAAACAAGTCCTTAAAATGATTTACCAGCTCTCTCTCCATCAATACTAATATGATAATGCGGTCATACTCTGGTATTGTGAGTATTAACTGAAGAAGCAGAATTCAAATCACATCCTTGTTTCTCCATAATGGAAATAAGCCTTTCTGCTGCTGTCAGGTATCACAGCATGTAAGGAAATATTGTATATAAGTAATGTATCTGTCAACAGAGCTGTAAACACTAAAACCAGCTTCATTCTATAGTACTGCTCTCTGAAACACTGCACTCTCACTCCTGAACACACTCTGCACCTTTTCACTGGTTTGTTGTGTCAGACAACAGCACCTGCTGCACAGCAGGGAGGATGGAGGCACAGTGTGTCAGGTGTCTTTAATAGCTTTTAATCAAAGAAGTAGCAGAGGTGAAGTTAGATGCATTCATTTAGAGAAGTCTACCAGACGGGGGGAAAAGAGTGTTTGGGCCAGGCCTGGACTGCCTGCGTGCTGTTTTGTGGTGGGTGAACGCCTTTTGGAGCGCTGCCATGGACTCCGACTCGATTGTGTGTTATCTTTAGCTGCACTGCGCATCACGTCAGTCTCAAAGTATCCCTCGAGACGGACTCTATCTACAAGGAGCCATCGGGCGAGATGATAACGCTCTGTGCTGCTCTGTTCTCCCAGGTAGGAACTTCTTCTTCTGCAGGGAGCAGAAACATTTCTCCCGACTAACTTATTAGTACTGCAGAGCAACAGAAATCATCTCTTTGAACCCATTTGTGTCCAATATTTTACCAATACGTCACATAACTATTTGTAACCATCAAAGTATGTGATGAATGATAACCAACCCTATAGTTCCCCTCAGCTGTACAGTTTTTTTTTTTTTCTTGTTTTGTGGAGCATTTAGCAGCCAAAGAGTTAAATATGTTTCTTACAAGTTGGTGGAGACCAAATCAGAGCTTAAAGGAGAGTAATACTGGACTTACATTTATCATGTTTATCAGGTGGACTCAAACACAACTCCAACTAATGTTGCTGTGTGTCTGCTGCAGGTGTAAATAGTTTTGTTTTTTTTCGAACATGTTCACCATAACAATATCATAAGATGATAATAGGACAGCCCAAATACCAGGAAAAAAGAATGATGGCATTGTATCTTCTTTTGTAAACCACGGGTGAACTGAATGTGGACATTTTTGCATTCGGTCAAAGCGAGTGACGTAGAACAAGGCACGACCGTTAGTTACGTTACATAACAACGAGTACAATAAGCCAGAAAGTCCACTAGGGGCAAGTGCGATGGATGATGGGTCGACGCAGTGCAACCAAAAGTCAACGTTGAATAAGAAAGTTCGCTAAGGGGTGGTTGATATTTATCTACGCTAGTTATGTTCTTATTTTAACACGTACCAGGATCTTCTCCCTAACCAAAATCAAGCAGTTTTGTTGCCTAAACCTAACCAACTGTTTCACAACGTTAACCACTCGGCATTGTGGGTTTCTGCAAGCATGATACGAGGCTGATATCGAACGCATTCATGAATGACCTGATCTCAATTCAGTTTTCTGGCTGTCTGTGTCCGTGGAGAAGACCCGGTGAGAAGATGTCAGCAACGGTCTTCCGTGAACCATACTGGACACCGATGAGATACTGTCGTCATCATTCTCTGCAGACGAAGCACGGATGACCGGAGACAGCGGCGAAGCGTCGTAGCGAAGCATCGTAGCGAAGCATCGTAGCGAAGCATCGTAGCCGAGTATCGTAGGGAAGCATCGTAGGGAAGCATCGTAGCGAAGCATCGTAGGGAATCATCGTAGGGAAGCATCCTAGGGAAGCATCGTAGCAAAGCATCGTAGGGAATCATCGTAGGGAAGCATCCTAGGGAAGCATCGTAGCAAAGCATTGTAGGGAGGCATCGTAGCGAAGCATCGTAGCGAAGCATCGTAGGGAAGCATCGTAGGAAGCATCGTAGCGAAGCATCGTAGGGAAGCATCGTAGCGAAGCATCGTAGGGAAGCATCGTAGCGAAGCATCGTAGCGAAGCATCGTAGGGAAGCATCGTAGGGAAGCATCGTAGCGAAGCATCGTAGCGAGGCATCGTAGCGAGGCATCGTAGCGAAGCATCGTAGGGAAGCATCCTAGGGAGGCATCGTAGGGAGGCATCATAGGGAAGCATCGTAGCAAAGCGTCGTAGGGAGGCGTCGTAGCGGAACATCGTAGCGGAACATCGTAGCGGAACATCGTAGCGGAACATCGTAGCGAGGCATCGTAGGGAGGTATCGTAGGGAAGCATCGTAGGGAGGCATCTTAGGGAAGCATCGTAGCAAAGCATCGTAGGGAGGCGTCGTAGGGAAGCATCGTAGCGGAACCATCGTAGCGGAACATCGTAGCGGAACATCGTAGCGGAACATCGTAGTGAAGTGTTGGAAGTGAACTCACCGCTGCCGGCGTAGAACCTCCTTAGTGGCCCCATCATCATCATCATCATCGTGTCACTCCGTCCTGCTGACTGTGTAAAAAGCCGCTCAGTAACATGACTGGAAACAGGAGACGCAGCAGTCTGCTGTCTGCCTCACACTCAACCAAATCATACCTAATGAAAAGCAAGATATCTTCTTTAATGAGCAAACACACGATATGATTTGTTCCATATTCCCCCAGCTGCTGTGATGAAAGTGAGAATAACATAGTTATGAATAATAATGCAATGAGTTTCATTATTAAACATGACTTTACAGCAGATTAGATGGTAAAAACCAGAGCTGGCAGGCAGCTCGTTCTCTGTTTCTCTGTGTCTTTCTCTGTGTGTTTCTGTGTGTGTGTGTGTCCACAGTGTGCTGCTGCCAACTTATGGAGTCATGAGCTGGGGAGCGGTGGTGGAAGTCAGGCTGAAATGGCCTCCATCCCTTCTCCAGGCCCCTCCTGTCAAAGGCAGGAGTTTAAAAAGTATTTTGAATAACATGAAGGCCAACAGCCGTGACTGTGTGGGAGACGGTGAATACGAGCAGAGCTGCGGTGTGTGATGCATTGTCCGCTGTCTGCACAGGAATGTTTACTGTCATCATAAAACCTGCTTCATTTAAAGTGGTGCCTATTTTTATAGGTACACTGCAGATGCATTCATACAAGTTTTGGAAAAGTTCATATACATGTACAGGTCGTCTGTGCACGCAGCTTATTACGCCCCATATTTATGTTTGTTGTAAAGCAGCGACCTCTAGTGGCTGTGGTAATTGTGACGGGAGCAAAGGAGGAAGTCAGGTGAGAAAAAAAATATATATCTGTGTAGGGACGAGGTCAGGGTGGATGGATGGGTCCAACAAACACAGGACTCACCTGGAGTACGCTGTTCGTGTCCTGTGTGAAACCAAAAGTCAACAGTTATTTGTAGTTACGCATGTAACTACATTATGTTAGCATCGTGGACTACGTCACATACTTATTTTGAACCCAAACCATGATCTTTTCCTGAACATAACCAAGTAGTTTTGTTTCATGAAATTAAATAAAATGGTGTTATAGATTGTTTTGGGAGTCATTGGCAAACAACCTATTCTGTCATTTTGGTATGAGGACGTGTTGGAAAAATATGTAAGGGATAATGTACGGCGAGCCGGTCATTGTTGTGAAAGAATCCCCGACAGGGCGATGCTGGACCCCAACGCAAAGCGTTTTGACACAAAAACGGTCCTCCATAGTCCAACATCAGAGCTGCGCCCAGAGCAACAGTCTGCTATACATAGCATTGGTCTGTTATACGTAGCAACAGTCTGTTATACTTAGCAACGGTCTGCTATACATAGCAACGGTCTGCTATACATAGCAACGTTCTGTTACACTTAATAACGGTCTGTTATACATAGCAACGGTCAGCTATACATAGCAACGGTCTGTTGTACAGAAATTACAGACCGCAGAATGCTGTGATTGACCAATCAGAATCAAGTATTCAACACAGCCGCGTAATAAAAAATCTTAAAAGGGACAGTGTGTAGGATTTGGTGGCATCTAGTGGAGTGGTTGCAGATTGCAACCAGCTGAGTACCCCTGCGCTCACTCCTCCCTTTCTAAGACTGAGGTAACGAGAGCTGGCGATTGCAAAACTGTGGTAAACGCCATCGCTTAGAGGCCATCCATACCATGATGATCAACGGAAGTCTCACGATGCCTGGTGGTATCACGGTTTAGCATTCTGCGATTCATGTTACCGCAGTTTCATAAGTGTGTCAGAGAACTACGGTGGCCTTCAGGTGACGTAAAAATGTGAAAGGCTCTCTCTAGAGACAGTGTTTGGTTTAAAACCCCTTCCTTACCTGCAGTAGCATATTTGGGCCTATTTCCACCACATACCTCTATTCAATGGTTAATAATGTCTCATGTAAACATCACAGAAGCATGGTAAATGATTTAAATTGTGGACCGACAGCCCATATGAATCTTTAAAGTTTCGATTTTATCTCCAGATCTTCTTCACAAGTGTACCGAACTTCAGATGTGCAGAAGTACTAAAGTCCAAAAGACCTCTCCGAAATGTATCCAAACCTCTCTAAACAAAATGAAGCATTTGTAGCAGATGTCTTTGTTTGTTTGGGGCGAGAACTATTTACACCATCTGCCTGGCAGAACTCAAACTGAGGTCCTGAAAGGAAGAAACACTCAATCCATCAGCTCAGAAATAAGGACATTAGTCTCCCTCGCCACCGACGTGCATGTTTAGTTTACGGCAGTTTATGTAACAAATATCTTTATTGTTTGCATGGACAAAGCAATCAGTGTGAATATGAATGTGCTATTATATTTCTCTGTCATGAAAGCAACAGGGGATGTGTTATATTATTGAACACGGCGGCATTAAAAATGTAGGCCTGTGAGGATGGAGTAAAACCAACACGCAGGCTCTATTCTGAGCTCTATTTCAACTTGTCTATAATATTCTTATAGAGACATATCTGCAGCTTTAGTGACTCCCAGTGGGGTTAACATGTGATTTATAACATCAGTATAATACTTCTGATATTACTCTGCCATCAGAGTCAATGTTTTTAACTTTGAAACGGTGCTATTGCAGTTTTTTAAGTAAAGAAACAATATAGTTCACCGCTCTCAGGGGCAATATTATAAAACTACAGTATTCATTCTGCTGCAGAGTGGATCGATTTCAAAGCTGTCCCAAAAGGAAATGTATTGCTTAAATGTCTTAATTAATTTTATTGCTTAAGAGCTATATGTAATTTAATACCCTCAGAAAGCAATAAAGCACAAGGAAGAAAACTGAAAATTACAGAACAATACTGTGATTTAAAAGGAGATATAACATTTAGTTCCCCTGTCATTCAGGTTATTGTTTTTTTTTAACATAACAGTATGCAATTGCATAAATGTACAGATATCTCCCTGTTAATAATGTGAGTCTCCTGTGAGGAAGAGGATTAAAGTGAAGGAATGGTGATGTGCTCCCAGCCCCGGACCATCACAAAGCATCTTCCACCGCATCGGGGCAAATGACTCACCGCTTAATTTCCTGACTCCGACCGGCCAATGGACCAGAATCAATCTTTATGCTAAGTTTCCCTGTACTGATCCTGGAAATGACAGCCATTAACCAGATTTACATTTTATCTCTCTGCTAAAATAATGACAATAAATCATCGGAGGGGTGTCACGGCTGTCGATAATTACAGAGCGAACGGCCAAGCCGAGGAGTTTGTCTGGGGATCGGCCTGTGATCCGCTAACAGCCGAGTGAGGAGGAGAGGATGACAGTGAGAAATGAGTCTGCTTCACATACATGGATGAGCAGACGGTGCATGCGTCATAAATAAGTGATTTTTGTTTGCTCGTGCACTAATGTGTGTCCTCACTCACTAAAGAAAGTGTTTTACGCCATGCGGAGGTGTATTTTCTTGTTTCCAGTGTCTCCCTGTGTACCTCGTGTTGCCCATTTTGAACCATTTGTGATAATTGGAGTTAATAGTAGTTATTTTCCCAATTGCTACTCCGGCTTTGGATTAAAAATTGGTATCTAACTATAAAGCAAGGAATCTCTAACTGTCTGTTCATAAGAGGTGGACGTAGTCACCGTGACCTCACCCATTGGTTTGTGGCTTGCCGTTTTGAAGACTCGAGTTTGGCATTTTGCCCATCGCCATCTTGGTTTTTTGGAACCAGAAGTGACACGAAAAGGTGGAGCTAAGTACAACCAAACTCTGAATGAAAATGTTTTAGCAACCTGTCAATCACAAGGTAGCCCCGCCCTAAAGTCTACCCTTCTTTATGGTCTATTTGACTCTAAATGGGACCATAATTTACTAAATGAACATCAAGCTGTATTGAAGAAGACTTGCGATTGAGACCATAAACTCATGTTTACAATGTTTACTGAGGTAATAAATCAAGAGAGAAGTAGGCTCATTTTCTCATAGACTTCTATACAACCAGAGGAGTCGCCCCCAGCTGGATATTAGAAAGAATACAGGTCTAAGGCTCTTCAGTGTTGGCTTAATTTTCAGATCCAAAACCCAACTCTTCTTCACTTCCCTGGAGTCAACAAGCGATGAGCGGTTCTCGACAACGCTGTAAGCAGCACTACTGTCACACAGTGGATGAGACAGTCCCAAACAGGGATGGTGTATGAGATTCTTTGGCACAAAATTTCCCTCAGGATGAATCTTATCATAGATTAGCACAACATTATACTACAACTTCAGGCAACTACTTAATATCTGCTTTGAAACTGATGCAGCCCCCCAGAAAACCCATTTCGAAGTTGCCATTTTAAAAAATCCACAATGGGCAAAATCTGACCACATCTGGAAGAATGGCTACGTCTCCTTGCGGATCAATCGCCCGACGAGTTTCCAAACACGTCGGTGTTTGCAACTCTCAACAGCTGCACGAGGAACTTAAAACTGTATATGCAGAAACTAGGAGGACTAAAATGCTTTACATTAAAATGTGCCGGCATCTGATTTTATCTTCTCTTTGTAGAACGGTGTGTGATAGCACACAAACACTCCCTAAATAGGATCAAGGTAGGAACATCAAACATGTTCCCGCCATCTGACAGGCTCAAGTGGAAACACACTCCTTGATGCGTTTGGCTCCCTTTGGGGTTGAGGCAGGAGAATAAAGGCAAAGACACTTTACGTACCCATGCTGTATTTTTTCAATTTGACAGGAGGACATATAGAGAGGGAATGTGTCTTGACCCGTACGTATACTGTAGGTGTGTTACCTGTCAGCCTTCCATTAGATGCCCCACCGCCTTTGGATCAACAAGCTATCGGGTGAAAATTGCTTTTTTCTTCTAGTAGCAGAATGCAACCTCTCTGCTAGATGTAGATAAATCCTACACATTGTTCCCTTAAGCTTATCTATAGAAAAATAGTAAAAACTACAAAATGATTGGCTATGATAAATGACTATCGCCCAGCTGTTGTTTCAGAATACTATGTGTGTGCTGTCCATGGTGCTGAAACAAAGCAGAGACCGATAGACAGAGAGAAACAGTTTCTTATGGTACGTGTTTTTTTTATGTTATTATCTTTGCGAGGGTTCATTGTTAATTGTTTTCAGCTATTTTCTAGATTTTATGAATCATACCTTGTTCTTTTTCTTCATAATCTCAGTATTACGTGGAGATTTGGCATCATAGTCCTTGTAACATTCCTGCCAATAATGCCAATGTTGACCAGACGCTGCTCTGATGGATAGTGCAACCTAGTCTGCATGGTGATTTATTCATGCACACTAAGGAGATTGATTGAAAGCACATCAGTTTTGTTTTCAAATTTGTATTACCAGTATTATTAATAGGCTGATATGTATACCAAAATAGGCTATAAATCATGATGTATGGATCTTTCTGTACTGGCTTTGTGTAGGAGGATGCTGTCATGTTGAAACAGGAATGGGACAAACAAAGGTCGGAGCACATCCTCATTACTGTGATATAATGTACAGTATATTACCACTCATAATCTGAACAATAACCAGCATAAGTCTGGTGTCAATCTATAGTTTTCTTATTGCATCGGGATGACTGCATATGGCCCGCTTTGCCCATTTTGCTGTTTTAAATCTGCAAGTTTGACACACAAAATCCTGTCTTGTGTGATTTCAGTTGACGAAACATAGTACACGCTACATTATTCTGTCATCGTCCGCAGTGATCCACGCTCTCCCTCCGTCCCGCAGATATGACTCACGTCGGCCTCACGGTGCAGCACATCTCTCCACGAGCAGCTCTCCAGTAAATGCATTAAGTACATTTATTCAAGTGCTGTCCTCGGGCTACGCTGTCGAGGAGTATGCATGCTCACTTATAACGAGGAGTCTCATTTAATGCAACTCATAGAAGTTGTTTCCTGTGCAAAAATGATCTCACATCTCCTGTGGATACAAGAGTGAAAAGGTCAGAGGCCTCCAGGTCATGAAAATACTATGAAAAAAACCCAATACAGGGAATGCATCTTAAGCACTTTTAACTTCAGATAGAAAGCTCATATTGCAACAGATACTTACAGAGGGACTCCCTTCATTTATTAACTTTAGTTATAACAATAAAAGGATACAACATGAATTCAAATCTGGTGATGAGCATGTCACACTTGCATAATTTGTATAAAGAAAATAAAGAACTATTAGATCTCGGAGCAATGGCATGGGACCCTTAATGTAAACTATGCTGCAGCTCTGGGTATGAGTGGGACTATAGATGCACTCACAAATGATAGCTATGAATGTTTATCATATTAATATAATATACATTTATAATATAATATATATAATATTGAAGTATTATTTAATATTATATTATTATAATTTATATGTTATATATAAAATAATATATATAATAATATGATAATGATGATGATAATAATAATAATAATAATAATAATAATAATAATAACAATAATAATAATAATAATAATGTAATCATATAATTATAATATATTAATATAATATAATAATTTTAATATAATTATATTATCAGATGAAAATCATATGTAAAGGAAAAAATGGTTAATTTTGCAATTATTTGGGATGACATGGGTGAGGGCTGTGTCCCCTGAAGCAACAAAGAAACCAGAAAGAAAAGAAAAGTAACAACATAATAACTTTCTCATAATGGACTGGCTCCCTCCCCAGATGGTCTGGGGTCAGCCCAATATGAGAAAGGATGACCCGCAGTGGGCCAGCTCACTGCTTAAGGTCTGCGGGCGGCCCCGAGGCAATGACACCCACGAGAGAAAGAAAAGAAAACTAAAAACCATGACGATACAACACACTTTCATACATTCACACAAACACATACAATACTAACAAATATGCTTCATACCATCCCGTTCTCTTTCCCAGGGGCGTCAGATACTGAGGCTTCGTTACGGCCGTCTGCGTTCGGTACTGTCGCGACATTAAACGCATGTTTAGTGCGACAGCAAAAGGGACGCTGAGGGGTCTGACAGAGCATCGGTATGTGACGAGTCGGGATGAGAACGTGTTGATCATACGTCTTGTGTTGATATCTCTACGTTTCGTTACACCTAGTCTCAGGCCAGAACCTGATCTTGTGGTCAACCTCTCAGAAGTTCATCATGGAGTTATCGCTATCAACGAAACACCGATGAAGGAGGGTGCCCACATGATGACACCGATGAAGAGATTACCCCTATCCCCCACTCACGACATCAAGAAAGTGCCAATGAAAACTTGGGATTGTAATACCAAGTCCTACAAGCTCAACTCAATTGTCTGAACGTGAAAATATAAAACAATTCATCAAACAACAAACACCAAATACTGGAGGGAACATTTTTATTAAGGCAAAAATACAGACTTATCAGTTAAATCATAGCTGTGGCTAAAAGAATATAAACTAAATATCTTCTTTTTTTATTCTGAAAATGCAGCTGTGAAACAAAGACTGTTAAAACCCACTCCACCCTCTCTACAAAAATGAAAGTTAATTCTGGTATTATGCTAAACAGTGCTCCTAAAATCCCCAAACGTCCTTCCAAGTTGCAATTCTGGACCTGCTAAAAGCTGAAAAGAGTGTTTTCTAACCAGTCGATGACTTTGAGAAGCGGAGTAGATCTCGTTCACACAGGAGCTCCTTCATCTCGCACATTTACCCATGATGCCTTTTTTTTTTTTTTAAAAGAGTGACTAATTCTCAGGAGAGCAGCTGCCAAGGTCAAACCTCCAGCCTGCTCCATCCATTGCCTGCCATGCTTCTACACACACACACACACACACACACACACACACACATCTCCCAGGTGAGTGTCAGACCCTGCTAGCATGTCATGAGAAGCGACATAAATCAGCTCGGCCTCATATCTCATCAGTCCTTGGTCTAGATTAACAGGTGCAGCCACGCAAGCAGATTCTGCTCTGAGTCGGGGGGGGGAGGAGGCTAGAGGAGTTTCAAACTAGTGAAAATAGGACAGTGTTTAACACCAGTTACCTGGTGGATTATCAACACAGAACAAGAAGTAATAATAGCTTATCTTAACAGCAGTTTAACAGAACCAGAATCAGTAGTGAAAAGAGGTTTAACTATGCCTGGTAAAGGCGAAGACTGGACTGTGGTGGAGGCCAATAATGGTCCTGACCAGGGTCTGAAATTAGCACCCACCACCTGCCAAATGTGGGTAAATTGTTGGCAGTGGCGGGTGAAATCATCAGGACATCTGCCACTTTGGCAGGCAGGGAAAACACTAGAGATGGAAATAGAGAACCGTAGTTGTTCGCTTTCTTGGCACCATCGATTATTGATGCTTTCCCACAGTTACGTATGCACAATGACGCATGCACAATGACGCATACGCACGCCGTATCAGGTTTCGGTTTGTTTGGGACCGGAGATACGGCGAAGAGAAAAAAAAAGCGCTCAAAAGCGTGGCGCTACTAAACCTGAGGGGGTGCACCCTGTTTTTACCTGATAACGAGACACTGTGAACAACAAATCTGTGTTGAAATCACTAGGAGGAGAGTTAGTAATGTTAGCTGTTAGCAGCATAGTCCTGGTTGGATAAATAGCGGAGCTACGAACGTTAACAGAGGTGCCATTGAGTTATTATTATAAGGTGTTCATGCTCTGCTCGGTAAAATGACCATTGGGTGAATTACAATGTCATCATGATGTGTTCAAATGTAATCTCGTAAAAGTTTTGGCGAGAAACTTGAATAACTCCAGTTGTTTGAAGGAGATGTTTCCACATCAATATAAAATAGATATTAGAGAGAGAATTATGACCTGTTTAACTTCCTAACAACTTATCAAGATTTTGTGGCAGTGGCAGGGAGTGAAGAATTTCAGATCCTTGACGCGACATACAAATTGGTCAAATAGGATCCAGGGTCTTAACACTAATTATGTAGGTAGTTCCCTCCGATAGGTGGCGCTCCGAGACAGAAACTGACTACAGTTCTTGAAGCAGAAACAATCTTATCCAAATCTAAAAAAATAAATAAAAAAAGCCTGTTGAAGAAGCCGGAAAAAGAATGAGACCTATCTGCTGAGGCACGTTTGGTAGTTAGAACTGGTTGTAGCAGGAGTCTGGGACATGTGTTGGTCCATGTAGATGGTAGGATATTGGCTCAAGAAATCAAGGAGAAGTGCAGGAGTATCAGGTCCATAGCGGGAGGAGTTGCGAGTGTTTGGCATGTAGGAAGCCTCCTGTTGTGAGTATGTAAGCCAAGTACACCGGCCCAGGTGATGCTGCTGAAGGTGCAGATACTGGTGGTAGTGCCAAATATTCAACTTTGAGGGTCGAAGGGGAGAACTGATAAGCAACCCACCTTCATTTACCACACATTGTATGCCACTTTTTGGAAGGTGGAGGGGGGTTAGGTGGGGTTGCCAGTGATTGCGACTTTTGGACGTGCGCCCGGCCTCTTGGCAGATCTCCAAAGCTACGGCGCACACTGGGCTGCAATTGAACGAGGTCATATTGGTTCACTTGTGCTGGCGCCTAGCAGCTGACTTAGTTCTGGTGCAGATGTGTACCAGAGTAGCAGAAAAACTCCGATCAGCCTGAAGCTGCTGTGGTTTTTGGTCGGTGTTCACAGAGTCTGCTGGTAAAGACAGGAGAGGTGGGCTGGAGCATCCAATTTGCTTGTTATCAGGCTATTGAATAGGCGTCATCAACACACATCTGTCCTAAATGTGTAGGCTAGTAGGGCCCTACCAATCTAATAGTAGGTTCAAGAGGGTGTTATCACCTATTTATTATAGTGAGAGAATGCTGGTGGAGCCTGGAGCCCAGTAGGCGCAGAAGGCCTGCTAATGTGCTTAGAAGTCAACTTTTTTTTCTCCCCAAAACAGATTAGAATGAATTTAGGTCAATGACAGAGTGATATCAAGCTCAGCCATGCATTTTAGACAAAACTGATTGTTTACAACAACACATAAGTGGTCATGGTAGAACTAGATAGCAATCCCAGTCTTTCATTTGTAAGGGTGAACTCAAATTTCTCTCATAGCTTTCTCATTTACAATTACAGTCTCATTTTTAGATTTGCAAATGTATACCTTACCCTTAGGTGCAGCCATGGTCAATGTGAATGGTAGCCTAAAGAACAGTGAAAACTGAGATGCCATTTCAGTCCACTTCAGCATTGAGACGAACATTAACACGCATGCAAAACATGGCGTATCGTCTACGCTGACGATACGCCGTGTTTTGCAGGTGTGATACAACTTTTCCTGTTTAAACAGCTGACAGGTAATACCATTTCCCACAAAATAGCTAACAAAAGACGCACCTAGTTTCCCTCGCCAAATCATGCGCCAAATCGTTGTGGTTGTCGTTCTTCTTCTGTGGTTGGTTATACTTCTTCTTCTGTGGTTTCCTTTTTGTTAGTGGGCGTCACGTGACCTGACTGCTCACTATAATAAATAGGGGATAACACCCTCTTGAACATACTATTAGGTTGGTGGGGCCCTACTATCCTACACATTTACGACAAATGTGTGTTGATAACGCCTATTCAATAGCCTGATAACAGTCAAATCGGTTTACCGGAGTCGTATACGACATATGGTATCAAGTAACCAAAGACTAGCAGTAGTAATAATAGTAGTAGCATTATGATTTGATATCATTTCCCATTTGAACTGTATTCCAGCAGATAAGCACATCACTACTGGAGCGTTCCACTGTGATGTCAGTGTGAATCATTGTGAAGCATCACGTTAACGGTGCTGACACTGACGGACAGAGATGGGCTTCATCTCTCTGTCAGTCACCTGCACCGCCGCGTACAGGGGGGTGGAACAGGCCTTCTTCTGATTGGCTTAGTGTCAACATCACCTGTACCCGCTGCCTGCAGACACGTTTAACCTTATACCACTACGTGCTGTGTTATTGATATGACCCTGACTCTGTCACTGAAAACTGCCAGCTCAAAACACTATAAGAGTATACAGTGATGAGCGGCTGTGGCTCAGGAGCGAGAGCGGGTCATCCACTAATTGGAAGGTTGGCAGTTCGATCCTCGGCTCCTCCAGTCACATGTCAAAGTGTCTTCGGGGGAGATACTGAACCCTAAATTGCTCCCGAAGGCTGTACATTGGAATGAGTATTTAGATGGGCAGTTTGGCACCTAGCATGGGAATGGGAAGACAACAGAATATAGTCCCTATTATCTCAGAAACACAGTACATTTCACATAATGCAACCAATATTTGTTTCACTATTCTTGCCCGGTAAATGCTCATGTCTAACTGCTCCACTTTCAGCCTGGTCTCCTAAAAATGAAACTGAAATGCCAATTGTTTTTTCAAGGGAAAGGTATTTCTGAAGGTTTTTAATCAAAGTCCGAGGACTTCCGTGTAGGTAGGAGGTCGGGGTGGTGGTGGACGGGTCCAACAAACACAGGACTTTCACCCAGGAGATTTGTGTTCGTCTCCCGTGTGAAACCATAAGTCAACGTTGACTTATTACATAAATAAATTATATTATGGAACAAATATAATTATATTAAGCCTTATTTTTAAGATTTTTCCCCAAACATAACCAAGTGTCGTGTTTTTGTTTCAATTCAAAATGTTGGCCACTTGTTTACCGTAATCCTCGAGAAAATATGTTTCGTAATTGAGAATGCAGTTTAGTGGTATAGGTAATTGTATGTTTTTTCAAGTCATAAAGCATGAATTAATTAACTGATTAATTAACTTGTAGAAGTGTATAAGGGCTTAGAACACTATTTTAGGTTGATAACGTTTGTTACACAGATTCAGGACTATATTTAACCATTTTTTACCACTGGAGAATTGATAGAAATGATCAGTAATCCTATACCACATTAAGACACCAAGACCTTGAAGAACACCGTAGAAAAAGCCATGCTGTGATTTGAGAATCAAAAACTTTTGACATTTGGAGATTTTCTAATTGGATGGCAAGCACTTCAGTTCTGTAAAACTGCAGTTTCATGAGGCTGTGATTATCCTTCAGGTCACCGCAGGTCATTTTCAAAAAATGGTCTCACTACAATGAAATGGCTCCTATGGGGGACTAACATCATCACACATGAATACAGTTGGGCTCATTGGATTCACAAGAGTCTCAGTTTTAAAGTGATACCTAATTTACGTAATTCCAAGTCTATTTAGGGGCATTTCTGCATCGGTTATGAGCGAGCTCTTTAGGGGAAAGGAACATAAAACCAGATGGACTTTGTAAAATAAAGTTAAATTGTTTGGGACTTAGATTTACAAATGGCTGAAAATAAAAGAGACAAGCTACAAAGGAAGATAGCCTCAAATCAAATAAATAAATATAACCAATGGGACTCCTAAATCACAGCTTTTCCAAATCCAAACTCTAACTAAAAGAAACAATTTACCTATCCAAATACCATTAAAACAGCAGCCCTGCTCTTAGTGTCTTAGTGTGTATCTAATGTATGTGTGCTTTCACTAATCAGAGATATACCTGGCCTAGGCCCCAGGGAGTTTTTACCACACAACAGAGGTCTGAACCATCAGACACAATCAAACGGAGAAGCGCAGCGTCATGCTGTTCACATTGAATCACAGCCACCTCCACTGACAAGCTGCATGGCCGAGTAGAACTCGTCCCCCGAATTGCTCTCCCCCAGATTGGAGAGCTGGACCAGGTGTCTCTTCAATCAGCATCTTGTGGATGCCAGTCCGCAGTCTTCTGCCGTAACAGCATCAGTTTGTTGTATTAAAGGTACGTAAATATGTTCTAGTAGAAACACAAAATACAAGAATGAACTTGAAAATGAGCACGATATGGGACCTTTAAGTGATTTAAATGACTGAAGCACTCATGGCATCCATGTACCAGCTGCTTTCCCATTCTCAGCTTCCAGTGACCAGACGCTGCTAGCAGTCGCATGCCTCCTCTTCACCTCCCACAGATCACTTTCTAAAGGTGGCCGTCATCCAGACGGCTTATACGAGCCGTGCCCAGACACACACATCGTCGCAGCTCTGCTCATGAACAAAGCCCAAGGCCCACCCCCGGGGGCTCCGGGGCGCCGTGTTCATCCAGGGTGCAGCAACACAGCAGCCATCTGGAGTGGGGAGCTCCCTGCACTACTGCACCCACTGATCCCCTCTGTCAGACTGGGAGAAACTAAACAAATGGTGAATTTTTAATTTTTCCAATTTCATACGCAGCTGTTTTGGAAGTCACTTCGGAGGAAAGTTGGGGGCTGATGTTTGTTTGCGAGTTGCTGAGGCGGCAGGATGGGCCGTCACCGTCAGCAGTTTGTGGATTGCCGATCTTTTGTGGAGTGCGAGGATAAAGCATAAATAGATTTTAAAACAAAGTTAAAGGAAATTGCTCTTACCATCTTCTCACATTTGCAGAGCTGTGGATTTATTGAATGGCTATAAGCATATAAGAAGCTTAGCGAGGCACATGCTTAATAATGTTGGACTCCTAATTTGACTTTTATCGCTGTTTTTCTCCAACACATCCACAGTGTCTGTATGGAAATACACACTGCAGGGCTGCAAACTGAGTTTTCAAAGTTAGAAATCTCAGCTCAGTTATTGAGACGCAGGTATTGATCAACAGCTCCCTCAGTTATGCAGAATGTATATTGTGATATTGAACTGCCTGACTGAATCAGAAATGAGATCACACAGTGAGTGGCCCTGTGCAATCTCACTAATGTAACTGTAAAATAATAGCAATCATTTCCAACTTTGAGAAGACCAAATAAATGAAAACACATCTCTAGTCCAGTACATCACGCTTTATTCACCAACTGCTTTCATCTCCATCGCCGGGATGTCTAAGTTTGTTTCTTTATACACAGTCAGCCCAGTCGTCAGGAAAACATGTTGCCATTGGATGTTTAAAGGTCCCATATTATGCTCATAATCAGGTTCATACTTGTATTTTGTGTTCTTACTAGAACATGTTTACATTCTGTAATGTTAAAAAAAAAGCTTTATTTTCCTCAGATTGTCTGCCCGAATATACCTGTATTTACCCTCTGTCTGAAACACTCCGTTTTAGCTAATTTCAACGGAATTGCAACGGAATTGTGTTGCTAGGCAACAGTTTGGGTCCATGTTTACTTCCTGTCAGCTGATGTCATTCACATCCACTGCAACCGGAAATAAACTGGGGCACATTCTGAATTTTATGTTTAAAACCATGTAATGGTCTAAATATTGTATATTTGTGACATCACAAATGGACAGAAATCCTGAAGGAAATCCACAATACCCACATTTATTGGAACTATGACAGGTTGAAATAAACCGGAGTGACCTTTTAAAGGACTGGCGTGTAACAATTAGGGGGATCTATTGGCAGAAATGGAATATAATATTAATAAGTATGATTTCTTTAGTGTATTATCACCTGGAGATAAGAATGGTTGTGTTTTCGTTAGCTTAGAATGAGCCGTTTATATCTATATAGGGAGCGGGTCCTCTTCATGGAACGGACAAAACAAACACTGTTAACCTTTCCTGCCTAGGCCGGAGTCGATAACGTTACTCGCATGCCGTCGCCACCGCTCTTTCTCTCTCTTGCTTCACTACTCACTTACCACTCCGTTGGCTGCAATCTGCAACCAGAATCCTACACACTGCTCCTTTAAGTGCCAACTGTAGAGGTCAAACATGCATCCCTCCTAAGGAGCAGCTTCTCTTAGTCGCCCCATTTCTTTGACAAAGACTCCCACTCAGTACCTACATATGTTCTCGGGAAGAGGCTGGGGGATCCATTTACATGAAATGAGCTCTAACTGTATAGTACTGTTATGCTCCACTATTCTTTATTTTCTGCATGGCCATGCTAACACATAAATCACCCTGAGTTGTGTTTGAAACATAGCAATCATAACAGAACCGCCACATGGAACTTTTTTCCACCCTTTTTTCCTGTTTAGACAAATTGGTGATTGCTCTCTTAACAGCATTAATCATGCATTAATGTCATTTCCTCTTAGCACCATCAGGTGCCTCAGGACTGAACCCCTCTTCTATGTTAAACCGCATCCATAATCAAGGACTCATGAATACGCATAGGGCCTTCTGATTATACCTCTGAAGATGTAAACAAGTATAATTAACGCTGTGATTATCAACTTTAGAGGAATTAATTACTTTTGATGTGTGAACATCTCAAGGAGCTCCCTTCAGTTTAAGAGCTTGTTAAGAAACTCAATGAAGCTGCATCCTGCGTGTCACGACCAGGCAGGCACCGGTCCGTGCACGGCTCCCTGTTTAGTGTGGATAACGTGATTAAAATGACGCCTTGCTGGCACAAAACAAAACAATGGATACTGGAAACAGTCATTAATTATTGAAGTGATGGTTTGCCAATAATGGCTTCCATTAGAACTCAGATCAGTCAGTCACAATCATGAATCAATACTAAACTGGTTGTCTGTGGAAAGCCCTGATTCATACAGATGCAACATTTTAACCAGATTTAACACAAGTCTGAATGACTGTACTTAGTTATCATTTGTTGTTTTAGGGCTCTTTCACAAGCCACAGACCGTTTGGCTCGTCTGAATCAGAGCGAAATTGATACTTTTGATTCGTTTCCTATTTAGTCTGGTTCAGTTTGCACAAATTAAAGCGAAACAAATAAAAAAATAATTTGCTGAGGTGCGTGTACGAAGGAGGGGAAGTCTTTCTTGACTGAATTAAAAACAAAAATCTGATCCTCTCTCTAGGCTCCATGGTGGAGAGGAGGTTGTGTTGCTCTGGCTCTATCTAATTTGCGCGGAGATGTGGTCATGTTGCTCTGGCTCTATCTATTCGGTGTGAAGAGGCGGTTGTGTTACTTTGGCTCTACCTATCTTGCATGGAGAGGAGGTCGTGTTGCTCTGGCTCTACCTGTTTGGCGTTGAGAGGAAGTTGTGTTGCCCTGGCTCTATCTATTTGGCGGGGAGATGTGGTCGTGTTGCTCTGGCTCTATCTATTCGGGGTGGAGAGGAGGTTGTGTTACTCTGGCTCTACCCATCTTGCATGGAGAGGAGGTTGTGTTGCTCTGGCTCTATCTATTCGGCGTGGAGAGGAGGTCGTGTTACTTTGGCTCTATCTATTCGGCGTGGAGAGGAGGTCATGTTACTCTGGCTCTACCTGTTTGGCGTTGAGAGGAAGTTGTGTTGCTCGGGCTCTACCTGTTTGGTGTCGAGAGGAGGTCTCAAAAGGCTCCAAGAGGCTTCATTTCCAACATGTTCTCCCCTTACTACCTGATCTTAGTTTCATATGTCACCTTCTTCACTACTCTAGAGATTGCAGCTCTGTGTTGAGGGCACTATTGGGTGCTATAGCAAAATCAGGGAATGTATCTTAAAGGTTACATATTATGTAAAATGGCTTTTCAACATGAATGTGTCCCTGGCGTGTCTATAGAGAACCACACAATATAAGAAAAGGCTATCTACTTTCTTTTTATTGCTGCTCAGAAATAGATTTCTCTTTGTCCCATCAGAAATAAATCATCTATTTGGAGATTACTCAACCACCACCACAGCCCTTAGGAGAAATAAGGAGCAAAAGAATAAATCAATCTATGACAGATTATCTTGTCCACTTTAAGAATAACAGTAGAAACACAAGAGTTTTCTACTTAAAGGTTTAATATGCAGGACTTATCTAAAAAACTATGTGTAGACTGATACAGAACTAATCATCACTTCTGACCGACTAGCAGTGTGAACCTGATGTTCAACGACTGTGATGGATGGGTTAGAGAAATAGGGTTAGGGTTAGGGTTAGTGGTTAGGGTTAGGGTTAGGGGTTAGTGGTTAGGGGTTAGGGTTAATGGTTAGGGTTTAGGGCTAATGGTTAGGGGTTAGGGTTAGGAGTTAGGGGTTAGGGTTAGAGGTTAGGGGTTAGGGTTAGGGTTAGGTCTACAAACCAGAACAACTTTGTCCAACTAGTTGAACATTTTGTCTGACTATCATGCAATTTTGTAAGATAAACTTGAAAAAAATACAAACCAAGATACAGTAGGGTGAGGTAAGAGAAAACAAGGTAACACTTTATAATAACCATAATTTATAAATGGCCAATTGATAATTAATTATAGTTAGTCAATAGTTATTTTTTTAACAAACAAAAAAAGATAATTAATAATGTTTAATCATTGTTAGTAATGATATAATTTGTGTTATTGGTTCGTTTTTTTACTCGTTTTTGTAATATGAAATAATACGTTTATAAGTTGTATATTGTTTCATATCTGATAAGAGAGGATAACAATCACATTCTTATTACATTAGTAAACTATTTATTAAAAGTTTATTGTTGCACAACATAACAAATGCAGAACATTTGATATGCTATATTAAGTATTTGTTAATGATTACCAAACAATGTGTAAACCTTTAAGAAAAAGTTTGTAAAACTTCTATCTATGACAGAAACCAATTATTATTATGCTCTTAAAACTATTTAATAATTATTTAACAATAATCTTCAGTTGTAACTTTATAATAGCCATCAAAATAATGTTTTTATTCAGTTTACAAACCAGTTATTAACCATTAACAAGGTGTTACAAATATCTATAATGTTTAAAAATGCTTTACAAACAATTTATTAAAAGTTTACACATCATTTCGTAATCATTAATAAAAACTTGATTTATAAAGTGTGCAACACCAAACTGTTAAAATAATAATAACTTACAGCAACATTATTCATTATCATTTCATTGTTTACTGTTAACAGTATAATAAGTATTAACTAGCTTTAATTATCATTTTTATTATTTATAGAGGATGGTTATTATAAAGTTTTAACAAAAACAAGAGAAGATTGAAAGAAGCCAGTGACGCTGTCTAAGGTGAGGAGGTTGCAGTGTGGTTAAATCCATAGAAAAGTCAGTAAACAGGCTGGCTGGCTGGTGCATTTGTCAAATGTTTGCGCATGCTGTCCAGAAGAAACACAGTCCAGTCTGAGGGCAGTAATGTCCATGGTCTGCGTCTGACCAGTGGGTTGAGAGCTCACTGACACACTCAGTACATCACGGTCAAAATGTAAAGATGCAGACATTCACCATGATGTCGATATAAAATGCTCTCATCGCTTCATGTTGGTCGAGTTCAGTTCCAGTTTCTCTGAGCAATAAATCTCTCCAACAGTACACCAGCCACGGGGAGAGAGCCATTCTCCAGAAAACACCTCCCTCGCTTAAGGACAAAGTGAAGTTGAAACTCTGGAGGCGTGCACCGCCGAGGATAAACTTACTTCTTTACAGTTTTGAGGTGTTCAATCACTCGAACGCGAGGACCTCGTTCCAGGCAAACAAAGCTGATTTGGTGGCGAAACTCTCGAGTGGCTCCTTGAAGGTTACTGCTAATTGGGACTATTTATCAACACACTCCAGCCAATAGTGACAAGTACATGCTCTTTTCCCTGTTTCTCATTACCGCTATCTGTAATGAGGAGAGAATGTATCTTTGAATTTACATACAAGGGCAGTCTGGGGAAAGAGGAAACTGGGAGTTTGGGGTAATTTGCCGTTCTTTGTAGGATTTTTTTCCACGCAGGACGAAGGTGGATGGAGGTGATAGTGAGTCCTGCCAAACAAATTGCTGCTGTCAAAAGGCCAATCCTTCTGGAGACCCAGAAAATAAGGTGTTTGGTTCCAAGGCTCAAAATGTTCACAGCTCGGTCATCAATATAAATTACACCTGTTAATATCCCAACCCAAGAGGAGTATTTATAATAATTGCATTTGTGGTTCCAATATTTGGAGGCCCTGTGATCAAAATCATGAATAGATACACAGTATTAAACAAATACTCATGAATAATAAGTTCAGAGATGCCGATCACATTACGTCCTCTGACGTGTTTCTCTTGACTTTTGAAAAGTTCCATTATGAAATAAAAATGGAGAAAACATGACATTGTGAAATAAAAGAACTGCTGGAGTGAAATAAAAGTAACCTGCAATAAACTCTGTTATTGTGAAAAGCAGGATATTACGACCCTGGAAAAGATTGTGAAAGAAACTGAGTTTATTCTGAAGAAAGAACCACACGGACCTGATGGAGGAAACGGACTCTTTAGAGGAGGAGATCACTTTTATTATCCTAAAGTTATGACTTTATTCTCGTAATATTACAACTTTTTTACTCGTAAAGTTATGACTTTATTCTCGTAATATTAAAAAAAAAATATTCGTAAAGTTATGACTTTATTCATGTAAAATTTACAATTGTTTTACTCTTAAAGTTATGACTTTATTCTCATAAAATTTACAATTGTTTTACTCGTAAAGTTGTGACTTTATTCTCGTAATATTACAACTTTTTTACTCGTAAAGTTATGACCAACTAAAGTTATGACTTTGTTGGGTTGGGTTGGTTAGGTTTAGGCATGAAGAGTGACATTGGTTAGGGTTAGGGTAAGAATATCAGCCAATCAGAGGTAGAGTAGGCGGGTCATGTGGTTTCGGAATAATGGGTCATGGAACAATGGCATGGCAACGGTGGAAGTACTGATCTGAGGGAACATTTAAACATGGTTCATTATTAGTAACTGAACCTGACAGTCAAGTGTAAGCTAATTCATAAGCAAATATTTCAGGTATTTGAATGTCGGACATCACGTAATGACACAGCAGCAGCTTGAATACTTTGTGAATGATTTGCTGTTTTACAGGCGAGACCTTTAAATGCATTACACTGAACTGTTATTTAAATCACTTTGAGACACAGCACAGAGCGGCGTACTGAAAGCATGTGAAAGCCTGTCGTTAATACCATTCAAATGGGACAACGTGGTGACCTTGTGTTACTTTACAATAACAGAGATGGGGGTTGTGATATAGGAGGCGGATTTGTGCCGGAAACAGACATTCTTATCTGGTAATTACGGCGACAATGCTGTCACATTTCATTCCATTTGCTACCTGCTATCAGAGCCGAAACAAATAAAGGCCGGATGCGGTCTTGAATCCCAATGTGGCATACAGTATATGTGCACTCCACAGTATCCAAACAGAAACTGTCAGAAGATGAGCAGGTGTGTGCGTGTGTGTGTGGGCATATCTTGGCGCAGGAGTATTCCAGCTCTTTCTTTGCTCAGAGATTACCGGTGCCAGGATGATTTAATCAACTACATTAACGAAACTAATTAAAATTTCTGCGCCCATTTTGGTGAAAAGGCCTTCACAATAGAATTACCTTGAGACGCCGTTTGGGCCATTGGTATGCAGGAACCGTGCTGCTTCTCAGCGACAAGTCTTATCTTTGGCAGTCGTCCACAGGTGTTCTCTGTCACAGGAGTGTGATCAAAATGCTGTGCAGGGACTGGGCTGCAGCCCAAACGCTGTTTACCCACCCGATTACAGGCAGGTTGCTGCGGCGTCCCTGGAAGTAAAAGCATCGCCACATGCATCTTCACTCTTAATAATGGTAATAGTAACCAGCAGCTACAACCTGCAAACAAGCTATTTCCATTTTAAAAGCTTTAAGAGCCCTGTAGTGAAACAATGATCTACTTTGACAAAAGACACGGGGCAACCTGGACATTTACATGTGTATTAAATCCTCTGTGTGTGTGCAGCTATATACAGAGACCTGTGCTAAACATACTGAGGCTCTGCTAGTGGTCCCTGGAGGCTGCAGATGTCATGATATCCTACAGCATGAAAGAGAATAACATTCAGGTCATTTAGGTATTCTGAGAGCAACCTGATCTCATGGGAAGGTGTATAAATAGCACACCATTTTAGGGACAGTACGGGTGTCATGATAACATTCATAACCACGTCGTTACCACATTATCGTGGTTATGTTTAGGCAACAAAACTACAGCAACAGCCGCAGTTATTTTTAGGCAACATAACTACTTAGTTGGGTTTAGGAAACACATCATAGTTGGGCTTAAAATAAATATGTAAACTACATAAAAAATGGACATAAACAAGTACGGAAAACACGTCACAAACAACGTAACTTCAAAATAACATTTGGAGACACAAACACCGGCCTCTTGGTTGAAAGCCCTGTGTTTGGTTAACCCGTCAACCTCCACCATAATCAGTCTTTCTCACTTTTTACACGGCTTATTACACGGCTGTGTTGAATACTCGATTCTGATTGGTCAATCACGGCGTTCTGCAGTCTGTAATTTCTGTATAGCGGACCGTTGCTATGTATAGCAGACCGTTGCTATGTATAGCAGACCGTTGCAATGTATAACAGATCGTTGCTATGTATAACAGACCGTTGCTATGTATAACAGACCATTACTATGTATAACAGTCCTTTGCTATGTATAGCAGACCGTTGCTATGTATAACAGACCGTTGCTATGTATAACAGACCGTTGCTATGGGTGCAGCTCTGATCTCAGACTCTGGCGAACCGTTTTTGTGTCAAAATATTGATGTCTTCAGTAAGTAGACGTGTAATAATTCGGATAATGTACAGCTAGCGGGTCATTGTTGTGAAGAATCCCCTTCAGGGCGATGACAGACCTGGCGTCGGGGTGCAGCATCACCCTGTCTGGGATTCTTTCACAACAATGACCGTATAGTATAGTAGGTCACTAGCTCTGAGCGTAGCATATTCACACGGATGCGTTTACATTGCAGTCAGTACAGATAACATGAAATGACAACACCAAAAGCAAGAATGGCGATGTGATTGCAGGCGAAATGACTTATGAATTGGCGTGTCATTCCAACGCCGTTTGGTGAGACCAGGCTGCTTAGAGCCTAGTCAGGCTGAACGTGTAGATATTGTCCCTAAAGCAAAGGGAAAATAGAAAGGAGTTCACAGCAGGTTTCTTTGTACAGTAGAGAAGTGATGGTGGTCAATAGGTCACCGAAAACATTAGGTTTCAAGCCAGAGGACCTGAGGACATGAATACCTTAATCTATCACCAACATGCACTTGTAATTTGTTTTCTTTAGACCAAACTGTTAGACAGACTAACCAACCAAGACATTTTAAAGGGTAATTCCTGTAATGTCTTCCACACCAGTAACTCTGGCTGATTAGGGTGGAGCCATAATAGGAATTATGTGAGATAACACAACTGTTCATACCTATAAGGAATAATAATGGTGTATGTTTGTCCGCTGTTACAAGTGCAAAAACAAGGTGAGGGACATGCCAATCAAGCTTGGCCAGTATACACTAACTAACACACTAACCCTAACCCTAACCCTAATTATGACAACTGTGCAAACTCCGTCTGCATGAAAACCATGCATTACAGTTGAAAGCACTGGACCTTGAGTTGAGATGATTTGGCCAACTGCTGTTTCCAAGAACAAGGGACCATCAAGCTCAAGTAAGAGACATCACAATCTCAGATAACATGCTTGTCTCAGTCCTGCTAGCATGTCCATGCTTGACTGCTGAGGTAGCTCGTTATATGCGAGATAATCTTCAAAGTTATTTTCCACATTTGTAAAACAAAACAGAAGAGACACTGAACCCAGAGTAGAACGGGCAAAACTATGAAAATCCAACCCAAGTTGTGGTAGAATTATCCTTTAATGAGATCAGTGTTATGTTAATGTCTCGTCGTCTCAGAGATCACTACGTAGCTGAGTCTATGAAGATGTTATTATCTCAAGCACAGAACTGAGAAACGCTGACGGACTGTTTTTTTGAGAGATTTGCATCACAATTTTCTAATTCCTCAAAGCATTTTTGCATATCCAGTGCAGATGTGAGCGGAGTCATTTCCTCCACCTCTCGACGTGTCGCAGCCACCTGCTGACGGAGCACCGGCGGGGAAGTGTGTGTGTATGTACAATTTACAGCAATCCTATCTGTAAATGAGTTGCTATTTCAGCATCGCCGGCCTCTTTGGCAGATTGACGTGGATTTTCTCTCGCTGTCTCTGCACTGCTGAGTCTGACTTGACAGAGGAAATCCGCTTTTTGAGGACAGTCAACTGTGAGTGAGACTGAAATGCAATGTCACTATCTCAGCATTCACATTTCACATCCGTTTTACTTCAAAGGAAATGACAATAATTTTTACAACTCAAGTTGTTTCAGTTGTGTTGGTCAAACTTTCTCAGTCACGACATTTTAGTGATTATGTTGTTCAGATACAGAGATGTCTGTGGAACATGAATCCATTCACAGAATACTAGCACCACTGTGTGTGATCAGAAATAGACCATCTGCTTTAATTTCGGAACCCCAAATTTAGTTGAGTTCAAACCAGTTGTCAAATGCTGGTTTCCCCAGGCCAGTCGGCAGAATTTTTTTTTTGCATTTAATGTTTCTGCAAGCCAGGGATACGTTGAATGTTTTTGCATTTGGTCAGAGCAAGAGGTGGATGGGTCCAACAAACACAGGGCTTTCATCCAGGAGACCGCTGTTTGTGTCCCGTGTTCACAACGTTCAGTTTCATTTTCACTGTACAAATGTAGTAGTTTTAAGCCCAACCATGTGGTTCTTCCTAAACCAAACTATAATGGGTTTGTTGCGTTGAGTTTTTATGTTGTAACATTATTATTTGAACACAAACCATGACCTTCATTCTAACTTCAACAAAGTAGTTTTCTTGCAAAAGCCTAACCAATCGTTTCACAACATAAAGCACGTGGCATTGCATTCCTGCAAGCGTGATACGAGGCTGATATGAAACATATTCATGACAAGTATTTTTGGTTCTATTTGCGTTGTCATTCAACGTATCCGGATGGTTTGCAGAAACGTCCAATGTAAACATGTTTTTCTGGCGACTAGGTTGGGTTTCCCACCTAAATATTTTAAAATATTTGAAGCACATTTAGCCATCTTTATGTAAAGTAAAGCATTACCAAGAGGACAATGGTATGCCCATTATTAATCACGCATGCATGTTTCTGATTGGCTCAGTTGTTTTTCCATTTTAACAATAGGACCTATTTCAATCATTTAAAAAAAAAATTATGGGGGGCATGTGGGCAGCCAGTCTCTGTAGGATCCAAGCGTTGAGTTACATAACTCCAGGAGTAACATCCTCCTTCTTCCTCCTCATGTTAATGCTGTAATTTCATTAGACATTTATTGTCGAGGTGTCAACGTAATTTAGTTCAACTCTGGCTGCAAATTCTGGTGGTAAATTATGACAGTGCGTGCTGCTTCCAATCTGAGAAACCATCTGAGAAGCCGTCTTTGGCATGTAAATGGATGAACCATCTGTCAATCAAACTCTTGCCGAAGTCAGTTGTGAGAAGAGCGGAAACCTCTTTTCCATCTGGAAAAAGGTTGAAGGCTGACAAGATTTCTGCGAGAAACAATAATATTTGGTGTGAGGTCTTTGGTTGTTTCCCAATAATATCAGGTTTGGGGTCGTTTTCAGGTCGTTGTGTTGTGTTAAGTTTTGGGCATGGGTTTGGTACAGGTTCCATTGTTTTAAAAAACGATCTATTAGGAATTCTCTCTCTCTCTGACTTTGCCAATTGCCTGCACTTATGCATCTTATATGCAATGCCCAGTGGAAAGTTACAGACTGTTACCAATGTGTTGCATTAGCATACCGTCAGTAATGAATGAAATAAAGCAAAAAAATATGGGTGTACGTCCAGGCATGGGTTGGGAACTGACAGGACCAGTTGGATCCAGCCAGGTTCAGGTCTCAGTCTTAAGCCAATCAATCAATCAATTGTATTTATATAGAACATTTCATACATGTTGTTCATTTTTTATAACCCCTGTCCAATGCAGAATTAGGGTTATAACGTGTCTTTGTTCATAAACTGTACAGTATGTTAACCAGAATGTTGTTGTGCAGAACATATTTGCCTTTCTTCTCTAAAATCTGTGGATTAGATGATACAGTTAAACTGTGGAGTTGTTTCAAACTGATGGCTCCTGGGGTTGATGGAGAAGTCTGTTTTAAAGTTGTGTCTGGCGTCTGAAGAGATCTCAGTAATACAGTTGTTGAGTTAAATGTCATCATAACCATTAGAAATGATGGCTAAAACTACAAACACTATAGTGAGAAATGAATTTCACTTTAATGAAGACTTCCCTCACCGTTTCAGATGTTTCACCACAGGATGCTTTTCTCCAAATTGTGCAGTGATTCATGCTTTCTCAGACAATAGATACAATACCAATCAAACCCTGGAAACTGCTTTTGGGCATTTTCACTTAAATGTTTTTTTTTTTTTGGCTCCGTCTTGAGTTGAGTTTGAAGTGTGAGAAGAATGACTGTTATTTTCTAAAACACCCTTTGGTTATTCCATTTGTCAGGCGTTCAGCTGCATGCTGGAAAAATGCTGTTGAGCTTCGTTTGATCCGGCAGCCAGCTGGTAGACACTGACAAAGGCCTGATGGAGCTGATTACCTTCAAACTAGCATGTCAAGCCAGACCCTCCAAATCACAGAAATTATATTTCATGGCGGGCTACGTCAGAATTAGCTGAAGATTTGTTTCCTTCAGCTCAGCTGTGTATCTTTAAAGTTGACAGATTAGCTGCTTTTTTTTCTTCAATCAAATGGCTCCTGGAGGCCCTTGGAGTTTTTATCTCTGATAAAGGTATAATATGCTTCTGGCTGACTGTGTGAGATAGAAAATAAAAGAGAAAAACAGTTTAATAGGCTATTTTTCATTGCTTTCTTGATGTGTCCTTGTAAAGAGACTATTAAGTTGCCTTCAGAGACAAATTACAATACTGATAAACTGAGCATGTTTGTTGATCCGACTGATCTCACCGAGCCATAAAGGAAGCCAGAAGGCATACAGTTTCTCTGTAATAGCCAAACAAGCGTCAGATAACATCACACACCGACATTAAGGTGAGACGGATCCATCATTGGGTGCATTGTGTGCCACATTAGCACGCCGTCTTGCCTTGATTTCCTCCCTTCAGTGAGCCCACTATAGTGATGGTCTTTTGGAAAAAAGCCAAGAAACAAACTGAAGGTGAAGTTGAACATTTCTCAACAAAAAACGTTGCTGTAACAAAATGTGGACGCCTGAAACAGTGAACAGCATTTTAAAAGTAATGACTGAAAGAGTCACCAATGTCAGAAAAGTTAAACCCGACTTAATTTTCCAAAGAAACTTTATGATAATTAACTTGAGCTGATGTTTCACCATCTCTAGGTAATGAAAAGAGGTTCTTTCATACGTTGCTGGAAGTGAAGAAAAATTAACGACCAAGACAGATGTCTATGAGGATTATCTGGAAGATTATTACCGCCTTGCTTCATTGGAACTGGAATCATATTATCTAACGTATTTATTAAAGGGACAGTGTGTAGGATTTGGTGGCATCTAGTGGTGTGGTTGCAGATTGCAACCAACTGAGTACCCCACGGCCACCACTGTTTTAAACATAAACATTCTAAATGTGTTCCAGTTTATTTCCTGTTGCAGTGTATGTGAATGACATCAGCTGACAGGAAGTAAACATGGACCCAAACTGTTGCCAGGCAACGCAATTCCGTTGAAAAGCACTAAAACGGAGCGTTTCAGACAGACAGGCATATTCAGGCAGACAGAATGAGGAAAATAATGTGTTTTTTGAACATTACAGCATGTAAACATGTTCTAGTAGAAACACAAAATACAAAATGAACCTGAAAATGAGCACGATATGGGACCTTTAAGGGTCCAGTGTCTCACACTTGGACATGTTGACAAAAGGGTATACCATTAATGGACCCCTGTATCTAGAGAAAACAGCTCTCTGATAAACACATCTCAGCTGGGTAGATAAAGTGTAGTGGGCCACTCTGTTATTGTCACATGTGGTTACACTGATGCGTCGCATGAAACCACTCCAAGAGCTGTCAACATGTCACCACTTCAGGGCCAGCAAAAGAACGGTGGGTAACTGTATACACGCTGCTGTTGATGTACCTATGATATCTCAGTGATCACTGTCACTGCAGGGTGACGTGCACAGAACACATTGCAGAGAAACCAAGAGATGGAAAGCTGCAGAAAATGGAAACAAAAGGAGGGAAAATGGTTGAGCTTTCACATGAACACAAGATGTACAGTAAGACCGTATGTATTACAGCATATTTATGCTTTCAGTGGATTGTCCATTTGTAAGCTAATTTATAATTCAGCATGTATAGAACCCATCGATGGTGACGGAGCCCCGAGGCAGCCGGCCATGTGAGGGCATCAGATTGCTGGATTACTTGTGACATTTTGGGGCTATTGTTTTCACAGCTCATAAGGTACCTAAATCAAGTTTCGACATTTCACACCTGTAGCTGGAGTGAAACGCACGCCCCTCGCTATGATGTGTTTGTGAGTACAAGTCCCAGAGGAGTGCAGTGTGCACTGGAGCGAATAAAAGACAGAGAGAGCGAGAGATTAAATAACAAATATAAAGTCCTCCAGTGGATTTTTTCTTAAGACACTGGATCAGGGAGGAATGATAATGTGTTGAGAAACTGTTTTCAGTGCTGCTGATTCAGAGGTCAGAGCTAAGTTAGTGGAGAGAGAGAAGTGCTGCATAGTTATCCAAATTACACACCATGAAATGTATTTGGACAGTAGAGCAATGGGTGTCTGCTTGAATAGGCTGAAAGTATGTATTGGTAACTCAGCGTGATTTCTCAAGGCCAGTATTGATATTTGTATCCTAATATTTGCATATAATTATACCCCCGTAGTTGTCCTTCCGTTTGTTCGCATGCCACTCTTTCGTTTACGGAGCAGAACTCGGAAACTATAGTTAGGAACTTCAAATTTGATGGTTGACAGTGTGGTGTAGTTGTGCCTTTTGGGGGTTAGAAGTCCAGGGTGTCCACATTTTCGCGTTTCCGGAGTAGAACTCGTTCCATTAGTTCCAAAAGGGCAAAACATTATATTTTGTGTTGTATTTTTCTTATATACATCATAAAGGAATAGTTCAACATTTTGGAAAATTCACTTATTTCCATTCTCTTCAATGAGATGAGATGGATTTCAATCTCAAGTCACTCAGGAATTGATGGGTTTACATCAGCAGGAACGTAACACAGCTCAGATACAGCTGGAAGCAATCAGTAGAGAGTAAAGTCAGGCTGATATCTGGAAGTACAAACCAACGTAGCAGTGAAACTAAACTCCAAACTACACTGACTCAGTTAGAAGCTTTGCTCCCAATTACTGCATATCATTGTTTTCAGTTTCTTTTTTCTTCTGTTTTAATTAGTGTTCTTTTAAAATGTATTGGGGTCCTAGGGGGAACCGGTCAAAACCACAGAAACTGCAGCCTATGTAGTTGTTACGTGCCTGCAGGGCCAGACAGGCCTGCAGAGTTTTCTCCTGTGTTGTTCTGCCCCTCCTCCTTGTCTTGCAGGTGCTTCCAGGGTACAGAGGTAATGGAGGTGATTGGAGTCCACCTGTGCAGAGTTTGCCAGCTGCAGAGTGGCTCACACTAATTCCATCCAGCCAATCGCTGTCGTGGGCTGCCCATAAAAGAGGCACACTCTGGGCTCTCTCTCTCTCTCTCTGACTCATTTGTAATGAGGTATTTGGATGTTGAAGTCTCTTGTTTCCAGTGGGAAAGGAAAGATAAGGTTTGTGGTAAGGAGGTAGAGGGCATAGGTAAGTCTGGGGTACCCTGTACACTTGCACGTAGGTCTTTTCATGTCTAGAAACACTAGGTTTAGTGGTTGTTGCCATCCCATGTATGTTTTGTAAAACTGCTGTTAGTAGATAAGTTAGTCAGCCTTTTTGTTTGTTGTGTTAAAGAAGACAGATTTAGTTAGGCCTAGTTTTGGTTTCTTAATTTTGATTATTTGGCAAAACTATATTGTCCCTACCTCCACCACATTTGTGAACCTTCCGTTGTACTGAAATAAACTGTTACAGTTTGAAACTTCACGTTGACTCTGTTTTAATTTGGTTGTTGTTTAGTTATTGTTCCACTTTGTGGACGTAACAGTAGTATTAATAGATATAAAATAGAACAAATAGATCAAATATTTGCCATGGGTCCTAATTTAAAGCATGACACACTATCAAGGTGGTAGGGGCACTCTGTCACACAATATGCAAATTAACTAACTTTCCTAAGATAATAATAACCAGTTTTATTCTTGCAATTCCTGCTTCATGTATAAAAAGTGAAACAATATTTTTCCAACCTAAAACGATTCTATTATACTATTTTGAGTGATTGTGACTAAAGATTTGTACATCTTTATAGGTGCTTGTGTCAATTTTATTATACCCCTTTTACACCATTGACCAGGGTTATCTGGTCTGAAATCAGACGTATTGCTGAGTTTGTGCTGAAAAAAAGGATAACATGCATAAACAAAGACAAAAAGGAATGAATAGAAAGTTGGTACAAATAAACCAAGATTAACCGGAACTCTCTATTTTCCATCTACGCTTTGTCATATTCTTTCAGATTGCTCCAGAAGAACATGTGTACTCTCATAAGTATGTGCGAAGTGCTCCCATTCTCACCATGCATCCTGTTTTTATACCAGTTTATGTGTCATAAAACTTGTGCCTGCGCATGGTTTTAAAATGTCTCTGAAATGCCTGTAGAACAACATGCAGATGATTCATTGTTTTACTTTCTAAGAGTAGAGCTATCATTCCCATTATGCCATATGGCAGAAGACAAAGAGCTTTGTGGAACAGGTAAACTAAACCACAGTGATTGTGTTTGTGGCGGTATAGGCGAGATATCGGAGTGAGGATTACGAACATGTCTACAAAAACATGTAAAGGTTTGTTAAATGACCTGTCGCCGGCTTTAATCCAGCCCTGATGAAAACAGACGCTTTAATCATCAATGTAAAAGGGATGATTAAATGAGCCGCACTGACGGGAGCTAACTGAAACCAGGAGTAATGAACCGGATCCCATTTATAATGAAGGTCTAATATATCAGTCGAAACCTACTTTAAAAGATAAACTAAGTAAAGCTGGTCCTAAAGGTGATTTCATTCTGAAATGATGCTTCATGTTCCGGACATCATGCAGCCTCCATGTATTTATTTATTTAGCAACATCATTGAATCTTGTTTTGGCACAGTCACCGCCATGGTGCTGGAGAAATATTCTCAGACGAGTCATATCACTTGTAATTACTAAGAAGAGGATCTTGGTTTCACTTAGAAACAGCTCACTTTGTTATGAGGTTTTGTGAGTGCGTACTGTAAGGTACGGGATCAGATCACATTCACATTCCTCCCACCTCGATGATTTGCAAGTCAAATCAATCTGAGAAGCATGCATGTAGCTAGAACAGTGCATTAAGTCATTATCGTGTGCAGGCAGATTTGCCGAGGAGCACATGGTCTAATTGCTTAAAATAAATTTGGAGCACAGAAAAAGAAACTTAGGGGCTGAAATGGCAAACTCAAAATGCTCCTGAATGAATTAGATTACAGATTCCCTGATTCATTGGACACCAGGAAGAGAACCAATTCCATTTTTTACATTGTTTATTTATTTTGCACAATTTAAGACTACACAACATAACAAACAAATAAATGAGTAATATACAGTGCAGGAAGGGGCAAAACACCCATTGGGCTTATCTGAAGCCTCCACCTAGAGACAAGATTAATATAAAGAAATAATATGGTCTGGCTGTGCCAGAACATTGAACTTTTTCTGTTTCTTATAAGTTAAGATTGTCTTATGTTCCTCCTTTGGGTTTATTAGTTCTGTTAATGTGATTTTGGTTTGTGTCGGATTTGGTTTCTTTTATATTCTTTCATTCCAGTGTTTCCTGTTTTATTCTGTAATTCACTCCTCATGTGTCTTGTCTGGTTTTACTTCCTACCTTTGTTTGTTTTCCCGCCTTTGTTGATTGTCTGCCCCGCCCTGATTTGTTCCACATGTGTCTAATCAACCTCTTGTATTTAAGCCTGTGTGTTCCCCTCTGTCTTGGTCAGTTCGTGGTAATTTTGGTTTTGTTCTCAGGTTCGTTTTTGTTGTTTGTTGGATTTATTCTTTTGTACTTTGTTCCCCTCCCTGCATTTTTGTTTTTTGATGCCTGTTGGTTTTTGTTGCTTGAATACTTCGGCTTCATTTATTAAAGCTCGCTTTTATTTAAATCTACCTTTCTGCCTGGTAACTCTGCCTTTGGGTCCCCCTTTAATCTCACATCCCTGACAGTCAGTATGGGAAACACGTGACAACCGTCACTACAAAACACTGCACCTTCATGCAACTTACAGCCCGGACACACTAGGAACGTCAGGAGCGCGTGGCGGCTGCGTTACTTGTTATTTTTTATTTCGGTGTCCCTGTTAACAGGTTAGAGCATCCACACTGCCCGTCCGACGCGTGTCTCACGCGCGTCTCAGCTGCGTTTCTTCTAGAGAATAGAGGTCTCGCCTATTTTTGACACGTGCCACACGCGTCTCACAGCAACAACAGACAGTGAAAGTGATCTATTGACAGTATATTGACATTATATCAGCTACATTACTACAGTTTCAATGTCTAGACATCTGCAGAATATATCACAGACAGTGAAGGTGATCTATTGTCTGTATATTAACATCATACCCGCTACATTACTACAGTTTCGAGTTCTATCTGTAGAATATGTTACGGAAATGAAAAAAAGTAAAGACTTATTTTTAAATCAACACTTCCTGCTTTCATTTCGAAATAAAAGCCCTCAAGCGTTTTTTCTATGGACAGAATTCCTTCATTTGTTAACGCGAGGCTTTTATTCTGAAATATGTGCCGGACAGTGTTGTAGAACATGCAGTGACTTGGAGAGTTCCATGAATGAATATAGTACGGCGTTTTAATTGTGGATTATTACTATTATTTACAAATTACCACACGTTTCTTAACCTTTCTCGGTCTAAAATAAATAGAAAGAAAGGGCTGACAGCAGCAGCAGAAACGCAACAGACAAGTAGCTGACACGCAGCTGGTGTGAACGCCCGACACGTGTATCACGCAGCCGACACGCAACGCAGCCACCATGCGCTCCTGACATTCCTGTTGTGTCCGTGGGCTTAGGGCTGTGGGATTCCGGCTTGTGACAATACCAAAGGGAGTTCACAGGCAACACATAATGCAATTGCCAACCGATAACAACTGGCGAGATGTTCCTGACGTGACTGCAGAGGCTACGGCATCATCCAAATTCACTTATTAAAGAAAGGACCAGAGCCCCAGCAGTCCTTATCAGTCCCTCTCAATCTTGTGCTACAAACAGGTCTTGGTGAGTGTCAGCAGAAAGAGACGGCTGTTTGGTTCCCGATGTGACATGAAAAACACATTTACCAGCGGTGGATTACTGCCGTCCTCTGGGAGCACGCATAAAGGCAGTAGCTGAAGATCTGTTATTGTTGTACTTGAACCCGTTTCATCCTTTTGTAGTATTAATAACGGGGGGGGCATCAGTCACTTAACAAGAGCCGATATCTTCCTGTGGAGAAGAACCTATTAATCAATGTTAGTGAATGTAAGCACGTTTCCTACAAAAGGCAGAACTCAGTGTGAGTTACATTAAGTCTGAAGGCCACAAACACACCAGCTTCTGTGCTAAACTGTTAGCCCTCCGCTGGCTGCAGCATCATATTTACAGTCTTCTCATCTGACTTTTAGCAGGAAAGTGAAGTATTTCTAAAGTATAGTGTGTGTATGAAAGCCGGATATATCTTCATCTATCTGTGGGACTCAATCCCACATCCACCGTCCTGCTGCCACAAATGTAGATTAATCCACCGCTGAAAATAGTCCCCAACAAATGTTCTCCTGTTTGAGTCACAGTTGATCGGCTGTTTTAGGATTTAAAGACAAACTTATATACATCTTCAGTGGGAACCAATGGGGTGAATAGAGTAGGGTAGTCACTTGGTGTGGGTCTTTTCATGAGATTTGTTGACAAAAAGAACATTATTTCTGCCCGTATCCTTCAAACAATGCAGATAATAGACTTAAATGTTATCAATTACACTTGACTCACTTCAGCAGGACATTAAACGGCTACCCCCCCAGAGCAACGCCACTGGATGTGACCGCCGTCAACAACCACGGATGACTGGCATCCAAAGCGGCTCAACAGCCTCTCAGCACCTTGAGTTGTGTCCAGGCTCATGATAGCATAATGAGGTATATGCAGGCTTTTATTTACGCATCATGTGACCTGTAAGATCCCCCCATCCCGCTGGAGGCTCCGCTGGCTCACCACGACCAGCTCGTGCGCATCCAGACACAACCTGGCACGACAGCGCAGCACATCTCGTTCCACCAAAAAAAAAAATGTGCTTCTGCGACAGGGCGCCCGGAGGCCCGGGGCATTGTCATAATGATGCAGCAAAAAAGCGAATGAAAAATGAAACGCACCTTCCTTCTGTATCTCTTCTCTCTCTTGCCGATGTCGCACACATGATTGACTCGCCGGGCCGAATGATTCGCAGCACAAACTATCAGCTCAGACACTGAAACACCACGCATTTTTTTTTTTTTTTGCATTTGTATTGCGCCGCTACACACTGCTTGAGAGGTGTATCTTTTTTTTCTTCTTCCTGAAATAGAAGAGATGAAGACCGGCAGTGTTTGCCGTCCTGGAAATGAATTCCCCTCGGAAATCCCCAACATGAGAGAAACAAACATCCTCCCCACGATACATTAGCTATTCATTCACATTTGCATGGTTATATCGGATGCTGCCAAGACTTGCTCTTTGTGCAATGCTAATCAATTCCTGCAGCGGCTGGATAAGACCACTGCACCCTCCCTTTGAGTGAGAGCCAACACTAATATGAATGACTCATTTGCAATGTAAAACAAGATCAATTAGTAATCCAGCATGGAGGGTGCATGCAAACCACCCCTTAACCTAAAATATAAAAACCTGTTTCTTGAACTGACGTGCTGTTGTGCTGCTCTATGTCTAACGGGATTACATGGTTCTGCATGGGCTACAGTGGATTGTGAGGCTGTAAAGGAATCCCTATGTAACGGGAATAAAAGAAACCTATTGCACAATTGACTCAAACTCATCTTTCAACGCCACTGCAGACCTTTCCTTTCGACATTTTATTGAGGTCACCGCAATTGTGTTTAATTCAGACGGTTCTGGATGCAGCGTGACCTTTTGCACCGCCAATCGAAACAAGCCATAAAATTGGAGACCTTGTCTGTCATTCTTTATCTATCTCTCTCTCTCTCTCTCCTCCTGAGCACCACCATCAAGCGAGCGGCAGAAAAAAAGATTACCGTAGAATTGAAGATGCAGGGGTTGAGGAACTCATCGGGGGATATTGCATCTCTTCTCCTATACCCCCCCCCCCCCCCCCCCCCCTCCACCCACCCCACTTACCAAAAAGAAAATCTTGTTGAGGCACAAAAAGGATTCCGGTGTCCCAGGATCAAAGTGGATCAGGATGGGGAGTCATGTCTGAAAGCTCTGAAGATGCTCCAAACGGGTCTGGACTAAGACTTTAATGGGAGTGCTGCTACATAGAGGGTGACATGGGGGTGACATTTTCCTTTCTGTCTTGTCTGGTCCTGATTTAATTCTTCAGATTCCCCATCTGGTCCACTGACTTTTGCCTAATCCAACCATCCATCTGGGTTCTTTCACTTCTGGTCTTCAATCCTAAGTAATTACCGAGTTGAAACCAAAGATAGCACAATAAGCGAAGATTAGGGATGCACCGATACCACTTTTTTTCAGACCGAGTACAAGTACTTACATTTTGGTACTCGCCGATACCGAGTACAGATACGAGTACTTCTCTGTGCCAAAAGACCCTCGTTAACAGCCAGCTGGAGGGTGTGAGCGACACACGG
The DNA here is from genome assembly GCF_043250625.1 of Sebastes fasciatus. Taxonomy (NCBI): domain Eukaryota; kingdom Metazoa; phylum Chordata; class Actinopteri; order Perciformes; family Sebastidae; genus Sebastes; species Sebastes fasciatus. Next base: position 14,264,733 of record NC_133818.1, on the reverse strand, counting down.
CAGGCTGGGGAGTCCCGCACACGAGGCGGTGCGCCGCGACCGGCTCTAGGTCGGCTTGGAAAGGCTCGGGGCGACGGTGGCTCACGGCCGCAGCTTTACAGCGCTCCCCGCCGGGACGGGGCCCCCTGCTACCGGTGCGACTGTCGACCAGGGCGGACTGTCCTCAGTGCGCCCCGACTGCGTCGTGCCGCCAGGACGGGGCTCGGCCCACGTAAAAGGCGCCAGGGGTCTGCGGCGATGTCGGCAACCCACCCGACCCATCTCGAAACACGGACCAAGGAGTCTAATGCACACCCCATGGCGCAATGAAAGTGAGGGCCGGCGCGCACCGGCTGAGGTGGGATCCCGGCCCAGTGGGGTCGGGCGCACCACCAACCCGTCTCGCCTGCACCGTCAGGGAGGTGGAGCGTGAGGACCCGAAAGATGGTGACGAGAGGTTAACGTATCGGTGCATCCCTAATCTCAGGAAATGTTGCCAGAGTTTGTTTCTATGGCGGTGAGCTAGAGCGAGTCGTCATTTAATCACAAGGTTTGTGGTTCGATCCCCGACCTCTCTGTGTCAAAGTGGCCTTGAGCGAGACACTGAACCCCAAGTTGCTCCGCAGGCGCTTCACAGCTGCAGTAACAGTAGGCGTACCTCATTGTAACTGTGTCTAAATGTCCCCAGACTACTGTTCACTGACAGCGTAATAGCTCTCTATTGGAATCCTGTTGGACCCCTGGGATTGTGTCTATATGTACTACAGAGCTCTGTGTAAAGATTTACACATAAATGGATTTTATTGGATTATGTCCATCATGGCTCAAACACTATTTGCATCTCAAAAGATCAACTCCTTCCTGCAGACCGCTCTTGATGTGTCTATTAAAGGTGTCCTTTATCCGCCTGAATAAGACGACAGAAAATGCGCGCCGTGATTTCATTATAGTCCTCCGCTCGATTCAGACCCAAAGAGGCGCAAGAGCATCGTCACACAGATGTTATATTCACATCTTCTTGTTCGCCGTGTGTCGTAAGTGGATTACGGCGTCGCTCGCCTCCCAGGAGCCGCTGTCGAGGAACGCTGACTCGAGGAACGTGTCTGCCGAACAAAAAAAAAAGAAAAAGTAGGAAGCCCTCCTTGTCTGCTTATCGGCTAACCAAAAACGCCGCTTCCCACGAAATCCTCCTGCATTGTTGAGAGCTTTCAGTGTGGACAAGTCTCCTTATAAGGTGCTGCGGCGGCGTAAAGCTTCTTGTTAACCACCCCAGATTGTTGTCACGCATTCTAACCATTATGTGTGTGAGGAAAAAAAGCCGCAGTCATTGTCGCTGTTTGATGTAGGCGATGTGCTCTTTGTTGCAAAAAAAGACAACCATAACAATGACAGGATGTGAGACCGCCACATAACATTACCTCTCATAGTGGCTGCCTTTCTCTTTACATTGGGATGCATCATGTGTGTGTGTGTTTGTGAGGAGCCTGATAAAGACTAAAGCCGGAGTAGAGTGTGAAGCTGTGCGTCCTAATATGCTCCGGCGAGCGTGTGATGGAGCGGTAACACTCCGTGAACATTCTCACCTCCGCTCAGCTGAACATGAAATGAAAATGCGGCGCCACGCGGCCGCCGAGGTACATTTGAAGAGGGGAGAAGAAGAAGGCGGTGCAATCTTTGCATCAGCACCGCATCACATTATGGATTATAAAGCACCGCGGGCAGCGTTTTGTTCCCAGCACACAGTACCAATGACTGTGGGTTTTCTTTTATTGAGCTATTTGTGCTGAAAGCTCATCACTGAAAGCACTTGATCATATCTGGGTTTATAGGTTTTGGAGAAAAGAGCTCATTTGCATGGTCGTGTTCACACAGTTTGCATTTCAGGAAATCATATGCTCACTTAAGTCTAATAAAGAAGTGCTCTGACCGGGTAGATCACATGACCGGTGTTCTTATTCAAGGCAGGATATGAAGCTCTCCTTTGTCTGTATGACTTTGGTTGGTTAGTATTACATAATACTCATACTTTACTACTGCTGGATTTAGAAATAGAACATCCTTGACATATGTAAAGTGTGTCGGCCCAGGGTATGCCAGCCATCGATGGTGAATTAATGCCCTTTTTTTCCTCCTCTCCTTTCTAATGGAGCTCTGTGCCAGCCACCTGCTGTACTGATTGAGCTCTTTGAGAGTCTCCTCGGCTGCCTCGGTACTGATACAGGAAGAACGAGAGTGCACTAAAAGTAAAATTATGCTCTAAAAAATTACTGACATTTGTATTCATCAAGCAGCATCACTGCAGCTGAATGTAAAACGTCAGATCTAAAGTGCCCTGGCTGAGTTGCAGTGGATACTAGCTCCGAGAAAAACAACTTTCACGAGTGTCTACATGGAGAATCATTTTAATACAGGATTGAAGAGAATATTTGGGGCTTTACTGGGTTGGTTAACACTGGGAATCACTGGGACGGGTGTGGTCAGAACTCTGCTTTGTTGCACCGTGCACGTAGTCGTCCACGTAGCGAGGAGGTCGGGGTGGACGGACGGGTCCAACAAACACAGGACTTTCACCCAGGAGACCGCTGGTCGTGTTCCGTGTGAAACCAAAAGTCAATGTTCATTTGTCTATCACGATATGTTGTGTATTGACAGCCTAAGTTTGTCCTTTCTGAAGAAGGGTAGAAGAGCAGGGGGCCTTCTTGTGTTGTCATGGTAATCAACCCTGAGTTGAAGCTAACAGGAATACAAACACAAACTCGGTCTTCCTACCGAAAAATAACAAACAAGGCGAGAACGCGTTACCTCGTCACCAGTTTTGTTGAATACTCTTTCGTATTACCCACCGTACTTTACTCACTCCGTTGGCTTCCAGTTGGCTTTAGAATCGATTTTAAATGGTAAATGGTAAAGGCTGCTAAGGTGCCAACTTTGCCCATCAGGATCTAATCTAAATACTCATTCACATACCGATGGCTATGCCTTCGGGAGCAATCTGGGGTTAAGTGTCTTGCTCAAGGTCACATCAACCTGTGACCCGGAGCAGCCGGGGATCAAACCACCGACCTTCCGATTGGTAGACGACCTGCTCTACCCTCTGAGCCACAGTCGCAGCTCTCGATGTTGGTTTTTAAAGCCGTTAACGGCCTCGCCCCACCTCATTTGTCCGAGATTTGAACTCTCCGAGAGCATAAAGGGGCTTTGCGGGTCATCTGGTCAGCTTTTTTTTTAGAAGTCCCGAGGTCGAGGTATAAGCTGTGGGGTGATCGTGCTTTTGCTGTCGCTGCTCCTAAACTATGGAACAAGTTACCCCCTGATATATCACTGACCTAGTACTTTTTAAATCTAAGCTCAAGACTTTTTTATTGAGATTGGCTTTTAATACCTAGTAGCGCTGTGACATTTTCCTTATGCTTTTTATGTACCTTTATTCCGAATTTATGATATGTTATGTTTTTTTATTTCTTGATGTTAATGCAAAGCACTTTGGGTACCTTTTGGTTGTTGTAAAGGGCAAATAATGTTGATTAATGATTGATTGATTAATGATTGATTGATTGATATCAAGTCAAAAACAGTACTAACCACTAAGACAGCTAATGTACCTTTTTAATTTTATTCCAAATAATGAATAATGTGGAGAACCAGAGTTGTATGATCATACAGTGTAAGCCCTGACCAGGCAAAAGATTTCAGAATGGCTTTGGTTGAGAATACAGACAGCTAATCATCATCGGTGATGGCATATTTTAATGCCACATTAATCCCAGGTTGTTATTTGATCCGACTCGGTGGACACATTACCTCTCTGCGTGGACGAGGCCTTCCAGTGAGACGGGGTGATCATAGACGGAGAGAAAGAAGGGAATCAGCCCATCAAAGCTCCACCATGCCCCCTTCTGAGAAACACCTTCTGAGCTTTGCCCACTGATGTAAGGCGAGCAGAGGAACCCCGGCGTGAAGCCATCACACGAGTGTCACGGATGCCAACGTGGTTGGATGTGTGGCGTGCCACCATGTCATGAACGGGAGGTTCAAAAGCTTTGTATCCGGTCGACTCGGAGGAACTGTGCTAATCTCCTCCCAGTTACAGTCGCAAAGAAGCCGGCCGAACATGTGTGGCTGTCCATGTGCTACAATCAGTGGTGTTAATATATGTGGTCCCAACTCAGAGGGGCATTTTGTGTGCCGCATGAACACTGCCGACTTAAAAGTAAAAGCTGTGTCCTGTCACATAAACGCCGTCTTATCAGTAGGACGTGCTGAGACGTTGCTGGGCATGATGCGGAGGAACTGGCAAAGCACCGCTCTCTTCAGAAATGGTCATCCCGGTAGGCTGCCACTCACTGCGCTGGCAGGAAAAGATTGAAGTTGTGTGAAGGAAGCCAGTCAGATGGATGGAGAATTGTGCTGGAGAGAGTACAAACAGCTGGGAAATGGGTCGCACCGACGTTTCACTGTGTGCACGCGAGCTTTCCTTTGATTTGCGAGCCACCGTGTGAACCCTGTTTTAGCAAAGCCTGTAATTATCCGGTCGGTTCAATAACAGGCTACTAATTTGTGTTAGTATGTGATCTGATGTTCCTATTGCAAAATGTCAACACCTAATGGCCTGGTAACGATAGAGATGTGGAGGCATTTATTAGATATGACAAGCTGTGATACTAACCGAGCCTGAGTTCACATTAACCCTGCTCTTCTAGTTATTACTGTGGAAAGATTATGATCATAAACTCTACATTCATAAAGTGTAAAGAGTCATAATTATACACTTTACATCACTGATTAAAGACTGTAAAAGTGTATGATTATGACTCTTTAAATATATACTGTACAGTGTGTATATATATATATATATATATATATATATATACTGCTGTGACATCATCTTCAACGGCACACTTTCTGAAACATTTCAAAGGGAACCAAACAGAAAAACATCTGCACCTCGTCAATTGTACATAGTGTGCGGCGTAGTGTGCAGCCCGTGGTAGTGTGCGGCCCGTCATAGTGTACGGCGTAGATTACATAGTGTACGGCGTAGTGTGTGAAGTAGTGTACGGCGTAGTGCACATAGTGTACAACGTAGTGTGCGTCGTAGTGTGCGGCGTAGTGTGCGGCGTAGTGTACGATGTAGTGTGCGCGTGGCGTAGTGTACATAGCGTGCAGCGTAGTGTACGGCGTAGTGTACGGCGTAGTGTACGGCGTAGTGTACGGCGTAGTGTACGGCGTAGTGTACGGCGTAGTGAACGGCGTAGTGAACGGCGTAGTGTACGGCGTAGTGTACGGCGTAGTGCATATAGTGTACGACGTAGTGCACATGGTGTGCAGCGTAGTGTTCGGCGTAGTGTTCGGCGTAGTATGCGGCATAGTGCACATAGTGTACGGTGTATTGCACATAGTGTACGGCTTAGTGCACATAGAGTACGGCTTAATGCACATAGTGTACGGTGTAGTGCACATAGTGTATGGCGTTGTGCAGCGTAGAGAACGACGCAGTGTACGGCAAAACGTACAACGTATTATAAGGCATAGTATTATAAGGCGTAGTTTACGACGTAGTGTACAATGTAGTGCACGTAGTGTCGAGCATAGTTTTGCGAGCTGCCCCTTGCAAAGATGCATCACTCTGGAAAGTGATAGAACATACTCATAAATGACAAACAACAGAAGAAAGAGTGGAGCATCTTCCCATGGGCAATGTCTTTACTGATCCAATTAATGCCACTCTTAATGTGTTTTGTCATCAAGTATTGTGCTAATATTTGTCAAACACTGAAGATGACTCTTCGCTCTCTACAAAAAAAACAGTTGAGTCGGCCAGAAGGCCAGTCCAGCTCTGCCTCTAATGTTGTTTCAAAGATACTCAGTCAGTGTGAAGCAAATTCAGAGTTCTGGTAGTGTGGAAATATATTTAAGATTAAGATGATCATCACTAAATCATCAAATGTTGAATGAACGTTGTCTTTCTCTGTGTAAAGACTGGACTTCCCCCCCATACCATAGCAGTGCAGAGCAGCCTATACTGTGACATGACTCAGTGTCGATGCCTGTTTTAATTGTTCCATAGCCCATATATCTCCCATTACTCCGTGAGCCTGCCACCCCTCAGAGCTCATCTATAATTCAGTGCGAGTGCGCTCCTTGACACAGTGCAATTAATTAGTCTTTTTGTTCATTAAAGGCATGGCTTTTAGAAGACCATCATGTTTTATTTTTGTTTTAATTACTTTGTGCTTTGGCAGGCTTCTATTTTCCAAGATGTATGGAAGGCGAGGCCCCGACCGCTATCCAATTAGAAGGAGATCTCCTTGTTTATCCAGCCCTGATGAGGAGAGAGCGCAACATCAAGTGTTGCTTTCAAAGTGTGGGAGATATGTGAGATTCATTTTTTACATGTGATGTAATGAGATTTGCATACCTTTGAAAACGATCGTCAGCTCCTCTGGGCCAATTGATTTGCCATTCAGTTTTTAAACCACCAAGAGACTCATAATGTACGAGTGTTACTGCACGGGCCGTTTCATCTGTGTGTAGTCGGCACTGCAGCAGGCGACCCGGCAACGGTAATTCTATATAATAGGTAGTTAATAGGTAATAAGGCCATAATACATCCTTATAATTCAATAATTCGATTAAATTAAATTCATATATATTTAATAAGACTATATAAGTGTTCATTATAGCATTATAATCATGTGAATTGTTAGATTAAAAGACATTTATAAGCACTTCATAAGAAACTTAAAGGTCCCATATTGTAAAAAGTGAGATTTTCATGTCTTTTATATTATAAAGCAGGTTTAAGTGCTATATAAATACTGTTAAACAATCAAAACGCTCAATATACGGAGATATACACACAGTCCATATTCAGAAATTGTGCGTTTGAAACAACGTTTTTGCAGCATAAATAGATTTATTAATGAATACAATTAAAAGCCGGCCATGAAATTTCATTCATGACTTTGATAATAGTAGTTTGAATAGAAACAATCCTCATCTCATGGTCCTCATCAACAGACGGAGTTTGTTCAGTTGCCGTAGAGATGGCTCAGCCGTCATAGGCACAGTATGGGATGTGGTTTTTTTTTTCGTAAAAACAAAAACTAATCACTGAGGAAAGGTGACAGACAGACATTTAAAAGTGTTCCAACGAAGCAGAAACAGACTTCACTCAAATATCAGTCCTACAGCTAGAAATGAGCAGGTTTCTCCAGCTGTGATGCAGCACCAGATGTGGCAGGATCCCATTTATAGCCTAACCTATACCACTAACATAAAATATCCCAGCATTCCCTTTGTTTCTGTGTACTTTTATCTTTCCCCGGGCAGCGCTCGGTGTCAAATGCAGCGTAAACGTCGCGCTCTGCCGCCTCAACACCTCTTGCCCTCATTAATTGTACCTTAAGTGACATTAAACGCGAGCGGTGGAACCGCTGAGGTGTCTCTATCAGCAGGAGGATTCCCGACTTCACGGGACCGCTTTTTAATTATTCGTGCAGTCATTAAAGTGTTGATGAACTTCCGGAGCGATCTCGACTAAACATCTGTGGTTCTGCCACGTGGACACCCAGCAGCCATGTTTGACACGTCCCTGTGGAGCTGTGGAGGAAGTCAACAGACAAGTGAACTCTTCTGCAGTACAGTAACATCTGGTTTCATATGTATATATTTCATACATATGATCCTTGATTTACATATGGATTTGTTGGAGGAAATAGTCTATTTATTGAAATACATTTTTATAGCTTCTATATTTGGTTTCATGTTCTTTGATATTTAAGTTTCTGCAAATAACTTGATTGATTTGACTCACACCTGTTCTCCTCTGTGATCTCTTCTTCTAGTGAAACCAGCCAGATAAAGAATCTTAAATAAATACTGAAAAGTATGTTTCTCTTTCTTGCATTGTCTGTGTTAAACCAGCTCCCGACTGCAGTGGACTGTTGTGCAGAGGACTTGCGGATTTGTGAAGTAAAGTTGGAATATATCAGAATAAACCAGAGGTTATTAAAGGGGCATGACTGACAAGTTTCTTAGTGCAGAAATTCAATGTATTCTTTTAACCGAAAATATTGTTTACATTCTCAACAGCAGTCTGCCGGGGGTTTAACTGTACGGAGTCAGGGATGGACACTCACTGAACATGGTCACACATGGATATGGATATATGGACGTAGATGGAAGTTAAACACATTTGTACTTCTAGATGATTTTAAATCCATGATTACAAACGACTCCGCTCTTGAATGTGACTGTTTTTACTATTGTTCTATTGTCGTCTGGCTGATTGAAATGATCTTCTGTGTGTATTTATTCTTAAGGCCATTGTGCTCTGCCGGAAACCGGTGGATTGCACCCTCCGGGTGGGGAGTGAGTCTTTGCCTCAAGTGAGGGAGTTCAAGTATCTAACAAACCAACAAACAAACCAACAAACTAACAAAGAAACAAACCAACCAACCAACAAACAAACAAACAAACCAACAACAAACCAACAAACAAACCAACCAACAAACAAACAAACAAACCAAAAAACAAACAAACCAACAAACCAACAATCCAACCAACCAACAAACCAACAAACAAACAAACAAACAAACCAACCAACCAACGCCAGTGAAAACATAACCTCCTTCCTAGGCCTTCGGCCTTGGCGGAGGTAATAATGACACATGAAAGTGTCTGACCATATATAAAGACTCAATACCAACTTTTACGACGCAGTGTTTGATTTTTTTTTTTTTCATTACCTGAAAAAGTAAAGCGACGATATCCAACATGAGACAAATCAATCAGAACTAATACCAAAAGTAGGTAAGCACACCAGGAAGAATACTCTATCGATCTTTATCTGCATCTCTCACCCTCAGGTTAAGATCCCATCAGATGATAGACACCTAAAAAAAAAGGAGATTATGGGTTGACAGAATTTGTTGCCAGCTTAGAATTTAGCTAGGGTTAGGGTTGGGGTTGGGGGTATCCTAGGGTTAGGGTTAGGTTTAGGGTTATCCTAGGGTTAGGGTTAGGGTTAGTAGCAATTTTAATCCAAATTACTATTATTTGTTTCAAGTGTAAGGAATGACAAGGGATCACATATGCAGGAATTGCATGCAGGTAAAGTCAGTGATTTCCATTGAAGCAGTGACTGGGTAATGATTCTGTGACGCACGTTGGACACTGTGGTGAAAAATTAATCTTTAGGACAAGCCCAGTATACCTACAGTATGTGTAAGGTCACATGGAGACTGGGAACATCTGTCACAGCTGTCAGCATCGTCAGGGTAAATGAGTGCCAGTCTGGCCTTGCTCAAATGGTGAAGTGTTTTAAAGAGCCTTCACATGAGAATGAGGAGCTTCTAATGCATCACAACACCAGGGTGAGAAGGTCCAAGTCCTGTTCCCAATGGAATCTAATCTGAAATCAAGATGTAGTACATGTTGCAATCAGGTAGTACAGGTATGAAAGGTGGCCTTTCGGCAGGTCTAAAACAGGGAGGAGATCAATCGTCAATCAATCCGTCAATCGTCGTATCACCACGTCTTCTACAAAGATCAATTTGAAAGTTTCGAAAACTGTGTTTCTGCCAGCTGAAGCAGTTCCAGGGTCTGTGTGTTATTTGTGAGTGGTGATTTCATGCCAAAAAACAAACCCAAGCTTCTTCCACTTAAACAGAACATGTCAATATTTAGTTAAATCCAGAGGGAAGATCAAAGCCACCAATCACGGCCCTCTTGAAGCCGTGAAGGACGCAATTAACACCGAGCAAACTTTGAGCTTCTTATGCTGTTTTTTGTGTCCTGATATCTTCGAGGCATAGTGTGATTCTCTTGTTATGTGTCCCTGCTCCGTGCCTCAGATCTGCTATTTATGCTGCGAGGCATTATGTGGCCACTAAAAGAGAGAGGGATGAAAGCAGTAGACACATCTGGTCAACTGCAAAGTTACGCCTCCCTCAGGACCTCCTACAAGCGTCTCCACCGGGCGAGCTCTACTCCTTTTTTTCGGCTTTTAATTAGACAGGTAGCCGGAGAGCCTCATTTGCAGGCATTTTCCAGGAATGGTTTGATCCTTAATGGCCTGCAATGTCAAGATACAGCAATCTAGCATCGCCATGCAAAACAGGTAGAGATTGGAAGTCTTTACCTATTAATTCTGACTTGCTGTGGCGTCGGCCGTGTCAGAGGGGGCTGTTACATTTATACCCTGAATATGAATCAGACTGCAGCTTTAACTCTTAACTCGCATGAGTTATGTCATTCCTCCGACTTGTGTTTGTCAGATAAAGCAGAGTGACTTGTCTGTGTTCATTAGTATGACATGTTCCCGTCGACGCAGCCAGTCCATCCACCTCGACACAAGGCCGCAGAATAATAATCACGGCGTTGGCTTTTAATGCAAAGACAGAAGGTATAATGCTATGCAAACACACATCGGGTCTCACTGGGCTCATTGCACCACCTTTGAGCATACAGCATATTGAAAGCAGCACTTCTGCAAAGATATTCAACCGCCCACGTTATATATACAGACGGTGTCATAGGTCAAAATGTAGGTGCACTAGAGAAGAGCATTACCTCGCCTTTAATAATAAAAAGTACAGTCAGTGCGTCCAATATTGTTGTCAGATATGAACATTGTTGAACATCTCCTCCAAGCCACAAGTTATTATACGGTATAGTGTCCTAGACGTAAATCTTGTTTTATTTCAATATCAGTTGAAAATGTTATGTTACCCTTATTCCACAACTAAACTCTTTTTTTATTTTGGGGATATTTCTCCCCAAGAAGGATGGAAATCGTCACCATCTTCCCACCCCTCCAACCTTTGGAAACACACGATGGTACATGATGGAGAAAATGCACTGACAAGCTGTGCTGCTTTCAGTGCATCTCACAATTTTAATTCAGGCTAATGTTCATAAAAGAACACTGAAAAAAACATGAAACAAGTGTATACATGTATCTTTCAGGACTGATTCACCTCGCTAGAAGGCAACAAACCAATCAACCAACCAACCAACCAACAAACCAACCAAAAAACCAACACACCAACCAACAAACCAACCAACAGACAAACCAACAAACCAACAAACAAACAAACCAACAAACAAACCAACACACCAACCAACAAACCAACCAACAGACAAACCAACAAACAAACCAACAAACCAACAAACCAACAAACCAACAAACCAACAAACCAACAAACCAACGGCAGTGAAAACTTAACCTCCTTCCTGGTCCATACCATAATAACATTCGGAGCAACAAAATTCGGAGCAACAAAATTCAGACAGCGACTTTAATGTCAGATAATTTCTGAGTTTTTTCTTGCAAATTTAGGACTTTAATCACGAAAATTCAGAGTTATTTTCTCTGAATATTACCCCCCTTTGTCTGGTGCAAACAGAGAGAACTGGGGAGGTAACAAGAAGGGAAGCCACAGCTAAACAGACATATAAAAACCTGACAAAACTTCATCAACACAAAATGACAAACAAACATTTAAAAAGTGAAGAAAAAAAGCCCACGTTTCCTCATGTGCTTCCTGTAACCTTTCTTCAATAGAGCCATTAATCAGCATCAGTGCTGTGCTCCGGTCCCTGTCAACACCGCTTCACCTTCACAAGATAAAAGACGCTTGTTTTCTCTTGTCATTGTCTCCCTATTGAACGCAACCCACTCCCTCGATGTGGCGACCTTGGCCTCCGCTGCGGCCCACCTGAGGTCAGTCTATCAACACACAGCTGGAGCGTTTAGTCAGCCGGCACCTGGAGGGGAGAAGAAGCACAGATAACGGTCTCTTCGCCTTGAATCGCTCCTTTGCTGCATTATGCTCAAAGATAACACAAGGAATGAGCTGGATTTCTTCCTGCAGACGTGTACCTGACTTAAGCTCAATCAATCAGCGATGTCTGGAACTTTAAGCTGCTGCGACTGCAGTTATATCACTAATCCGGAGCTACAAGGGGGCTGCTGCGTTAAGATGAATCCGGTGCAAATTGGATGTTGCAGAGGAACAATGCTATCCTCCACTCTCCCCGGGTTAGATTGCTTCTCGACTGTTCCTCATTAGAGGACAATCGCTTTGTGCTTCACACCGGACAGGCAGGGGCAATACAATTCTGTTAAGACTGGAGGATGGGTCAGAAAATTAGAGGCCGTTTCACTTCCTAACTGTCTGAAAGCACATTAGCAGCAGCAGGAGAGAGGCAACACAGAAGACCTGCTGAGGAGCTGAAAGCAAAGCGGACAGTCGAAAGTGGCAGCGAGGTGCTTTGTGCTCTGAAATCATGAGTGGATTGCTTTAGAGGTTTAGATGTTCCAACAGATAGAAACATGGCGACAGAGTTACACAGACTCACGGGGAATTAAGTGTAAGCTAGTTTGATCCAAAGTGCTGGTTAGTAATGTCTTTTTTTGTGTCTTCTTTGTCTTTTTTAATGCAGCACGATGTTGTCTTATTTAGTCCATATTTCAATGAACATGAATAAATTAGTGTTTTAAGTAGTACCTGCCATATTATTGATCTTATTTGTTATTATGTACTTGATCATAAGTCATTATTATAATAAATCTACTCCATTTGGAGTCAATTTAGTTTTTTTTTTATTGATTTTATACTGTGCACAATGGTAGAATGTGATGATGCACAGGGTAAATGTCATGGCCAAAGGCTCCATTGTGTGCATGTAGCCTCCTGTAGTGGATATCGGTAGTATTTTAGAGCCAGATTCCCTTTCAAGAGGTAGAAAAACCCATTTGGCACACTTTGGGTATCCAAGAAGCCAAATGGAGAGTCCTCCTGGTCCTATCCTGACTAAAACCTTTGTAGAATCTATGTGCTTTGTGTTGTTTATATCTGCTTTGGCACAGTTGTAGTCAAGGAGTTGCTGAATGAATTCAGTGGCGTCTCTGCTGTGGCATCATTGCTATAATGGTGTTATTCACTGTCTAATCTAGAAAACATTTTAGGCGAGGATAAAAATGTAAAGTCAACAGTCCCTCTACATGTTCATTCTCTACCTGTCCACCAGATGCCCTCAGACTTTCCAACCTGTCCCAGTCATCTGACTCTCTCATTTACCTGCTCAGCTGTTTTCCGTTTCCCTCATCAGCCGTGCATTACATATACCAGCTCCTTTTCACCAGTCAGTTGACTGTCAAAGTTGCAATGTTGTCCATGCCTTTGATTTCCAACTATCTTAACTCAAACCACAGACTGGACCTGTATCTGATTGTCAACCTGTACCAGTTACCGATGTCACAGAAAATGATTTGAAAACCAACCCCAACCCAACACCCACTTTAATATAGCACAATCAGCCAGAAATAGTGTCCAATCAGTGAGTTACCCGTCAGTCCCCGACAGTGCTTGTTTCCTCATCCTGGGTTGTAAAAAGTCAGTGTGAACATTTAACACATCAGAACTAAAAGATGCATTCGTTCCCTCCTGTCTGGACCAAAATGAGCAAAACTACATATTTAAATCACTATGATTAAAAACTTTGTGCAGAATTCTGGATGCTAAAGTTTGAAATTATCCTCCAGACACATATTAAACTATGTAAAAATACTCTGCTATGATTAATGTTTTCCAACATAAAAAGTAAAAACCTCTGAAAAGGGGCTGGAAGCACATCTGCTTCTCTTCCTCTGCTGGTTTTCTCTTTGTTATGAAGGAGTGGGATCGGGGATTTAAATCTATAGCACTTGTTGAAGATAAGGTCCTCCGAGCTTGGGCTAGCAAAAGATAGGGCATCCTTCTTCAGCATCTTTATCTTTATCATAATTGAAACTATTGGAGTTCTCAAAAAATCGGGTTCAAAAATGCACTGGACATGATCAAAGTTTAACACCACAGAGTTTATTCTTTCATGGGATATAAACCCGAGTCGTGCCTCCGGAAGCCCAACTGGAGAACAAAAGGGCAATATACGTCTTAAATAACATCTCTCTGCTCCTCACTTTTCCTTCTAAACTGTCCAATCATTTCTCAAAACACACATAACCTGTTGCTCTCCTGCTTGTCTTTACTGCCCTACTGGCCCAAAAACTCATTATTTTCCTGCAAGCTCAGCAAAAAGGTTTGATTCCAGCTGGTTCAAAGGCTACTCGTGACAGTGATTTGTATGTTTTCGACATGGCAGCGGCCTGCGGGGTGAGTATCGTGTTACACTGGCCCAGTTCCCTTCGCTGACTCAAAAAAAAAAAAAGCGCGCCGATGCCCACGATGCCACGGCTGACTGTAGTTCACAGCGGTTCATCCAAGTGCAGCATTATGTCAGAAGCTGGTGTAGTTTTGCTTGCATCAAACACTATTTTGATTATATAGATTGTCTTTAAGTTTATACTTTAACCAAAAACAACACACTGTAATTGTTACGTCTCATATGTTGGAAAATGTGCACCTACTGTAATGTGTGAGAACATGTGGCTGCTGAGTTCAGGGCATGCTGTTAAATTAGCCTTTGGCTGCTGTCCGTGGTGCTGATCTTGGCTGGTTTGCAGGATGGGTGTTGCATGGTGAGCCTCTCCATGGTGGCATAACGATTGTCTGCTTTGCAATTCTGTACATGCATTATAGAGCACGAACATGCGCTTGTGTTTGGGGTGAGGGCCAAAAAAAAAAAAGTGCACTGGGACCAATCACTATCATTCTATGCTGCTGCACACTCTACCATGTTTGCTGTCAAATCTTTCACTATGCTAATGCTAAAATCTCTGTACTGACACGACCGCTCTGCTCTGGAGGTTTCAGGTTTCTTTGCCGGTTGCTACGATTCTGTTGGTTTTGGTTTTGTTGTTGTGTTGTTGGTGTTTGTTTTCCCCTTCCTGTTTCTCTCTTTTTCTCCTGGCAGGGCATGTGTGTGGCAGGGGGCGTGGCTGGCTCCTCCCAGGGCAGCAACGAGGCACACCAGATCTTCATTCAGATAATCAACCCCTCCATAAAAGCCTGGTCTGGACTCCACTACTTCGCCAGATAATTCCGTCTCGTTCAGTAGTTGCTCTGCGTACTTTCTCTAGTGTTTTTTCAGTCTACTTTTTTTTCCTAGTGTCTTTATTGATAGTGTTACTTACCTGTGGTGTTTTTTCCTGTACTCAGGTTCCTTGGTGCCTTGTTGCTGCTCAGCTTGCATGTTCTCCGGTGGCTAAGAGATTCCGTTTACTCCAGCCTCGTGTTCATTCTCGCCTCACCACGAGCCTGCCAGCTCCCTGCCACCCTGCCTGCATTTTTGTTTCCTGATTGAAAAATAAACTATGTTCTCATTTTTTCACTTACCTGAGTCCGTCTCTGCTTCTGGGGTCCAGATAAAACTTAAACCTAACACCGGTGTTGTGTCTAAGACTGTTTCCCTGTCGATATGCGTCGGCGTTAGCGTATCAGACAGCGATTGGCTTTCGAAGTTGTGACGTACCAAATCTAAGCCCCCAGGAAGAGCGCCGGTCGTCGATCCCAGCTTTTGTAGTGGCTAAACGGCGGTACTTCAACTTCCGTGTCCGTCACGTGATGCCATCGGGCCCAAAAATACTTTTCCCATAAACTTACATTGGGAAAGAGACGTCTGTAACTCAGTGGATCATTTATTTTGAGGTGAATAAACTTCCCGGTACGAACACCTAAATAGCCCTTAAAATAAAGTTTTTAAAGTTGTAAAATGCACTAATAGCTGAATCCAGAGTTATTTCCCTTCCTCCGTTCATGTGAGTGAGACCCAGAACGAGGCTGGAGCGCAAGCCCGACAATGCCATGACGTTGGGATCCCGCTACCGAGTCATGTGACCGAAGCGGACGCTACTGCGCATGTTCCGCGCGCCCAAGTACTTTTCCAGACGGAAGTCGAGCCATTTAGGCTTCACGCTCCACTGAGACACTTTCATAGGAATGAATGGAGCCCCGCCTCCAACGCTGGATCCAGTTCTCTTTATACATCCAAGACCAAATCTAGCTTGCACAGACATCTCCCCCTTCAGTAGAGGAATGTGAAAACATCTCTCTGGTGACAAACTTTGCACAGATACAGGTCACTATGTGAAGGTCAGACATTTTAGAGGACATAAGCATAAGAAAAACCTGTATTTGAGTGGAGGGGATCAAATGTGGCTTTAATGGCATTAATATCAAATCAAAAGGAAAACACTCTCTGCATCTGTGTCTAATTAGTGGGGTGTACTTCCAAACATTTACTGTGTAAACTTCCTGCACTCCATAATTCCCCCTCCTCCTCCTCAGAGCGAGAGGAATCCCACTGAACACGGCCGGATTTCACACTGCGTATTAGCGGAGAGTCTTAGAGAGTGTAAGATTATTTCAGTGCCTGCATACAGAAGGACAGTGACATGAGAAATGGGAGAGGAAGAGAAAGGGATGACATCCACTAAAGATCATGAATCACATCCCAATCTCTAACAGGATTATATGGTCTGCACTTGAGCTTCCAGAGGCACCAGAGCGGCACGCTGGAGCTCATGTTGTGGTCCTTTTTAAACTGACGCTGAGTCAGTAGTGCTGCTATTAGGGATGTTACCAAGCCAATTAGGGTTAGGGTAGCTATTGTTGTTGTTGTTTTTAGTATTATTATTTATTAAGCATTCCCTGGGGTCTCTCAAAATAGGACTAAACACACACAAACAGTAGACCTAAAACATACATGTATGGTATAAAACATGTATCTACCAATTCTGAAACATGGGCATGCAGAGTCTGTTAGGGTACAGTAACAAAACAATGAGGTAAATAAAATCATACGTTTACTGATAATGCTGAGGTGTGACAGAAGTACCATCTACCACATATAATAAAACCACTTTTTGAAGAGTGATTTCAGTTCACATCTATTTTTCTGATGAAAAATACATAATCACAAAACAGCAAGGAGAAAAAATAAATCTTTAAAAAAGAATCTGCAGCTGTGCATGTGGGTGTGAAATGGATGGAAGAAGGTAATGTTATCTGTTTTGCGAACGTTTCATTATCATTTTTTGCCACACATTTGTACATGTGTATTGAAACTTTCTACTTCTTTGGAAGTTCTTCCAGCTCGTGTCCCACATTTTTTTATTTTTATGATCAAATGTACAACATGGCAAGATAAGAATACAATGTTGTTTGTCGTTCCTGAAACATTCATCAAACAAATCATGTAACATGTTCTCGCCTTTACCGCCTTGTTGGCAAGGCGACTTATTCTGTTCAAGGCAAGGCAAGTTTATTTATATAGCACATGTCATTCACAAAGGCAATTCAAAGTGCTTTACATGTATAAAAGCAAGATGAAAGAATATAAAATGGAAACAAGTTCTAACTCCGACTCACAATAGGTGGGTGAAAGATACGTTACTGTCCATTGGTTTGGAGAAATTTCCATTTTCCCTTAAGGGTTCCCTCAATTCTTTATCTATACTACTTTATTTACGTGTTGTTGATATTTTTGTGTATATGTGAATATTTTATGTGTTTTATTATTTCATGTGTTTAGTGTGTTTCTAATTTTGATGTCATTGCTGCCTTAAGTCTTATCACTATTAGTGTTATATTGGTTATTTCCTTTATTGTCGGGATAGGGAGGGAAAAATGGATAAAAAATACTCGACCAAGACTACTTATTTGTTCTGTAATTTATATGCCTTGCAATGTTCTTCCAATTTAAAAAAAAAAAAGTCTGCCAAACCCTGATGTAGCTACATTTTTGAAAACCTTTAAGTGCTTTTAAATAACTTCTTCAACCACACAGGCACTATCCCATCAACCCCTTAATGCGCAATTCTTGTAACACGTCTTTCAGTTTTATGATGATAATAAAGGACGGTTTACGGATCCTTATTTAAAGAACTAAACATTATCTTGATTGGAAGGATATGCAATGTCTGATTGTGATGAGTCTAATCCATATGTAGAACAAATGCAGCAGAATCCATCCACTCAGCAGCTCCAGTGGACAGATGGCCACTTGACCGGGCTGATTATTTCATGCTGAGATGGACAGGTAGCGTCTCTCTCCCTCACTCTGCCCTAAAGGCTGAAGTCGAGCACAATTACTTTGAAAAGCCAGTAACAGTACAACCTCCCTGTGTCATATTGCTGTCAGCACAAGTCGAGAAGCAAACACGCAGCGGCCAATTCACAAAAGGATTGTACAGCTGAACCCGCACAAATAAGACAAATAGAAAAACATCTCAAAGCAACACAAAGATTGAAATGCACCCTTACTGAGCCGCCAAGCAGATAGCGTCACGGTGCTCCTGTGATATTTGCATGTATTTAAATTAGGTTCCCTCACAAGACCCCTTCTGATGTTCCACTTGCAGCTATACAGACAATATGTCATCTGTTACATTGCCTTGATCTCCTCTATAAATACTTTAGTACACTATACATATACTGTATGCACTATGTACAATTTGTCTGAGCCACTGACTGCATTGTACTTCTCTCGGTACATCCCTTATTGGATCTTTGTGTATTCAACACCAGTTGCAGTCAACTGAGGATTCATGTTGTCTTTTTATATTTCGATACTCAAACAGAGCTATCGTATAATACCCTCTTGTTTCCTTTCAAGGACTGATGATCCACATGTACTGTGCCTTTTCTTGACTCAGTGTTTTCTTCATCCACAATGTGCAGGGCTGCTTCAGGTTCCTGCAAGCTGCAGGTTCACTGTTCAGTCAATTAATTCATCGTAGCTTGATTAATGACCTGTGCCAAGGCTGAAGGCCTAGGAAGGAGGTTATGTTTTCACCGGCGTTGGTTGGTTGGTTGGTTTATTGGTTTGTTTGTTTGTTTGTTTGTTTGTTTGTTGGTTTGTTTGTTTGTTTGTTTGTTGGTTGGTTGGTTGGTTTGTTGGTTTGTCCGTTTGGAGGATAACTCCAAAGTCCGCAATGGATTTTAATGAAAGTTTTTGGAGGGGTGGGGTGTGGCACAATGAACAATCCATTCGATTTTGGTGGCGATCCAGGTCATGATGCGGCTTCGGGAATTTTTTTAATAACTCCGCTCAGCCTGTGCATTAACACCACAGGCTTTAAGACATGCGCAGTGTAACTGATGACAGCCTGCCTCTTTCCTTCTGCCTGCAGAGAGAGGGACAGAGAAAGAGCAGGGGATGTAGATTCAACGTTCTTTCACATTGGGGTGCAATCGTACTTGGGCAGCTTGGCGGAGGTCTGCGCTCTCCGAGTGCCATTATAGTTGAGCATGCACCACTAATGTGCATATCAACTGAAACGAGGGTTTATGACTTCATTTTAGTTTTGTAAATTCAAAGCCCTAAAAGTGAACCTGCTGCAACCTCTGAAAGACAATAAAGTTAGTCAGGATCGCCGGTATCAGGGCCTTAATAGACATTCATTGCAATTGACGTTCTCTACACTTCAACCATTGAAAAAAAACATGAGATGCAGCAGGTTTGCACACAATCACTGGTAAACCAGTCAGTACCGAGACAGGTCCAAAGATTTTTATTTTATTCTTTAACTGGCTCACATTCAATAACCATCCTGCTCTTACTGGTAACTCCAGCTGACACCACTCCTCTCTTTAGGCAGTGGATGGACAGAGGTTGACTTGGCATATAGTATGTACCTCAGGGTTCTCATAAAAAGACCTCAGTGATTCCACCCTGCCAGGACAGAAAACACCACTATTATTCTACTTCAACACTGTTGTTTTGGGGGGGGTTTTGGTAGGATGACAAGCAGTGAAAGTGTGTAGCTGCCTCATAATGACCGATCAGGCTTGTTTATGATCTCATTTCAAACCGCAAGTGTCATCTGGCTCTTCAATAACGTTGTCAGGTTGTACGTTAGCCTGCTTGTCATTTATTAGTGTGATTTCTCCCGTGGTGATACTGTGTCTGGTGCAACACATTCAGAGCAAAATGAGGACACACTGCCAAGGAAGCACATTGTTCAGGGAATACACATTTTCAAATACAATTAAAAGGCTGGCATGAGTCGACAAGACTAACGTATGACTATGTGGTGCAGAGATTCAACCCCAAATGAACCCAACACTGATGATATGTACATGCAACATTAAAGATGTTAAAGGACCAGTGTGTTACATTTAGGGGGATCTATTGGCAGAAATGGAATATGATATTAATAACTATGTTTTCTTTAGTGTATAATCACCTGATAAGAGCTGTTGTGTTTTTGTTAGCTTAGAATGAGGTGTTTATATCTACATAGGGAACTGGTCCTCTCTTTACGGAGTCCGCCATGTTTCTACAGTAGCCCTGAACGGACAAACCAAACTCTGTTAACTTCACAGTCACTCAGTGACAGACTTTTGCGTTTGTAGGGCTGGCCCTCGACGGTCAAGTAAAAAAATGCCTTCTACAGGGCTGCTCTCACGCCATCATAATGATGATCGCCATTATTGACAATGACTGAATCAACATGGAGTTTCTACTATCATTAAGTGAAAGTGTCATTTGTGAACGACTTTAAAAAGGATGGCGGAAAGAACAGAGAATATGTGGACAAATCTCATTTGGAAGCCAACACACCATTAATTCAGCATTATCCACATCATTAACTCTCCAACCGATGAGATTTAAATTGGAAATTTCTACCGACTTTGGAAACTAAGAGTAGATTTTTTTGGCTGAATTGGTCTAAAGTGTGATATGAGGATAAAACACACGAAGAGGAGGGTTAGGGTTCACCCAGGAGTTTTCAGATTAATATAATTAGGGACGGAGCACCGACAACGTCGGGCCAGCGAAGGCCCTATTGAGACTGTAGGGATTCTTCTTTTTCTTTTTCATGCAAATGAATTGCCTTTTTGAGGGCCTTAGCATGCTCAAAAAGTTGTTAAACTTGGCACACTTATCAGATGCGGTGAAAAATTTGATATTTTAAGGGCTTCAGGCTTGGGTGTTGCAAAATGGCTTGCCAGTGCCCCCTAGAAAATTTGAAAAATTGAACCCTTCGCTCCGGTTTCAGCTACGTGTATGAAATTTAGCAGGCAGATGTAACATGTAGAGACGCACAAAAAAAGCCTCTTGGAGATATGCCCAAAACTCAACAGGAAGTCAGCCATTTTGAATTTAATATGCGATTTTCGCCCATTTTTAGCGTTTTACAGGTTGTGTACTTTAACTCCTCCTCCTACAGATTTAATCAGATCGACTTGAAATTTGGTCAGGACCATCTTAAAACCTCGAGGATGAAAAGTTATTCAAATGGTGAGTTTTCACTGAAAGACCTGACCGTGGCGTGGCGGCCATTTTGAGCCATTCGCCATGAAACAGGAAGTTGTTGTTACTCCACTATACAAAGTACCCCCGACGCGTGGAAAAGTGCAAGGGCCTATTGACCAATTTGTAATTCATGCAATATATGTGCTCCCCCAAGTTTGCAAGTGTATGGATGTTTGAAAATTCAAAGCTCTGTTATAATAGCTGATCAACAAACATACAAGAAGGAAGGTTAAACCAATCTTTTATTCATATTTCCTCTTGATGATCTCGACACTTTGAGCTGTAGAACCGCCAACGTGTTGCCACTGATATGCATAAAAAGAATCTAGTGCTGCAGTACATCCAGACTCACAGCGGGGTCTACCTCCATGTGTGGGTGCTACATCTCGGGGAATGACAAACATGGAAGATTTGTTCCCCGTTTCATGATATTCTGGGAGTGACTCGCTCGTCGATGTGAGGTAATCATTAGACAGTGGCATCCAGTGATTGACATTAGCCTGGGTTTCAGATAGCGATCAGCACCGCGGAGGGTGGAGGCGCGTGTGTATTCTTAGCCGCCTGTAACACAATCTCGAAGTTTCGCCACGGCCTAACGGGTCGGTTCCACAACAACAATATTTTCAAATTTAGAAAGGCATGCATATTTCATTCGCACTAGCAGAGTATCAATCTCTGCCACATGGCATCAGCGGCGGGGATATTGATTCAGTTTCTCATCTCAGAAATGTTCCGTGGGGCCGTGTCTGTCGCCGCTGCTACCCCACGCTGTCATCGTTCTGTTGAATCTAAAAAGTAGCCATGAATAATTCTATAGATTTTCCCCTTACTTGTTTTTTATTGCGGGTGATTTAGAACCGTGGCTTTACCCTTTTACACACCACTCAGCGTCCATGCATCCACCCTCTGCAGACAGACACAGACGGCTGTTGCTCGCTGTTCCTCGTCACTGTCAGCGGCGACATGAGCTCCATGTAAAGCCGTGTTAACACGACGCCGAGACGCAGACGCGGAGGAGCTTGCCACGAGATGGAACGACGCACAACAACACAGAGAAGCTGTCATCGCCCCCACAGGGCTCCAATTCCATTCAGGACCCAATAACAGAGTCATTTTCTCTCCCAGCCGTGCCTGTGTGTTTATCTCATGTGGCTCGGCCTCGCACTCAGATTGCATGTTCATTGCTGTTTTTTTCACTCTACTGTATGTGTGTGTGTGTGAAAAATAAATAAATGGAAACACTCTCAGGTTGTTGTTTTTTTTTTCTCTCTCACACCTTCCATCCAACCTGGAATAATCTGCAGAGCCATGTTATTTATTTTTCTCTGCTTCACTTACGTAGTTAACGCCAGGAGCTGCCTGCAGCACAACATCTGAAAGCTGGTTATTCTAAATATTAATAAAAGATCATTTAAAAAGTATTAATATGTGTTATTTTTTTAATCATCAATCCATTACTTATCTGTAAAATGTAAAAAAAAAAAAAAAAAATCAAGTCCCTGCAACCTAATATAATGAATTTGTTTATGAGTCTGACTGACAGATTAAAGAATATTACATCTTTGACAAATCTTCACAACGGAAGAACCTGGAAATATTGTAAATGATTGATAAACATTATCTAGGAATCCTACTCAGGCATTGAATAATTAATATGGAAAGAGAGATAACTGGCTGCTCTGTATGTTCAATTGTAAGACGTTAAGATGCAGCTCATTGTCTGATTATCTGAGACTTTTATTTTTATTAAGGATTTTGGGAAACACAGTTTGCCACGCTGCTCCAGAATCATTCAACTGTGGTGTTCGACAAATGAACATGCAACAGCATCTGGTTAATGTTATTGCCACTCACCCACTCACTATCATCTCACTGACGTTTCTCCCATCCGGAGAGAACTGCACCGTTGGGCCGAGGTGATCCCCTCAAATGAAGCTCACATATAACCACTAATGATCTGATACTCTACACACACAAACACACATTATTATGTAATAAAACTGCAATAACAGAATTGCTTTAGCTACTTGAGGGCAGCAGAAACAGGTTGTGAAGTTAAGTTAGCAAACAGTTGCTTATTTACACATCCATCAGACATGTAGCGACATTAGCATTAGTGTTTGTGTCCACCTGTTTTTGCTCCGATTTTGGTCCCCACCACCAATATCACAATATCTGTCTCTTTAGCTGCTAAATGCTCCACTGTGTTCACCAGATAGTCTCTGATGTTTGCTGCTGAGCAGGAATAGTGTTCAGTTGGTTTTTTTTAGAGCTTTTGAGAGCGATGCAACACCAGCAAAAAATAGCGAGAACTGCACAATTTTCAACTATATATCCATAGCAAGTATAAATTGTGAATTATATGTAATATGGGGTCAGCAGTTTATGGAGATAATTAAGATTAAGATTATTTTTAATTATGTGGTGATTGGATGAAGATGTGTTAATTCTTACTTTTACGTTTTCATCAATCTGATGATATAAAGCTGGATGTTCGATCTAAATTTCATAGTGTAGCATAGAGGAGCAGTGCAGTGTGTGTGTGTGTTATCCCTGTGTGACGCTTCATACTGTCCTGGGTGTGAAAACCTCCGCTGCTGAGAAGGAACAGAACTGGCATTAAAGTGTGACATCTGATTATCTCATCTGAAGGTCAGACATTACACTAAATCCTGAACCAGCCTGGGATTTTACGCAGTAATACAGTCCAGCTGTGATTATTAATAATGACAGTAATAATAGGCAGTCTTGTAAAATGCTCCTCCTCCCCTTTAATAGATAATTAGTATCTCAGTGTGTGATTGATTGTTGGCTTAATGATCCTTTGATAGATGGTTTAAATAGGTCATTCCCACTGATGGTGTTATGGATACCAATGAGGAAGCTACTTAATTCCTGTCGTGTTCCGTGTTGATTATATTCAACACAAATAAGACAACTAGATGTGATGAAGGTGCATCTCCTGCCTCCACCGTACATCTTTTGAAAACAGGAAGTCTCTGCGTGACGGCATCACTGTGACGACAAACAGCTGGAATGTGAAGAGTGTAATCCGGGCTGATAACAACCCTGAGCATAATCGAGCTATTTCAGGCCACATTACAAGGCGATCACATTCCCCCTGCTCAGACTTAGCCTTCGTGATAGAGAGGAGGAATAATCAGCCCGGTTGAGATAAAGGCGGGGTAATCTATCATCGGACCGCGGGGGCGCTGGGGGTTTCCGAGCCGCGGGGCCGCCGAGGCCCCCTTATACTCCGAGAGGACGATCCATCATTTAACATGCTAACAAGGCGAGGGATTTTAACACGAAAGATAACGCAGGTGCGGCGTTATCGGCGCGCTCTCGGGGACCTCTGCTTGCGCCGATGGGGGAACGCTTCCTTATCTCCGTCTGAGAGAAAACTGACCTTGTGACACTGAGAGAGAGCAGCCAAAAAGAAAAGTGAAAACATTGAGTTGTTAATTAATGTAAAAGAGTATAGGGCAAGGTCAGTGTATTATTTCTGTATGACCACATGGATCTGAAAACTATAGCCAACGATTATACAGAGACATGAAGTCTGATTAAGCGAATCAATAAAAGCTATTAGCCAGCGAGTAATTGCTCTTTTCATTCGTCTGACTGTTGCAGTCTGTGCTCATATCAAAGAGCACAGATGTAAAGTTACTTGTACTGATAATCAGACTGAAGTTGTTTCACTTCATCCATTAAGCCTGACACCGTGTTCATGATAGCCGGTTTCCTTATCGGGATGTGGAGGTTATTTTGCAAAGTTCTGCCCTAATCAGTAGAAAGTACAGTAGCCTATCTGTCTTCCAACATCATTTCAAGTCAATATGGAAGCAGCCACTTACTAAGAACTGTTAACTAACGTTCAATGACGAGGCTTTTCCAATATTTTTAAAATCATTTCATCATCAGATTGTGGTTACGGTTAATACAAAAGCAAACATGATTGAATTGCTGGTCTGTGTCATTGATGTATTAAGAGAACTGGATAAAGCATTGGAGGCGGGGCCCTGGTCATCCTGTGAGAGTTGCCCATTTGCGCATGAAGCCTAAATGGCTTGAATACCCGGATCTTGGCGGAGTGGCGTCCGCTCGGTCACATGACTCGGTCACGGGGTCCCAACGTCACGCCGTTGTCACGGCTTGAAAAAGTCGGAATATTATGAAAATAAAGTCATAGGTTTAAGAGAAAAAAGTCGTAGTATTATAAAGTAGTAATTTTCCGTGTTATTTTCTTTTTTCTTGTAAAGTTGTGACTTTATTCTCGTAATATTACGACTTTTTTTCTCATAAAGTTATGATTTTAATCTTGTAATAATACAACTGTTTTTCTTTTGACTTTATTCTGTAAATCTCAGATTATTTTTCCCTCAATGTGGCCCTAATACTCCACAGTACATTTGCACTTGGACCCTGACTGCATTAGACTTATATACTATATACTTAAACTTAATAGGCTGTTTTACCTTCATCACAATGCTCTAATATTTTGCGGCTCCAGACGGATTATTTATTTATTTATTTTTGCCTAAAATAGCTCTTTTGATAGTAAAGGTGTACACAGTGTATTATGTGGAAGTATCTGAAATGAGAAACAGTGCTGGTCCCATTTACAATGAATAGCAGCCTCTCAGTCTGTATGTGTGAGCAGCCTGTTACAACCTGTACAGCTGCCTCAGTCTCGTCATTTTTGTGGCAATTCTTTCTGTCACTATTGTTTATGGAAGTAGCCGTTTTTTGTTCTGGCTCCGGCACAGAGTGATAACGTCCACATCCTTCATCCTGCCTACACAAAGCTGATTGGTTGATTGTTTCTCCAACCCGCTGGAAACAGACGTCGATGAGCACAATAACCGCTGCACAAATCAAAGATATGGGCAATGATTCAGACGTCTCCGAAACATTCCCAGAGTGTTACACCTTTGGAAAGATTTCCGAATCATTATGGGATGTTCTGAATCCTGCAAACCGTTCTATGAGCATTATAGAGAGCTGTTCCACCGGCTTCTGTTACTCAATAGAATCTCTCACTGAGGAGTTTATTAGCAATTTGCTCAGATAAGCATTTATGCTTACTATTAAAATGCCAATGTTATAACTTGAAATGTTACACAACATCATGAGGATGTTCTCTGCCACCTGGGGGTTATTCAGTCAGTTATTGACGTCTTGTATTAAGCTTGAAAAGCTTTGAGACAGATTTTCCAAAGGCACCTCTAAAAAGAGGTCTGAGTCGTACATTCTTGAGTGACCGTCCGTCTGTCCTGTGCTGTAATCCAACGACACTGTTGGGAAAATAATATTTCAAGGACATGCTTTTGCAGCCCGAGGAACTACTTGCCAAGTGCTATTCAGTTTCCCCCCATCTGCGTCCAATCAATGCTATCAACGACGTTGCCAGTTCTGTTTCCATCTGTGGATGGACCAAGTTTTCCAGAAGTCTATACCACGGAAGACATTCTCCGTCCTTCCCCCCCACCACTGCCTCTCAAGGACGGAACAGCGAGGAGCAGATACTATGCCGCAACCTGATCTATATTCTGGACAGGATGTGTACTATATAAAGAAAGTGATGGGTCTTTGTAAGTCTACCTTGCCCCACTTTCCTCCAAAACTTCCTGAAGCCTTCCACTACAAGCGAGCATCAGATAAGGCTGGCTGTTGGGAGAGAGGTGAGGAAGTCTGTGCGCAAACACTGCCATCTCTCCCCCCCCCCGAACGCCTCCCCACTCAGTCAAAGGGCTGTTTTCACTGCTCCTGTCCCTCTACTCCTCTATCTGCTCAATTGATATTGCAGTACATTTTCGTGTAGCGCAACTTGTTTGATATCATCATGTGTAATACCAGATGGAACATTTTGAAAATTCAACCCCGCTCTGCAATTTTAATACTGTGGAGTAAAAGGGAAGTTTCTGAGCAGATAGTTCTGGTTGTTTTTTTTAACTTGTGTTCGGGGGTGAGAACATGGAGCACTTCAGTCGTGTTTACATTTTCATTTTTATTTATCATTGTTGTAGGTCTATGGTACGACGGTACGACGGAGTATTAGGGCCACATTGAGGAAATAAAATATCTATAATCTGAGATTTAGAGAATAAAGTCTTAATATTACGAGAATAAAGTCATATGTTTACAAGAAAAAAGTCGTAATAGTATGAAAATAAAGTCATAGGTTTACGAGAAAAAAAAAGTCGTAGTATTATGATGATAAAGTCATAAGTTTATGAGAAAAAAAGTCGTAATATTATGAGAATAAAGTCAGAAATTTAAGAGAAAAAAGTCATAGTATTATGAGAATAAAGTCATAATATTATAAAGTAGCAATTTTACGTGTTATTTTCTTTTTTCTTGTAAAGTTATGACTATTCTCATAATATTACGATTTTTTTTCCCGCAAAGTTCTGACTTTATTCTCGTAATATTACGACTTTTTTTCCCGTAAAGTTATGACTTTATTGTTGTAATATTACGAATTTTTTTCTCGTAAAGTTCTGACTTTATTCTCGTGATATTACGACTTTTTTTCTAGTAAACTTCTGACTTTATTCTGGAAATTTCAGTCTACGTTATGTTGGTGACGTCGATGTAGTAGATGAATTGTTACACCTCTACTTATCTCTCACCTCAAATGTTTTCAGAAACATATTTCGGTGAACATAATATAAAGGAGAAAAGAAATTCCAAAATGATTTGTGTAGGAGCAGCATCTCATGAGTGAAAGCGTTGGTCCAATCAGGTGCCTAGTGCCTAGTGGCCTGCAATCAAGCCACCTCTAAAGCTCATTAAAGGGATAGTTTGGGTCTTTTTCATTGGGGTTGTAAGAGGTACTTAGCCATAGTCAGTGTATTACCTACCGGAGATGGCAGTCGGCACGCCCCCACTTTGGAAAAAACAGACAGGAGTTACCGCACAGAAGCAAACCGACGAGCTGCTGTGGACGTTCTTGTTCTCTAATGTATTCCTGATTGAAGGACCAGTCACCGGCAACTCTGAACTGTTGAAGTTTATACTAATTTACATCGGTTGTACAGCATGCAAATCATGTTAGACTTATCATTTTACTTCTAAGAGTAAGCCTTCTGTTGTTTGACAGAAAACTCTCTCTCAGTTTGCAGCAACGACGAATCTACGTCACATAAGAAAGATCCTACTGAAACCACCACAGGCCTCAGCAGATCTGGGTTTTAGATGTAACATGGATCCTGACAATGTGTCAGCCTTTCACTTTGCTGGCTTTAATTGCTGTTTTTTGATAAAGCAGATCATCATATTTTAATGCAGGAGCCTGAAAAAAAGATTGCCGGTCTCTCAGGACGCGAGTTAGATTGGTTTAAATCTTTTATGTCCTGAAGGCCTTTCCTAGTCTGGGGGACTGTGTGTGTCTTCCTTATGCTATTAATAACATATGAGTGATTCCAACAGGTCCCCTGCTGGCTCTGTGGCTCCTTCTTTAGATTTACTCCCATCAGGGAAACCTTCCATGAATCTATGTTAATCTTAGAGCTCAGATCAGTGTGGGCGGGTTATTAAATCACTCAGATATTTGGGTACTACTTTGATAATGTTAGGAGACCTTTGTCATAATGTTTACACTGACCTCCTCCCTCTATAATACCGTCACCTCACCTCTTCCATCATAATTATTATGGTCGCTGGAGGGATGTGTAGCTTGAACGTAAACAGATGTTGTTTGAGGACAGTCTCAGCGACTGATGAAGACCTGCAGGGCAAATACCTGCTGAATATATGCATGCGGTATTTATTCTGCAAGTACAAATTGTCAGGGAGCTCCTGAATGCAGCGTTGACTCCATTTCAAATAGATTGTGGGATACAAAGGATGCACTGATTGTGTCCTCCGAATACAGACGAAATAAGGCGACATTTGTCTGATACATTTGCATCTGTATCAGTGCAGAATACTGGAAGTTATCTTTCCACTATCTCTGCAATATACGTTTGTAATTCCAGCTAAGTTTTTATGAATTTAAGAGCAATTTTAAAGCAGCCGATTAGACTGTTGTCAGGCTATTAAATAGACGTTATCAGTCGCTATAAGCCCTATAGATGTGGGTCAATAGGGGCCTACTACACCCACTAGTAGGTTTTACCCTCTATTAACATCGCAGATCACCAAAAGAAGGTATAAAAGAACACAACAGTGACATTAAGCAACCTTAGTAATTATGAAAATACGTAGTTGTCTTTGTGTCCGTAGTTATTTTAGCCCAAAACCATTTTTTCCCCTAGACTTAACTGTTTTATTTTGTCTAAACCTAAAGAAGTTATAGTTTTGTTGCCTAAACCTAAAGAAGTTGTAGTTTTGTTGCCTAAACTTAAAGAAGTTGTAGTTTTGTTGCCTAAACCTAAAGAAGTTGTAGTTTGGTTGCCTAAACTTAAAGAAGTTGTAGTTTTGTTGTCTAAACCTAAAGAAGTTGTAGTTTTGTAGCCTAAACTTAAAGAAGTTGTAGTTTTGTTGCCTAAACCTAACTGTTTTTGTCGCCTAATTCTAAAGTAGTTGTAGTTTTTTGCCTAAACCTAAAGAAATCTTTTTGTTTGTGTTCAAAACATGACGTTTCATTCAGTTTTAAGCGTTATAACATGTTGCTTTTAAGTTTCACTTTCACTTTTACAACATTGTAGGCGTAGTAGGCCCCTAATGACCCACATCTATGGTGCTTATAGTGACTGATAACGGCTATTTGATGGCCTGATAACAGTCTAATCGGGCGTTTAAAGCCAATAATGAACTTTCTCCTAGTTTGAACGAAAATGGAGAAAACAGTCCAGGCTCGGCAGCAAAATCCCCTTTAAAAAGTCCTAATTTTAAGGATATTTTTTATATTATTTGCCACATTTGGCTTTCCTTGTCATGCTTTTAAAGGTAGGCAGATCATGCACTTAAATAAGCACTATCGTCATAATGGGAGATTCATTAAAATCCTCTTCAGGAAAGTGGCCTGAAGTCACACAGACTTTAATCAATTCTGGCAAACAGTAAGCAGATCCAATTGAACTTAAAGGTCCCATATTATAAAAAGTGACATTTCCATGGCATTTGGCAAGTATGTCAACGTGTTCTAGTAGAAACCCAAAATACAAATATGAACCTGAAAATGAGCACGATATGTCTCCTTTAATTGAGCTCTATAAATTGGATTCATTAGTGAGCGGAGTGCACAATAACGGTGCAAAAAACAGATTTTTATGTCACAGTCAAAATGAGCCACACATACTTCAGTTTGATTTAACAAAACACCGGAGGGCCGTTATTGTTGTAAAGCTCAGATAATGAAATATTTCTGACATTTAAATCTGTGTCAGCTCACTTTAATTAGTGAGTATTGTCGGAATGTTGCCAAGCAACGCCGATTGTTCGGAGACAAATTGACCTTTTGACCAACAGAAGTTGATCAGAAGCTGCAGTCAGGAGTGCACGGGAGGTGGCTCATCACTGCTATCACACGGTCTGAGGCCGCTTATTGCAGGAAGGAAACGGGAGACGGGCGGTCGGGGTGGAAACAGCCTTGAAAGCTCCTTGTGACATTTTGATTTCTTTGCCGCCGTGCCGCGCTGATAAGTCGACATTATTCCTCGCTTTCTTTAGCGGTGTCAAAAGAGGCCAGCTGAAAACGAGCTGACAACC
Organism: Sebastes fasciatus; assembly: GCF_043250625.1. Taxonomy (NCBI): domain Eukaryota; kingdom Metazoa; phylum Chordata; class Actinopteri; order Perciformes; family Sebastidae; genus Sebastes; species Sebastes fasciatus. The sequence goes on along the minus strand of NC_133818.1, from coordinate 14,233,887 downwards.
AGGAAGCAGGCGGGGCTGACAGGAATACTGTGAACATGAAAACTTTATTTGGGCTATTAAAGCTCTGAATCACAGGCCGCTGCCGCTGCCGCCGCCGCCTGCATGAAGGACACCGAGGAGCCTCACTGCACCATTGTGCACCATTGTGCCTAACAGCAGACGGGGGTATCGGTGCATCCCTAGTTAAAATGTAACCCAATAAAAGTACGTTACGTGGTATGTGGCGGTCTTTTGTTGCGTCTTTTAGCTCATTGTTTTGGTTTTATGGCCCACAACTTTACTGTTCTGGTTCAGTCTTAAGCTGTTTTCGGTGAAAAAGCTCTGATAAACTCACTGAACACCTGCAGACAGACACCAGCTGGTGAACATAGTGGAGCATTTAGCAGCTAAAGAGACACATAGTTTTCTCAGGAGTTGGTGGAGACCAAAAACAGAGCTAAAAGAGAAAAAATATTGCACTCGCATTTACAAAATGAATGATAATGTTGCTCTGTCTCCTGGATGTGTAGTTAAGCACATTATAGCTGTTTAAACAGATAAACCAGTGATGTGTTCACAGCTGCATACTACCCACAGGTGGCCAAAAAAAAAACAATGAATGCAGTTTTAAAGCTACATTATTTAACTGTTTCAGCCACTGGTGCCACAAGTGGCCAAAAAAAACAGGATAATGTTGAATGGTCAAATGTAGTGTGACAATACCACACAAGTCGGAGAAGGGAATTAGGAATGTCACTTAGACAGTTTTCTAAAATTAGCTGGCTCACATTAGCTAAGAATAGTCACCAGAAGGTACCGGTCATAACAGACCAAGTAAGACTGGAGCAGAAATGGATGAAGCAAGCACTGTGAAGTTGTAACTTTGGGTTCTGAGAACTTGTGATATTACAGGAGGATCTCAAGCATCTTTCTGATTAGCAAACATGAAAGCAGCTGAACAATTTGGTAAAATTGTCTTGCTCACAAATCATAGCTACCCAAACTGAGAGCAGGTTGAGGAGAAACAGGTATGTGCTCAGGCAGATTATTACCTGTGTTTAACTGTGAAATAGCACATTATATCAAATTGAGTAATTTTCTGGTTTTTGTTGTGCACTATTTTTTTTCTCCACTGCCAGGAGAGCCTCAAGTCGCTGCAGGCCCTTTATGGAAATCAAGTCATTAAGAGGGCTGAAAAGCTGCCAAGTCTAGTGACAAAATAGTTGGCAACAGCAGATTTCTCTCCAGCATCAAACACAGATATGATGACAGGCTGATGAATGTTAAAGCTGCTACCTGTTAAGCTTTAAAACATCAAATAATCTTTGTCAAATTAATTGTGCTACCTTTGTTTAGTTGATATAAACAACTTAGATCTTCATCTCGTCTCACACGAGTGGCTGTGACAGTGTTGTTTTCTTTAAGTACTCCCATTATAGGCCACCATTAGTTTCCTTCCCTCCAACATGTTGTTAGACATTTTCATATGAAAGGATGAGACAAAAACTTTCTTAGCAACTTGGACACTGAGTGAGGACACTAACTACCCGCCTGTTCTTGTTCACAGGGCGTCAAATACCGAGGCGTTCTCACAGCCATCAGCGTGTTTTGAGAGCGAAAAGGGAGGTGGATGGGTCCAATAAACACAGGACTTTCATCCAGGAGACTGCTGTTCGTGTCTCGTGTGTTAAGTGTCACTTTCACGTAACAATTAGCTGTTTGTAGATGTCCAATGTTTACAATGTTCAGTGTCATTTGTTTTTAGCCCAACCATATAGTTTTTTTTTCCTAAACCTAGTTCCTAAACTAAATGGTCTAAAGTGACGCCAAGGAGCGTGACGCCATGACGCCAAGGAGCGTGACGCCAAACAAGGAGTGCGAGACGCAGCGCGACGCCAAGGGGCAGGTGAGAGGTTGAGCTGGATGGGTCCAACAAACACAGGACGTTCAACAAGGAGACTGGTGTCTGTGTCCTAAAGTGTTGTTGAGTTATTTTGAAGTTACTTTCGGGTGCTTTCACCCAAGTTTGTGTGCCCGGCTAATATGGTTCATCAATTCAACAGAAGTAAGACTCATTTTAGAACTGTTACTTGTTTCATTAACTAAACAATCTGCTGCAAAAGTCTAATCCCCGAGTATAGTACAACCCCTACTTTTCAAATGTAATTTGCAGGAAAAAAAGGTCTCATATTTGATCTAATATTGTAAACCTAATGGTGCCCCTCTGCATGTTTCATGGAAAAACATATTGGGTGATACGCATACAGCATTTTCCTTCTTTTTCTCACAATATGAAATGGCACATTCCCCATGTATTATGCACTCATTGTCCCATCCTAAGGGTGGCATAATGCATGGGGAGGTTCATGATTTTCACCCCAGACCTGATCCCTCACAGGCCAGAGACATTGCTACTGGAGTTGGAGTCTGTGTATTTTATTCATTAATTGAATTGTTCATATTTTATTTATCAAGTAATGCTAAATTATATCGTATGCACAATCTATTTCATAAAACGAAAAAAGCTTATAGATGTAGTTTCATACCAGAAATAATATTCTGACGGGCAAATGCTAAATCCTTTATTCATTTATTTTTCTGTTGCCCTAAAGTAGTCAAATCTAAATGTCAAGAAACACTGAAAACAGTCTATAAATGATTTACTAAGTCTTGTGTTGCTGGTCAGTTCGTCTTAATGTGCAAAATGCAGCCGAGCTGAGCATCGCTTGTCATCTTTACATTCACATTAATTCTACTAAAGAGGCTGAGTCCACAGTTCTAGCCTTCATCTTAAATGGATTGTTGTTTTTTTTAAAGTAGAGAAGCAAAAATATTCCTCACATTTCTCAGCTTCAGAGGGCGTTTGGTCCTCATATATATAGAAATAGAAGAAACCAAAGTTATCTACACATTCACTTTATGGTATACACTTGCAGTTAACGGTCAATGTGACACACCAGCAACTCACACCCACATAAACACACACGTTAACAGAGAATGCCTGGGGCTGATGGAGCGGTTGGGAGTATCAGTTTAGTGTTTACTTGTGTTTCCTGGTCAGGGGTGAGAGGATCAGAAGCACCCTTGGGGGGTGTGGGGGGGGTACTGCCTGAGTTAATGTTTCACATCCAACAGATTAAGAGCAAGCCGCCAGACGTCAGGTCCAAGCAGACACAGGGGAGTGAAGGGTAATGGATCAGAGAAATTACTCTAGACACATTCAACCACAAAACGCCTCTCGGAGAGCTTCATTAGTGGGCGCCTGCTTCACCGACACCTTCCTGGAGGCATCACAGAGGAAGCCCAGGGTCCACCTCGTGGCTGATAAAGCCAACAACACATGGTTTCACTTCTGTTGTCTTCACTGGAAACAAATATGGAAGACCATTGCTGCCCAAAATACTGTTACAAGATGGGAAGGATGAAAGTAATATTGGCATATTTATCTGGTGAATATGACAAAGTACATAGGGCTCAAATATAGTATATAATTTATATCTATTTCTAGCCCTTCCTTGCTAGATTGTATTGTAATAGTATGTTAAAGGAGACATATCATGCTCATTTTCAGGTTCATATTTGTATTTTGAGTTTTACTAGAACATGTTTACATACTTTAATGTTAAAAAAAACTTTATTTTCCTGCTTGAATATACCTGTACTCTGCCGGAAACACTCCATTTTAGTACATTTCAATGGAATTGCAATGGAATTGTGTTGCTAGGCAACAGCTTGGGTCCATGTTTACTTCCTGTCAGCTAATGTCATTCACCTACACTGCAACAGGAAATAAACTGGGACACATTTAGAATGTTTACGTTTAAAACCGCGTAATGGTCTAAATATTGTATATTTGTGACATCACAAATGGACAGAAATCCAAACGGCTTGTTTCAAACACACATTTCTGAATACGGGCTGTGTGTATTCCTCCGTATATTGAGTGTTTTGATAGTTTAACAGTATTTATGAAGCACTTAAACCTGCTTTATAATATAAAAGACATAAAAATCTCACTTTTTACAATATGGGACCTTTAAGATGCTCAATAGACAACGCTTCAAAATAACCCGCGATCAACTGTAGATGGCAAAGACATCGCAGCGACGTATACTGTATGTGCTCACTGGGTATAGGGCATGTTATTTATTGCGTTGGCAGAATCGTCCAATAAGGATGTAATTTTCCCTAGAGAAATGTCAGATTTGAATGAGCCTCCACTGCTGCTGGTTGCTGGTCACTGTCTCCCTGAGAGCAGTGTGTGACGGAGCTGAAGCTGAAGGGACTCTTCTATCTCTCAGGATCACGATATCAATCATTTAGTGAGGTGAGAGGAGCGGAGCGACGGCGCCTCAGGCTGCTCACACTCTGAGGATCCAGCCTTTTCTTCTTCCAGGACACTAGGTCATTACTGAGAGAAAGGAGACTGAGAGGGGAAACACTGTGCTCACTTCAGAGGGGAAAAAAGCAACAGGCCGGTAATCTATTGTGAAAGATTTGACAATAGCCCCGAAATACCAGCATCACCCAGGGAACAGGAGATCAAACACATACAGTGGAGGGTTTGGGAAGATTAGCCTGTCGGTCAACTTCAGGGTTCTTAATCTCCTCATCATACCAGAAAAGGGACGATAAAAGGTTGGTTTAAGAGTAAAAAATCTATGAAATGTAGGTACATCAGAGCTCAGTTATAAGGTGATATAATGGGAATGACAACATAATACAGAGGTAATAGCATACATGGTAATAATAGCCAGCAGCAGCAAGTCATAACACGGTGTAGAGAACTTAGTAATATGATTGGTTAATATGATTAAAGAAGGCTAGGCATGGACATGTGGAACTAAAAAAATCAGACGTAAAGAGACAACAGTCAACTTTGGAAGACTGACCTTATACATTATGGACAGAATAAGAGACAAACGACAGAGGGACTGTAGGAAATGCCCTCTTTGGAGACAGAATATTCAATGCAACAGTAAACGCTCCGATAAAGGGCACCAGAAGTTTGATGACGTAGTTTAAAGGCCGAAAAGAGACACACCGGGTGGGCAGGAGGGGAGTTGGATGGGTCCAACAAACACAAGGCTTTCACCCATGTCACATGATTCACGGGAATAGTTAACATCCCGGACGAGCCCCCATTTATGTTGCAACCCAGAGGTGATGTAGGGGTAAGAGAAGTAACATGCAACTGGTGTTATCAGGCAATCACTTTTATTGTCGTGGATGAAATTAAAGGAAAATAAAGGGTACAATACTTAGGATATAACAACAAAAAGTGAGGGTTTCGGGTGGCGCGAAAGAGGTAAAACAAAAGCACACAACCTAGTCCTGAATATTCACTAACAAACAGACAACTGACAACTAAACTCTACTAAAAATAAACCACAAAGCGAGTACCTCATACAAGTTAACAGCCAACAATACAAAAATCAACTGATCTATTTACAGTAATACTAGGTAAATACTAGGTAACCCCTTGGCCAAGGGGTCGTTGACGACGGCCAAGGGGGTGTTGACGCTGACCAAGTTGACCAAGGGGGGCGTTGATGCCAGCCAAGGGGGCTTTGACGCCGGCCAAGGGGGCGTTGACCATGGGGGCGTTGACAAAGGGGGCGTTGACGCCGACAAAGGGTGACGAGTTGCGATAAGAACATATTGTGATAAAAATGTTAAAAAAAATTTAGGAGGCAGCTGGTTTTCTATACATTTTATTTTTCATGTTTTGTTCATGTTTCTTATACCTTGCACACTGGCGTTGCAACGAATGATCTTAAGCAGTTAACTTTCCATTTAACCATCATGTACATCTCTATCATACAAGGCACTTTAACACACAGCCTGATGTAGCACTTGGCTGCATGATAAACGCTTGGTACCGGAACAGATGGGGCCATATGGCCCAGGAGACCTCTCAGCTGGTGTGGTCCAGTCTACTGTGGTCGCATCTGAAAATAGACATAGTTCCATAACACAGGTATATTATGGGAAACAGAGACTGAACACCTGTGTAGAGCACATGTCCCAATGCAGCTTATCATTATTTACTAAAGCTTATCCTATCCCCAAGCCTAAAGTTAACCCCAGCTGAGACTGCTCTAAACAGTGCTATATCACCTGCACCTCAGGAGACACTTTAAAACAATTTGAAACATCTAAGAAATGGTCCTATGAATGGTTCTTATTTCTTACTCAAGAAAATGAATCATTATCCTTAAGTCAGTACAGAACAGCGTCTTTACAGGCAACAGAGCAAGGTCTGCTAGATGTGAAGCCCTGAGATTCTCTAAAGGTACATGGTTAACTCTGGCCTACTCCTCGGGGGTCTTGGAGTGTCTACTGCAGATATGACAATTTCCATTTCAAGATAAAACGCTGCAAATACAGAAAACAGCAACTGTTTCCAGGGGACAGTAAAAAGTGTGTTTGGTTGTGTTTTTCTCTTGTCAAATAAGTGAAGATGTTTCCTTAATGTGCTCTCAGGGCCACCGTAGTAAAGAGTCCCCGCTGAACTATTCCCCCCCCTAATCCTGCCGTCCATCCAGAATAATGGCATTCCTGCTGGCTGACGGTCCACTAATGGACGTCTCCGTGGGCGCAAATGAATGAGTGTTAAGATTCCAAATGTTAGCATGTTACAGTGGTGGCCTGTAAATAATGATGTAGAGTAGTGAGCGCTCTGTACAGACGTGCCGCTGAGTGACATTCCCTCATGTGTAGTCATGCTGAGAAATGATTTTTCCAGCTTTATCCGATGAATACTAATACGAAGCATCCCACTGTCTTGAGTTACATTAAAGTCAAGTGTAAAATCTCACACCAATTTATGGCTTATTTAATCAACTTTCTTTTCTAAAGCAGTGTGAAGCAGATCGGCGTGTGTGTGTGTGACAGAATGATCAGTCTAGGCTATTTAAAGCAGCATTTTAATGTGTGCTTCGGTACAATCATTTAAAGCACACAGTGTTCACATAAAGGCCAACTGAGTAGACGCTGTTACATAATGGCTCAACATTGTAAACTATTTTTATAACTCTATCATAATCAGGCCTAAATGAAGGGCTCCATTATTGTGGTGGTCAGCACGAGCAGCACTCGGGTGCTTCGGTGTTTTCCTGACCATGAAATCCATCGGTCTGTCACGCACGGTGCACGGTGAGAGGTGCAAACAGGTGGGAGTTTGATTCCAATTAGCCAGCTCAAATAGAGCTGTTGGTATTTTGGTGAAAGATTGACCAACATAACCATAAAATACAACCCTGCTTCAGTTGCTGCTCAGTGAACATTTGGCGGTTACTCTCAGTATCAACAGATGTCAATCAGCAACATTTCTTTTTTAATTTTTCTAATTATGTTGAGAAGAAAACATTGCAGCATTGCGTTCCTTTCAAATTGCATTTCTGCTGCTGCAAATTAGTATTTAAAAGGGATTTTGGAGGAGACAGCGCACCTGAAAACACGACTGAAACACATCACATCTGCTGCCTGCTGAGACGGAACCAAACGACGAGATTCATAAATGCATTACGCTGCACGCAGCGGTTATTATAAAGATGTATTATTTAGATCACTGTTTCACAGTAAAACCAGTAGTTGTCACGAAATTGTAGATGCAACGCAAGTACTCAGAAAAAAAATGGAAATCTGAATACCTGCAATTAACGGACAACTGGACAAACTTTAGCTCCAGCTAAATGGAATATACTAAATAGATCTTGTGGTATTTTTTTCTCAGTTGAAAATGTTCTCAACTTGGGAAAAGTAGTTTGAAAACAAATCTGAATTCATGGTGCACTTAGGAGCTTTTTCTAGAGCAGACTACAGCTGCAGGCTCCCCGCAGTGGGAACTGCCATTGGTGCTCCAGGCTTTGGTGAAGGACCCCTTTGAATCTCTAGAACGTTTCTTCTTTAAAGGGGCTCTATGTAAGAATCAGAAATTGCTTGTTAACAGTGAAACCTGTGGCCGTTAAGTCAGCGACAGTCAGCGTCCTGTTGCTCGCGCTTATGCTCGTAAACGAAGGTCTCTCCATGAATCGAATTCTTCACCAGATATAACTTTTTTTTTTTGTGCTTCCCTGGAGTTTGTGTTGGAGTCTGAGTTGTAGTAGGGGCTGGTCATTTGTTGGCGTTAATGGACTCCATTTCTAACCAAACGTTAGCTACGGTTTCTGACGGTTATCCTTGTAAGCGGAGCTGAAAATAAAGGCACTCGCGAGCGTGCATGACGTCACATTTGTTGGATTTTCCCGGTATAACCAGCCCGGGTTCTTCACATTAATAGCACTCTACAGGCTGATAGAGGGAACCCAGAAAGTCACGGAAGGTCTCATTTTTTAGGTTACAACGTATTCACACATTGGCAATAAAAAAAAAAAAAAACGATTTATAATTGTAAAAAGTTACATGCAGTCCCTTTAAAGGTCATTCAAGACAGCTTTGCTGCTTGCACTGACCTCAGCTAAGAGAGTGTTTGAACTAACCGTCCTGTCGGTTCACCCCAGTTGCTTGCTGTCTTTTTGACCCCTGCAGGCTTAGACCATGGCTTTACCCAGATCAGTTGTGTACTAACTGCGTTGGTTAGGGTCTCCTACTTCTCCGCTGTGGTAGTTTAGGTTTTAAAGAAGTAGGTGGGCTGAGGTGTCTAATCCTGGATCAGTGTTGTTAGGTCGATGTGGCAAGACCATGAGATGGTTTGAAAGCTCCAATAAAAAGCCAGTAAGAGGACCTTGAGTTAAGATGTATTGCACTTGCACTGTTAACACACAGGCCTGGATATTTGAAAGAAAAATCAGTTAGCTGAAGTAAATGTGATATTGAGATGACACCCGGGTGTCATGAAGGAGCATTTTAGAGACACGCCGAGTGAACGGCATCACAATCAGGTTATTTAAAGCAGACTGTTGTTTAAAGGTGCTAATCCATCAGCAGACAGGTGTTGGCTGCACCCTGGGGCTCCATCTGCGGAGCCGGAGCCTCGGAAAACAAAGGCAGCCGCTCTTCAAGGCCTCTTCTGGAGCCTCTTTATCCCATGTTGATTTCAGAAATAACCCATTTGAGGTTTGGTAATGGCTGCAATCAATAACTGATGTGTCTCTGTGTGTCAGTGTGAAAGTCCCAACTCAGAGGCACACAACATGACTCCACTGCTGCTGCTGCATTGTTTACGACCTGCTACACAGGAAGTAGGTAGAAACGCTTGAATTCACATTCCATAGATTCAATATTTTCCATGATTTTTTTTTTGCTGTAGCTGCGGCCTCTGATACAGAAGACACACTCAGACAACAAACAAACCTCAGATGAAGACAATATTTGTCAGGTTATTGGAGAAAGAAAAAAATACATTTTTAAATCTACCTGATATTTTTTTTTATCATGTAATAAAGGAGACAAACACAGTTTGGACCCACATGTAATACAGTTGCTCGACACATGGATGCATCCATCAGGCTCCACCCACTGTACCTGTAGAAAGAGGAGCTTGTGTGAGATAGAGCGAAGGTTACGATATTGTAACCCTAGTTCTATAGGCACAGGCGGAGCCCTCTACGCAATAAACGTTGCTTTATATACTGCACGTATTCGTTAGGCACGTCCTGATTGACCGGCTACTTTTATGCAAATCTCAGTGGGCGATTGAGTGCATGTGATTGGAGGAGAGTATTACCCATAGAATCCAGTAGAGGGCTCCGCCTGTGCTTACAGAACTATCGTTACAATATCGTAACCTTTGTTAGACCCTACTAGAGGATCCTGCTTTTCCCATAATGCAGCTCAGTCGTCCATTCGTCCCTAAAGGAGACAAACACAGATTGACATGTAATACAGTTGCTCTCACTTGGATAAATAAACTACAATCACCACCTCGTGGTTGTATATGTACACATATATGTTATGTGTGATGTGTGGCTGAAAAGATATAGACACCCTTTGCTTTTAGACGTAAAACCACCACTATAAACAGTTGCTTACTTGTGTTTTATGCCTCACAGGTGACGTCACGCTGCAGCACGCTATAATAAATGACACAATGAGAGGTAAGGTGTGAAGTGTTTTGCATGGGGTGCATGATGCGAGGCCTCTGAAACAGCAGTTTAGCCACTAAAACTAATAATTAGACATGCATGGTTTTCTCTCAGTGCATAGAGCTAATGCATCATCCTGACGTTACCCACAGTCCTCGCTGTGTGTGAACGGCTTCTACTCAGGAAGAATTGTTTTCTACCAATAGTATGACCACCAACTGTTCTCTGTGAACTCTTTCACTGTTAAATAATCATGAAGTGGTACAAGTCTGAAGACCATCTTGGCGGTTTTAGTGTTAAAAAGGGCTCGAACCTGTACGTCTGTGTTTTCTGTGTATGTTACAAAGGTCCTAGAGGTCCTGACGCACCAAGCTGTCGTCTCTAGTCTGCCCGTGTTGGAGTTTTTTTTGGCCAATTCAGCACGTTGAATCAGCGGCGGAGCCCGTCGGTGAGAGAAATCACTCTGATTGGCAGCTTAAACTAATCAGTGCACGAGAAGAGAAGCTGAAGTGAGGAAAGCAAGCCAACAAGTAAAGTCAAGAGGACACACACAGTCTAATTTTTCATCTTCATCTCATCTGATCACGAGAGAGTTAGTCAGAGTTATTTCTTCTCACGCAGGAGCAGAACGTACGTGCTAACTGGCCGTCGGCTGTAGTCTTTGCGATGTGTTCGGGTGCAGCTCGGTGGCCAAAACAGAGGCGACGTGAGACAAAACAACAGGCAGCCTTCGTTGCCGCTAGTTCTCTAATGTCGGGTTGGTGTGTCCCCAGCTTTATGCGCAGGGGAGGAAACAAAAGGTATGCTGTAATGCTGATATCATGCATGTGATTGGAGGAGAGTATTACCCATAGAGTCCAGTAGAGGGCTCCGCCTGTGCTTGCAGAACTATCGTTACAATATCGTAACCTTTGTCAGCAGTGTCTAATCCTAAACCGATCTGGATCAGCGTGGTTGGGTTGAGATAGTGTCACGGCAAGGCATGCATCCATCAGGCTCCACCCACTGTACCTGTAGAAGGCGGAGCTTGTGTGAGGTAGAGCGAAGGTTACGATATTGTAACCCGAGTTCTATAAGCACAGGCGCAGCCCTCTACCAAGCGGGGCCCTGTCGCTCCGGCGCCGCTTGCTGAGGAGGGTGTAAGATGCAGAGAGCGATGGACGCTGCTTTAAATACTGCACATATTCGGTAGGCACGTCCTGATTGGCCGGCTACGTTTATGCAGATCTCAGTAGGCGAACAAGTGCATGTGATTGGAGGAGAGTATTACCCATAGAGTCCACTAGAGGGCTCCGCCTGTGCTTACAGAATTATTGTTACAATACCGTAACTTTTGTTACTCCCTACTAGTGGATCCTACTTTTCCCATAATGCAGCTCAGTCGTCCATTCGTCCCTCCCTGCTGCCTGCTCGTCTTTTTAACTGCATGCAACCATTTACATTTCCACCAGCTGAGTAAACGTCTTTATAGCATTCACATCTAAATGTTCATCCACAGCTTCTGTCTGAACATTCAGTCATTCTCTCTGTGTGTGTGTGCGTGTGTGTGACAGGTGGTTAATTCTCCCATCTGACTCAAATGGGTTACGATGTTAAAGAAAAATAAGCCAAAGGATTTATAGTTCTCCTAAGATGTGGTGGCAGAAAAGAAAAAGTGAATTAGCTGCACAAACAAAACAAGTTTGAGTTTATTTGTTGCGGCGATAAAACAGCAGCTGAGTGGCAATAAAGAAAAATACAGTTGATAAAATGTGATGGCGGAAAAACAAGATGGAGAAAAAGATGCAATCGATCATCTGAACGAGTGAAATTAAAAAAGCAACAATGGGGCTGTAGAAAGATCTTCAGATGAAAATAAGAAAATCAGGATGACAGGCGGAGACACGACGCAGCGCTGCAGAATCCAAATGACCACGTAAACAACTCAGGCATTATAAGATTCTTATAAAATATACTGGATTAAATGCAAGGGGTCCTGAATTACCCAAATTAGAACTGTCTTTATTACTGAGTCCAAGAAAACAGAACCTGTGACTGTGTATATTTAGATGCCCTGTATACTTTCTGTCAACACTCATCTATGTAATTCCAATAAAGCACCTTGCTAAACTAGACAATACACAGTATGTGCTTGATTCCTACTACCCTTGTATAGTATATTACCAGGCAGTATCGCTGCATATATACAGAGGTATAGTATCAAAGGAGTTTACACAATATAAGATTTTACAATTATGATCATACTCCAATAAGACTGGTGCAGACTGAGAGTGGGAAATGTGTGTGAAAGTACTTTAATTAATTTCTTTATTTATAATTATAGTTTATTTTACTCTATTTTATTTAATCAGCATATTATTGCTGATCATTAATATCTCTTTATTCTATTTTATTTTGTTAAAAATTCATTATTTTAATACAATCTGCTTATTTTGTGTAGTTTCATAATTTGTATTTATTTATTTTTATTGTTAATTTTTATTTTTAATGGATTCATTAGGTTTTCTAGTTTCATATGATACCAGTATCAGGCTTTTCTTTTGCCTTTCTTTCAGGTATTTGCCGGACCTTTTATGGACATTTTTCAGACTTTTTTCTGATATTTTTCAGACTTTTTCTGACATCTTTAGATATTTTTCAGACTTGTTTCAGGCATTTTTCAGACATTTTTGGGACTTTTTATTGGATATTTTTCAGACTTTTTTTGCACAAAAGCCCTCACACATTCACATATCTGGAGGTCAGGAGTCAAGGGACCCCTTTGAAAATGCCCATGACAGTTTTTCCTCAACAAAATGTAGTGCAAATTTTGGAGCATTATTTAACCTCCTTTATGACAAGCTAGTATGACATGGTTGGTATCAATGGATTCATCAGGTTTTCTACTTTCATATCATACCAGTATCCTCACTCTAGATTTAAAAATACCCGCTACGACCTCTTCAGCTTTTAATAAGATGCAGCCTCACATTCTGATTGAGAGGCTTGCATCTCATTTTAACCTACCTCACCAGCTTTTAACATTGGTTTTAAACTTCTTAACAGACAGAACACAGCAGGTTTTAGTTAATGGTATTATGTCTAATACCTCGGTCTCTAATACAGGTTCTCCGCAAGGCTGCGTCCTTTCGCCATTGCTTTTTATTTTGTACACAGATAGCTGCAGGTCTTCTAAGGAGGGCAGCTTATTAGTGAAATTTTCAGACGACACTGCACTCCTGTCGCTCCTACAGGGGGCAGAGTCAGATCATGGCTGCGCTCTTCCTGCCTTTGTCGAGTGGTGTGACAAAAATTATCTTGATCTTAATGTCTCAAAAACTAAAGAACTTGTGATTGACTTTAGAAAAAACAAGATTAATCCCACTCAGAGTATAATTCATGGCGACGATGTTGACATCGTGCACTCTTATAAGTACCTGGGCACAGTGTTTGACTCTCATCTCAAGTTCGATGTAAACACTGAGTCCATTGTTAAACGAAGCCAACAGAGAATTCATTTGCTGCGGAAAATCAACTCCTTTGGTGTGAGTAGATCTATCCTGTGCACTGTCTACTTGTCATATATTGAGAGCCTTTTAACCTTTTCATTTATTTGCTGGTTTAACGGTTTGTCTATGAAGGACAGGAATTGCCTAAATAACATTGTGAAAGTCTGCTCCAAAATCATCGGAGCCCAGCAGAGCAACTTAAACTCTCTCTGGGAGAAACGTGTCCTCCAGAAGGCCAAAAACATTATTAATCACAACCAAATCCTGTCTAGTGAGTTCACACTACTGCCTTCAGGACGGCGCTATCTGCCGCCTCACAGAAAGACAAACCGCTACTCCAAGTCATTCATTCCTTCTGCCATTACACTGCTGAACGCAGAGTAACTATCATGAATGAACGACAACAAAAAAATGTTTTATTTACTTTGAATGTACAATTATTTTGCACTAACCACATAACGGTTGTCTGTGTTTGCATTAGGTACATTCTTGGAATACAATTTGCGATGTGCAAATACTCTTGGCACTTTATTCTATTCTAATTATTTATTTATTCCGTTATTCTTTTATCTCGTCTCGTTTTTATTCTTGTATTCATTGTTTTTATTGCGAAGATTTTTAATTTTTAATCTTGTACTTTTATTGTTCTGCACCTACCCATATGCCACCTACTGTGTTCCCTCTGTCAATGATGATTGTGCAGTATGAATGTGTGTATATGTTTCGGTGTACTGCAGAAACTGAATTGCCCTTCGGGGATAAATAAAGCTCTCTGTATCTGTATCTGTATCTGAAAGATCGATTGTGTGTGTGCGTTATTATTAACTTTGATAGCGTTTATAATGACATCTGATACGTGTGGTATTTCTAAGTGTTCACGTTATCTTCACTCTGCCCATCAATCTCAATATGCAAATAGGCAGACTTTTAACTTTTAACTTACTGTAATTACTATTTTAATTACAGTAAGATTTGACAAGTCAATGACAAAACACTCAAGTAATTACAACACATTCAGGATACATGTAAGAGAAATACTATAATATAAAAAGCATGGGAGTGGTCTTAACTCCGTCTTTAAACACAATGAAACCAGCTCACTGCGCTTGCGTCTTTAATTTGAGTCTTTAGAACTTCTTACCTCTGCTGATCATAAAAAAATTTGAACCTGGAATCGCCGCTTGGGGGCTCGTCCGGGATAGAACGTCCATGAGGCGAGGTAAATGTAGGCTTCGTGTGTATCTTGTGGCATTTGAGTAACTAACTAGTTGACTAGTCCTCAGGTTTATTGGCTTTGGTATTTTTGAACATTGATTTAATAATGTCCTTTTTCATCGACCTGTTCTGCCTCTGCGTCTGCAGTTGGGTCCTCAACCCTAATGCCTCGCACACACATCTGGAAGCACACTGTTGGCTAAAATACCATTGCATGGTGTAGTATTAAGACAAGGATGTTTGGCCCTACAGTGTATACTCCCTTATTTAGTCATTGTTTCACAAGATTTACAGAAATGTTTCTCCTTCCTGTGCATCACATCACTACCTCCTCTTGAAGCAAATGAAAAACATAGCAAACCTGTCAGCTTTCTCACCCATTTGGAGTTCGCACCTCAGGTACTGCACGAACTGACAGGTGATCTCTGCGATGTGCGGCGTCGGAAAACACCAAAGCAGCCGCAGATGGAGACGCACTGAGAGGAAAAAACAAGTGATCTCAAGGACTAGCACTTTAATGTGGTGCATGTGTGATGTCGGCTAAAACACTCCGATCATCTCCAGGTAATAAAAGCTCCTCATCAGTATTGTATCCATAACCGGGTGAGGAAGAGCTGCTGCTGTCATGTCTTCCTCCTCTCATCGCTGGAAACATGTTTCTATGCAACATTAATAAGACTTTCTTACAGAAGAAGCATTCAAAAGGGATGAAACTATGAAGATGTACATTGTGTTGTTGCCTTTATGAATGTATATCTGCACTCTACACTGGAGACAGAGCAGCAATGTTTCGCCGCGGGGCATGCAGTCAGGTACTAAACACTGCACCGCATTTTTCAAACAAGGCTATTTTTAAACTCTCCTGCAAATTTGCAGCCTCTCTGGGTGATTACCACCAGAATAACTATGCTAATTGTTTAATAAGCGCACTTTGCTCTGCATCAAAGGAGAGATTTTTGCATATTATTTCCCGCAAGTTCAAAGCTGTCGTTATGCTGAACAAATGGCCCTGGCTGCTTTTTAAATGCACCAGAGAGAGAGCAGGGTTAGAAGACGGCCATGTAATTGCGTAATTAAAACAAGGTTATCAAAGTCGAAAGTAGCACTTTTGTCATATATTTGCTATTAAAAAAGCTATAGGCTCCTTCAGTGCTCTGTGCCCCAGGCCTTACACATCTTAATTGGGCACCGGTGTCAAGTACTTAGGCGCTATCTAATGTGATTTAATGTATTCACTTTCTTCTAGACACAAAACCCCCAGCTACACAATGAGAAAATCACTTTTTTTGTGCGCGTCTTTGACTAAGTCCTCCAATTGTCCCCGGCTGATTTCTTAATTCAGAGGGAAAATTCAAGCCAAGGTTGATTGAGTTGGGTCTCTAATCTCTTTCTGCTTTGAGAGGGTGGGGGGAAAAACACTCTGCCTACCTGCCATGTGGCGTCTCCTGGGGGGGGGGCGCGAGGAAGGAGCATTTTTTTTGGCGTGACAGACACGGCGTCGGCCTCGGCTAAGGAAGCAGAAACCCCTCGGAGGTCTGAGTTGACTGGCAGTTAGTCGACAAGGTCACGATAGCAAAACTGGCTGCATGGCTCAGAGCCACCGCATTAATCCTCTCACTCCGCCTGCCTGAGCCCACTTCTGACATTTCAGCCACTCGATTACATCACATCTGGCCCTGGAACGGCGGGAAAGGAAGGCATTTCTCATTTAACATTAACCCTTTCACAAAACCTTACATATATAACTCATAAATTACCCATCAAACCTTCATAAAATCATTACAAATCCTAACCTTGATCCCGAACCAGTCTTCCAGAGAGACCCCTGCTTCATTGATTGGTTATTGGCAGGTTCTTTATGACTTGATAACCTCCCTTGGGACCTCGTATATTTACAACACAACAGGGGCTGTTAGTAAAAGGTCTCGCGGCGCCAAAATATTCATCCTTTTGCCGAAATAGATCGTCCCTCATGAGCAATGAATCATCCACCCACCGTGTTATGTCAGATTTTTTGCAAAGAAAGAAAGTAGACATTTCATGAATAGAATCACTCTCTCTCTCTCTCTCTCTCTTCCTCCCTCCATCCTGTCGTCCTCCCGCTCCTCTCTTCTTATTTTCCTCAGTGTTTAATGTTTAATTTAAACCTCCAGTGCAGAGCAGAATCAACAACAGTGTGTGCCACCTGCAGCAGACAAAGTTCCACAGCGCCCCCACATGGCCGTGAAGGGGATGTCCCCTCCACCCCCCACAACCCAACCCCCCCAAAAAGGCCAGACATGGAGGAGAGACAAGCCTCCTGTTTGCTAAGGAGCTGTACGGCGCAGCAGGCACAGTTCAGCCATCGCCAGAGGGGCTTTGCTATGTTTAGTCAGGAAGCCATTCTGTAAGTTGTCATTACGTCCTCACCAATCCACCCCCCCAACCCCCATCTCTCTTCTCCTGTGATAGACAGCTGGCCTGAGTGTGTACAGAGGGAAGAGGAGAGAGGAGAAGGGGAGGGAGGGCGTCACATCACAGGTATGATTTTAGACATCCCTGCTGTGCAGACAGATATGAGGCCTCTGTAGTGAAGGCCGAGGCCGACAGGGATTCTCAGTTGATGCTGTCATTTATAATTATGAGGGGCCGGCGCGCCGCGGCCGGTTCTAGGTCGGTGTTACGTGCCTGCAGGGCCAGACAGGCCTGCAGAGTTTTCTCCTGTGTTGTTCTGCCCCTCCTCCTTGTCTTGCAGGTGCTTCCAGGATAAAGAGTTAATGGAGGTGATTGGAGTCCACCTGTGCAGAGTTTGCCAGCTGCAATTAGCTCACACTAATTCCATCCAGCCAATCGCTGTCGTGGGCTGCCCATAAAAGAGGCACACTCTGGGCTCTCTCGCTCTCTCTCTAACTCATTTGTAATGAGGTATTTGTATGTTGAAGTCTCTTGTTTCCAGTGGGAAAGGACAGATAAGGTTTGTGGTAAGGAGGTAGAGGGCATAGGTAAGTCTGGGGTACCCTGTACACTTGCACGTAGGTTGTTTCATGTCTAGAAACACTAGGTTTAGTGGTTGTTGCCATCTCATGTATGTTTTGTAAAACTGCTGTTAGTAGAGAAGTTAGTCAGCCTTTTTGTTTGTTGTGTTAAAGAAGACAGATTTAGTTAGGCCTAGTTTTGGTTTCTTAATTTTGATTATTTGGCAAAACTATATTGTCCCTACCTCCCCCACATTTGTGAACCTTCCGTTGAACTGAAATAAACTGTTACAGTTTGAAACTTCACGTTGACTCTGTTTTAATTTGGTTGTTGTTTAGTTATTGTTCCACTTTGTGGACGTAACAGTCGGCTTGGAAAGGCTCGGGGCGAAGGTGGCTCGCGGCCGCAGCTTTACAGCGCTCCCCGCCTGGACCTAGCCGCAACGTGGACAAAGGGCTCGCTGCGCCCTCTCTCCCCGCCAGGGAGGGACGGGACCCCTTGCTCCCGGTGCGACTGTCGACCGGGGCGGATTGTTCTCAGTGCAGCCAGGGCGGGGCTCGGCCCACGTAAAAGGCGCCAGGGGTCTGCGGCGATGTCGGCAACCCACCCGACCCGTCTTGAAACACGGGCCAAGGAGTCTAACGCACGCGCGAGTCAGAGGGTGCAAGCAAAACCCCCGTGGCGCAATGAAAGTGAGGACCAGTGCGCGCCGGCTGAGGTGGGATCTGTCAGTCAGAGTTAAACTGGTGGGGGCGACAAGTGGGTAGAGCGGGTCGTCCTTTAACCACAAGGTTGGCGGTTCAATCCCCGGCTCCTACAGACTGCATGTCGAAGTGTCGGTGAGCGAGACACTAAACCCTGAGTTGCTCCCCGGGCGTTTGCAGCAGCCCACTGCTCCTAAAATACTTAGGATGGGTTAAATGCAGAGGTCACATTTCATGTATGTACCTGAATGTACTATGACAAATAAAGGTTTCTTCTTCTTAAAATTTTCCAAAGTTAAATTATTATTATTATCATGAAGTAATGCAGTGCTGACTAGTAAAAAGAATCAATAAAATGATTGCAACATGGCCAAACTAATGTAGACTTGATGTGTACTGTGATGGATTACACAACTCAAGCACCTTCCAAGAGGCTGCTCACTGGTTTTCATATCCCACTGACATGGAAAGATGTCATGGACAAATACATTTTAAAAAATCAAATACTGCAAAGGCTGCTTTTGAAAATGGACGGCAACAAATGTAAAGCATACATGATGTGTAGTTAATGAGATAAACATTGCTAACACAGTGGTATGGCTCTGTTATAGGTGAAAACTGGCCTGATGCACCAGATAAATTCACTTTTTCCCAAACTGCCATCTTCCCCTAACTGTTACGGCAGTATGTTTTCTGTGCTGTTGTCCCTTTTCTCTCTCTAGCTCTGCCCAGGTGTGCTGCACTGCTCAACGAGGTGCCCAGGTGTACTGCATTTGCTCAACGAGGTTAGGAAGGGAAGTGCTTAAAAGCTCCTGTGCCAGCAGCAGAAGAGAGAGGCTTCTGGTGTGAGGACTGTTGGTTCTGCTGCCTCTCAGCTTGTGATTTTTGTATGGTCTTTTTCATATTTCTTTGTTAATAAATCCTCTGGATTTGAGAGTTTTTTAAAGGTGTCTTCCGTGGTAGGTTTGGGTCAGTCTTGGAGTGTTGTTCGCCCCAATAGGGCTGCCCAAGGGTGGGGCGTAAAAATTGGGGGCTCGTCCGGGATAGAACGTCCATGAGGTGAGGTAAATGTAAGCTTTGTGTGTATCTTGTGGTTCTTGAGTAACTAACTAGTTAACTAACTAATACCAGCGTCAAAGCACACAATCTTTGGTAGTCAACGCCATGATACGGCCTGTCCTCAGTGTTATTGGCTTTTCCTTTTTTCGAGTCAAAGTCCTGCTGAGCCTCACTAACTTCTCTGCAACACACCACCACCATCAGATGGTACACATTTTAAGTTTGCTTCCATTGAATTATACAAACTCTCTTTTTGCTTTTCTTTTCCTTGCAAAATGGTCTCCGGTACTCCTTCATCTGGCAGCTTCTTCAACACACTCTGAAAGCACAGTGAGAATATTTGTATCCACTCCGACCGGCTGCAGGTTTACACAGTGTACTGCTGCTGGCCTTTATCTCAGTGGGACCGACCTGGTTCAATAAATGCATGTTCACTATAAAGACTGACCCCAAGTGTTTGCATAGGCTGAACACATGATGAGAGCTGGCAAATCCTGTAACATACAGCAGCAGACGCCTTTACAGTTTATTACCTGAGGCTCAGAATTATTTACTGAAGGTAGTTAACGGGAGCAATAAAAGCACCACAGTTTAGGGGTCAGGGGGGTAATCTGTGGATCACCTCTAACACCCTGTATAAACATAAATCACATGTTTATTACATAGTGTAACCTGATCAACACTACAGCTTATGATCCACCATTATCTTTTCTCTTAGTTTGACATGGAATCCATAAGAGTGTCACCAAACCCATCTACAGAGGAAGACACTGCAGTGTAGCACCACCATAAAGGATGCTGTGTGTAGTGTAGGATTATATTATAATTGTAAATAAACTGTGGGACTCTTGTAATTGCATTGGAATGCCGTTGCAGTGCTGTTAATGTGAAACCGCAACTACTAAGCTGAACATGCTTCCTAAATACTGTTGTTGTGCAGCAGCAGCCGCAGAAAAGTGGATAAAACACATCCGAGCAACAGCTCCCTATCTTAATCATCTGGCGGAGGCCTCTGACAGCTTCCTGTATCGAGCAGCGCCGCGGCGGATTAACTCGTTTTCTCTAAGAGAACACTTGGATGTCTTCATCCCCCCGCTCTCAACGGGTAGCTCCTTTCTTGTCTCTTTATTTGGAGACACGTTGTACAGAGGCAGCGAGAAAAATGTGCGAAAATATTTGCATCATTAGCAGGACTTGGCCGCAGGTGGTTCAGATGTCGAGCCGTCAAAGTGCCTAAAAGCCCAAAGTACAAATCAGCTGCAGGGAGCTTTCATGTGCTGTGGCTTTACAGCCTGAAATAGATGCGGGGCCAGGTTGTTGGTCGACTCTGCTGTCTGGAGCCGCAAAACATTTGAGCATTGTGATGAAGGTAACACAGCTTATAGTCTAAGTATATAGTATATACTGTAAGTCTAATGCAGTGAGGGCCAAAGTGCAAATGTACTACGGAGTATTACGGCCACATTGAGGGAAAAAATATCTGAGACTTCCAGAATAAAGTCGTAATATTACGAGAATAAAGTCAGAATATTAGGAGAAAAAAGTCGTAATATTACGAGAATAAAATCGTAACTTTACGAGAAAAAAAGTCGGAATATTATGAGAATAAAGTCCTGTTTTTGGATTCTCTGCTCATCATGAAGGAATGAGAGAAAAACAGTTTTACCGGGTTGAGTAACTGATAGACAGATGGTCATTTTTAATAAATATTAATACAACACTTCAGTGTTACATCCAGATGAAAATGTCTTATTGAAATAACATCAGGTTAAGGTTTTCCCACCGAGAAAGCGCATTAGAATAAACTTTTTCAATCATTATGTAGACAGTCATGTCCATATCAGAGGTGATGCCACCGGGTGAAGCAGATCAGGCTGAAACCTGCCGTCTGAGCAGACATTATTCTGACCAGAGAAGCTACACCTCCAGATGCCAGACAGGAGCAGATTTTTAAAAACAGCTCTTCTAAAAACAGGCAACCCTTTCTGACACCTTGTGTTCCCCCCTCAATGTAGCTGGGGGCATCCGACGGCAGATTCAGGTCAGGCAGCCGGCAGCCCCTCTGCTCTCCTGGGTAGACACTGTAAATGAGTAAAGCTTGTTTAGCACCGCTGCTCTGCCTCATGTCAACACCCACATCAGTCAGAGCTTCACCTCAGACAGACCTGATGCTACTGCAGCTCCCCTCTCATATTTACAGGTGACTGCAGTGATATTCACAGTGATGCACCGTCAGCTCCGCTTTAAGCTTTACCTTCAGCCACTACTCCGTGCATTGTGGGTGGTCATTCCATATCGTTGAAGCTCTGTGTTGTTTCCTTTTGCTGCATCCCAAAGGTCCAGATTGGGCTACCACAGATTTCTATTTTAAAGTTGCCTACCATCACTGTGGTGCCTTTATAAGATGTTACATATTAACTTCTTTAACCCGATGAACCCGGTACCGGTCCAGCTGAGCTTTGTGTTACTAATTTGAGGGAACAAGTTACTAATTTGAGGGAACAAGTTACTAATTTGAGGGAAAAAGTTACTAATTTGAGGGAATAAATTACTAATTTGAGGGAACAAGTTACTAATTTGAGGGAATAAATTAATAATTTGAGGGAACAAGTTAATAATTTGAGGGAACAAGTCACTAATTTGAGGGAACAAGTTATTAATTTGAGGAAATAAGTTACTAATTTGAGACAAGTAACTAATTTGAGAGAAAATTTTACTAATTTGAGGGAACAAGTAACTAATTTGAGGGAATAAGTTACTAATTTGAGGGAACAAGTTACTAATTTGAGGGAACAAGAAACTCATTTGAGGGAACAAGTAACTAATTTGAGGGAACAAGTAACTAATTTGAGGGAATAAGTTACTAATTTGAGGGGATAAATTACTAATTTGAGGGAACAAGTTACTAATTTGAGGGAACAAGTTACCAATGTGAGGGAACAAGTAACTAATTTGAGGGTACAAATTAATAAAATTTTCTCCTAGGGGTCTAGGGAGGCTCCGTACTTTCCCATTATTTCTTGATGTCCACTGTTACTACTGAAACTGAGATCATATTCTCTGCCGTGATGAACTCCTCAGCAACATGTTCCCACAGAACATAAGACATTTCCCTGACAAAGGTTTAGAATGAAACATGATCCATGAATGTTGTACAGAGGACAGTCTCATTCAGCGTGTTCTAAAATGCCTTTGACCTTTGTGGTTCGGTCTCATTTTATCTTCGCAAACCGCAGGCCTTCACAATATGTCTTTCACGCCACCCTGGGCTCTCCACACCTTATCAGTTAGAGCACAGAATAATGGTGCAAAAAAAAGGCTCTCTGTTTGAGATTGATAGAGGAAGGGGAGACAGTTTTTCCCCATCAAACACTCAGGGCTTATCTGAGACGCTCATCTCTCTCTCAAGAGAGAGAGAGGCGGTTGGGTAGCGGTGGGTACGCTCTGAAGAGCACGTCTGGCCCCAGAGCCGTCCTGGCTGTTTGACTGTTCAGGAGAGGGGGAGATGCATTCAGTACGGCTGCTGCTGGAGAGCAGCGCTTATTCATTAAACATCAGGGGTGACGCCTCAGACGCTGGCTCTGCTGCTGCAGCGACAGATGGCCAGACAATCAGTGCGTCGCTGAAACAAGGGCCACTTTGCAGGCAGAGCGACCGAGTGGTGCTCATCAGAAAAAATACGCCGACTCAAATTGCCCTTAAAATGACATCGAATGCCCTCGTTGTGTGAAGCCGGGCTACTGTGCCTTAATATGGTAACTGTAGGCTCAGTGCAGGTGTCACTGAGTCAGTTAGACGATTGATTTTTTGCCACAAACCCTAAATTATGTTCAGTGCCGACGTTTGTAATACTCTCCCTTTCTATAATATCTGGGGAAAGGGAAATATCATGACTATAGTCAAATAGTGAACGTAAATTGCAGGTTTGTGACAGGAGGAAAACTCCGGTCTCCTGCATGAAAGTCAGATACATAAATACACACATACATTTCAGGCACAGTAGCTCCCCTCTAGTATCCATTGGGCGGCATGCATACAAGCATGTCAGGAGCCAAGCAGTTCCTTGGAGTAGTCCATCGGTGTGCAGGCTAGTTTGCTTTGTCTGCTGGTTCACTTCAGACAGTTTGATCAATATGTTTTCTGCCTGTAAAGGAGGTTACGTGCCTCAATTAATACTGTATGTAAGTATGCTTCTTCAATCTGCAACTTCACACTGGAACCTTTAAACAACTTGGGTTTCAGTTGTCCAGCCTGTGTGTGTTTTGCACCCACAAACCACCGCAGAAAACTGAAGCAGAAGCATTTTGCAGTCTCTATCAGGATTTGTCGATGAGAATGTTCTGCAGTGCTCTCCTCAGAGACAGACTGTGTTCTGGTTGAATCAGCTTCAGGGTGAACTTCACAGAGAAACAGCTCTGTTCTCTGTATTTAAGGGACATTTTGCTGATATTGAGCTAGTCTTTTGGACAATCCACCTCCAGCTGTATCACACAGTCTCTTTATTTACATCTCCTCCTTCTTATCTCTGTCGATTTGATAAGAGAACGTTCCGGGAAGACGGATTTTATCTGCCTCCACCGTATCGCTGTACGTCATGTACAAACTGTCCTTATAGTGTGTATGTTCAGTCTACGGTTGTTTGTTTGTAACAGAAGAGTTTAGTGAAGCAGTTTGGGGCCAGATTGTTTCCCTCAGAGATAAGAGCCAGGACCGCAGGTTTTAACTGTTCAATACTGAAACACAACTTTGTTATTAATATAATGGTGCATAAAATCCTCCAGAAATATGGAGTTGTTATTATGTTTTTCAGTATAACAGCTTCACATTAAGCAAAGAGCGGTGACACCTGACTGCCTTTCCTTCTGGAAATCGATGCATTTACGCTAGAAAACGTGTAAGAATCATAAACGTGAGCTGATTTTCTGCAATGATCCCGAACCCCAATGGATGATCCCTTCCTGGTTGGCCTACTAAAATACGTCATTCCTGCAGTTGACATATTTCAGTCTGGATCAAAGTGGTGGAATCACTGATCACATACAGTGGAAACCGCTATATACAGTAGAGATCACGGAGTTCTGGTGCTGCTTGCACGCTGAAATCATGACGGGAAAAAGAGTCAGTTTCTCCCTCCAAGCTTATGACAAACTGGCAAATATGAGCCTGAACTGGGGCGTTCCTCAGGATACTTTGAGAAACAGTCATGGTTGCTATAGAGATGGAGACAGCACTTGTGGTTGACACCGCCCTCGTCAAGTAGATTGATGATGCCCCGGTTGACCGGGCCTACAGTAAACTATTCTTTATATACAGCACTGTAATGTATTATAGTGTTTTTGAACACAGTACGGTAATGTAATTTGTGTTTGAAACAACTGTACTGTATTTTGAAACAGTCAATAAAGTTCAGTAAATATATAAAATGTCAGTTAAATGATAATCTGCATGAGAAATAAAGAAAGAAAAAAAAAAAAATCACCTGACTTCCTCCTCTGCTCCAGATGGACATGAGTGATAATTACTACCTATAGAGGGCCTCATCACTTGAATGTAATTTTGGTGATTTGCTGAAACAATCTTTGAATTTAAGAGGTGCTTATTATTATGTTTAAATGAAGCAGATTCTATCATTAATCTGATTAAGTTGAGTCGACTTGATTTGAGCAGTAGGAGCTGCCCATAGAGTGACCTTTAGTTTCAGAACGGGACGCAGCAGCCTCGGTTTGGATGCCTGTCTTTGGTTATTATATTGGGATTACATGAGCATGTATTTATAGTTATGAACAGAAGATTTAAGTACAATCAAATGTTTTGATGCAAACTATAAAATGTCCAAAACTACTAACCAATATGACGGAAGCTGTGATGAACTGGAATCCTTTAACACATTTTAGCTGTCACTGAAAGTTTAACGCAGTGAGTCAGACAGACTCGCATCTATTATTATCATAATGCAAAAAAAAAAAGGTTGCGTATTACTTCTGGGACCAATTTTGAAAGGGGAGCGATTTCACTTTCAAAGTAGTACTTTGCCTCCATTAGATCACATCTCTTATTTCCTTTCTGCTTGTAAAAAAAAGGGGAACGGAAATGTTGTTGTTTTTTTGGGGCAAATTGAGGCAGATGGATAATGAGAATAGAGCTGGCTGGCCTCGGGGCTCCCGTCAGTCTGGATCCCTCAGCTGTCAGGACTGCAGCCCCGTCCTGCTGTGTTTGCTGGTGGAGATGAGAGCAAGAAAAGATCAAATCGGTTTTGTCGGAGATCAAACACGGTCTGTCCGATTCAAGACAACTCAGGGTACCAGCTAGTGTTGTGCTTTAGATGGCACTGAAAGCACGGAAACCATGCTGTTAAAAGTAGCCTCATAAATCTACATTTTGTTGTGTTCATAGAAGATATGTTTCTGTAACAGGTAAATGCTCAGTGGATGCTTTCTCACACTAATACTGGAGGCCTCATTTCTCCACATCCTATCAGAGGCTATAAAGTCAACAACATGGGTCACAGCAAACATAAAGTCCACCCTGGCTTGATTAACCTCACTGAAAGACCCTCAGATTCTGTGTGAATGTCTGCCTCATTGCTTTACCTCCTTGTTAACCTATTACCGTGGGTGTTTTTCACAGTAATGAAGGCTCAAAGAAAGACTTTTTATTCTACATATGAAGATAAAAAACATTTCCTAACTCTTAACCTGACTCTTTCAGTAGAGAGTGAATCAGTGGAGCTTAATGAGCGTTTCAAGGCTGTCTAATAGCCCTTTACCACTGCAGCAACTTGATCAAACAGAACTCATTGTGAACGGGTCCTGGAACTAAATTACACTCAGGAGATGTAAGGTCCACAGAATGGTGAGGTGGTGAATTAATTAATTTCAAACATTATCAAATGTTATCCTAGACATTAAAACCAGAATGTTATTTATACTTGTCCATAAGGACCTTTCAGCTGTAAAAGAACGTCCCCACCAGGGTCTGAAAATCCACGGGAAGCCACTGGAGAGGGGCTAAAGAGACGCATGTGGCTCCGGGGCCGCAGGTTGCTGGCCCCTGGTCTAGTGGTAGCCCACCAAGCGTCCAATGCTGGGAACCGGGTCGCCTCTCGCGATAAAAAAACGCCCCGGTGGACACGCACCATTAGTAACATTACCTGTTAGCAGCCGGTGGGCAGCACAGTCCTGATTGGATAAAGAGATGAGATATGAACGCTAACGGAGGTGCCATTGAGTTGTTATTATGAGGCGTTCAAAGTCTGTCTGAATGTATATAATGTTTTTTATGTTAAATATATCGAACATTGAATGACATCAGATCTAAAATATTATTCCTTCATTTAGCGCAGAGATTTCAAAAAGTGGCAGATAAAAGGAAGTGAAAAAAGTTCATTTCAGACCCTGGTCCCCACACATGCAGACTCCCATTGAGGAGAGTCAATGCAGGCTCATTGTGCAGCTCAGAGAACGGACATGCTCTTTCAGGTTAATTTGCTCCATTTTATATTTCATATCCTCCAGCTCTCTGCAGCATACAGCGTGCGTTTGGATATGCTGCCAGTGTTACACATTCAAATGTTATTCTGCCTCATACGCTCTGCATACACGAGCAGGCCTCAGTGAACAATAATTAAGCACTCCGCTACTTGATGCTGAATTACTAGTTCTGCGCCCCCTCAGTAAAGTCATGCAAGGATGCCAAATGAGTCAGTAATTATCTAATGAAAGCACGCAAGTGAGTAAGCATTCATAGAAAGTAATTCACCATTAGTTTTTAATGATGATCCAAATATAGTCATTATTATCTAATGAAACAGTAATGGCAGAAAGCAGTTATTAATCTAATGCACTCTAACCTCATAGTTCACATCACTGATGCTGTTCTATCACTGAGCCACACACCAGATAATACTGTAAACAAAATACTTTGTTGGGTCTCTAGATTATAGATTACAGTCTAAGACCTGCTCTACATTAAAAGCGTCTCGAGATAACTTCTGTTATGATTTGACGCTACATAAAAATAAATTGAATTTAATTGAATTGAAAGAAAATATGAATGCTTTTTAGTCCTATTTAGAACAAGGAGTAGTAGTGCACTATAAGTCTCGTGTGGCCGAAATGAGTATTACAACAACAAACATTCGTTGGATGTGCACCAAAATGGTCCTGAATTTTTAACCTTGCAAAACTTTATCTTAACTTAGAAAAATTATTCGCCTCCGGAAAGACATTTTTTTCAGCTGCTCTTAAGTCGTAAACACAGAAGAGAAAACAATTAAGATCCGATTTAGAAAATAGATCACACACAGAAACATTTGTCTGAATTTCTTTTTCACTTGTGGGAGCTTTTCTTTCTAATGAAGTTGATAATGCTTTGCTTAGTCCTTTCTATTTCTTAGAGCACCATATCCCTGTAAGACACCATTGATCCACTGCAACTAGATGAAGTTGTTTTACTGAAATCATCGGTGTCTTATTTCCATTTTCTCCTCATAATGTTTCTTCATTTTGAAAGAGCAACGGCCGATAAAGAAACCCAAACACTTCACCGACCGACGGTGTGACTTCATCACCCCCTCACTGAGGGACAGACTTTAAAGGTCCCATATCGTGCACATTTTCAGGTTCATACTTGTATTTTGTGTTATTTTGTGTATTATGCTGTAATGTTAAAAAAAAATATTTTCCTCATACTGTCTGTCTGAATATGCCTGTATTTACCCTCTGTCTGAAATGCTCCGTTTTAGTGTATTTCAATGGTATTGCAATGGAATTGCAATGGAATTGCAATGGAATTGCGTTGCTAGGCAACAGTTTGGGTCCATGTTTACTTCCTGTCAGCTGATGTTATTTACATACACTGGCACAGGAAATAAACCGGGACACATTTGGAATGTTTACGTTTAAAACCGTGTAATGGTCTAAATATTGTATATTTGACATCACAAATGGACGGAAATCCTAACGGCTTGTTTCAAATGCACTATTAATGAATACAGGCTGTGTGTATTTCTCCGTATATTGAGCGTTTTGATAGTTTAACAGTATTTATATAGCACTTAAAGTTGTTTTATAATGTAAAAGACTAGACACTTTTTACAATATGGGACCTTTAAAGAGCTGGCTCTGCTTTGCTGTGGTCCAGCCAAAAATACCAATGAGGAAACGGCGAGAGTTGGAAGATGGTTTTAGCTCAATAAGCTCTCATCAAATGTCACATTTCATCATATCTGCAGGACGGGGCAGGAGGTATTTTAAGGATTATGCTAGGGTGTCAAGTTTTTTTGCACATTCTTTCAGATATAAATATTCATCAGATAGGTGGTTTTATATCAAATATATCCTCTTGCCATTTTCTCTCCATCACCTTTTAGCAACCACTTCATATTTAATTCTCAAATTCATGCTCATAATTCCAGATTCATTTTAACAAAACCAAACATTCCCAGTATTCCCAGTAGACATTATTAAGAGCTTGTAACATTTCATTTATGACGGGAAACAGAGTCGTGTCCGTCACGTCAGAGTTAGACACCTACTGTCTTCGTATTAAGAGCTCCTAATCCCCATTGATATACTCTTCCTCTACTTAAAGATTAAATTATGCAGCAGTAAAAACATATTTAATGTCCCTCTTATGTCCCCGTCCTCTCTTTGATTCCTCCCTGAATATACAGGGGAAAGGTCATGGAAGGACGGGGACAAAGAGATATTAAAAAACCCGACAGGAGTTCTCCCCACTGGGTAGACCATAATAATATCAAGCAACTCACGCTCCCCACCAACACCGTCTTCACTTCTCATTGCCCCCCATCATCATCATCATCATCATCATCATCATCATCCTGATAGCACTGCAGCTGCTAAAACACCGGCCAGGAGGCAACATTAAGAGCAGGAGGAGAACTTCTAGAGAAGGAGGGTTAGACATGAAATGTGGTGGTGGTCAGGGGGGGGGGGGTTCAGTTTGCAAAGGCAAATTACATAGTTGGATGACCATATTACAGCATGGCTGACTTCAGCAGATGGGAGAAGCATTTATGAGACAGGTAATGGTGGCGCAGCACACTAAAACACCCACAGACGGGAGTCCCATCCGTGCATCACATGACTTATGTAGTTTCTGGTCAAGAAAGAAACCATGTTAAAGCTACAGTTGCTCATCATGCTTCAGGATATCAGTGCACACAGGCAGAGGCATCAGTCATGGTATGATATTTATAATCACCTCAAGATGATTCTTGATGATTTTGGTGACCTTATGATCTTTCCCCTAGTCCGGGGTCAGCAACCTTTACTATCAAAAGAGCCATTTTAGGCAAAAAAAAATCTGTCTGGAGCCGCAATACATTTGAGCATTGTGATGAAGGTAACACAGTTTATAGTCTAAGAATATCGTATATACTGTAAGTCTAATGCAGTGAGGGCCAAACAGCAAATGCACTACAAAGTATTAGGGCCATATTGAGGGAAAAAACATCTGAAATTTCCAGAATAAAGTCATAACTTAACGAGAAAAAAAGTCGTAATATTACGGGAATAAAGTCATAACTTTATGAGAAAAAAAGTCGTAATATTACGGGAATAAAGTCATAACTTAACGAGAAAAAAGTCGTAATATTACGAGAATAAAATCCTAACTTTATGAGAAAATAAGTCATAATATTACGAGAATAAAGTAATGACTTTACGAGAAAAAAAGTCAATGACATGTAAAATTACTACTTTAAATTATTAGGCCTTTATTTTCATAATACTACGACTTTTTTTCTCATAAACTTCTGACCTTATTTTCATAATATTACGCCTTTTTTTCCTCCTAAACTTCTGACTTTATTCTCGTAATATTACGCCTTTTTTTCTCGTAAACTTCTGACTTTATCCTCATATTATTACGACTTTTTTCTCGAAATCTCAGATTTATCTTTTTTCCTCAATGTGGCCCTAATACTCCATCGTACCGTCGTACCATAGACCTACAACAATGATAAATAAAAATGAAAATGTAAAAAAAAAACACAGTTATTCATTTCCATTTTTAAAAAAATCCACAGGGAGCCACTTGAGAGGGGCTGAAGAGACGCAGGTTGCTGACCCCTGCACTAAAGGAAAGGGAATCCTAAAGCAGAAATAGACATAGATAATAGATACATTCCTGAAAGTTTGAAATCTGGAGAGCTTTCCTGGTGAATAAAGTGTCATACCAGAATTAAGTGTGGGGGAATCTCTCCTTTTCTACTGATCACTGAAGTCATTTTAATAAACTTAGTCCACGATAGCAGATCATCAGCTGATATCTCCGAACACATTCTTTGTTAACATAATTACTTAAAGTCTCACTCATCAAGATAACTCCTCGAATCCCATCAGGTGAATCATCAGAAGCACTCCACATACCTTATCTGTCTGACTGAAATCCTGTTTAAAGCCTCTCTCTGTGTGTCTGACAGACAGCTTCAGAGGAGAGCCGGTATCACGGTGGAGCGCCAAATAGTTTCACAGCTTGAGGACGCAAGTGCAAATGTTAGGCCACCTCTGTCTAAATCAAACGCATCTTTATTCCATCCATGCAGCAGACAGTCTGAAAAAAAGAACACAAGGCCTCAGCATGAATACTAATAGCAGCCGCTCTGCTCTGCATTGCTAATGTGGTCAGGAAAAACTTTCAAACTAGGAAATCACTGAATGTGCAAGTTATGTCTGATTCAAATTAATGTGCTTGTATTACACATTCTGTGTCTTTTAAATAGCTTCTGATATGCAGAATTGTGCTGATTTATTTAGTCCAGAGGAGGATAAAAGCCACGCTGAAGGAGAGCTATGTCAGGGTGAAATACAAAAATGTGTAGGACAGACAGGACTTCAAAGCGAGCAGAGCTGCTCCACCTGCAGACATTATTTAAATGAAGGAGTCCCAAAAGTAGTCCCAGCATCCAGCCAGGACTCTCTGCTCGCCAAGTGTGAACACTGAGGGCAGCTGACTCACTGTGGAGTATTTTAAGTTTATGTTAGTGGGACACGTGTCTTAAGTTTCTCCTTCTCCCCCCATGACACCTTTAACCCAAGTATAGCCTTTACAGCCAGGCTATTTAAAGGACACGTACAGTATCTGAACAGTGTTGAAGTGTACACTGGAAGGTGTCGCTGCTCCTATAGCGTTGTTTTTGGCTCCTTTACTTACTTACTAATATTACGGGATATAACTTTATTCTTGTAATATTTCAACTTTTTTCTTG
Organism: Sebastes fasciatus; assembly: GCF_043250625.1. Lineage (NCBI taxonomy): Eukaryota > Metazoa > Chordata > Actinopteri > Perciformes > Sebastidae > Sebastes > Sebastes fasciatus. The sequence goes on along the minus strand of NC_133818.1, from coordinate 14,202,227 downwards.
TAAAGTTATGACTTTATTCTCGCAATATTACAACTTTTTTCTTGTAAAGTTATGACTTTATTCTCGCAATATTACAACTTTTTTCTTGTAAAGTTATGACTTTATTCTCGTAATATTACGACTTTTTTCTCGTTAAGTTATGACTTTATTCTCGTAATATTACGACTTTTTTCTCGTTAAGTTATGACTTTATTCTTGTAATATTACGACTTTTTTCTTGTAAAGTTATGACTTTATTTTCGTAATATTACGACTTTTTTTCTTGAAAAGTTCTGACTTTATTCTCGTAATTTTACGACTTTTTTCTCGTAAAGTTATGACTTTACTCTTGTAATATTCTGACTTTTTTCTCGTAAAGTTATGACTTTTTTTCTGGTAATATTACAACTTTTTTCTTGTAAAGTTATGACTTTATTTTCGTAATATTACGTCTTTTTCTCGCAAAGTTCAGACTTTATTCTCGTAATATTACAATTTTTTTCTTTTAAAGTTATGACTTTATTCTTGTAATATTACAACTTTTTTCTCGTAGAGTTATGACTTTATTCTCGTAATATTAAGAAATTTTTTCTCGTAAAGTTATGACTTTACTCTCGTAATATTACGACTTTTTTTCTTGTTAAAGTATGACTTTATTCCTGACTATTACGACTTTCATGGTCATTTAATAACGTTTCAGCCACCGCAGTCATCGCCGATATTACAATTCTTCCATAGGTGAAGGGCTTTTTGTGTTTCATTAGGATGTGCGCCACTAAACAAAGGCTCTTTGCTTCACTGGCCTTCTTCGTCAGTTTGGTAAACACAGACTGTCGTTTTTTAAGACTAGCTGGTGATTGATAAATAATCCCAGTGTATCTTTAAAAGCACCATCTATTAGCTATACTGATGACATGGTGCAGATCATCTCTGGGGGTTTTTTCTGGGTGCTCTGCAAATCTCCTGCAGGGCAGTCTGCCATGAATTGGATTATGAAATATCTTGAGTGCAACGTTGACATTTTAGGCTTGAAAGGGTTAATCCTCTGGGAAGGTTTGATGCGATCAGGACATTTTTATGGCAGTCTGCCCATTTGATTTTGATATCCCTTGTAATATTTGTGACTGAGATGAAAAAGCCTATAGGGTTACCAGAACATTATGGCTCCCACATTAGGTTTCAAGATAGGTTGCCGTAATAGACCTTATATGTTGATGGGAGGGATTGTTTGACCTGATGTGGGCTGAGTGAAAGGTCAAAGGGGTCACCAAATAAAGGGGATCATTGTCTATGCGGTAATGTCATGGTTGGCTACTACATTGTAAGATGTGTTTCTCCAGATTGATGTGTTGAATGGACTAAATTTTCATTTTTATTTATCAATTTATAGAAATCGCCAAATCACATGTGGAGTCATCTTTGGGAGTAACTTTTAATACAGTTATATTCTAAATGAAATGCTCTTCGTGAATTTTGTAGATTTTAAAGACATTATTCAACTTATTTATAACTAATATACTAAAAATGTTGGATTTTATATTATAAAATAAGATAGAACTTTATTAATCCCGAAGGAAATTCTTGTGCCAGAGATTGCTCAAAATTAAAACACGTCAAGTGTATAAAATAAAAAAAACTTACTATTTCTAGCACCAGTGCCCAATAGAATAACAATTATATAAGATACGTTTTGTAAAATGAGTAAATAAGATAAGTCAAATGGAAAAGGTAAAGAAAGCTAAAACAAATATGTAATATTGCATATGATGGACAATAATATTGCAAACAATGACCATATTGTTTGCACATGAGAATGGAGAAAATTAATACAAAAAATTGTTGAATAATAAAAAATAATAAATTAATAAATATAATAAAATAATATTGTTATACAAAATTTTATTTTCAACTGATTTGGATGATTTTTGTTGTACTCTATGGGTGCATGGAGTTAATCATACCTGTCTGTATCACCACACCCTTCCTCACACATGATTGGCTGACGTCCCGAGGCAGCTTCGTTCTGATTGGCTGCATGTTGTCAACACTCAGCGGCTGTCTTCCAGCTGTGTCAAGGCACATGAACATACAGGAAGTAGGAGAGTCCAGCACAACACAGACGTGTCAACTAAAAATAAATGCTTCTTCGCTTTCTTTACTACAGCTACAGTTTTGATTTATTTTCATCTAGGACACATTTATGCTCAAATAAAACGCTGATATTCTCTCGCAAACTTTGATTTCACTTAGTAAAACGTCAAAATGCTGGTCGATGTATTTTATTTTGAAAGTCCTGACCGGATATCATTGGGAGATTCGCTTCCTGGTTGATGTGGAGCTGCTGGGTGAGGTCTGTTGTTGGAGTAAATAATGGAGGAAAGCAGTAAACGGGAGTCAGAGAAGCACCGGCAGTCGTCGAGTTAGATTTAAAACTCGCTTTTTAACCCGGACTAACAGGCGTTTATCCCAGTTTAGCTCCAGTGTTGCGGTGCATTAGCTCACTGTGGGTTGCTGGGTGCTAACGCTACATACCAGTGCACCTGTCTCCAGCCTCTTTGTCTCTCTGGTGGCTTCGTTTCCTCTCCCAGACATGTATGAGAAGGACTCTGTCTGCGTCCCACTTGGATACTTCTGAACCCCAAATAAGTCAGCTCGTCCCCCTTCCCCAAAGAAGAAGAAGAAGACAGACATGGCGTCCTCCAAAGCAAAGGTGGGAGCTGAGAGCAACAACTCCCTGAAAGAGACGAGAGGCAACGCCAGCTGTTCAGCTGGAGAAGCTGCTCCAAATAACCGGATGTATAGCCTCGATGAGCTGGAGACCGTCGCCACAGTGGGTGAGTTTTACACACAGACATGTCTCACACATGGACCTGGACATGTCCTGGATTCAGGACTCAAGTGTCTCCAGTGCAACATCCAGTAGTGTCCAAACTCCAGGTTAGACAGAAGAGTATGTAAATAGATCATTTAGTAATGCAATGTTGTACAAGGTAATACAGTAGGGTTGAGTATTAAAGGGAATGTCAAAAAAGTCGTAATATTATGAGAATAAAGTCAGAAGTTTACGAGAAAAAAGTCGTAATATTACGAGAATAAAGTCAGAAGTTTACGAGAAAAAAATCGTTACTTTACGGTAAACAAAGTCGTAATATTACGAGAATAAAGTCATAACTTTCTGAGAATAAAGTCGTAATATTACGAGAATAAAAGTCATAATATTACGAGAATAAAGTCGTAATATTACGAGAATAAAGTCAGAAGTTTACGAGAAAGAAAGTCGTAATATTACAAGAATTAAGTCATAACTTTAAGAGAAAAAAAGTCGTACTATTACGACAATAAAGTCATAACTTTCTCAAATCTCAGATTTATTATTTTCCCTCAATGTGGCCCTAATACTCCGTCGTACCATAGACCTACAACAATGATGACTTGTTAGAAACCGCCTTTTTTAAGCCACGTAAAGGCTTCATAATTCACCAGTGGGATATTTACTGACGTATTTTACATCGTAGAGCAAAACGTTAAAATCTCTTCAGCTTGTGTTAACCACAGACCTTACTTCAGACATCTAACTAAAAACCCATTGACTTCCAGACGACGGAACAGGAAGTGCAAAAAATGCAGACTCATTTCCAGGTTTTAGGACTCACTCCTGCATCACTCTACATACCCAACCTTGTACATGAGCAGAGCGTTCACACATCTACAATCTCTTACCGACTTAAATCTGCTGTTATCAGTAGTGTGAATCCCAAAAGCTACAACAACCAGTGACATTTGACCAATCAGCCCAAAGTGTAGTCCAGAACTTTAAACTGGGTCATACTGTAATGAATTCAGACATCATGTACAGACACATTTGCTTACGTGTTGATATTGAGATAAATGTGACAGCTCCTTCTGATAAAGATTTTACGTGACGTCGTCTGAACTGAACTCATATCAGGATATCAGTTGTTTATCACTGTCACCCAGTCACAGCTGACCTACTTTATCCTTTATCTTGTTGTCTTCTTTGTACATTTAGTTTGTATAAAGCTGGCTGAGGGTTGGTCCACCACCATCTGTACATTTAATCGTCCCATAGATTGGTGATGAGAGGTTAACGCCACGCTGCCGTAAAGTGGTATCGGTGCCGTTGTATCGGAGCCGTTCTGCGAGTACGAGCACAGTATCGGACCACAGTATCATCCATAGTAGTCATTGTCTTTCCCATGAAGTGTTGCGTTCAACAAAACACATTTGAACTCTTCCATCTTTACTGTCTGTTTAAAGTACTACACATACCACGTATCAGTCATGTTAATTGTATATGGTATAGTAATTTTGAGGGGCTAAAAGAATAATTTCTCACGTTTTTTTTCCATGAAGTCAAACATGTTTAATGTTTCTTCATGCTGTGGGAGTGACAGTATGGAGAGTTCAAACCTTAAACCACGTAATGACCCGTCAAGCACAGCTGTGTATATGTTCTATTTTTGTGCTGTTTTCATCATAATGCAGAGTGTCGACGGGACGCCAACCTGCATCAACCAGCAGCAGCGAGCCAGTTCACGGTAGATCGGTCATTAGATATTCCGAACGCTCCATAAATCAGAGGCGTTGTACGCTGGAGAAGCTCAGATGCCGAGATTAGGCTTGTCAATGTTCAGGCAACGGCCTGCCCTTTCAGGAAGTTAGTCATCACCGTTTGAGTCATCATGGGATTACACAAGAACTCCCCTTTTTATGACTCTTCATTTAAAGAATACATCTGCCCCAAGGCAAGAGCAACAAATACAGGCCTACATTCTTAATGAATGAATCAATAAAATATCCAAAATGACGACACATGCCACCTATAAATCACGAGATTACGGGCTAAACTGGTGTAGGTAGTCAGTTAACAATAATATGTTCTCAAACTGGACTTCTTTAGAGAGGTAACGCAAACTATTAAAGTGGCAATATGGCTCGGGCGGTATCTATTTTTCATACTTTCGTACCTTCCAGGTGTCCTGACATTATACCTGCCACAGCCAACATTCACCCTGCAGCCTATTTGGCAGGTGTTGATTTCATTCCCTGGCTGAAAGCCTCCAAACTAGAGGCGTGGAGCAGGGCTGGGCAATATCACCTACAATTAATATCAATATTAAGTGGAACCATGATAAATTATATCCTATTGCCTGTACACAAGATTCTTATTCATTCATTGTGCTGACCAGTATGCAGAAAGTCAGTGGTTAAGAACACTTCAATGAAACTAAAACATGCTATATACGAATGTTGCAACGTTTTATAGATAAATCTGAATTCATAAATAGAAAGTGGTGGCGAATTGCCGGCGATCCTGCGTGTCTCCGAGGGTTAAAAGAGTCAAATGTGCATGTTGAATTCAGTTCATTTAGAAGGATGATATTATTTTCAAAAGTTAACATTGCGACGAGGAAACACAAAGCCACGTTTCCATTTGAGCATTATTACACAAATCGTATAGACCTGGCTTAAACGTAATATATTTAGAATAGAAGCAAACATATCTGAATATCAACATGTAAATAATAATGAATAATATTTGACTGCAAAAAGCCCGAGACCTTATTACTACGCCTGGAATACCAGCAGATGTTTCTTATTTTGAGTATTGCACAGAGAAGTAATGAATAATAATCATATCTTCATGATGACTATTAAAAAAGCCAAAGAAAAGAGAAGCAGTGGGTTTTAAATAAAGTCATATGTATCTGTATTTTGCTGTGTTTCAATGAAGTCCAATTTATTGGTGAAGCTGCTGTCAGCGACAGAGTTTTGAAAGTAAAACAATACATAATAAATACAAACAAAAATGATTTCTGCGCATGCACAACGCAGACCCGTCTGTTCAGTGTGCAGCGTGTTACAGTTGACGGTGTAACTGGTGCAGGCTGATCATAAAAAGGCCAGATGGCGGAGGAATTGATAGTGATGACACTGCATCCCTCAAACCTTTCTCATTAATAGTTTGATTTAACATACATTGTGATTTATGAGCCCACGCTGCGTATTTACCGAACACATCTAGCTCAATAATATGCATTAAAAAAGCTATATGCGAGCTTAACACCCCGTCAGGGAGGTGAGCAGCAGCAGCGAGCGCTGTTGGGGAGAAAGCTCCGAGCTTACGATCCACCGCGCAAAAAAAAAAAATCCAATTTGCACAAGCCATTTTGTCTGATGAGAGGGATTTGCTGCCCTAAAACAAATCAGCGAAAGCTCTTTATCTGCCTGCTGTTGTTTTAATTGTCATTGAAATCATGAGGCAACTCTCTGGTGCCATTAGATATATTTGCTGCCGTCACATGCCGCGGTGGCCTCGGTGACCCGGAGAATATCAGTCCCAAAGGCGACGCCAGTCGGCAGCAAAAATATCCCCACATGATATTTGTTGATCTGTGAATCTCCTAAAAGTTGCGTGCAGTGCATTTGTTTTCAGAGCAGGTGGAAGAGGAGTCAGGGATGACCCAGTTTCCTCAGTGGTAACTATCAGTGACAGTACAGTGGAAATACACCGGCCAGTTCTCGGTTGAGTCTAATAGTCAGTTGCCTTTTTTCCCCCTGCTTGGTTTCTGATAACAAGCCTGGCTCAGAGAATCCCAAAGATTTATACCATCACTGCGTCGTCGTCGTCTTGTTTTTCTCTCCCCTTCCAGCGTTCAAACACACTCACACAGTGCAGGTCCTTGTTCAGCAAGGTGTAACGTTACACCGATTTAGCACGTTGTTATGCAGAGAGGCAGAGGGTTAGATACCCCGACAGCTCCTCCTATATCTCAGCATCAAACGCCCGACGTCTCCTCCTTCTGTTTTCTTGTTGTGGATTCTCCAGTTTTAGGTCATTTTCATGCATTATTTTAACGTGACTGGAGGAAACAGGAAACTAAAGGCCTCAGTAGTCAGTATGCTTCAAAAGCAGCTGTTGTCTAGGAGAGTCTGATCTTCTCCCTAATGCCAGGATCAGACTACACAATATTTTTGACGGTTACGATGGTCACTATATCAGATAAGACGATTGAGAGTCATAAATTCTTGTCGTGACTCGGCCGCGCCACATGACAAACTACACGTCGGTCCCCTGTTCCAACAATTCACACTCTCCTGGCACCGCCGTCTTAATATAAACGGGCTTACCAACACAACCTAGATTGAATATCCTACTGCGTTTTATGTAAACGTAATCTCATAATTAACTAGAATATGACATTTTGTGCCAAATTTGAAGAAATTGCCTCGAGGTGATCCTGAGATATCATGTTCACAAGAATGGAGCGGACATGAGGTCACAGTGAATTTGACCTTTGACCACCAAAATCTGATCAGTTCATCCTGGAGTCCAGGTGGAGGTTTGAGTCAAATTTGAAGAAATTCCCTCAAGGCGTTCTTGAGATATCGCGTTCACAAGAACTGGACGGACGGACGGACGGACGGACGGACGGACAGACGGACTCACAAACTGAAAACATAATTAAAGGCCCGATGATATCATTCTGCATAATAAGTAGCCTTCTGTTCACAGCTGTGCTCAGCCGGTCAAATTCACGGCCGTGACGTCGTGGAAAACAAAACCAAAAATCAAACGTGCTAGACTTCCTGTCGAAGTCTAACATCTAGTCCCGCCCACTTCCTGGACGTCGTGAGGCGTCCCAGACGCGGTGTCGGTTGTACTGTGACACACTACACAAGATAAAAAGCGATCGATTTTCGCACACGACACCCATTTATCGTTCCCGATCCGAGTCGACACCCTACGACGGCCGTGTCGGGCTATAATCTGGCTGATATCGTGTAGTCCAAACCGGGCATTTAGCTCACCTTTTTCATGCTTCACGTAACTACATTTGTACCTCTAAAGCCCTCTCCTCATCTCCGCTGGAGGCTCAAGGTTAGCCGCTCCTAGCACCTCAATCTCCGACCTTACTGTCGGCGGTCAAGTTGCATTGTGGGTACTGTAGACGCCATGTTATGACAAGGAAGGGGAATGCATGGCTTAAAAACATGATCTGCTGCAGCGATTTGTATCCTTTTTTCCAAACTCAAACTTTCAAACCTTTCGTTTCTCTGACTTCCAACTATTTGGAACGATTATCGGCCGATAACGACCAATCAATCAATTAGAATGTGACGGATAACTTGGCTGATTTATTGGTATATACCAGTGCTAAACTAAAGTCACTGATAATTTCATTTTCACAGTTATTGCTCTAATAAACGCCCGTATCTAACCCAGATGGCTTTAAAACCGGTGCATTGCTTGAAAAGTTTGTCATCATGGAGATACGAGGTGTTTTTTTTGTCTGACAGCAACGGCGCGCTGCTGTTTCTTTGTTGCTATGGAAACACCGATACACCTGAGACAAAGGGTTCATTGTTGGTAAAGCAGAGGAGCGAGACAGCAGCATTTCATTAGGAAAGTTGCAGCGGTGAGTTTCCATGTCCGACAGTCTGAGAGTGGCTGTTATATCACAAAACTGTCATCGGCCATTTATTGTGCCCCTCAATGCTCATCAGCACCGTAGGAATGAAATGTCTCTCCTCCTTCTTGAGGAAGAAAACAACAGCTCAGAGCTCAGGGCGACGTGAGGCCAGACGGGGGGAAGTCATTGGACTGCTTTTTCTCTCCTGAATCTGGCTGCTCCGGCAGGATTCCCATCCGTTACTGTCCACCCTAACCCGGGTCCACTGACCACTGATCACTACTGCTGCCCAAACGCTGTCTCTGTTATCTGCCCCATCCCACAGAGAAATCATTATTTTCTTATTACATGATTAAAGATAGCAGTCTCATTGAATATTATAGACACGTACACAAAAGGCATGTAACTGACACAACTACACAGAGGGAGACTCAAACTGAAACCAAACCTCCGTGTGGTGCCCTGGAGGCAGACAGCTTACCGTCAGTCAGCGCTCTGACATGCATGGTTAAGACTGATAATAACAGCCTGTCACGAATCCATCAGAGTCTCACTGAGACTGGATTTATGAGCCTGATGCCAATATCGACATTTGAGCATAACAAAAAAAAATCCGATAACAACATATCAACTGATATTGATGATTCTTTTGCTTTTTAATACAAACATAGACGGTGAATTCTTACAATTCAGAGGCTACACCTTTGCACTTTGCTTGAAAAATGCGGTTAATGGATTAAATTGGTTTTCTTTTAAATCTCTTTTGATCCACTAATGAATTCATGAATTAATTCATAATGAAAATAATCATCATAGTTGCTGCCGTAGATATGCGTGTTTTTATTATAGCAATTTTTCAGACCTTTTGATGAAGTCATTGATGATGTGAAGAGCATCCTTCCGTCTCTGCTTGACATCACTGAATATTTGTCTGCACGCATTGATGATAAACGACAGGTTTGAACACCAAGCGTAACGCCCAAACATAATCAATACGCGCGGCATGTTAGCTAAGCAGTTATTTGTCATGGTCTAGTTCCCCCTCTGTGTGCTGTGGATTCCTGTCACGGTGATTAATCCTCACCCACCCCCCCCTACCCCTTCCTGTCTCTCAGGCACGGGGACTTTTGGCCGAGTCTTCCTGGTCAAGGACAAGAAGAGCAGGGCCTTCCATGCCCTGAAGCAGATGAAGATCTCGGACGTGATCCGACTGAAGCAGGAGCAGCACGTCCACAACGAGAAGGAGGTGCTGGCGGAGGTCAACCACCCTTTCCTCATCCGACTGTGAGTCCGCTCTCCCCAGTCTCACCACGTGCACTGATATTGTAGTATGTGTGTAGCAGGGATTCACAAAAGTCCCAGTTCAATTCAGTACTATTATAGTGGCGTCACAATGACTTTACTGTTCATCACATACACGAAGATGCTACTTACTGATGTCATATTAGATGTTGTACAGTTGTGGTGCACTACTTGATACGGCTAAAAACAAATGAATATAATAAAAGACAATAGACAATGATGTTATTTGGTAAATATGGCAATATACAGCGGGTAAAATAAGTATTGAACACGTCACCATTTTTCTCAGTAAATATATTTCCAAAGGTGCTATTGACATGAAATTTTCACCAGATGTTGGTAACAACCCAAGTAATCCATACATACAAAGAAAACCAAAACAAATAAGTTCAGAAATTAAGTTATGTGTAATAATGTGAAATGACACAGGGAAAAAGTATTGAACACGCTTACTGATATTTATTTAATACTTTGCACAAAAGCCTTTGTTGGTAATGACAGCTTCAAGACGCCTCCTGTATGGAGAAACTAGTCGTATGCATTGCTCAGGTGTGATTTTGGCCCATTCTTCCACACAAACGGTCTTCAAATCTTGAAGGTTCCGTGGGCCTCTTCTACGAACTCTGATCTTCAGTTCTTTCCATAGATTTTCAATTGGATTCAAGTCAGGTGATTGGCTGGGCCATTCTAGCAGCTTTATTTTCTTTCTCTGAAACCAATTGAGAGTTTCCTTGGCTGTGCGTTTGGGATCATTGTCTTGCTGAAATGTCCACCCTCGTTTCATTTTCATCATCCTGGCAGCAGATTTTTATCAAGAATGTCTCGGTACATTTTTCCATTCATCCTTCCTTCAATTATGTGAAGTTTGCCAGTACCGTATGCTGAAAAGCAGCCCCACACCATGATGTTCCCACCTCCAAACGTCACTGTTGGTATGGTGTTTTTAGGGTGATGTGCAGTGCCATTTGTCCTCGAAACATGGTGTGTATTATGGCATCCAAAGAGTTAATCTCATCTGACCAGACTATATTCTCCCAGTATTTCACAGGCTTGTCCAAATGTTGTGCAGCAAACTTTAAACGAGCTTCAACATGCTTTTTCTTCAGCAATGTAGTCTTGCGTGGTGAGCGTGCATACAGGACCATGGCGGTTGAGTGCATTACTTATTGATTTCTTTGAAACAATTGTACCTGCTAATTCCAGGTCTTTCTGAAGCTCTCCACAAGCGGTCCTTGGCTCTTGGACAACTCTTCTGATAATTCTTTTCACTCCTCTGTCAGAAATCTTGCGAGGATCACCTGGTCATGGCCAGTTAATGATGAAATGATGTTCTTTCCACTTCCGGATTATGGCCACAACAGTGCTCACTGGAACATTCAGAAGTTTAGAAATGCGTCTGTAGCCAATGTCATCAGTATGTTTTGCAACAATAAGGTTGCGACGGTCTTGAGAGAGCTCTTTGCTTTTACCCGTCATGAGATGTTTCTTGTGTGACACCTTGGTCATGAGACACCTTTTTATAGGCCATCAGTTGGGACTGAACCAGTTGATATTAATTTGCACTGACAAGGGCTCGGATTAATTTCTAATTACTGATAGATTTCAGCTGTTGTCTTGGCTTTCCTTGCCTTTTTGCACCTCCCTTTCCTCATGTGTTCAATACTTTTTCCCTGTGTCATTTCACATTATTACACATAACTTAATTTTGTTTTGGTTTCTTTGTATGTATAGATTACTTGGGTTGTTACCAACATCTGGTGAAAATTTCATGTCAATAGCACCTTTGGAAATATATTTACTGAGAAAAATGGTGACGTGTTCAATACTTATTTTACCCGCTGTATATGCCCCTATACATACAGATATGTATACGATTACAGATATGTATTACATTTAAGCTTAATTAATCTGAGATTTCGAGAATAAAGTCATAATATTGTGAGAATAAAGTCATAGCTTTACGGGAAAAAAGTTGTGATATTATGAAAATAAAATCATAGGTTTACGAGAAAAAAGTCGTAATATTATGAGAATAAAGTCATAGGTTTATGATAAAAAAAAAGTCGTAATATTATGAAAATAAAATCATAGGTTTACGAGAAAAAAGTCACAATATTATCAGAATAAAGTCATAATAAAAAACAATAATTTTACGTGTTATTTAGTTTTTTTCTCGTAAACTTCTGACTTTATTCTTGCAATATTACAACTTTTTTTTCTTACAGTATACTATATACTTAGACTATAAGCTGTGTAACTTTCATCACAATGCTCAAATGTTTTGCGGCTCCAGACAGATTTTTTTGTTTTTCTTTTTTTGCCTAAAATGTCTCTTTTGATACTAAAGGTTGCTGACCCCTGCTCTAAGCACATCAGAGTAACTTTTTAAAGTGAGGCACAAGAGTTAAAACACCTGTGTTTTTTTAATCTAATTCAATATCCACCTTTTCTGTCCACCGTCTCAGTAGATATTATGCATAATAAATTAAATCCTAGAGCTATTCTGAGAGGAATTTCCATAATACAATAGATCTCCCCGCTGATACAAATCCAATATAATGTGAAGACTTAAGGAGCAGACTGTGAATAACAATTTCAAAAATGCTCTCCCATTTCTGTTTCGCTGCAGTTTCAGTGTCGTGCACTGATATAGTTTCATAACAGCAAATGTACCGGCGTCTGAGAATATAACGCACATTTCTCCTTTGTACTTCATAAACAGTTTCTGGTTAATTTATAGTGGTTTTCTAAACAGTATTTATGTACAGTCCTGTGTTTAAAATCAAACTTTATTCATGGCGATACATTCTCCCTGGGAAGAGACTGATGTATTCCCTGGAAAGTGATCATTTGAACAATATTTATTCATGAAAGTAGCATTAAATATATATATGAAAACAGAACGCACACAGAAAACCCTCATTAGTGGAGCAGCTAAACTGAAATATTCATAACAATTGTGCATTTTGCGATAAAAGTCACAAATCTGTGACAAATGTTTTCAGACACCGGAGTTTTGGTCGGAGACGATGAATCCATAATCAATAAGTAGACTCCTGGTTTTACACTGTACTTGGTCTAGTAAGACCCGTAATGTAAACTATGTATGTAAGTATGTAAGTAATGCGTCACCTGATCGGCTCCTCTGATTATAGAGACGACCGATCAAACTATTCACAACGAATATCGTCCGATAGCGATCGGCGGGCGATGCATCGGAGCGCCCTTCGAAAATAAGCGTGACAGTAGATGGAGGTAACTATGGCTTCAGAAAACAGAGAAAGCTAAAAAGGAAGTGTGGAGATAGAGCCAGTAATCGTCTCGGTGGCCAGCAGCCAGCACTTATGGGAAACACTGGAGCCTCCTCCATCTTCATCAGTGACAGAGCTCTCTGCGTTTTATTCCTCTGAAGTGCCCTTCCAGCTGAAATAGTCGTAGCACAGTGCTGCAAACCACACTGGGGATAACAGCCTGAGACTGATACAGCCTCTTATTTTATCTGATTTCCTCAACTCATCAGAGACCACTTTAACACTGTTACCCTCCGGCGGACACAGAGGACGACTGCGGACGGAGGAAAAAATTATTTAGTGTTCGGTATTAATTCAAATGTCCTTTCCGTTCCTTCCCCAGGTTCTGGACCCACCACGACGAGCGCTTCCTCTACATGCTGATGGACTACGTGCCGGGCGGCGAGCTGTTCAGCTACCTGCGCAGCCGCGGGCGCTTCAGCAACGCCACGGGCCTCTTCTACACCTCCGAGATCGTGTGCGCCATCGAGTACCTCCACTCCAAAGAAATCGTGTACCGCGACCTGAAGCCCGAGAACATCCTGCTGGACAGCGAAGGACACATCCGCCTGACCGACTTCGGCTTCGCTAAGAAGCTCTCCGACAGGTGACAGAAATAACAACCCCTGTTCATTTTGATGGTAGTAGAGCGATAAATAAAGAAAGGAGTTTGAAATTGACAGTGAATGGAGTACAGGCGAGGTAAGAGAGAACAAAGGGACATCAAATCAGTGAATGAATCATCTAAACCACGGAGTTTAAGAGGTGATATAAAGATGATATTGATATTCAGTCGGAGCTCAGACAGGTCGGCCAAGTCTGAGAGGCCTGATGGGAAAGTAGTGATCAGCTTTAGTTTTAAATCCCGACTTGAAGGAGCCAATGTGAACCATCTGTTAGGAGCCAATTACAACTACTTGTTTAGAATCTAGACTTGGTAGCAGCCAATAGGAGCAATTCGTTTAGCATCGACACCCGAGTAGTTTGTTCGTGGACACCGGGTCGTGATCTAACCTGAGCTGAAGTTGATGGAAAACAATTAATTGGCAACAATTTTGATAATGGATATGGGATGTTAATAATTAACCGTTTAACCGTTAACCGACATTAAGCATTTTAACCGATTAACCCTAATTAACGAAATCGACAATGGCAGTGAACGCAGCACCGTGGCTGCTACAGTAACTCTCCTGGACGGGTGAACTGGAGACAGTGAATGCAGCACTGTGGCTGCTACAGTAACTCTCCTAACGGTGAACTGGAGACAGTGAACGCAGCACCATAGCTGCTACAGTAACTCTCCTGGACGGGTGAACTGGAGACAGTGAACGCAGCACCGTGGCTGCTACAGTAACTGAATAGAGCATCTCAAATGTGAGAATTAGCTGTTGTTTGGCTAAAAAAGTGATTTGAAGACGTCATCTTCGCCACTAGGAACTTGTATGAGTATTTGTCACTATTTTCTGACTCTTTTATAATCAAATAATGACTAGTTACAGCCCTGAATCAAGCCATAGTCAAAGCTAATGGCGATCCTAACCGGTAAGATGTTGAGACGGCGTTGGTTGTGAGGTCTTGTTTCTGAGCTGCTGTCTCCTACAGACGGGACTATCAGAGATGTCTCACATGCTTTACAGATCAAAAAGAGCCTCACTTTTAAAAATATCCTTTAGACTCTAAAAGTGACGGCCTGCATTCATTCAGACAGAGGTGTCCGTTACATAAATGTCCCATGTGGCGTCATCGTCTGTTCACATCTGACAGGACATCATTTATTAGATAGAATAAAGTCTGACAAGCATAGACAGTCCTATCTGCCCTCACGCTGTTTGTAAAACTCGCTCTAGATCCTGTTTTTACTTCTTGTCCTGCATTAGAGATTGGCTGTATTCGAAACTGCATACTATACTAGTAGTACCACCTCATACTATACTAGTAGTACCACCTCATACTATACTAGTAGTACAACCTCATACTATACTAGTAGTACCACCTCATACTATACTAGTAGTACCACCTCATACTATACTAGTAGTACAACCTCATACTATACTAGTAGTACCGCCTCATACTATACTATACTATACTATACTATACATACTATATATGCATACTAGAAGAGGAGAGGGAAGAGGAGAGGGATGAGGAGAGGGAAGAGGAGAGGGAAGAGGAGAGGGATGAGGAGAGGGATGAGGAGAGAGAAGAGGAGAGGGATGAGGAGAGGGATGAGGAGAGGGATGAGGAGAGGGAAGAGGAGAGGGATGAGAAGAGGAGAGGGATGAGGAGAGAAGAAGAGAGGGATGAGGAGAGAGAAGAGGAGAGGGAAGAGGAGAGAGAAGAGGAAGAGGAGAGGGGAGAGGGATGAGGAGAGAGGAGAGGGATGAGGAGAGGGATGAGGAGAGAGAAGAGGAGAGGGAAGAGGAGAGGGATGAGGAGAGAAGAAGAGAGGGATGAGGAGAGAGAAGAGGAGAGGGAAGAGGAGAGAGAAGAGGAGAGGGAAGAGGAGATGGAAGAGGAGAGAGAAGAGGAAGAGGAGAGAAAAGAGGAGAGGGAAGAGGAGAGGGATGAGGAGAGGGATGAGGAGAGAGAAGAGGAGAGGGATGAGAAGAGGAGAGGGATGAGGAGAGAAGAAGAGAGGGATGAGGAGAGAAGAAGAGAGGGATGAGGAGAGAGAAGAGGAGAGGGAAGAGGAGAGAGAAGAGGAAGAGGAGAGGAGAGGGATGAGGAGAGGGAAGAGGAGAGGGAAGAGGAGATGGACGAGGAGAGGGAAGAGGAGAGAGAAGAGGAGAGAGAAGAGGAAAGAGGTGAGGGAAGAGGAGAGAGAGGAAAGAGAAGAGGAGTCGGAAGAGGAGATGGAAGAGGAGAGGGATGAAGCGAGGGAAGAGGAGAGAGAAGAGGAGAGGGATGAAGCGAGGGAAGAGGAGAGAGAAGAGGAGAGGGATGAAGCGAGGGAAGAGGAGAGAGAATCTGTTAACATGACCTCATCAGAGGGCCGATGTGACATTTATTCAGACATGACACCACCATGGAAGACCCAGCACAGTTCAGTAATGAAGCACACGGCTGATGTGCTGCTGCTGCTGGCTTCCAGGTTTCTTCTCAGATGTTTTTTCCTCTTCATCCATCTCGTGTTGTTTGCTGTTGCGGTTACAGTCTCTCTCTCTCTCCCTGCCTTGCAGTGAGTGTGTGGCTGCCGCTGAATGACAGCTGTTGATCCTCGGCTCTCGGCTCGTGATGTTTGATGCGTGATTGATTGTCAGTAGAAAGTGAATGACAAAGCAGCTGTCACTTCCTCAATGTAGGACTGAGCTGGTACTGTATGTTCCCTCACAGGCTGTGCTGAGCAGGATACACTTAGATTTAGCTTGTTTTGGTGGAAGTTGCTGACGGAAGAAACCCATCTAAGACCGTGTCGGTGTAGTCTGCAGGTCACGTGTTGGTTTGGGGGCTGCGTATGTTTCTATTTAGGAGACTTTTGTCCAACTCATCATGTGGTTTCGAGACTACAGGACACTAAAAAGACACCGAGGTGTTTGAGAAGGAGGAGGCTGCGACTGAAGTGCGAGGACGCTCAGAGCAGGTAGACACAAACACGCTTTATGGACCCGTTTGTTTCAAGCACACTTAACCCTGAATCTCTTGTCGCTTGCTGGATGGGGTATTAGCCTCATTTTATCTCCTCTTTTTCATCAGCATTGGCCCATTACCTCTTGACATGATTAACTTTGTAAATAGTAGATGTAGACATTAAACTACTGTAGGGAAATACAGTGTTTGACACAATGCAACGGTTCTAGATTTTGATGGTACCATTATAGTCCCGGTTCCACGATTATAATGCATTTATTTATTTCACAACACTACAGATGAGGTTTTATTGTATTTTGTAAATTCTTATTTTCCCACTAGTGTAGAAAGACTCTCCGATCGCGAGGTGTAGCCTGTGGCCAAAACTGCAGTCTTGTCCACTTATTCAGGCTCACAGCTTTGGATCGCATACGTCTCACACACTCGCCAAGGAGAGAGGTGGTCTGGATGGGGTGTGTGTGTCTGTCTGAGAGGGAGAGAAGGAAATGCCAAAGTGAGTCTCTTGCCGGCGGGTTGGCTTAAAAAACATTACAATTTGTAGTCGATGTTCGCGATATAGTAATTTAAAACACCGCGCGTGGGACAAGCCGTGCTACATCGATGTATCTACATCCCTATTTGACAGCAGAGGAATGAGCATCTTGCTTGTGTCCTTGAAAAGCTCATGTTTTCTTCCGGTAGTTTGAGGGGAATCCTCCCAACGGGAAAGCCACGGCAGTGCCACTGAAGGACAAACTCCCCCCCGCCCCCAACCGATGTCATTTTGTCTGAATTAGGTACAGCGAAGCGAGGCCCTCCCGGCGACCTCGGCACAATTGAAAAGATGCGCTGAAGAGGAGAAAGAGATGGCTTTATATATATATTTATCTATCTGCACCGCAGCCTTCGCTACACTGCAGTGTTTCTCCCGAGCGTTTCACCCAGGGCTGCGTTGACCCCCGCTGACATGTAAACATAATGGAGTAAGATTACATTTTCCTCCCAGACTGGGAGAGCAAAACAGATGGAGGAGTAGATACCTCTCTGATGTTGCAAGTGACCCACTTATATAAATGGAGGGCAGCAGAATTGCCTCGGATAGGAAGACAACTGCCTCATTGCCTACAGCTCTCTTGTACTTCCCATGTTCGAGGACGTGATGGATCGGGGACATCCCGCGTTGCCACAGTGTCCCCTGCTGGGCTGTCGGCGTCTCCTCCGCACCCCCTTCGCTCTATTCCCCACCCCCGACATCAGCAGCCTCCTCATCCTCCTGCCGGGACCGACATCATTTCCATACAAATTACCGTCGCCATGGCAACTGGCCGAAAGAGGTCATTACCCAGGTGATATCGGTGACAGACGATGAAAGGCTGGCGCCGGGCCAAGTGCTCTTCATCAGAGGACAAGTGGCTTTTTCACAGAGACGGCGCGCATGTTGGTGTCAATCAGCCGCTCTGTCAGCCGCGCACATAATCTGCTTTAGACTTCCTGTCATTGTTCACACTGATATCTGGACTCTGGCCTCCTCGTGACACTTTGATCCCCGAGGTCTGCCAGGCCTGTATGTGACTGACACTTCAGGATCTATTACCTTCCTGTATCCACACAGAGCTCCTTATCCTCGTAGTACTATGGAGGATGACACGGCCGGGGTCAGGTGGCACGGCCGGATCACTTTACCTGCGGCTGTTTGTCTTCCCCATGCAACTGGAGTCTGTCTGTTTACACACAGAGGCTATCACTTCTCACCTGTCAGAGAGCAGCGGCCGCTCAACACGCTCAAGCAACTATGTGGAATATCTTCACACAAGGTAGAAGGGAAGGTCGAAACATTACGGCGAAGCCTCGTCTAACTGAGTCATTTAAAGATAATTGCACTTTGTTCCCCGGCAGTGTTTTTCCTAAATGTTGAAATGAGTGTCTGTAACCTGAACACAGGAGAGAATAAGATATGCCGCCGCACTAAAAAGACAATTACACTTTTTTTTTCCTTCTAGAGCTGAAACTTGATCGGTAGGGAAGCCACAATTTGATAAAAACCATTTAATAGTTTTCATTTTTTCACAACACGTCACGGTTTCCAGCAAATGTGACAACTTGTCCTCGTCTGATGTTGTAGTAAACTATTAAAAAATATGAATCGATTCATTTTTAGAGAAGAATTGGAATTTAAAATTAACCGATGATGAAAAAAAATAATTAGAATTAGTCTGTCATGTCCAAATGTGTCTTTGTCTCACCAAACACAAGAAACATAAAAAGCAGACAACATAGACAAGGTCGTGTTGTCAAGTGAATATGGGAATATAATAATTATTATTTTATTCGTAGAGCACTTTTCAAGCCCAACGACGGCAGACAACATAGATATGAAACATAAATAATGAAATAAAAACAGTGGAATAGGTAAATAAAGAAACTTGCATATACATATTCACACAATTACATATGCATATACTGTGCATACAAGAGACTAGGGATGTCACGAGAACCGATACTTCGGTACCAAGTCGATGCCAAAATTCTAAAAACGTGACGGTACTCGTTTTCTACAGTACGGACGGTACTGTACGATGCCTGCAGGGTCAGCCTTTGTCTTTAACCTGGACTTTGGAGCAGTTAAAAGAGCCAGACTGGCAGGGAATATCCGGGAAGACGCCAACTGCAGAGACCAGCTGATCGGTCATGTGAGCTAAATATCCGCTAGCTCAGAATTTATTCAGCGAAGGTGTTTCTATGATCAATTTAGAGCATCAACTCTTTTTCGACAAAAAAAAACCCACCTCAAGTGAGCGTAAAAACTTTCTTTATTGAGAGTTGCTGTTTCCATGCAACTTTTCTTTTAGGGGGGTCTTTAGGGGGAGATAGCAGGTCAACAGTAGATGTCACATAGAAGTGGTGTACATCATCTGAAAGCTGGGAACCTGGAGATTCATTTGAGATGCAGCATTGTGTGTCAAGTTCTTCGTCATAAATCAGAAATAAGCATGAAATAATGATTTAAAATGAATTGTAAAAGTGTATAAGGGTTTAAAACATTATGATATAATGCTCTGTTATGTCTCATAAGTAGCAATTTTTGGGTTGATACCATTTGTAACACAGACTTGGTGCTAAATTGAAGCATTTTTTACCACTGGAGAATTGATAAAAATGATCAATAATCCCACATTAAGACACCAAAACCTCGAGGAATACCGTAAAAGATTGCCTCAAACTGCATGTGATTATTATAAAGTGGTTATATCTGTAAAGGGGAGACTCGTGGGTACCCATAGAACCCATTTACATTCCCATATCTGGAGGTCAGAGGTCAAGGGACCCCTTTTGAAAATGGCCAGTTTTTCCTCGCTAAAATTTTGTGCAAAATTTGGAGCGTTATTTAGCCTCCTTCCTGACATGTCAGCATGACATGGTTGGTACCGATGGATTCCTTAGGTGTTCTAGTTTCATATGATATCCGTGGCTTCACTCTAGCCCTAGAACTGAACCTCTGGAAGACAGTAAAGTCGGCTCATAAATAACAGACCCCCCTCTCTCTCTGTGTGATCAGGACCTGGACTCTGTGCGGCACTCCCGAGTACCTGGCCCCCGAAGTCATCCAAAGCAAAGGTCACGGCCGGGCGGTGGACTGGTGGGCTCTGGGCATCCTCATCTTTGAAATGCTGGCTGGGTAAGTGTAGTATACACACACACACACACACACTCCACCCATTTAAACACCGGGGGGCGCTCTCCTCCACCAGAGCACCGGAGGCAGAGCAGCACTGATCAACAATCATCTCTCAAAACAACTGGATAGAGGGCGGACACAATAACACGAACACCTGTACATGAGTGATGCAATCCGACAGAAGAGCCCTGCAAGAGTCGGCGAGTGAGAGAGCAGAGCCGGAGGAGCCTGTGTACACCGAACAAAGGAATTATTCTATTAATTGTACTGCTGTTATTGTCTCCATTCTCTCCGTGCTCAGTGCGACAAATGAGCGTGTGAATGGGGATCACTGAAGAACAACGATCCCCTTTTAGAAAGAGCTCTGGTTTGTTCTCTGTCGTTCACTGTGAATGATAATCATGTGTGTCTTGGTGTGAAGGTTGAGATCAACTTCAACATTGATTGAGACTTTGTTTTCACAGACACACCAGTTGATATTCTGTAATCCAGCAGTTAAGGGATTGAACCAGTTCAATAAGCAAGGCCCTACCTGAATATTGGCTGGTATTTTTTGCCAATATTCAATAGATTTTATTTTCATATTTGATTCTTTTCACACATAGAATAACGATTAAACGTGAGTATTCTGTATTCTGACAGTGTTTAGTGCCTTTCTCCTGTGAAACCCTACTTAAAGGTCCCATATTGTAAAAAGTGAGATTTTCCCTGTTCAGGTTTAAGTGATATATAAATACTGTGAAAGTATCAAAACACTCAATCCACGGAGAAACACACACAGCCCGTATTCAGAAACTGCGTTTGAAAACAAGCCGTCAGGATTTCTGTCCATTTGTGATGTCACAAATCTACAATATTTAGACCATTTCACAGTTTTAAACGTAAACGTCTCCAATGTGTTCCAGTTTATTTCCTGGTTGCAGTGTATGTGAATGACATCAGCTGACAGGAAGTAAACATGGACCCAAGCTGTTTCCTAGCAACGCAATTCCGTTGCAATTCTGTTGAAATTCACGAAAAACTGAGCATTTCAGACAGAGGGTAAATACAGGCATATTCAAGCAGACAGTATGAGAAAAATAATGTGTTTTTTGAACATTAAAGCATGTAAACATGTTCTAGTAAAAACCCCAAATACAAACATGAACTTGAAAATGAGCACGATATGTCCTCTTTAAAGGGTCAGCACACCCAAATGACCATAAAGTGGTATTATTGCCGTTGTATCGGAGCCGTTTTGCAAGTACATGAGCACAGTATCGGACCCGATACTGGTATCGGTGCATCCCTAGATCGGACCTTACTGCTTTAACTCCCACATATGGAGCACCTTCCTCCAGTCCTACTGAGAGGTCAGCTAGCCTCACCCCCTACATCCACCTTCTTCATATCCTGCTAGGAAAAGCTACCTGGCTTTGACTTTGTAGAAAGAATGCAACGTTCTCCCAGCATTCATCAGGGCAGACTTTGAAGTGTGCAGCCCTGGCAGACTAGGACGCTGTGCTGTCCTACACATCACGAGCCAGACGTGTCCATGGAGGGGCTCTACTGTAACAACCCTTCAGACAAAGAGCTCCCTTCATCTGGCCGTATTGTGTATAGCTGTCCATCAGAGGTCCCGATCCAAGAATGTGGCAACTGCTTCTGAAAAAGTTAGCGGTGGTGGAGGTGGTGGACCGTCATCCTCCGGGAGTTGAGAAAGCATTCAGTGAAGGGTCAGGGCCCCCCAAGGGAGAGAAAAACATAAGGAATGAGTCTTCCTTCCCATAATCCTGCCTCCGGGGCCACATTTCTGGAAATCTGACTCCCTCACACTACAAATCTGACTCCCCCAGACCAAGACTCACACCAGGCTCAGGGTCATTTTCATGTTAATTATTGAATCAAAAAGTATTTTAATGCAAAAATATGAATCCCAATTTAATTATGTCTATTCCTCGGACTCAATTTTCCATATTGAGTGCATAAAAAATGAAATTGACCCCTTTCCCGTTTCTCACCTGTTCCCCGGTCGGTCCTCGTCCACCTCGGATCAGCGGAGCATCAGCCTTCTGATTAGAGCTGGAGAAACACCAGCCGTCACCCACACAGGCAGATCGTCACTTTAACTTCAACACTTTATATAAATATGTACAGATACACATCTGTGGCACCTTTTAACATAAATCACAGCGAAGAATACGGGTTTAAACCTGCAAAATGATACATTTCAAATAGGTAACATACAGCGTGTGGGAATATAGGAATTAAACGAGGGGGCCTGACGCATAGTGGCTTGAATGCCTCTTCAGCACACCTAATAGAATTGAAAAGAATAGGTGGAAAATGGACTTTGGCCAATCAAAAAGCAGATTAAAAGTTTTGAGGACTACTTTTGCGTTGTAACGCGGTATTTGTGTTCTCACCGTGACACTCTAATAACTGTTTATTTATCGCGAGTGATATCGTTATTGCGACATTCAATGTTATTATTCCGTATTGCATATTTTCCTCACATCGTGCAGCCCTTATGGAAATGATACGCACGACCTCCGTTTCCAACTCACAGGTGCTAAAATTATGCCAGTGCATGTAAAGTCAATAAAACATGGATATACAGTAGCACTGAGGACATATTGAGTTTCCTGAAAGGAAACTATTTAAAGCGTTATTCATCATGTTCTACAGATGCTCTGCCTGTACCTTCATGTTTACCTTCTCATACCACATCTCTACGTCGCGGCGGAGCAGTCACGACTCATCAAACAGCTCGCAAATGACATCTTTCGTAGTGTAAATGTATAACACGCCCTCTTCAACAGATTGTGATGTTTAAACATCACATTGTTTACCTTTTATGATCCATACAATAACAAATTCAGATTGGATGTATAATGTGTTTGTCGTATGTGACATCATCCACTGTTTGACCAGTAAATGGTCATATCATATGGTCCTCCACAGTGACCCAGATTCTCCTCCTATGACAGCACCAGTATTCTGTGGTAGTCTGTGGTGCAGCGCCGGCTCCCAGACGCCCCCATCCCACAGTCTCCTGCCTCCGGAGCTTTTCACTGGGAAGGCAAGCGGCGTGTGACAAACCGGTGCGATTATGCGCCTGTCTGCTCCGTGCGTAATGCGTTTAGAGGCCGGTCCCATTATGTAATTTGTGGGTAATGACTTGTCCAGAGCAGAGCAGAGCGGAGGGAAGAACAGGAGAGCTGGGGAAGGCATTCAGTGGAGCGGTTGAAACACAAAACACAAAGGCAGCTCTGTCTCCAGTTATCATAGCCCCCCCCCCACACACACACACTCTAAATGGTGACCTCTCCCCGTGTTGTTCGGACTGATCCAGGTGCGCCAGCTCTTACCTTCCGTTACCTGCTCCTTGCATCAGGCTGTTTCTGCTCAATGTGACGGTGTGTGTTCAGCTTCAAGAGAGGGGCAGCCGGAAGATGAACATGTGTCTCTCTCTCTCTCTCTCTCGCTCTCTTCACAGGTACCCGCCGTTCTTTGATGACAATCCGTTTGGAATCTATCAGAAGATTCTGGCCGGAAAACTGGAATTCCCACGCCACCTGGACTTCTACGTCAAGTAAGACACCCCGAGTTACACCGACCAGGAACTGTGTGTGTTTTCAGATCACATCCCCAGGTCATATTGTGCCTCTATCTAATAATATAAATACAAAAAATCATTTTCTTTGTATTTTTATATCAAAATCCAATGACCTTTTCTCGTTACGTTAGCTAGAAAACAACCAGTTTCAACCAATAATATCATAACATCCATCAATCAATCTGCAACTTTTAGCACACAGAGGACCTGTAGCTCCGTATCACGCTACACTGTAAGCCCGCCCACTTTTTAGCAGTCCAATCAAATGCGAAGGCTTTGATTTGAAATTGTTTTAATTAATTTTAACGCAGTAGCATAATGTCTGTGTTTTACCCTCAGTATAGTCTATATTACATATATTACACACGCTGTGCGTCATCATAACAATCATAATGATGAATTATTTAAATTTAAGACGAAGCACAAGTGCGCAACTACAGCTGGCATCATTAGATAGATTATAGGCAATACAAAGATATACATATTTGCTCGAAATAATAAAATTAATTATGGTGCCCCCCTCCTCAATCATCCTGTGGTTTGTTCCATTGCGCCTGACAAACTCGAGCCTAAGCCCAGGACACACCGGGCTTTCTTGTTTAGTGGGCACTTCCTGTCTAGAGAATAAATTCATAACTTTACAAGAAAAAAAGTTGTAATATTATGAGAATAAAGTCGTAATATTACGAGAATAAAGTTGTAATATTATGAGAATAAAGTCGTAATATTACGAGAATAAAGTTGTAATATTACGAGAATAAAGTCATAACTTTATGAGAAAAAAATCGTAATATTACATAAGTATGATTATTACTGTAGTACGAAATGGCATTACATTCTTTCCAGGAAATGATTAGGAAGAATTACAGACCCGTAAACCCCTTTTATTTCTCAACATAACGGTCCTCATTGACCTTGAAATAGTAATCTATTACTCGAATCAACCTTTTAACTCGAGAATGTAAAAAAAAAAAACTGAAAATACACCAAGAACCTGCCCTAAGTGTCCTCAGCTGTAGCTGCAGCCCCAGGGCCAGCTCTATTATCTGTTGAGCCTCACTGGGGCTCATCTAGAGTCTAACCCTGGCCTGGAGGGGGACCTGATCTGTGGCCATTCAGGAAACGATAGTCTAGCCATCCCACCAACCATTCAAATGACTAATTAAAGCCTCATACTTCAAACGATTGTGTGGGTTATATCGGCCGTGGGCGGGGGTCTCTAAGTACCGCAGCGTCCCTTTTAACACGGAGGTCAATGAGCTCCCTGGAGCTACGGAGGAGCTTCAGTCGGACCTGCAGTCACTAATGACACACCCAGCTCACACCACCCATTACACCAGCTGGAGGCTGCAGGAATGTGCAAGATTACAGGCTCGGCGCACTTTGGGTGTGAGTGTGAGTGTGTGAGTGTGCATGCACTCACTCAATCAAGTGCTGACACAGTGGCCCCGGAGAGACCAGGCACACACTGCTTCCCCTGATAATTCGGCAGCTACCCACTGTTAAGCCATCTATCTTGCAGCCAGCAGACAGAAGGATTTTTTTAAATATTTCCACCATTTATATCACTCTTACACAGTTCACACACACACTCCCATCCATCAAGAAGCGGAATGCCTTGCAAGAGGACTGCAGGCAGACTGCAGCTGCTGCCGAGCAGAGACAACGAGACGGACGGGAGAGCCGTCCCAGGGTGAACCCTGCAGGAAAAACGTCTCCTCATCAGTCATTAAATGAGTTTAGGATTAGTTCTGGACATTGTGTTGACCTGACCTTCGCCCTCTGCACCACCTCCGTGTCTACATTACATAGTGGAGAGCTTGTATTGCCTCAGATGAAGACTGTGTTCGAGGAGCTCAGCCACTTGTTACACAACTCTCCAAGTCTTTTGAGGACAAGAAAGAAAGTATAAATTATATTTTGAAAAATGACAGTGAAAGAGCCTGGAGACCCCGCGGTGAACGTTATGCTGCCTGTAGCATCTTCCGGCATGAGAACAGGGCACCAATTCTGGCGTTCTCTGGCGAATGCCGATGGAGCTGCACTGTGCTGGGCTGGTCCCACTAAAGGATGTCGGGCCCTCATGCCACCCTTGTGGAGTCTGTTTCTTGACAGTTCGGTCAGAAACATGCACACCAGTAGCCTGCTGGTGGTCATTTTGTAGGGCTCTGGCAGTGCTCCTCCTGTTCCTCCTAGCACAGTATCGGACCAGATACTGGTATCGGTATCGGTGCATCCCTGAGAGTTGATATAAAAAGTGATTAGTGCAGCTCAGAGGGGGAAACCTCAGACTGAAGGGAAACATCTTTAAGAAACACGATATAAGGTAGCCCTTTCCTGTAGCTATGTGATCGCCTCTCGCCCTGCTTCACGTCTTGTTCCCATCATCTCCAGACGGATTCTCCGTCATGAAAATCCATAAATACAAATATTTCCCCCCGGAGCTGATTACAATATTTCTCCGTGACATCTCACTCCGAAGCATCGGAAGGATTTAGACAAAAAAAACTGAGAAATAGCTGAGTTGCTGACATCCAGTCTCTGTATTTATGAGTCTGTCAGCAGCTCGTCGGATGTGAGATACAGCAACCTCTATCTCTCCATCTCTCTATCTGCTCCTCTCTGCCATTACAACAGCCCTGTGAATCATCCTCATTCCCCTCACACGGATGTCTCCATCGCAGCCACAAGGTTACAGTCGGCTCAGAAAAAAGTTCCCGTCTGCAGCTTCACTTTCTTCAATTAAAAGATTGTGATAGGGACACAACTCACTTAGCCAGCCCCTCGTCACCTTTCACAGGCTGTCGGCTACCTTTTGTGTGGATGCATCTGTCATTCTGACAGTGTGAGAGAGAGAGAGAGAGTGTGAGAGAGACTGTACAGCTTTGGACTCACTGACTGTTTCCTTTCTTCCCCCCCAGAGACCTCATCAAGAAGTTTCTGGTCATTGACCGAGCCAGGCGGCTAGGCAACATGAAGGTGAGTTGGTTAGACTTCCTGTTCTCCCTGAACCACATGGCAGCTCCCCCATGTTTCATACCATTTCAGGAGGTGGTTTCACTTAGCCGTCAGCAGCCTGAGGACGACGGGACAGGACAAGCGAAACTACCCGGACACACACTCGTCACAACAGTTCCAAGTGTTGACCAGTGTGGAGGCAGAGTTAGAGAGAACACAGACGTAGATCAGAACCCAATACCTGTCCTCACAAGACTCCAACTCTATGTGATAGTCTACTACAATAGACCCTTTAATCAATGTGGGTAGAAACGCCTCTAGATATTAGAATTAGGGCTGTCCATCAATTAACATATTCAATGGCGATAATCGCACATTTTTAATCTGTTCAAAATGAACCTTAAAGGGAGATTTGTCAAGTATTTAATCCTCTTATCAACATGGGAGTGGACAAATATGCTGCTTTATGCAAATGTGTGTATATATTTATTATTGGAAATCAATTAACAACACAAAACAATGACAAATATTGTCCAGAAACCCTCACAGGTACTGCATTTAGCATAAAACAATATGCTCAAATCACAACATGGCAAAATCAGCAGCTGTCAGTCTCCGAAAGATTGATTGCATTAATGCATTAAAGGTCCCATATCGTGCTCATTTTCAGGTTCATACTTGTATTTCGGGTTTCTACTAGAACATGTTTACATGCTTTAATGTTAAAAAAAACACTTTATTTTTCTCATCCTGTCTGCCTGATAATGTCTGTATTTGACCTCTGTCTGAAACGCTCCGTTTTAGTGCATTTCAACGGAATGGCAACGGAATTGCGTTGCTAGGAAACAGCTTTGGTACATGTTTACTTCCTGTCAGCTAATGTTATTTACATACACTGCAGCCAGGAAATAAACTGGGCAAAAATTTTGTATGTTTACATTTAAAACTGTGAAAGGGTCTAAATATTGTAGATTTGTGACATCACAAATGGACAGAAATCCTGGCGGCTTGTTTCAAACGCGCAATTTCTGAATACGGGCTGTGTGTGTTTCTCCGTGGATTGATCGTTTCGATACTTTCACAGTATTTATATAGCACTCAAACCTGCTTTATAATATAAAAGACGTGAAAATCTCCCTTTTTACTATATGGGACCTTTAAGTAGGGTTTCACAGGAGAAAGGTGCAGCTTTATAGACTGATCTGACTGCGATGCTCTCTCTTGATAGTTGAGTTGAAGTACCTGAAACAGGGCTGGACAGGAAGTTACCCAGGTCT
Organism: Sebastes fasciatus; assembly: GCF_043250625.1. NCBI lineage: Eukaryota > Metazoa > Chordata > Actinopteri > Perciformes > Sebastidae > Sebastes > Sebastes fasciatus. Next base: position 14,174,145 of record NC_133818.1, on the reverse strand, counting down.
GAGGGAGTTAGAATACACATAAATAACCGTCCCATAGTGTTAGAGTCTGCAGAGAGAGGTTGTTCTTTTCTCCCTCCGATCCAGTGTGGCCCTGATTATGACAGGAGGATTAAAATCACACATGAATGTGCTCCATTTGGCTCCTCTCAAACCTCTTAAAACAGCTCCACTGCACAGCTACAACACGAGCGCGTATGAAATGCGGAGGAGAAAAAAAAAAAGCATTCAGAGTCGGTTCTCTGCGTACAGCCTCAGGAATGTGAGAGAGGGTTGATCTCTTGGAAGAATTACAGAGTGGAAAATGGTGTGTACGTTTTTTTACTGGGAGCCTGCCACTTCATCACGCATCAATGGGGAAGCTGTGTAGATTCCCCATTCACACTGGAGGACTGGAGCGTTTCAATTAACATTAGTGAAAGGAGCGGAGACTGAGAGCCGCTCTCAATAAAACAAATACTAGTCTAAGCCCGGTGATTAACTCCACATAATCCCAGACAAGATGCTATTGATCGGAGGCTACCAATATTCCTCCTAAGAGAGCACAACACTGACGCTGCTGTGAGTCACCGGCTGGCTGGACCAACACACTATAAGAATCATAGACTTCATAAACAGCTTTTACACATGGATTATAAAATGATATATTATTAAAAAAAAAATCTCTAAATTCTGTAATTTATAATTATTTTCCTCTTCCTTTCAATGATGAATTGACACACGGTCTGTTATACATAGCAACGGTCTGCTATACATAGCAACGGTCTGCTATACGTAACGACGGTCTGTTATACATAGCAACGGTCTGCAATACATAGCAACGGTCTGCTATACGTAGCAACGGTCTGCTATATGTAGCAACGGTCTGCTATACGTAGCGATGGTCTGTTATACATAGCAACGGTCTGCAATACATAACAACGGTCTGCTATACGTAGCAACGGTCTGCTATACGTAGCAACGGTCTGCTATACGTAGCAGCGGTCTGCTATACGTAGCAGCGGTCTGTTATACGTAGCAACGGTCTGTTATACTTAGCAATGGTCTGCTATACATAGCAACGGTCTGCTATACATAGCAACGGTCTGCTATACATAGCAACCGTCTGTTATACATAGCAACCGTCTGTTATACATAGAAACCGTCTGCTATAATGAAATAACAGACCTTAGAACGCTGTAATTGGCCAATCAGAATAGAGTATTCAACACAGCCGTGTAATAAAGACAAAGTCGTCTGAGGGATGAGGTCGGGGTGGACGGACGGGTCCAACAAACACAGGACTTTCACCCTGTTTGTGTCCCGTGTGAAACCAAAAGTCAACGTTGACTTATTTTACATACAAACGTGCTTATTTTACCCCAAATTGTATCCCCTTTTCCTAAACCTGACCCAGTAGTAACGTAACATACGTAAAGTTACATCACGTACGTAACGTCACATCACATACGTAACGTAACCACGTGTTGAAGTCTAGCAGACGACTTAGTACTCTTAGTAATAAACCCTACAGGTTGTCCAACATGTCCCCCTCACTGCTGAGCCTGAGCTCATGCAGAGAGACATCAGCTCACAGCTGGATACATCTGGAGGGACCTCTCATTACCAGACACGATACCTCATCAACACACACAGACAGAGCTCAGATCAGTTAATGAAAATTACATTGAAATGAAGTTCAGGCCACAGAGCAGCAGGAGCTCTGATTGGCCAGCTGTGATGTGTCAGCGAGGAGTCTGGCCTATCAGAGCTCCTGCTGCTGCTGCTGCTGCTGCTGCTGCTGCTGCTGCTGCTGCTGCTGCTGCTGGGATGGACTTAAATATTAAGCGGTCCATTTTAATTATTTGATTAAAACAATTTGTTTAATATGACCGGTATTGTTGTACAGTACGTGTGCATCCAGCCGTGTGTTGTGTGTTTCAGAACGGAGCGGACGACGTGAGGAAGCACCGGTGGTTCAAGACCGTCGACTGGGATGCCGTTCCTCTGAGGAAGATGAAGGTGAGAGGTCTAAACTCTTCATCTCAGGTTCTGATGAAGACCTTGGTACAGTGAAAAAATCTGCCATAAATACAGCAACGCAGTCGGCAGAGAGGAGCAGGAAGGTGTGTTGTGGAGGAGAATTCTCAGACCTGTACTCATCCTGTGTCCCCCCCGTTGTCTCCACAGCCTCCCATAGTTCCCAAAGTGTCCCACGAGGGGGACACGTCCAACTTCGACGTTTACCCAGAGGACGACTGGAAGAAAGACCCTCCCGTGCCTCCGAAGGACTTAGAGATCTTCAAGAACTTCTGACCACTGAGCCTGCTTTATATTTATTGACGGAACGTCCACCACATGTAGAATAGCAACTGTTCCAGGTACCGTCGCGGGAGGAGACCCTTATCTATCATCTAATAACGGCCTCCCTGAAGACAAAACTCCAATATCATACCACAGAGATGCTTTTTTTTTTATATTTTTATTTATCTGACTAAAAAGTCTTTTGCTGTTTTTTTTCAATTTTTTATTTTTTTTGTTTTTCTCTCTGAGCCTGCTCATATGCAAAACTAAAGACTGTTAATTTCTAGGTTTAAAACACAGAGAACAATCAGGTCTTTTTTTATATTCTCATGTTTTTATATGTTTTTAAAAAATGTGTTCATGCAAGTCGTATTAAATGTGACTCCTAGACCGGTGCTGTAGCCCGTCAGCTGGCCAGTAGACGACTCTCTGTAGTCACGAGTCACTTTACTTGGTAATGCGTAGCACTAAAAGAAAGGTGCCTTACATCACAGTGTGATGGGCATGATGTCTCGCAGTTACACCTGAACTAGTGCTTTTTTTTCTCTCAGCCGTCGGCGCCGCGTGCAGAACTGATGAACACTCCGCGCACGCGAGCTGCCGAACGCGCTCCCGTGTCCTCCCACTGTAAACTCTCCCTGCTCTGTTATCTCCAGCTTTACTCACAGCCAGCGGTTATTACCGTCCAGCTGGTCTACACACTTCACTTATCATCATCATCATCATCATCATCATCATCATCATCATCATCATTGTTGTCATGCTTTTAAAGCTCATGAGAGGTGCTGGGGATGTGAGCTACGTTACAGTATTCATCACTTACTACTCTGCAGAATGCTTCGTCTGCTATTTGGGGGACAATATTGGCCTTTTAAAGTTTCACAAAACTTGATTTTATGTTCGCTGCCATTAAAATCCAAGTGATGATGTGATTTATTTTTGTGCCTCACGCTTCATTACAGAGCTGCTGCTAGTCAACTATTCCTCTCCTCAACTCCTCTCCTCGCGTCTTAGTCCCCCGCCCACGGAATAGGAAGCGAGGGGAGATGAAGCGAGGAAATATTTTTTTAGGTTTTTAACTATAAAACGTTTAATCTGTGATCTGTCTTCACTCCGGTATAGAGATGTTAATCATTAACCGTTTAATCGACATTAAGCGTTTTAACCGATTAACGCTATCAATTAAAACGGTTAAAAGAAACGTTAATAATTGATTCAAAAGCTGAGCGGCTCAGAGGAGCGGCTCGTCTTTTTAAGGAGGTCCACCTTAACAGCCCACCTTAAGAGGCGGAGCCGGAGTTGCAGGATACAGGAAGTCGGCACCTGTCTCCGGCTCGCTTGAGCGCTCCGGAGTTGTAGTTTCGTAGCATTTATTCACCGACAAATAAACTGTACAAACACTGCTACACCTACGTTCACAGCTGTAACGCCACCAACAACCTCACACTGTCGGAATCTTCGCTAAAGTTACGCAGACTACGTGTGCGGCGGCGGCGAGCACGAAGCCTCCGGCAATGCTAGATTTGCTAGATTTGAACGTAGCACAAACACACACACTGTTTGTCGGACACTCGCTATCGTTACGCCGCGCAGACACACAGCTGACAACCTGCTAAACTAAACTAAATGTGCGGTGGAGACTTTTGCTGGGAAAGTGGCTGCATGTCCGCGACACTACACGCAGCATCGTAGCTGCTAAGTTAACGCTCCCGGACGGGTGAAATGGGGACTCCTGTCAACGAATATCTGTTGTGCTCCTGCAGCTTTAGCATCCCTACTCCGGTATAAAGCTCAGCGATGTTGACGTGTATCAGATCAGTCCGGTCGGCGGCAGCGTCTAATCAGTGACCGATATCCTATAAGGGGGAGCTGGGGCGTGTCGGTCGTTAAAAAACTTCCGTGAAGGATACACCGGTGTATCCTCGCTTATGGCTCCTCCGGCAAGCCTCCTCGCTCCTCCAGATGCATTTTAGGAATAGGGACGTCCTCCGAGGCGGAGCGCTGAGATCGATTTCCTGGGTCACAAGCCAGAGTAGACAAGGAGGCAAAACATCGGGTCCTCACTCCCAACACGTCACATCGGGACTCCTTTAGCGTCATTTTTGAACGTGCACGGACTTTAACTCAAAGTTACGTACGTAGTAAACACTCTAGGTGTGTTTTTGTGTTTTCTCAGAAGACGGCATGTTAGACCAGATATTTTATCAGGCAGCTGACATCCTCACCTCGCCACGCTTTCACTCATCCACACACATCCATGTGCTGCTGCTGCCACGCTCACCACCATCCAGTAAAAAAAAAAAACAGAATCACTCCCATGATTTAATTGCTTTCACATCGCAGACAAACTGTTGTAGAGCATTCTTCTTCTGTCGTCTTAAAGTGGCAATAGACCAGTTTTTTAACTTGTGAAATAAATGCTGATTGTACAGTGTACTGGCTGTAGAGTAATGACACCATCGGCACTTTCACTATGCAATTCTGTCTTTACGACAGCGGCGCCAACAATAATACCACTGGGAACCACACGGGTGTCGAAAAGTTGTCTGTTTCCACTTTAACACAAAGTAAAGATTTTTGAAAAAGGATCCTGTAAATTAAAGATATGTACTGAAAGGTTGAAAAATAAACTGTCTATCTAACGACAACATATAGCAATTATAATAGTACATTTAGGATTTTACTGGCAATTAAATTAGTATCAATAACAACAAATGCAGTTCGGTGTGCTGAGGATCTGCTTTTTGCAGATGATGTGGTCCTGTTGGCATCAATCGGTCCGTGACCTCCATCACTCACTGGATCGGTTCGGAGTGTGAAGCGGCCCGGATGAGGATCAGCACCTCTAAATCTATATACAGTAGCTTCTTTTCTACCTTTCATTGTGGAACTTTAAGCAAATGGCACAAGTTTGTATGAAGACTTAAGGAAATGTGATAAGAAAGAAACATTCTCTTCTCCTCGTGTCCTGCCTGGTCCTTTCTGTCGTCCTCCTCCTCCTACTCCTCCCTCTCTCTCTCTCTCTCTCTCTCTCTCTCTCTCTCTCTCTCTCTCTCTCTCTCTCTCTCACACACTCTTCATCCTCCCATCACTCAGCCGCCGCCACTGCTGTCGAGCGGCGCTCTGAAGGTCAGCCGTGTAGTCAGGCAGTAACGCTTTCATATTCATAAAATGGAAATCTGACATTTGGGAAATGAACTCTTCATTTCAGTGATGTGTTTAAAGATAGACAGAAATGCAGCGACTCTCTCTCTCGGCTCACAGCTCTGAGTGGCTGTAACAGAGGAGAGCATCACTACACACATGATACTGTCATCTACAGACCTTCAGCATCATGCAGAGGTAAACATCTGTTCTGTTCTCTGCTCTGAAATGAACGGCAAACATATTGCATTACAAGACTGAAATATTAAAATAATTTTAATTTGTATTTATCGTTGTAGGTCTATGGTACGACGCAGTATTGAGGAAAAATTATAAATCTGAGATCTGAGAAAGCTATGATGAATTAATATTACTTTTTTCTCAGGTAAAAAAAATAAAGTTATGACTTTATTCTCGTAATATTACGACTTTTTTCTCGTAAAGTAACGACTTTATTCTCGTAATATTACAACTTTTTTCTTGTAAAGTTATGACTTTATTCTCGCAATATTACGTTTTTTCTCGTAAAGTTATGTCTTTCATTCTCGTAACATTAGGACTTTTTTCTCGTAATATCACAACTTTATTCTGTAAATCTCAGAGGTAGAGACGAATGACAACAATATTGAGAGTTAAAAATGGATTTAGAGACTAATGTGTGAGGGTCAGTTGCCACTCAGCAGGCAGGTTGGGTTCATTATCTCTGAGCAGACGCAGCTGTGGAGCCTAATTGGCCCTGATGAGGATCAGCTGGTTGAAGCCTATATCTACCCCTGGTTTCAATGCTCAGGTGCTGAATCATTGTCTCTTTGTCAGAGGTAGTGAGCGTGCTGTCCTGTTCTTGCTCTATCTGTATAGGGGGTGTTTGAATCTGCAGAAGTACCACGTGAACCTATCACTATTTAGCTTCTTCTCTTCTCTGGAGTCTCTTAGAGTGGGTTAGGTCTGTGTGGCCTGCCTTCGCTGGTCCTTTTGTTTCATTTATGTTCTAGTCAGCTGCTCGGCAGTGGTGTTTTAATTTTAGTCTTTTCAAGTTTTATTGTGTATAGGGAGCCTTCCTTTTAGGCCTGTTTTCATTTGCTGTTTCCCCTCTCCCTTTGAATCGCTTGCGATTTTAGTGGTTATCCTTCAGGATTAAATTAAATATTCCCCTGGTCTGCAATTGCGCCCACCCAAAATTATGAATCTACACAAAATAAGCAGATTGTATTAAAATAATGACATTTTAATAAAATATAATATATAGATATTGCGCGTTTGAAACTGTCAGGATTTCTGTCCATTTGTGATGTCACAAATACACAATATTTAGACCGTTATACGGTTTTAAACATTCTAAATGTGTCCCAGTTTATTTCCTGTTGCAGTGTATGTAAATAACACCAGCTGACAGGATGTAAACATGGACCCAAGCTGTTGCCTAGCAACGCAATTCCGTTGCAATTCCGTTGAAATGCACTAAAACGGAGTGTTTCAGGCAGAGAGTGAATACAGGTATATTCAAGCAGACAGTACGAGGAAAATAATGTTTTTTTTTTAACATTACAGCATGTAAATATGTTCTAGTAGAAACACAAAATACAAGTATGAACCTAAAAATGAGCACGGTATGGGACCTTTAAAGAAATTTCTGTAGAAAGGAAAAAAAATGTATGAGCAATTTTGCAATGAATTTCCCTGTTAGTGGGAGTCTAGACTAACAGCTCCAGGAGGTCGATGTTTTTTCCCTCCAGTGTGACTAAGGAGGAATTATTTCACCACAGGATGCATCAGCTCTGCATGATGGGAAAATGATGAGTAACTATGAATTAGCCCTGATTCCTCAGAGACATTATAACCATCACAGAGGCGGCTGCAGTTCCTCTCACTGCCACGTGGAGTCCTACTGTTGATGCTCAGATGGTGGATATTATGAATGCTTGGTGATCATTAAGCTCTCTGAGAGCCAGCAAGGTGTCGGTGTTTTTTCTTCCCTCATGAGGAAACCGCTGACGTGGCGTTCCCCAACTAGTACCATGTGTTTTTCCAACAGAGGTGTGACTGTACTCCATCTGTATCTCCTTAAATCTAATCACTATTTAACTCGGTATTTGACACAGATTATGGTGAGCTTTAATCTCTGAAACCCAAAGGTAGGACTGCCGTTAATGTGCTGAACTCTCACGGAGGCTTATTGTGTGTTTACAGTGGAACAGTGAGTCATGTTTGGTCTGGAGTCTCGCCGTGAGTGGTGACAGTCAGGACTGTGGAGCTGCACGCCTCCTAATAGTCCGCTAATGAATCCCTTATGAAGGGCTTTCTGGGACGATTTGCTGGAGTGATGGCAGAGGCTGCAGGAGTGCACGGGGATATAACTTCCCAGAAGGCCTCTGTGACTGGAAATGCTCAGTATCCCGTATCAGACACTAAAAAAACTGCAACGTGTACACTGAATTAACCATCTTACTATGTCGTGAATTTAGTGCGTCATGCAAACTGGCCTGCTACATTTCCCCAGAGGACGATCCCAAACAGGATGTGGAGGAAGATAATCCATCACGGAGAACGTCATGCCGGCTCTAAACTGGAGATAATCAGGAGAACTTCTCAAAATTTAAGCGAGGAAATATTTCTACTAGGGATGCACCGATGACACTTTTTTTCAGACCGAGTACAAGTACTTACATTTGGGAACTCGAGTACCGATACGAGTACTTCTCTGTGCCAAAAGACCCTCGTTAACAGCCAGCTAGAGGGTGTTATATTAAATAAAATATATAGAAAGAAGGTTCAAAGAAGAGCTACCATACTCTGAGAGAGACGTCACACAAGGAGACGACCTCCTCTCGTATACAGGAGACACAGAGGGGATGTGATGGAGTTCTATAAGCTCGTTCACAGAGTAGATGATATCACAGCCGAGCATAGCTGGGATTTAAGAGGGAAAGTGCATCTTTAAGTGTTTCTCTGAGAAGAGGAAAACAAGCTTTTCACACTCTGTTCTATAAAAACATGACGGAGCTTCCAGAGGAGGTAGATACAGATTGGATCACTTATGGTCAACTAAGGATAATTGGTGTAATTATAAAGCTGACATCCACCTGCAGAGATCACGTCAACCAGTCAACAAGCAAAAGCTTCATTTCAGCTGAGTGCTGAGTGATTGGAGGGTTATTCAGTGTGTTGATTTTCACTGAAACCCTTTATACCCATTAATTTTAGTGTATTTTATTTGGGGAAACTTTAAAGGAGGGTAAAAGGAAAAATAAAAACTATATTTCAGTTTCCTTAATTGTTTATTGTAGAGGCATTTGTTCATTATTATTATTATTAAGGAGGCATTTTATTTTATATTATTATGTGGATGGTATAGTTTAACTCTCCTGTACCACAGCTCGTGCGCGGACAGGTTATAATGCCAACTTTAGAGAGGCTATAAGAGACAGACGTGACAATGATTCTGATGCTTCAGCCGACGGCGAATGGATTCATTAGTCGGTGGCTGAATGTCGTCCAGCGGTGAAATTGAAATCAAGTGGGGGAAAAAAAAAGCTTCAGATGAATGAATAATGAACACTTTAAGCCCCCGTAGAAATCAGAGAGCTGTCTGGCACCAGCTCTGATCCCACAAGAGAGAGATTTTCTACCACTGATAGATTAATATTTGAGGCCTCATACTCAAACGTATGTACACCCTGAATATTCCCCTTCAGTTTGCCTTTTTTTGATTTATTCTTTTATTAGCATGTAAAGCACCTTGAAGTGCTTTTATATGAAATCAAATATGAAGTTTTTTGGTTTTTTTTATGGCTGCATTATTCCACCAAATAGAACAAGACTGTAGATCATCTACATGATTTTATACCAGTTGAGTTCTATGAGTACAACGTTAGCATATCTTTGTTAGTGAATGACTAAGGTCTGGAGAGGCACACTAATGGAGGTCCTTTAGATGAGTGAGCAGCTCATGTGATGTATCTGAGGTAATATATACACTGTAAATCATCGGTCTTGTGGAGTCTTCTTAGTGTCTTATTGTCCCTGTGAAGCTCCACCCACCCTAACAACAGGGTGCGCTTGTTTACGTGCCCTGTGATATCACTTTAATAACAAGTCAGCACTCAGGTCATGTCAGCACGCAGCGGTCAACTGGGGGATTCCTGTCATCAGCAGAGGTTGTGAACGCACCACCACACCCTGCTGGGTGACAAACACCCACCCACCTGGGCTCCTCAGGCTAACCTCAGCAGGACCAGAACTTTGCAGGCACCGCTGGGAGGTTATTAACGCCATGTGCAAAAAAAAAAATAGTTCAGACAGAAAAAAATAATTCAGAAATTGATCTCTGAATTCTGAGGAAGATGAGTTCAGAGTACCCAGAATAAAAAAAAAATCATGGTCTTCATCAGAATTGTGGAACTTTAGTCTCAGATGTCTGAATTCATATTTATTAAATTTCCTTATGCTTTTTTCAGTGACAATTTCATGCTTCGATACATTCATTTCCGTATCACTGACGCTGGGGAGAGATGAGGTGAACTAGATTGGAAATTGATAGTTACAGTCTTAAATACAATTTTCAATACTACATAATTGGCGTTGTCGGCAGGATCGGTAGTAGAGAGAGAAAGAGAGAAAGCGCTCGCTACCGGTGTCCCTAAATAATCTTCCCTCACTCCCCAGGGTCCTAAAGGCACCCCTGTTACACTTGGACCACTTTTCCTGCTTCGATACATTAATTCCCCCCCAACGCTATCACTGACGCTGTGACCTGTGTTGAGGTTTTAAAACGTGAATCAGGAAGAAATGTAAATTGAACATAATTCATAAAGAGAAACATGGTCATTGCGGTTCTACAGGTGCTTCAGTGTTGCCCAGTGTTGCTGAGAGGAGGTTCTACCTTCATCTGGTTTAATTAGAGGGGACCAGGTGTTGGAACAAAGTGCGGTTTGATTTGAGAGGCGGTTGATTGTAGCTGCTGGACGGTCACTGAGCTCTCCACTGGTAGTCTTCATCACCGTCCTTCATCAGAGCTTCATTAATTATCTGGAATAACTAAAGCGTGTATTTGTTTCATGCTTTGAGCACCGCAAACAGAACTGATTGCTGCTTCATCCTCTCGTCCTCAGTTGGCTTTTGAATATGAAATGTAAGAGACAAAATAATGAAGATCACAGTAGCAATCCCGTATAGATCTGGGGATATATGAAATTACAAGGCTTTGCATATAATTTATTGCTCACTTATACTTCCTTATGTTTCTTACCATGCGGAATCATGGGCGGTCGACCTTTAAAACGACTCTAGATTCAATCGTACAGAAACGAGCCGGTTCCCATGCTATGAAATCTAATGATTTGGTGTATTATAAAATAATGCAAATAATGTTCAGAGCCAAATCAAAGTCACTCCCAAAGTTTTTTTCACTACGGGAGAGCAAATATGATCTGAAAAGTATTTGTAAATATACTGTACAAAAAGATAAAAACGGATATTAAAAGGAGATGTTTTTCTTTTGTTGGGGTCAAATTATGGAACAATGCTAATATAAATTTAAGGTTGGTTTTCAAAAGAAATGTTTTTCAAAGTTATTTTTGAGGGTTACAAGTGTGAATGATTTATTTTTTTATTTCTGGAGGGTAGCTTAATTTGATAAGAGCCAGACCACGGAGCAGTCAGCGTCCTGTGAGGAGCTACAGCAGCTGCTAGGGGGTGTAACCTTCCATCGATCTGGATCAAATTCAAATATGCTTCATTGGCATGAATGTTCAGGTTCCATTATTGCCAAAGCTAAGTAATGAATAATTACATTTCACAATATATCAAATGCATTTTAAATATATATTATCTTCCAGATGTAGTCAATCAGAATCATGTTCGGAGCTTGCAGCACCTCTTATTGTATGGCAACAGTCAACATAATTTATCAATTCAATGATCAACGATACAATATCATCCAAAACATCCTTTTTTTTGGTTCCCCTAATAGTGTCTGCAGTATTTGAACGCAGCCTCCTTACCTGACTCCTCCTCCACCAACCCGCGTTATATAAGACACCTGGGGCCTATAAGTCCTCTTGTTTCTACCTGGCATGCTGGTGTAGAGTTGGTGTTGCTGCAGCTTTTACCTCAGCCCATGCTTCCACTGAACAGTTCTCTGTTCCCCCCGTGGTGTCTGACCTAAAGTAACCCTGCTGCTGCTTTAGTTTGCATTAGTTTTAGTTTTCTGGGTCCCCTGCAGACCCCAGAGGTCTACCTTCTGGGTCCCCTGCAGACCCCAGAGGTCTACTTTCTGTCACAAGCTTTTCAGTTTCCCTGGAACGGCGTTTCCGTGGCGAGGCGGGCAATTTGCATGTTTCGCCATTACAGAGGAAGCGGTTGTAACTGGACTTTACGTCGTCCAATCCAAGAGTCCAGGCCTGAAGACATCCACACGGCCATATTGTGTTATTGTCATAGAGTCACCTACTGACAACAGGAAGCCGAGGGCCCGCTCGTCGCTGCTTGTGGCTTTAATTCACTTTCTACTTCTCGCCACATTTGTAACATTGGCTGCTGTGAAGCATCAGACTGGGATGTTCTCCGTAATTCACACTTAGAGGACAATGATGAGCTCATGGGATTCATCACAGCGTCCATCACCTTCTGCTGTTTCCCCGACAATAAACCCTGGGTCACCGGAGACATCGGGGTCCTCTGTTTTGCAAGACGGGGCTTCCATAGATAGATCTTTACGGTTTTGGTGCTTCCGTGTAGTTTGTGTTGGAGTCTGAGTCTGAAACAGCGTAGCTACACGCGATCGCAGCATGGGACACCGACCCGCAACCGACTGTTTGTAACACGTAAACAATCCATTTTAATATGTAATTTCTCATTGTTGCGAGCGCCACAAACCATTCCCCTCCATCGTACCGGAGAGGATGCTGAACTTTCAGAGATTTTGAAACCCATCTGCGTGATTGATACCACTGTGGGAAGCTGCGAAAATATGTTTTTGTTATTTGGGTGAACCAACCCCTTTAATGTCAAAAAATATTGCTTGTAAATCAAATATCTGAGAACCACCAGTATATCACATCATGGTGACTCAACACCACCAGAAACACATTTGGCATCACATCTGAGCTGCTGCGAGTGAGCGCAGAAACTTTTTTTTTTTTTTCATTTCCACTCCGTATTTCTTATTTTTGCCAGCTTGTGTTTGCTTGTCTCTTCGCGTGCACGTCACGGTGGAACTCCTCTCTTGGTAAACGGACACACATGCCCCGGTGCTCCCCATCCGTCAGCTCAACAGCTGGATGTGATTGAACCTTCCTCCGCTCCCGTCCTTAAGTCCTCCGGAGACGACGACACGCACACACACACACACAGTCTAGTCTCGCTGTCTCTCTCGTCTAACCAACCCTCTGGAGAAGGCACCAGTAGGAGCTCAATCATCCAGGCTTCCCCTCAAATAGCGCCCATGTGTTTCCAATGTACGCTTGACATTTCTCTCCCAGCTCCCTAGAAATCATTTCATTGATGGATTTTCATATTAGCTTTCCCCTCTTGCTGCTACTTAGCTGTTCGGCCATGCTTGTTTGCACATTAAGCCCACTTAGCCTCGCGACCTCTTGACACAGAGTAAGTGTTGCGGCGTTTCCCTGGCGCTCGGCGGACGCTCCGCTGTCGAAGCACAATGTGGGATTCGCCGCTATTTGGAGACGTCTTCTTGGCACGGGAGGAAGGAAACATTAAACACAGGCTGATGGCTGTAAGACAAGAGAGAGATTCATCATCCCGGCTGGCCAGGACCACATCCAAAACGCTGCTGCCTCGCTCAGTTGGCCCCGCCGCAACTCAATGAATCATCCTAATTCCTGATGGATAATGTGTCTTCTTTACAAAGCTGCGTATCCATGGCCGTGTTAGATAGTGTGCACGGCGACCAGCTGGCCTAATTCAGCAAAAGAACAGCCGCCACACTGCCCGGGAGTGTTTTCATATTTGCTCCGTGGAAGCTCCAGGAAGGAAAGAAACTCACGCCAGTCGCCCATCTACCCCTCTATGAATCACGGATAACTCATTGAGAGTGTCCAGACACATCGCTAACGTGTAAGCATGGAAATCTGGTTACCTCAGACTCCGCTGTTGAAATGCACAGTGATCCTGTTTTAATCATCTGCCCCTCAACACCCACTTATTACAGCTCCCTCTGTGTGTACTTGTACATCTAGAGTATGCTTCACAGGCCTGTTTGAGGGTTGTTTGCTTTGGACGGAGCCAGGCTAGCTGTTTCCCCCTTGTTTTCCAGTCTTTATGCTAAGCTAAGCTAACCGAATGCACGCGGTGGCTTCGTATTCATCGTGGTGTCATCGAACTCTCCATCAGAAAGCCTATTTTTCAAAAAGTCAAACTTTTCCTTCAAGTACATTTAGCTGATAATACTTATGTACTGTATTATACTACGACAAGTACCTCAGTAGGCCCCTACTGACCCACAACTATGGTGCTTTAATGGCCTGATAACAGTCCAAATCAGGTGACACTTTACACTTTGGTACAACTTGTTTTGTTTGCACATTATCGGACTATTACAGGGTTGTTTGTAGCTCATAGAAAAGTGCAGTGCCTAGTTTTAATTTAATTTTTTTTTTGACAAGTTAAAGCTGCAGTAGGCAGTATGTTTTTGACATCATTGGGCAAAAATCCCATAATAACCTTTCAGCATATTGTAATTCAAGTGTTCTGAGAGAGACTTCTGCACCCCCTCATGGCTCTGTTTTCAGGCTTTAGAAAAACTAGCCCGTGACGGGAGACTTTGACCAATGCATAATAATAAGTTAAAGGTCCCATATCGTGCTCATTTTCAGGTTCATACTTGTATTTATGTTTCTACTAGAACATGTTTACATGCTGTAATGTTGAAAAAAAACAACGTTATTTTCCTCATACTATCTGCCTGAATATACATGTAATTACCCTCTGTCTGAAACGCTCCGTTTTAAGGCGTTTTAATGGAATTGCAATGGAATTGCAATGGAATTGTGTTGCTAGGCAACAGTTTGGGTCCATGTTTACTTCCTGTCAGCTGATGTTATTCACATACACTGCAACAGGAAATAAACCGGGACACATTTGGAATGTTTACGTTTAAAACCATGTAATGGTCTAAATATTGTATATTTGTGACATCACAAATGGACGGAAATCCTAACGGCTTGTTTCAAACGCACTATTAATGAATACGGGCTGTGTGTATTTCTCCGTATATTGAGCGTTTTGATAGTTTAACAGTTTTTATATAGGACTACTTTATAATGTAAAAGGCCTGAAAATCTCACTTTTTACAATATGGGACCTTTAATTCTACTACAGGAGAGACTTGATGCTCTCTGTGTGTATATCGGTATCGGACAAAATGAGTTGGAAAATATCGACATATTGGATATCGGTGATGGTGCATCCCTAATAAAGACTGATTGTGATACTGTACTGAGTTGTGGGAGCATATTTCTCCTCTTCCTGAGCCGTTCTGTCTCCATGTGTCTGCTTGGCAATGGTCCCTGCGAATCCCCCCTCTCCATATGCTCATCCAGCCTTCGTCCACGTGTTTCTGTTCCAGAGATGCATCTGCCTAAACTCCCAGCAGCACTCGGAGGCCTGCTGTCCCATCTGCCTCCTGCTGAGCATCCCATAGTTTTTACGATACACTACCCCGTATCCGTTTTTTGTTTGCAATTATATAAGCGTGTGTCCTCTGTAATCTTTTATGTTTCACCTGGGAGGAGGAGGAGGAGGAAGAGGGGGAGGGGTAGCCTGTGTTTGGCTGCGTCTGTCTCAGTTTACCGAGCGTGAGATGATCACGGAGTGAAGAGTTGATTCATCTCTACAGTGAGCTTCCCCATAGTGTGTTCCATGTTGCAGTAGGAGGCCAAGCTCAGTGTCAATCAGGTAAAACCTGATTGTTTCTTAAACCTCTAGAGGACGTGGACCGTATGACTCTAGTCAATCAGGAGCAAAGGCTGGAGTAGAGAGACGTTGGGACTGATTGTACGTGGATAAATGTGTCAAATGCAATGTAATGATGTGGACTGGTCTAGAATGATGGACTAATGGTGGACTGACAAAGCATGTGACGTGTTTCCTTTAACTTTATGACACAGGGAGAGCGCTGTAGCTGCTCACAGGCTGTAATACGATGCTATTACATCCACTAAAAGGGCTTGTTATTGCCATGACCGGTTCTGATTGATATTAGAAGTGTCTGACATTATGGAAAGAGTCTCGCTCAAGGGGAAATCTCTGTGAGGTGACGTGTTGCCAGAAGACAGCGGTGGAATAGAGGAACACATCCATGGTGGAAAAACCGCAGTGTTTGTTGTGTTGGAGGATCAGAAAGCTCTTAGAATCTATTTAACCTAACCTTTCTATGGTATTTATTTAATTACTAATTATTATGTTCTATGTGCTGTTTTATTTATTTTTTTACTTTTAATTAATTCATTAATTCATTAATTTAAGGTTTCTATCTCACTACCATGAATTATATTATTGTAGCGATTATTACCTTTCATTTGAACTAATTAATTAAATTATTTTTAAAGTTATTTTTATTTAATTTTTTCTGTAACTTTACGGATTTATTTATTATGAATTTTCCAGCTGATCCAATATTTGTTTTTATCTTATAAAATCTCGTAGGAGAATTTTCTCAATATTTCACCAAATTTGGAGATACATTGATTAACATTAATGGATTTTTCGGTCACTTGGGAACTGCAGAGTTGGTGAGAATTCTCCGTCGGTTCTTCACTATCTCACATTACACATAATCGGTGTTGATCTAAAAATGTTGCGAGGGTACAGCTTCAGAGTAAAGTAGAAAATGCCGTCATAATCATTGAGTTGCATCATATAAGAGACCCAACATAGACTATATGATCCAATCTTTGGCCGACAGCAGTGGCTCATTGCGCTAGGCAAACCCAGCCCAGCATGAATACAACTATCATTTCATTACCCGGCGGAAGGAGGGGGGGGGGGGGGGGCGTGATAACACAAACAGGCTGCTATCATCACATGGATTGTCAGTGACAGTCTCACAGTTGGCCGCTGCAGTTAGTAGGAGTGGATTCCCATATCTGTCTCTCTTCATTGACCTGCAGGAGAAACACTTTTGTTCATGGTCAGGTCATGCGAGGTCATGAGACATTACAGTAGAGTCTGATTTCTGATCCACGTCCAGGGTGAACGTCTATACATCCTGTCTTTGATATAATAAATGGGTGTTTCCAGCAGCTGTAACCAGTTAAGTATGATTTCATCCTCTCTTCTCTCTCTCTTGACTCTCTGCAGAGAGGTCCCTAACAGCATCTCTTTTCCTTTCTTTGTCGTCCACTGTGGGATCTCATTGGCAGTCCTCTTGCTTTCTTTATAACGTCCACGTTTTTTTTTTTGCCGCTTCCATCTTGTGCTAATGAGGGCCCTGCCGCTCACCCCCTCGTCGGATGAGGAACCTGGGGATCGGAGTTGTGTTGACAGATGTTTTCCATCAGCTCCTGGTAGTTTTTACTGCGTAGGTGTGACTCACCTCACCTCGGTGCTGTTGGTCCGTTAGCAGAGAGAGGTGCTACTCTCACTGATGCACGCAGATATTACAAAATGGGCTATAGGACAGCATTACACGGGCCTGGAGCAACCTCTGACTTATCAACCTCTATCAGCAACACATGAACACGACACCTGATCTTCTGCAGAGCACTTCCTGTTTGAGCAGCCACGGCTCTGGCTTTGTGAAAAGAGGAAGGGAATTTAGATCAATGGTTTCACTTTAGGAATGCACCGATACCAGTATCTGGTATCTGGTATCGGGTATCGGGTCCGATACTGTGCTCATGTACTCGTACTCGCAAAACGGCGCCGATACCACTTTACGGCAGCGTGACGTTGACCTCTCATCACCATCTTTCGGGTCATTTCGCACCCGAATGACGCGCTCGAGCTGGCTGTCAACGACGGTCTTTTGGCACAGAGAAGTACTCGTATCGGTACTCGTATCGGCGAGTACCCAAATGTAAGTACTCGGTCTGAAAAAAAGTGGTATCGGTGCATCCCTACTTCGCTTTATTCATTAAAACTGACACCAGTTCATCCTGAGAGTCCAACCATCACTTCCATTAGAACAGGTTTCTGGCTGATATCCAATTCTTATTGAAGCACCAATATTGTCAAAATGACACACGATTGCACCAGCGCTGCTTCCTGTTCACACAGCGAACCCTCAACCCTTCACTCTAGTTATAATTGAACTAAACACCAGCAGCTTTAAAACAGTCAGCAGCTCTGCAACGTCTGTTATTTTTTGCAAACTCCGAGCCGCTCCATATCGCTGAGCGTTAACTCTCTGGAGACGGATCTCGCCGCTGATGGAGACAAATGGGCCTGGCTGAATATCCCCCCGTCCCCCAGCTGAGGAAACAGAGCAGCTGGCTCGTGCCCAGGGAGGGAGCGGACGCTGCCGAGAGGGAGACACTCGATGGAAGAGGAGATTTGCCGAATGAGCAGACGTGCTTTAGATTTGAAACGATGCTCCCTGGCACTGATAGCTCCCGTGGGAAGCACTGGGAGCATGCTTTATCTCCGTGATCTGGCTCCACGTGCACCTCAAGGACCGATGACTGAGGTCAACTTCTCGATGACATGATGAGAAAATCACACTGTGAACTACGGTTGTCAAGCTAACAGCTAAACATTACAGAGTGCTCAATAACAGGTGGTCACCAAGCAGCCGCGCTCTCTCATGAAACTCTAGCATGCACATCATCATTCCCTCGCATAGCTTTCTCATGATCCAGCTGCCAGACTCATCTTTGTGTTCGTGGAAATGCCAGACAAGGGAGTCATCTACAGCTGATCAAGTTGAGACCTCCCAGTATGACTTCTGCTCATACCGGTATGTCTGGATAGAACCAGGATCTCACATCGTTCAAGGTATCAACTGAAAAGAAGATTCATATCACAAAGGAAGAGAATATCAGGCTGTGCAGGCTTATGAAATGAATTAAAATAAGTGAAATCCAGCTGTAGATTAAAGAGTCCTTCAGAGTTCATAAATATAGGTCAGATTAGTTTTACATGTGCTTTGTGTTTTACCCTTTCATCATTTATTCGTTTAGTCTCCTACGGTACGTCTACCGGAGAAAATGGAGCTTGTGATCAGAACTAATCGCACAGCCTGAAGCGCTCGAAAAAGTTATAATGATTGCATCAGTCATTATCAGTAAAAGAGCAAATTCAAGTTTTATATGTAGCCTACCATTTTGTTTCCAAATGTGAAATACAAACATAATATTTCATTAACTTTAATGGAATTATCATGAAAAGCACTAAAGCAGACTGTCCTCCCCCCAAAAAAGACAATATTATTATTATTTAATTTTATTACACGCCTGCTATGTATAACAGACCGTTGCTAGGTATAAAAGACCGTTGCTATGTATAACAGACCATTGCTATGTATAGCAGACCGTTGCTATGTATAACAGACCGTTGCTATGTATAACAGACCGTTGCTATGTATAACAGACCGTTGCTAAGTATAACAGGCCGTTGCTATGTATAACAGACCGTTGCTAAGTATAACAGGCCGTTGCTAAGTATAACAGACCGTTGCTATGTATAACAGACCGTTGTTATGTATAACAGACCGTTGCTAAGTATAACAGACCGTTGCTATGTATAACAGACCGTTGCTAAGTATAACAGACCGTTGCTAAGTATAACAGACTGTCGCTATGTATAACAGACCGTCGCTAAGTATAACAGACCGTCGCTAAGTATAACAGACTGTCGCTATGTATAACAGACCGTCGCTAAGTATAACAGACCGTCGCTAAGTATAACAGACTGTCGCTATGTATAACAGACCGTCGCTAAGTATAACAGACCGTTGCTAAGTATAACAGACCGTCGCTATGTATAACAGACCGTCGCTATGTATAGCAGACCGTTGCTAAGTATAACAGACCGTCGCTATGTATAACAGACCGTCGTTATGTATAGCAGACCGTCGCTAAGTATAACAGACCGTCGCTATGTATAACAGACCGTCGCTATGTATAACAGACCGTTGCTACGTATAACAGACCGTTGCTAAATATAACAGACCTTTGCTATGTATAGCAGACCGTTGCTAAGTATAACAGCCCGTTGCTATGTATAACAGACCGTTGCTACGTATAACAGACCTTTGATATGGGCGCAGGTCAGATGTCGGACTCTGGAGGACCGTTTTTGTGTCAAAATATGGATTTCTTCAGTAAGTAGCCGTGTAATAAGCGGGATAATGTACAGCTAGCGGGCGCTTACAGACGGTGCAGCATCGCCCTGTCGGGGATTCTTTCACAACAAAGACCGGCTCGCTGTACATTATCCCTTACACAAGGCATATTTATGTTTATTGTTAGGCGGCGACCTCTTGTGTCCGTCATAATTATGACGGGAGCAAAGAAGGAAGTCAGGTGACGTAGTATAAAAAGTGACAAAATACATGCGCCTGTCGCCGGTCTCCAGCGGTCATATATGTGGTTTTAGGAATCATTGGATCGGTAGGACAGGACAGGAACTCCTCTGAATTTCCACCCCTGGTCCACATGTGTGTGTTATTTGATATGTCAGCATCCTTGAACATGACTGTTGGCATATATGTGTGTTTAATGGGTATGAACCCTTTCACATTGCTGTAATTAGTGTGCATGTTGTGTATGTACACCTGGCAGCCGGTGTGCAGGGCCTCCGACATGACCTGCTGCTCCTCCGTCTCAGGCGGCGCTGCATGTGCTTTACGATGGCGGCCACCAGACCCCTTTCCTTTTTATTTTTCTGCCCACCAGCCAGTCGACACAAGGCATCTGTAGGTCTGAGCACAGCTGCAGCACAGCAGGCAGGAGGGTGGGGTGGGGGCTGCTGATTCTCTCAAGTGAGGCTGCAAGCCAGCAGAATACAAAACGGTGAGAAAGGCTCGCCTTGAATGGAGGAAGTGACCTAGAAACCTGTGACTGAGCACACAGAGACACGAGGAGGGAGAACAGCAGCTTCCTCGGGGGCTACTGATGGACGTGTCCTGAACGTATGTGGCCACGTTAAAGAACCATTCTGCTTTATTACAAGTGTGACGTGATGCATGAGCAGAAATCAGTCAGTCTGATGCCTGTACTGTAGTTCTGCTTGTTTAGGGTCAGATAGGTCTCCATCTCGTTAGTTCTGTCAAATCTATATTTTTCCCTCATCATAACTTGGTTGGGTCTAATTGCTGGAGTGTGTTGCAGCCGAGGTGGTCGTGGCGTGATGATGTTAGCGGTCGGGTTCCTCCGGGTTCGTCTCCTGGCAGCAGAGCGCTTCGGAGGAAACGGAGAGTGTTTAAATCTCATTCCAGAAATGTGTGCTATTTATCTCTCTCTCTCTCTCTGCTGGTTCTCCTGAGCTGCTGGGGAAGCTGTCTGGCATCATCAATAAATGATCACTCTTGGAATTATTTTGTTTTATCGTGCATTTCTCCCGTGTCGGCCCTCAATCACATGCTGGCTCCCCAAAACGGGCACTCAGTCATGAGAACTCTGAGAACTCCCGGACCAACACGTTTGCTGGTTTCATGGGATTTTGTTGACAATAAGAGAAATACAGAATGACGCCAACCTTACCCTTTAAAATCATGCAAGAATACCTATTTCTTGGTCAGCAGTAACCTCACAAAACCCATGGATTCTTTCTGTTAAAGTGATGCTTTTGTTCTTTCTGGAAAATAAACACGTGTTATGGTTCTGACATATTAATGCAGTGTATATTTGGTCCATTTGGGACGTGAGTGCTTGTGTTTGGTCCTGTGTGGTTGTGAGGGAGTGTGCCTGCTAGGTGTGTGTGAAGAACAGATGTTCGTCCTGGTCCTGGAGGGTCTGGCTGACTACATCACAGAGTATGGAAACTTCAGTGATTTCTAGCTGGAGCTAAGATCAAGAGCATGTTGAGTGTGAGAGGCTGAGCAGGGAATGAGATTATACCTTCAGACTATTCTCCAACCAGAGGACAGGTCTGCTTCTCCTCCGTCTGAAGGAGAACATTACAGAGATCGGTACAGTACATTTGAATTTGTGTAGCTCTCTTGGAGACAGAAATGACCTCACTGATATCAGAAGCAAATTGAAACAAACCCAAGTAAAAACTACTAGTACTGTGTTTCTACCGCACGGTTCCATCGACTCGATCAACTCACCTTTTGGTACCAGGTCCTTTGCTCTACTTCATTTTCCACTGCAGATAGTTCCCCCTAAGAGTAGACTGCATTCTCAGCTGATCACCGTAGTGTACTGCATACTGTTTGGTTTATTGCTCGGCCCAGTCTGGACCTAGTGTGCGGCCTAGTGTGCGGCCTAGTGTACACCGTAGTGTACGCCATAGTGTACGCCATAGTGTACGCCATAGTGTATGCCGTATTGTACGCCGTAGTGTTCAGCTTAGTGTGCGGCCTAGTGTATGTAGTGATGTGCGTAGTGATGTGCGGCGTAGTGTGCGGCGTAGTGTGCGGAGTAGTGTGCGGCGTAGTGTGCACCATAGTGTACGCCGTAGCCTACTGTTTGGCGTAGTGTGCGGCGTAGTGTGCGGCGTAGTGTGCGGAGTAGTGTACGGCGTAGTGTGCGCCGTAGTGTGCGCCGTAGTGTGTGCCATAGTGTACGCCGCAGCCTACTGTTTGGCGTAGTGTACGGCATAGTGTGCAGCGTAGTGTGCAGCGTAGTGCGCGCCGTAGTGCAAAAATGGTGGGTTTGTTCAGGACGTCCCGTGTCTCGCTTGGAACCTCGACCTGAGGCAGTACCAAAAAAAGTACCAGATACCAGCTACTGGTTGCAATCCATGACTTTTGTTACGGTAATAAGAGCGAGTCGAGTTCAGCCGTACCGTACCGCACCCTGCAGCGGGAAAGTGGCATGAGACTAAAGCTGAAGCCGGTGTTAAAGAGTCCTAATCTGTGGCTCCTCTGATGGAACCCCAGAGTTAAAACTAGTTCAAATGCCTGTAGAACACCACTAGTGTAACATGTTTCACACCTCTTACTGTGGATAACATGTTCAACCGGCTCAGTGGTTCTAATAAGTCTGGCTGCTGGAACTGAACTCCCGTCTTTGGTAGAAAGAGATCTCACTGCTGGATCCTGAGTGACATCCATCAGCCTCCTCCCGCTGTCATCTGCTGTGGGTCAGGCTCTTACATGAGGTCATAACCGTCCCAGCGAGGAGTACACAGGGGGAGGAAATCGGCCGAGGTTGTGTTGTAAAGGCTCACACATGTTAACGTTCCAGAATGTGTCCAGGGGTGACAGAGTCATGGAGGATTTTCCATCCTGCAATGAGTTACTTTTTCCTCTCCTCTCCTCTCGGACTGTAAAGCTGCCTGTACTCCATAATGACTTAAAGTTCACCGAAGCTCTTATATCTGAACCTTTTCCCCCAATTTCTGCCTCGGTGCTCGGAGGCTGAAACGGCGTGGGCGTGAGAATAAATCTTGAGGGATCCTGCTTCACCTTGCGCTGCCTCTCTCTCTCTCTCTCTGAAAACAAGTCTGGAGGGGGAGAGGGATGGAGCGTTAATCCCTTTACCTTCTGCTGCCTCGTCAGCCTCCCAACGCCGCAGCCCGGCATGCATCTGCAGATGTTGGGAGGATTTCACCTTCTAACTTTGCAGGCTTCCCTTGGTGTTTACGTAACGTCCAAAACTGTATCCAAGCACTCTCTGGCGCGGCCCTCTGTGGGCTTTTTTTTCTCCAAGCAGATTGTCATTAGATGGCAGAAAGTCACCCCGAGCACATACGAAAGCCATATGTCTGACGGAGAGAGATTTATAGTGTGTGCAGAGGCAGCAATACTCTCGCTGAATCTCTTCACTCCTCCCTCTTTTATTGCCTTTTTCATTCAGTCGGCCTCAGACACGTTTATACACTCTCTGAAACTCTGCTTATTTTCAGGTGTGTCACGGTAGCTGGTGGCGTACAGAGGACCTACTCATCCACAGGACTTTATGGCACAGAGACTGGACTGATGGGGAAGGCCCATACAGACAATCCGCACAACCTCATGTCCCGCACTTTATGTTCTTATGCCACTATTATCTTTAGCAAAATACCATCCAGATTACAGAATCCTCCGTTATAATATAGACTTGTTATCTGCAGATTATCTGCACATGGCCACGAAAGGTAAATGTACGGTCAAAGAGGTTGTTTAAAGAAAGTTAGGCTAAACTAAAACTTATAAATTGCAGCATGTTATGAAGTGAAATTATCAGTATACTAGAAGTGCACTCGGAGAGCGCAGACCTCCGCCAAGGCAGGTTCAGCTTGCGCCATCATCCATATGTGTTTTTGTTTATGTTGAGATCAGCTGTACGTCGCGGAAAAGCATAGCTGAGCATCTTAAAATGACTTCAGTAGAAGTGGTCAGAAACAAAATAGAACTCACCTAAAGCGTCGTCGTCACTCTGTACAACAGGACCACATCATCTGCAAAAGGCAGCGATTAGATCCTCAGCACACCAAACCGCAAAGAAACGATTGAAACCTTCTAAAGAACAAACAATTAAAGATTAGCTCTGGTCTTGTTAAAGATCCTAGCAGAACCACCAAATTCCTAATTTCAGAGTTGAGTTTTAAAACATTTTATATTAGACCACTATTGGCTTCTATAACAGAATCAGGACGTGTTATTTTTAAACTCATTGAAAAGCATTGTTTATTCTAATGTGTGATATTTATTCAAAACAGATTGAATTGTTAAACTAAACTCATTACTTGCGAATAAGGTTCAGTCATAAAAAGTTCTTTCTTTTCTTCCATTACAGTGACCGCTCTTCCTCTGATGAAATGGATTCACTGGTGACAGAATCTTCCAACGTCAGCGTTTTTCTCTGGGGTTTTAATAGATCGGGTCTCAGGCCGTGTGTTCTTTTAGCTATCGAAGCAAATTCCTGTGGTCCGTGAGCCTCTCGTCACCGACCAAACCTCACGGAAGGAATCCCTCGTTGTAAAGATGAAACACGGAGAACTCGGCAACGCTAACCGTGTTCCAATCGCGTCATGTAATGACTCGCCAACAAAGGCTATTAAGTTTAATGGAAGTTGTGTCTCACTGCACTGAGGAAGTATCAAGCCAGAATTATGTTTTGGATTTGTTTATGGTGAAAATCAAGTCCATTATGACTGCACAGCTGTAATTTACCCCGACAGGTTCAGTCTTTGTACAGATGTCATAACAGTGTTCCACGGCGGGGATGATGCAGCGTGACAGAAACACTCAATACGTCCATCATCTGCGCACGGTCTACTCTGTGACTGACAGCGTGTCAGCAGAAGGGATTCCTCATCATAATCATGGAGACATTCGGATATAATTAATTGTCCATTTGCTGCTCTCACTCGGTGATTGTTGTAACACAGCTGTCATTCAATGTCTCGGTTCATGAAAGCTTCTTGACAGAGTTTGGTCCCTCTTTGTTGGTGTGCTCTGGTATAACAATAAAACACAGTCACCGTGACTATACTAGCAGCAACATAACCAGCTAAGAACTGATGTAGTGGTGCCTTCAGATGGGCTCGTTTTTATCGTGTTCACCAGAAGAGTCCATATCGACGCCCTCCTCTTGTCGTATTCATGACCTCGTAAATCTAAAGTTTCTGAAAGCTCCGAGTTCACGTGTTTGTTGACGTTGTCGGAAATGGCGGAGGCCTTGGCAGTTCGGTGCATGATAAGTTAATATATTGTAATTTCAGATGTATATTGTTTTTCTTCTTAATTTTATAACATGTTGATATTTCCAACGGCCTCATCTTTCTCCTCTGTCATTATATCTTTGCATTTCCTACATTATGTTATGCTAGCTTGTTAGCCTCCGTGGCTTCTAGACGCCGACAGAAACGTTAACATTGCCGTTGTTTAGCAGCTGTGATCTTCACAACTTAACCACTTGAACGCCACGCATACCGTGTGCAAGACTTCTCACGTTGTAAACACGAGCTCACGAGTTTCATTTGAAGGCACCAATATGTCTGTCAGTCCTTCACGCTGAATGTTGTATTATAAAACTGCTCGGATATTTGATCAAATGGAGGCACAGCAGACTTCCTGTGCAGCGCTGTTTTAGTCTTTTCAACATGTATTGAGTGTAGGGAGCCTTCCTTTTAGGCCCCTTTTCATCTGCTCCCTTTGTGGTTATCCTTCGGGATTAACTTTTAGATTCCCCCGGTCCACAATTCTCCCCGTTTCCTTGACACCTGGGTCTGCCGTGTCACTTTATACGTTGCCGCCACAAGGGATTGTGGGACGGCATTATCTCCTTTCCTTTGGTTAAAGGATGGGCGAGTGTTCCCTATGCTGAAGGAGATAAGGAAGGAAGCATTGAAGCACCTTTCCTTAGCATTTAGAGAAGTCGACCAGCTCTTATCGGGCTGACACTTACTGTAGATATTCCAGGTCATTACACTCAGTAAGGAACTTTCCTTATCAAAAAAACACCATTCAGAAAGCAGAAAGTTTGTATTATAATTGAAGAACAAGCCTCCGTCACACAGTGAGTGATGTGTTTGAGGGTTTCCAGTGTGTTAAACGTAACAGAAGAGAGAAACTTCATCAGCAGCACCATGTGAGTGATTGACAGTAAATACCACAGTGCAGGATGAGACATGCTGGCGTCCCCTGGCTGCTTCTAATGTTGCCTTACTGGCTCACTGGAAGCCACACATATTGAATGTTGGAAGCCTCACCAACAGAGAGAGCAATCCATCACGTTAGTCTTCATCTTCTGATTTAACAGCCTCCCGCTGTTTCTCAGGCAGTAACCGAGAGGAGTTCCAGGAACCAGAGCTGCTGGAAAATGTCGACTAATGTAGTTTGTATTGGAACTGATGGCTGTAAACCGCTCCACGGTTAGTTTATTGGATCCTAATTTGGAAATTGGCCATTCTTTTTTTTTTTTTTTGCATCTAGCAGCACAGTTGTGCTCAGAATCCAATGAGGACGTCACACCTTCAGCAGCGTGCTTCAACGCCTGTTTCTTCCCTTTCTCACCACTCAGCCCCGTGATGAGGATCGGTCAGCTGGAACTAAACTGTAAAATGCTGAAGTAGACGGAGTCCACCAATCATGGTGGACTCCCAGGGGTCTTCTACCTGCGTCTCTTCAGCCCCTCTCCAGTGGCTCCCTGGGGATTTTTAAAAATGGAAATGAATAACTGTTTTTGTTTACATTTTCATTTTTATTTATCATTGTTGTTGGTCTATGGTACGATGGTATGATGGAGTATTAGGGCCACATTGAGGAAAAAAATCTGAGAAAGTTCTGACTTTATTCTCGTAATATTACGACTTTGTTTCTCCTAAAGTTATGACTTTATTCTTGTAATGTTGTGACTTTATTCTGTAAATCTCAGATGTTTTTTCCCTCAGTGTGGCCTTAATACTCCGTAGTACATTTGCTCTTTGGCCCTCACTGCATTAGACTTACAGTATATACTATATACTTAGACTATAAACTGTGTTACCTTCATCACAATGCTCAAATGTTTGGCGGCTCCAGACAGATTTTTTTTTTTTTTATGCTTAAAATGGCTCTTTCATAGTAAAGGTTGCTGACCCCTGACCTATCACTTATGATAACATCATACTCAGAAAGGTAATGACTAAGATCTGAGAACGCAGTGAATAGGTCCAACATGGCAGTCAGAGAAAGCCCTCACATAACCAAACTTATAAGGTTAAAGTGTGACTTTTAATGTCCGCTGTAAACGTTCAGACATTCAGTGGTTTACAGACCCACTTCTCGCTTGACCTTTGACCTACTGCACTTATTGTGCATATTCATTTGTGTAATGAGGGATTATTAGCGACATTTCAGGGGTTTGACCTCAAAATAAAGTGGTTTCTATCATGTGGGGTAAACTGTTGTTTTTTTTTCCAACCTTTTGGACCGAGGGTGAACACATTGTTATCATATCATCAGGTGGTCGGACAAGCCAAAAATAAAACTCAAGTTGTATAAAAACATAGTTTCCATGCTGTTTTAACAGATGATTTATGGACCCAATTTGCAGGAAAATGAGGGAAAAAGTGTGTTAATGCACACAGAACACACTGAAGTTGGAATGCAGTCAGACAGCCTTTCACACCGGGCTCCACGTTAACTACAATGTAAACCCATCCATGGCAACAGTAAACGCTCAGGGAAAGTGCTGTGGTGACGTAGTTTAAAGAGGGGGGGCGTTAAGTTTCACTTTACAATCAGCTGTTGCAACAGCTCAATATGCAGAGAAATAAACACAGCCCGTATTCAGAAATTGCGCGTTTGAAACAAGCCGTTAGGATTTCTGTCCATTTGTGATGTCACAAATCTACAATATTTAGACCATTACACAGTTTCAAACATTCTAAATGTGTCCCAGTTTATTTCCTGTTGCAGTGGATGTGAATGACATCAGCTGACAGGAAGTAAACATGGACCCAAACTGTTGCCTAGCAACGCAATTCTGTTGAAATGCACTAAAACGGAGCGTTTCAGACACAGGCAGGTATATTTAGGCAGACAGTATGAGGAAAATATTTTTTTAACATTACAGCATGTAAACATGTTCTAGTAAAAACACAAAATGCAAGTATGATTCTGAAAATGAGCACGATATGGGACCTTTAATATTTATGTGCAGTTTGTTTCAGGAGCTCTGTAAAGTATTCCTTCTTCAGATAAAGTGATCCACGGTGCTCAGATGATGCATAGAGGCTGTCCTCGATGCTGCCTGCAGGCCACATAGCTCCAGTGACCTTACTTCCATGTGGTTTTGGTGCAGGCGTGCTGTAAGGCCCCGCACTGACATGGTGACGGATGGAGGCTCCAGTAAGCGGGAACGGGAGGCCCCTCCGCTAACCGTCCCTTTTGACCAACGCTTTCCTCCAACTTAAACACCGTCACAAAGCCGGGACTCAGCAGCCCGGAGAGGAGGGGAAGGCTCAGGTAAGCCAAAGCTAACAGCACAGGTAGGGTTTCAAGAAGGACGAGCAGAAACATCAACACAAATGAGTCCAAAGTTCCAGCACATGATATCATGGCAGGATGTTCCATTAAATCATCTGTGGGATCAGATAGAGGACAGATAGTCAGCCTCAGTATCCGACCTCCTTCCCTTCTGGCCGTCCTGTGGTTCTAATGTGTCTAACCCGTTGTTGTTATGCCCTGTGTGTTTGTCTGTGCATGCTTTTTTCCAGTGAGTGTGTGTCTAGACTGCATGCTGTGCATCTGTGAGTCAATGTTGATGAAAGGGCTTTGAAGTTTACCTTTAGCACCCCCCCCCCCTCTGTCTTTACAGTCAGAGACAGAGAGCATGCAAACAGCAGTTCAACACTGTTTAGGCTAACAGTTTATGGGTGAACTATGTGGCACGGTGCTAGTGAAGATAAGATACATCTTTAAAGGTCCCATATCGGGCTCATTTTCAGGTTCATACTTGTATTTTGTGTTTCCACTAGAACATGTTTACACGCTGTAATGTTGAAAAAAAAAACGTTATTTCCCTCATACTGTCTGCCTGTATATACCTGTATTCACCCTCTGTCTGAAATGCTCCGTTTTAGCGCGTTTCAACGGAATGCAACGGAATTGCGTTGCCAGGCAACAGCTTGGGTCCATGTTTACATCCTGTCAGTTGATGTCATTCACATCCACTGCAACAGGAAATAAACTGGGACACATTTAGAATGTTAAAAAACGCGTCATGGTGTAAATATTGTATATTTGTGACATCACAAATGGACAGAAATCCTAACGGCTTGTTTCAAACGCGCAATTTCTGAATACGGGCTGCGTGTGTTTCTATTGAGCGTTTTGATAGTTTGACAGTATTTATATATCACTTAAACCTGCTTTATAATATAAAAGACATGAAAATCTCCTTTAATCACCGTGATCTCGTAATATTACGAGAATAAAGTCATAACTTTACAAGAAAAAAGTCGTAATATTAAGAGAATATAGTCATAACTTTACAAGAAAAAAAAGTTGTAATATTACGAGAATAAAGTTATAACTTTACGAGAAAAAAGTCGTAATATTACGAGAATAAAGTCATAACTTTACGATAAATAAAGTCGTTATATTACGAGAATAAAGTCATAGCTTAACAAGAAAAAAGTCGGGTTTTTTTCTCTTAAACCTATGACTATATTTTCATAATATTATGACTTTATTCTCTAAATCTCAGATTTATTTATTTTTCCTCAATGTGGCCCTAATACTCCGTTATATCATAGACCTACAACAATGATAAATAAAAATGAAAATGTAAACAAAAAACAGTTATTCATTTCCATTTTTAAAAATCCACAGGGAGCCACTGGGGAGGGGCTACAGAGAGCTGCAGGTTGCTGACCCCTGGTTTATATGACTCATCTAATATATCAACACTAACCAAGCGTTGTCAGCAGCACCAGAGTGTGTGTGTGGCTGTATTAAAGTATCATATAACTACTGAAAGTCTCTCCAACCTCTCCAGTCCTCTCTCTACATCTTGAGGCTCCTCCTGTTGCGCAGAAGCTGCTTCACTCATTCCTGACTGGAGATCCACGGAGCGCACTGGCTTCAGGAGTTACACCCAAACTTCACTTTTAAAGTCCGTGTTCACGGTGTTTTCACAGTTTGCAACACAAACTTTGTTCCGTTTTTTTTTTTATTCTAGTTTTAATTCAGCTGCGCCAAAGTTTCTGGACGTTGAAATGGAATATGAGGAGTTCCCCAGAGAGAGGCTATCCACACTTTGAGGTGAGAGCATTTATGTTTCTTTATTTACGAGGATTTCAGCTGAAGTTATGAAATATTTAGAGAGCACTTCGGCGCTGCAGCGCGCTGTGCGTAATGTACCACAGCTCATCCATGGAGACAGTGATGGAGACAGAGAGTCACCCACCAAACTGGAGCCAAACTCGGATCAGCGCTCCAGCAAAAGTTTCACTTCTGACAGACTGTTTTTATTCCAGTTCCACTTTTATTTTCACAAGAATGGGAATAAAATACTTTTATACACTAGTATACATTCTCCGTCGCATGTTGCCTTAAAAGGTGTTTCTTAAAGGTCTCATATTGTAAAAAGTGAGACTTTCATGTCTTTTATATTATAAAGCAGGTTTAAGTGCTTTATAAATACTGTTAAACTATCAAAACGCTCAATATACTGAGAAACACACACAGCCCGTATTCAGAAATTGTGCCGTTTGGATTTCTGTCCATTTGTGATGTCACAAATATACAATATATACAGACCATTACACAGTTTTCAACGTAAACATTCTAAATGTGTCCCAGTTTATTTCCTGTTGCAGTGTATGTGAATGACATCAGCTGACAGGAAGTAAACATGGACCCTAGCTGTTGCCTAGCAACGCAATTCCATTGCAATTCCGTTGAAATGCACTAAAACGGAGCGTTTCAGACAGAGCACGAATACAGGTATATTCAGGCAGACAGAATGAGGAAAATAAAGTTGTTTTTTTTAACATTACAGCATGTAAACATGTTCTAGAAGAAACATAGAATACAAGTATGAACCTGAAAATGAGCACGATATGGGACCTTTAAAACCGGATCTATAATAATAACATAACATAATAATAATATTACTGTTATTGTAGCTATTACCCAGGCAGCTGCAGTGACTACTCCTCCCTTGGATGAAGATGGACCCCCCCGCCATGTGCGTCCTCCAGACTCTGCTGGTGCTGATGGTCTTGCCCTCCGTAGTCCCGGTCCCCTCCTGCCCCCGGCCCTGCTCCTGCCCCCAGCCCGCCGAGCTCCACTGCACCTTCCGCTCCCTCCTCACCATCCCAGCTGCCGTGTCTAAACACGTGGAGCGCATGAATCTGGGGTCAGTCCGTCCTCAGCATTATGATTTGGCATGTTAGTTTGGATTAATGCAGTATATAAGACACTCTGGTGCTGTTGTTTCAGGTTCAACAGCATTAATACGATTACAGACCGATCGCTGGTCGGTCTGAGGAAGCTGGAGCTGCTGATGGTCCATGGGAACGACATCCACAGTCTGCCCCAGGGAGTGTTCAGGGATCTTACTTCACTACAGGTACACCAGCTGAACACACCATAAAGCTGCATCATCACATGAAATAGTTGTTTAAGATGTCTGTCCTGTTCAGCATAACGTGCCTCATTTTAGGAACATCTTATCTTGGTGGTGTGGCAGGTTAAAGAGCTTCATAATGTCATAATTACTGCTGATGACTCGCTGGTTTAGATGCTGAAGATGAGCTACAACAAGCTGAAGGAGATCAACAGAGACACCCTTCAGGGGCTGTGGGCCTTGGCCAGGTTACACCTGGACCACAACCGACTGGAGTTCATCCACCCGGACGCCTTCCAGGGCCTCACCTCCCTGCGCATGCTGCAGCTGGAAGGCAACCGGCTCCAGCAGCTGCACCCGGCCTCCTTCGCCACCTTCACTCTTATGGGCCACTTCCACGTCTCCACGCTGAGGCACCTCTATCTGTCGGACAACGGGCTGACGTCGCTGCCCTCGGGGCTGGTGGCGGCCATGCCTCAGCTGGAGAACCTGTACCTCCACGGGAACCCGTGGACATGCGACTGCAACATGAAGTGGCTCCGTGACTGGGATAAAACCTCTCCAGGTTAGACCTTTCTTTAGTCTAGTAACCTGATCTGTCTATCTTGCTTCAAGGTCTTATTTGACAGCTCGGTTGTTTTTGTCTCCAGGTGTCTTGAAGTGTAAAAAGGACAGAGCTCTTCCCGGAGGACAGCTGTGTCCCATGTGCTCCTCTCCCAGGCACCTCCGGAAGGCAGAGCTCCAGGCTGCGGAGAACCTGGTCTGCAGCAGCCCCGTCATCAGCTCTCCTCACAGGACACCCCCACCTGATGACGTCCAGAGTGAGGTCATGACCGCGGAGGACTTCGGCGAACCGTTTGGAAACATCTCCCTGGGCCTGTCGGACGAGCATGGGAATCAGGTGGATCTGGAGTGTGGTATTGGCGAGCCAAGAGAGCTTACCAAGATCAACTGGGAGCAGGTCGACCAGCTCCAACTGGCCTCCAACATCACTTTGTCGGTGGATCTTGAATGCCCTGTTGATAGAGAAAAGTATGAGCAACTGTGGAGGCTAATCGCGTACTACAGCAGTGTGCCAGCCCACTTACAAAGGGGGATTATGCTCAGAAAAGAGCCTCATCCAACCTACGTGTACAGACAGGACTCAGAGAAGGATGCCCAGTACTTCACAGGTGTTAAAGTTAATATCATGGCCCAGCCGGAATGGCTGATGCAGACATCTGCAGACCTTCAGCTGAACAGACTTAAGTCATCAGCAAAGATGGTAAAACTGACCCTGAGCACGGACTTCTCAGAGACGGTGGAGACGGAGCTTGTGCGGAGACAGAGGAGGACGTGGGTCATGATCGAGTCGACAAACGCGACGCGTAAAGCGCTGAGTGCTATCCTGGGAAGTCCGAGTGAAATGCACTGTAACGTGCTCAGTTCCGGCCAACCGGTCATCCACTGGATGCTGCCAGACGGCTCTAAGGTGGAGGCACCGCACAGCAGTCTAGACAATAGGGTGTCTGTGTCGAGCGACGGGCGGCTGGTCATTAAAGCTGTCAGCCACACAGACACTGGAATTTACTACTGCATTGCTAAGGTTCACGGAGACCTTGCTGTCATGCCATTCCATCTGACGGTGCAGGAATCCTCGAGCCCTCCCCCAGGGGAGGACGCCTCAATCGCACCGATCGAGGGATTTGCAGGCAGCGCCATTTCTCTGCCCTGCACGGCGTCCGGTTCTCCTGATGCTGAAATCAACTGGATTCTACCAAACAGCAACATCGTTAGTTTCCAAGCCAACTCCTCTAGAGCGTTGGTCTATTCCAACGGCACGCTATATATCCCACAACCTCAGTTACCGGACAGTGGTCATTATAAATGCATCGCCATTAATCAGCACGGCGTGGATACGCTGGCCACGAAAGTCAATTTCGCACGGCGCAAAGGGCTCATAAGGCCTTTGAGGAAGTTTCCAGCAAGACCTCAGTCGGCGTCCGGGGTGAACACTCAGATTAAAGTCCCCACAGAGGATACGGAGGAGGCCTCAGGGGGCGGTGAGGTGACTCAGGTGGAGGCTCCGATGAGAAGAAGAGTTCCAGGAGGCGTGGCCCCCGGAAGGAGGGGCGTCCATCCGTCAAGGGGTGGTTGGCGGAGGCCGCCGGTGCTTCGAAAACCGACGGGATCGCGCGTTGAAGACAGGAAGAACACAGTGGAGGGCAGAAGGAAGATTAATGTGTCAAAGGGTAAAATAGACCCAGAGAAATGGGCGGATATTTTGGCTAAGATTAGGGATCGAAATGCTCAGACTGCTGCGACACCGCTCCCAGTCCAGCACACAACGGAGAGGATACTGACGGAGCAGACGACACAGTCACAAGAGACTATAGAGGGATCATCAGACGGCACGACTTACTTCACAACTCCACACACGCAATATACACAAATGAATGAACACAATACACAAGGCACTGATGTGACATCTGATAGCTACACCCCACATACTACACACGATATGACATCAAACAGCATACATGTTGCAGCAGAGCCTACATACAATGTACAGCGCACAACCCAGGATATGGACTTGGATATACACACAACTTCAAACAGTGTATTTTTCCTCCCACAGCAGCAGACCACATCTGTTCCTCTACACGCTGTCACTTTCTGGCAGGCCAACACAAACACCGCAAGCAGCAGCACTACATTTTCTCTACAAGAGAACCACAGCACAAATACAGATGTTGACGGAGTCAAAACAGCTGATGTATCCAAGGCATCGGAGAGGAGCGAGGATACGGACAGACCGAATGTTGCTGCCAGCTCTAATAATGACAGAGAACTCTCTTCGAGGGGAAGTCAAATTATCCCTTCGGTCGACCCAAATGAATCGGAGACGAGCCAAGAGGAAAATGGAAAATATCTCAGCGCGACTGCCTCGACTTTGCAGTCGCAGCCAGAGGACACAACACTTGATTTGCGATCTCAGGCAATGCTCACGACAGTATCTCCGACAACTACAAGAAGGAGGGGGTCTGGAGGACGATCGCCGTCACGGCAACCCAACTCCAGGAGGAGGAACGGGGGTCGTCGGAGAAAGACGAACAAAAGGAAACAAAAGCAGTTTATGACCACAACACCTGCAGATGCTCCCCTAGCAACAGTCAGGACCACCGCCTCCACACAGCTAAAAATAGAACCATTAGAAGTTACAACAGCCAAATTCAATACCACTGTTCCATTCAGCGGCAGCCAAGCGGCGTCATCAGGCAGACTGAGTCATGAAGAAAGCACAGTCTCGGGGCATGACGACGAGGCCGCCACCAAACTCTCCTCACTACCAACTTCTCCCTCGCAAACAAACCGCAGCCATCCACCGCTGGCCAAACCACTGTTCGAAAGCACATCACCATCATTTCCAACAGCCTCTCCAGAAGTGGGTCACGGAAAGACAAGTTCTCAAACAGCCTTGAGAATCTCAGAGAGTGCGTCTCCTCCAGAGCGCCCGGATGTGCTCACATCAATCACTCAGCAGGGGTTTACGGGCAGCCCTCTTCCACCTGTTCAACCCTCAGAGGAGACACAACGGGCGAGCGTTACGGGAGACTTTGGACCGACGCCACACTCTGACAATCCCTATGGGGGTTTTCACACCGTAACACAAAAGCAAACAGATGTCGGGCAGAATCAGTCAAACCATCAATACGCTCCCACGGAAAAAGGCAATGAGATGGTTTTGAAAGAGACTGACTTGTCACCGCTGCCATCCCCGCTCGCCTCAGCTGCTTCCTTGATCGAGCATGAAATCAAGACGACCTCCGGATACGCTTCAAGTGGCTTAATTACGTCACTGAACATGTTTTTTGAGGGCAGTTCGGACACAGAACTGGTCACCGCAACAGTACCTGAAAGACCCTATCATAGTTCAGAGGTAGATCAGCATCTTAAAGAAACTGCAAGCACAGGAAATGATGCTCCTTTTATCACCATAACAACACCCCCCTCTGCTACTTCATCGAGGCCTGATACTGCGATCCCATCTACAGCGGCGCCACATGTCACGCTACCCAAAACGTCTTCCACAGAGGCCGACACGGGCCCTTTATTGAGGGCCACCACTCCGGAGGCTCCCGGGATCAACGGCGTAGCAGACAACTACAGTCAAGGCCAACAAATCCAACCCATCATCATAACAACAGAGCCTAGGAGAACACCAGACTTCCATCCTGCAACCCAGTCAACTGACCAAAAACTGTTCATTAGTACAAATCCAACTTCCCCAGCCCTCAAATTGAGCAGCGGGCAGACGATCAAGCCGACGGCCACCCCTTCCCCGACAATCCAAACCACTCCATCCAGAGAGGGACTTCCAACAAGCACTCAGGATGTGTCCAGACAGCACCAGCTACCTGGACAGGGATCTATTCCAAGAGGGAAGCCAAGGATAACTAAGAGCAACGTCCAGACTGTCACAGTGGAAGCTGAAACAGATGCTCAGCTTCCCTGTGGGGCCGAGGGGGAGCCAAAGCCCTTCCTGTTGTGGACTAAAGTTGCCAGCGGTATGTATGACTCAACCTCATGACAACTCATGTCAAGCTTGTCACTTCCTTCGTTAAAAACACTACAGAAAATGGCTATAATTATTTGTGTATTCACATACGGAAGAGCCAAAAAATTGTGTCCAATAAGCACAGTTTTATTCAATTATTAATATAAATCATCAGCATTTTTAGTAGTAGTAGTACCGTAATTTGTTATACAACACAAAAATGATAATTCATAACAAACTCCAGTGTTTTTTTTAAAAACTGTACAAGTAGGAGAACATTACGCTTATAACACGGCAACTTCAACCATCATACCAAATTTGAAGTTCCTAAGTTAAATAGTTTTTCAAGTTCTGCTCCGTAAACGAGATTGAAGTAAAAAAAAATCTGGTTTTGGGCAAAATTTTAAAAACTTGGGCACCCCGACTACGTTATAATTATTGTATTTTTGCACATATACTACACCCATTTCACCTACACTATATTGTTTATTGTCTTGTCTACATTTAATGCTGCTTTACACACATTTGAAATCTCTCTCTTTCCATTCATGCAGGGGCGAGTATTGCTCAGAACACCAGAGTCCAGAGGTTTGAGGTCCATCCCAATGGTACATTAATCATCAGGAACACACAGCCCATGGACGGGGGCCAGTACCTTTGCACAGTCCAGAACCAGTATGGCACAGACAAGATGATGGCCAACCTCGTGGTCCTGTCTCAGCGTCCGCGAGTCCTCCAGCCTCGGCACAGAGACATCGCCGTGCACCTCGGAGGCAAAGTCAATTTGGAGTGTAACGTGGAGGGGCACCCTGCTCCTCGAGTCACATGGGTGCTCCCGAACCATGTCCAAGTGGCCGCCGCCCCACTCGGCGTTGCCACTCAGCAGCATGTGGCCGTCTCCGGTAACGGAACCCTCCGGATCAGCCAGGCCACGTACACAGACGGAGGGATTTATAAGTGCATCGGCAGCAGCACGGCCGGAGCCGACGCAGTCACAGTCCGCCTGTATGTCTCGGCGTTGCCGCCTGTGATTCAGCAGACGCAGCATGAGAACGCCACCCTCCCAGAGGGCGGCTCCGCCTACATCCATTGCACCGCCACAGGTGCCCCTCAGCCAGTCATCCGCTGGATCACGCCCGATGGCGTACAGCTCACCGCTTCTCAGTTTGTCACCGGACGCAACCTCAGCGTCTTCCCCAACGGGACCTTGCACATACGGGGACTGGGTCTGGGGAACGCCGGGAGATACGAGTGCTCAGCCAGTAACGCGGTGGCGTCCAGCACGAGAACAGTGATATTGAGCGTAAGGAGGAATCAGTCCTCTGCCAAGGCCAGTATCACGTTGTCGTCCCCCCAGAGAACAGATGTGATCTACGGCGGGAGGCTGCTGCTCAACTGTGTGGCAACAGGAGGGCGGGTCATCTGGAGGACACCCTCTAAGAAGCTGGTGGATGCTCAGTACAGGTAACAAATGCATTAATCAATTAAATGTTGTACTAAATGCATGCATTTAATGTCCTCTGAATGCTATGGTTTCTATTATCTTTGCAGTTTTGACCCCAGGATCAAGGTGTTCCCCAATGGCACCATAACCGTTCATTCCGTGACCGACAAGGACAGCGGCGACTACCTGTGTGTGGCGCGCAACAAGATGGGCGATGACTACGTCGTGCTGCGGGTCGACGTGCTGACCAGGCCGGCCAAGATCGAGCAGAAGCAGCAGCGGTCCAGTCAGGAGGTGGTGTACGGCGGGGACCTGAAGGTGGACTGCGTGGCCTCTGGTCTCCCCAACCCCGAGATCAGCTGGGCGCTGCCGGATGGCACCATGGTCAACCCGGTCAAACAAAGGGAGAGCGTCAGCGGGGGGCGCAGTCGCAGGTATGAGCTGCTTACAAATACCTCCACTGGTTCATTCAGAGGTGCTGAATCAAGTTGTAGTTTTGGGGCCATTGGAATGAATGAAAAAGGATGTATGAGAAGTTCTGAATTAGCTGTAAATATGGTTATTACATTCACATCAATTAATCAATTAAGACGTGTAAATATTAATTAGAAATGTCCATATAATTTATTGGAATATACTCTGTGCCACAGTGGCAGCTCACCACCTTAAGATTGATGACCACAGACTTCAAGAAACCAATTTTAGCTGCTACAATACAAAAACCCCTTTGTATTTCAACAGCATTTATTGTTTCCTGTCATGACACATGGAGCATGCTGTAAATACCACTTGTCAGTCTATTAAGGTTGGGCAACCAAACGTATTTTTTCCTGACACATAGCTGCCTGAACACAGGAGGGAAAAAAAGGGCTCACAGAGCATCAAATACCTTTGTTGTCATCTGCTTCAAAAGCCTTGAAGATGAATACAGAACCTACATTACTGGTATGCAAAGAGCTTCACTACCAGAGTTCATTCATGTGGATGTACTGTTCCATATAAAGGCAGCATTTTTTATTATTTGTGCTGAGTATATCCTCAATATCCATTGCATATACTCATATTACATTTCCATGAATGCACATAACTCTTAACTGATACTTCCCTCTCTCAACTGTACGTAGGTATGTGGTGTTTGACAACGGGACGCTGTACTTCAACCACGTCGGCATGCCAGAAGAAGGCGATTACACCTGCTACGCCGAGAACCAACTTGGCAAAGACGAGATGAAGGTTCGAGTCAAGGTCAAGGCTGCAACTTCCCCGCCACGAATCCAGGATAAAGACCAAAAGATGGTCAGGGTTTTCTACGGCGAGACCGTCACGCTGAGATGTAACACCAAAGGGGACCCGACGCCAGTGATCACGTGGATATCCCCGACAAACAGAGTGATCTCCCCCGCGTTAGACAAATACCAGATCCTGGATGATGGGACATTGGTGGTTCAAAAGGTCCAGCGTTTTGATGGAGGTAACTACACCTGCATGTCCAGAAACAACGCAGGACAAGACCATAAAGCCATGAGGCTGGAGGTCCTCGTAACATCTCCGGTGATTAACGGCTTACCGGGAACGGCCAACGCCATCAAGGTGACCGCAGTCCCGGATCAGCGGAGGCTGGTGGACTGTGTGGCAAAGGGAACCCCCACCCCTCGCATCATGTGGGTTCT
This sequence comes from Sebastes fasciatus, assembly GCF_043250625.1. Lineage (NCBI taxonomy): Eukaryota > Metazoa > Chordata > Actinopteri > Perciformes > Sebastidae > Sebastes > Sebastes fasciatus. The sequence goes on along the minus strand of NC_133818.1, from coordinate 14,134,962 downwards.
ACCAGGAAACGTGATCCTTCCCGCGCCGTACTACAGCAACAGAATGACAGTTCACAAAAACGGTACCTTGGAAATCCGGTCGCCTAAGAGGACGGACTCCGGGCGGCTGGCTTGTATCGCTCGTAACGAGGGAGGGGAGGTCAGGCTGGAGGTCAACTTGGATGTGAGGGAGGTTGTCGAGAGGCTACAAATTAGCGGTCCCAAAACAGATAGCCTGTCGCTGACTGTGGGGAATGCCATGACTTTGAATTGCTCCTTTGAGGGCTCCACAGTACCTCACGTCACTTGGATCTTACCCAACGGCACACCTTTGCATAGCGGTGCTCGGTTCTCCAAGTTTTACCACCAGCCCGGCGGCTCTTTGGTCATCAGCAACCCCTCTGTTGCCGAAGCCGGTATGTACCGCTGTCTGGGGCGTAATTCTCGAGGGCTCGTGGAGAGTACAGTCACGTTGTCGCCGGGGAGAAAGCCAGAGATCAACAACAGATTCAACTCTCCAGTCAGCGTCGTGAATGGGGAAAGACTTTTGCTCCATTGTCTAACCAGTGGCGAACCTCTCAGACTGACATGGACACTACCCAGTGGGGTTGTCCTCAACAGGCCACAGAGAGCTGGACGATACGCTGTACTGCCGAATGGGACGCTTGCCATCCAACAAGTATCGGTATATGATCGGGGCTCCTACGTTTGCCGAGCTGCAAACGAGTACGGCAGCTCTCAGCTTCCCGTGTCAGTAATTGTGATTGCGTACCCGCCTCGAATTACCAACGGCCCTCCCTCTATGACTTACGCCAAACATGGAGTTGCCGTTCAGTTGAACTGCGTAGCAACTGGGATCCCAAGAGTGGAGGTAGCATGGGAAACTCCTGATAAAACCCGCTTGGCTGTCAGTGCACAGCCACGCCTTTTTGGAAACAAGTACCTCCATCCACAAGGTTCCCTCATCATTCAGAACCCGACACAAAGAGACGCCGGCGTCTATCGATGCACGGCGAGGAACGCCATCGGCGTAGACTCTAAAGCGACCATTCTCAATGTGTTCTGAGGAATTTCACTGTTCATAATGGTCCATTGCCATACTGTATGCCCAAGCAACTGCCTAGTTAATAGCAACTAATGTTTTATTGATCCAAATGTTGTAAAAACTGCTGTCACAATGATGAAATAATGAGTTTATTAAAACCTGCAGTGGAGTTTTGAGTGTGTGCTGTATAGAGGCAAAACGTTGATGGTATTTTGTGCACCATGGTTTACCATTTCCATCATTTTGGGCCTCCCAATATAAGAATTTAAATACTTTTAATAGCAATGTTTGCTAAAGAAATGCTAATCAAGTGGGAAAGCAGACTACAATAATGACTTGGTTTGACATAATCATCTGTTCCAGTTTGTCTATGTCGTTGTATTGCATCATTTTTATAGTTATTGCTCGTGGACAGATGCTGTCATTATTTTTGGATATCAGTTGTTGTGTTTATCTTTAGACTAATGATTTGTATAGTCCCTTTTGACAGTGCAGCATATCACCCTTTACAGAATGATTTACCAGTAATAATAAATAACTGTAAAAATGATTTGCACCTCATCCTATAAGGTAATGGCATTGATGAGTAGTAGTAGTAGTTACCTGATTGGCTCTACACAGGCCAAACACCATTATAAAGCCGTATTTAATTGAAATATATGGACATAATCTAAACTTCTGTATATTTCAAATTACTCAGGGAGATTGGGCACAAAGGTGACCAACAGGTGTCTCTATATTCCTACCATACTAGGAACAAAAAAACACCAACCAGTCAGGTAAAGACTACTAGTGCTCTTCTGTGCCATCCCCTAGTGGCGCCCTGATACTCGGTCACATAGCCCACGCCTCTTTGTCTACCACAGGGGTCGGCAACCTTTACTATCAAAACATTTGAGCATTGTGATGAAGGTAACACAGCTTATAGTCTAAGTATATAGTATATACTGTAAGTCTAATGCAGTGAGGGCCAAAGTGCAAATGTACTATGGAGTATTAGGGCCACATTGAGGGGAAAAACATCTGAGATTTCCAGGTCATAACTTTAGGAGAAAGAAAGACGTGATATTACGAGAATAACGTCATAGCTTTAGGAGAAAAAAAGACGTAATATTACGAGAATAAAGTCATAACTTTACGAGAAAAAAAGTCGTAATATTACGAGAATAAAGACATAACTTTACAAGAAAAAAGTTGTAATTTACGAGAATAAAGACATAACTTTACAAGAAAAAGTCATAATATTACGAGAATAAAGACATAACTTTACGATAAAAAACGTCGTAATATTACAAGAATGAAGACATAACTTTATGAGAAAAAAAGTTGCAACAGCCTACAAAATGCCATCAGACTGTGCCTCTATAAGCTCTACTCTAGGTGTTTCACTATGTCTCTCCGTAGCATCCTTAGCTGTACATGGACCTTTGCTTTCATGACATAATTGCTTCCGACAATGACAGATGTCAAGCTGTAAAGAATTGCATAACCTCATTTTATAACTAGGAAATATTGTTTAACTTAATTGCAGAATTAATTGAAAATATGTGTAATGTTGCTATAAAGACTTCTTTAAGGCAGATAACTTTTATATTTGACTCCAAATTTGAGTCAGTTGGTATCTTGTGCCTTAAATCAACATCCATCTTAAGTGTGTGTTTCCATAAATGCACATATTTCAATAACAGTGGGCATCATATTTGAATCTGCCTCTGAAAAATGCTGATGCCGGTTATATGTCCTCATTTGTAAATTATTTGTCTTTGACAGACTGTGATGCAGAGCAATTTTCCCATATTTTAATAAAACATTTCCACCTGTTTCTACTAAGCTCAGAGTCAAAAACTTTTTTTTATTGCTGAGGCAGCGAAAGCAAAGATTGGAAAAATGATGACACCAGAATGTTTGCCACTGTACAATAAATGACATTCATAACTGAGAATAATGCTTTTGAATCAACTTAGAGATAGGAACATCCGCAACAAAAGCTTAAGGAAACACACAGATATTTATGATTCAATACAAAATGATACAGAAGTTTTTTGTTCAGCTGTCTTTAAAAAGCAGAGCACACATACAAATCTGTAAATACTCAATTCAGTATTTTGGATGAAGGAAGTAGGTCACCATTATCCTCGAAGACTAGAAAACTTGCAATCATCGCTCTGGGAATACAGCTGCAGTCTCGTCTTCCATGAAGAAGAAACATCTGGAGCCATGAGGAAATCCCCCATTAGTTCAGCAGCTTCGGCCTGAAAGAGTCACACTTCAAATGTCCAGCGATGGAAGAAATAAATCGACTTTATTCTCATTACTGTAAAAAAAGTTGTTGTTTTTGTGTGTAGTATTTTTACATATTAGTAATGTTATTTTTGCTAAAGCACTTTATGTCTTAGTTATTGTTTTATCTGTTACAGAGTAAGAAACAAATCACATAAAAGAAAGTCCTGATAAACTGTCTAAACTAACTTCCATGTACTGAAAACACACTGTCACCTGCCACTCAGCAGGCTGGTTGGGTTCATTATCTCTGAGCAGAGGCAGCTGTGGAGCCTAATTGTCCCTGATGAGGATCAGCTGGTTGAAGCCTATATCTACCCCTGGTTTCAGTGCTCAGATGCTGAATCATTGTCTCTTTGTCAGAGGTAGTGAGAGTGCTGTCCTGTTGTTGCTCTATCTGTATAGGGGGTGTGTGAATCTGCAGAAGTACCACATGAACCTATCTGTGGGATTCTCTCACCATTTAGCTTCTTCTCTTCTCTGGAGTCTCTTAGAGTGGGTTAGGTCTGTGTGGCCTGCCTTCGCTGGTTCTTTTGTTTCATTTATGTTCAAGTCAGCTGCTCGGCATTGGTGTTTTAGTTTAAGTCTTTTAAAGTTATATTGAGTGTATAGGGAGCATTCCTTTTAGGCCTGTTTTCATTTGCTGTTTCCCCTCTCCCTTTGAATCGCTTGCGATTTTAGTGGTTATCCTTCGGGATTAATTTAAAGATTCCCCTGGTCCGCAATTGCATCCCTCTCCCAGTTATTCTGACAATTACGAGAATAAAGTCGTAATATTACGAGATTAAAGTCATAACTTTACGAGAAAAAAACAATAACAAAATTACTACTTTATAAACTTATGACTTTTTTCTCGTAAACCTATGACTTTATTCTCAAACTCTCAGATTTATTTTTTTTCCTCAATGTGGCCCTAATAGTCCTTTGTACCATCGTACCACAGACCTACAACAATGATAATTAAAAATGGTAATGTAAACAAAAAACAACATTCATTTCCATTTTTAAAAGTCTACAGGGAGCCACTGGAGAGGGGCTTTAGAGCCCCATGTGGCTCCGAAGTCGCAGGTTGCTGAACCCTGCTCTAGTGCATTTAGAATGTTTATTGTTGTAGTACTGACCTGTAGCTTTAAATTAAAGTTGCGCTTCCTTTTATAGAAAGTAAATTTAAGTTTGCCCATCTCTCTCTATCCTGGGTACATTTTATTGTTACTCCCTCCATCCCCTGGACGATAAACGGGGAAACGTAACAATTGGGGGCTCGTCCGGGATTTGAACCCAGGACCTCTCAGAGAGGCTGAGTGGACTGGTTCTAGTGGGGACAGAGAGGCTGAGTGGAATGGTTATAGTGGGACAGAGAGGCTGAGTAGACTGGTTATAATGGGACAGAGAGGCTGAGTGGACTGGTTATAGTGGGACAGAGAGGTTATATTATGCCTTTAGAATGAACGTATATGAACGTTACTTCTACTTGAGTAGAGTATTCTGCTAGTCTTACGTATCCGTGGGCGTCTTTGTTAAGCCTGGCAGTAATCCCACCAGTCAGGGCTCTGGGGTTAACCAGCGCTACACTCTGCTGCCTCATCTAACCTTAGTTTTTCTCCTCCTTGCTGATGATATCAACATTTTCCACTCTGGGAGCTGATTAGGCTGCAGTGATGCATGTTTTTCCTCCTGCGGCTGAAGCAGCCCTGACAGCTAAACCAGATTGCTCACAGCGCTCCACGTCGCCGCGATCTCTGTCTTGCTTGTGACCCAGAACCTGCTTGAATACAGTTTGGGAAAGCCTCACATCTTGTGCCCACCTGTTTCCCCCTCGATGCGTGACTGTAGTTTGCTCTCATTACTGAAACAGACAGTCATCAGAAATAAGTAATGCCACGCTTTCGGATGTTTACGCCGGTCATGCACTTTCCTGTGCTTATCTGATCTGACTTAAGATGGTCTATTAAGGAAATTGACATCATAGGAAATTGAAAAAGAAGTGACTATTCAAGGGATTAGTGTTAATCAAGGCATATCTTCTGCTGAGAAGCTTCAGCGAGGGAACCTACTCTGATCACATGGCGCTGTGGCTGATTGACGAATCAAAGACAGTGCGAGGGAGCTCTGGCTGTGGAGAATTTGTGTCCTACAGCAACACCATCAATACATCTGAACATCAAGGCACTTCATGTCTGAGCAACAGAGCAAGTGAATTTGAAGGAGAGTTGAAAGGAGTGCTCCATCAGGAGGCGTTGGCCTCTTTCTTCAGTGCATGCTGCAGACTCCTCGGTAATGAAAGCAGCACTGAGCTAACACCTTTCTTCCTCTGTGGCTGCTGCGATGTCGACAACATTTTCATCAGGCTCAGATTTAAACACTTAAAGTGTGCATGTGCGATATATTGCTGTTTTTGTGAATGCTTGCATTCATATAAATCATGCGATCATCAGTCTCAGTTGCTAAATTGAAAAGAGGTGACACAGCGTTTTGAGGCCTTTATGGTATTTTGTGGTAAAGCCTGACTGCTGACAGTTCAGTCTACTAACATTCTGCAAATCCCATAAGAAGTATCTTCACACCACCAAATACAATGATGTTATCAGCTAGAGATGCACCTATACCCGATACCAGTATCTGGTATTGGGTCCGATACTGTGCTCATGAACTCGTACTCACAAAACGGCTCCGATACAACGGCACCGATACCAATTAACAGAAGCGTGACGTTAACCTCTATGCGGGACTCCCCAGCCTGCCATGTGTCGCTCACACCCTCCAGCTGGCTGTTAACGAGGGTCTTTTGGCACAGAGAAGTACTCGTATCAGTACTCGGTATCGGTGAGTAACCAAATATAAGTACTTGTACTCGGTCTGAAAAATAGTGGTATCAGTGCATCCCTATTATCAGCAGACTGAATGGGCGTTATCAGCGGTTATCACTACCATTCTAATGCTTCACACGGGCCAAACTGCACCTGCTACCACGTTGTGAAAGTGAAAGGTAAACTTAACGTTGTGAATTGAAACAAAACAACTTTGGGTTTAGGCAGCAAAACGACTTGGTTAGGTTCAGGATTAGATCATGGTTTGGGTCAGAATAAGTAGCCTACGTTTGGTACGTAACTTACATAGGTGGCATTAGTTAAAGAAAGGGTCGACGATGTTGGAAAGCTAGCATAATTTGAAAGTAGCAGCGCTTGCGGAGCTCCGTCTAAGGGTAGAGTACGAGCAGGGGAGGCAGGGAGGCATCTGATTGGTTCTTTCCAAGCGGACCTCGACGCAGTGATTGGTAGACGTTTTTGCAGGATCACAGCAGCTACAGATGATGGCTCTTTTCCGGTCCTTTTTCAGAGCTCATCAGTAATGGAGCGCTATCGGGGTCTAAAGACCATTTCAACCAATATATCAAATAGTGTAGCCCGGAGAACATCGTCAACCCTGCCTTTAAGTACGCCAGTTATGTGAATACAGCATCACAGTCGGGTGCGGACCAAAACAACCGGACCGAGGCCTTGTTGAAGAAGCGGTCTTGGTCCTCGATCCAACCCAACTGGAGGAAGCATTGCACCTTTTTTTTTTTTTTATTAAACCAGCTCCCGTATCCAGCTGTGCTTTGAACGGTGCGTCATGGTTTCGTGCTTTTTAAGAACCGTGGTCACATATGTAAAAAGATAATGTTTATTAGAGGCTTAAAGCAACCCACAACAGTTTGTTTCTTCGATGTTAATGTCAACGAACTGCATTTGACCCGCTGCTTTGCTTGAACCGTATAACAGATCCAAAGATTCTCTCAGGTTCCAGCAGCTGTGCAGAAAGCTTTGGACCTTTTGGATCATCTCCCGCTCTGGGAATTAGTGTGTAAGTCTACAGCAGATGTGAACATGTCTGCAGGCCAACATGCGGCTGAATGTTGTTTAATTTATTCGGCCTGGATAGATAGAGAGGATTCACTGTATCGGTATGTAATTTACAAGTTCTGGATGTCAGCAGCAGAAACACAAACTGAAATCCTCTTTTACGAGCTCTCTGAAAAATGTATCTTAACAAGTCATGAGGTCAGGAAGTTGACCTTGAATGTTCCACATGATGCATCTGTCCATTAAATAGAGTGCTTACTTTCTAATTGTGGGGAACTGGTTTTTGGTTTGTGGCCCAGTTTCAATCAGCAGCCTGCCACTGCAGGGACAAACTCCACTCAGCTGCTGCGCCCCACCAGACCAAAAACCCTCCACAGCTGACTGTCATTTACTCTCGCAAATCCCCAATTAGCCTGATCGCAAAAAAAAAATTGTGGTTCATTAGAATCTGAAGTTGAACCGCTGATCAAATTAGCCGAGCGGCTTTAAGCATGAATCAAAATAGTCGTGCGACGGCTCCCGCACAAGATGAGCGGAGGAGGCGGTTCAAAGCTGTTAACCCCAAAAAACATATGGAGATGCTTAGGATTCTCCGACAGCTCACATTTCGTTCTCGTCCCCACTGCGTATATCTGAAGGCAGCTTATATAACAGCTCACTTGCATAGACGTGCAGCCTACACCTGCACACACACATTTTCCTCTTTTCTCTCTCAGCCTCATTCACAATCATCTCCGAATCACAAGCACTCCATCAAGCAGAAAGCTGTGTACTCATCAAGCCACAGAGGAGTTCCAGATGGGGACATTATCAAGGCTATTTGTTCATCTAAACTCACTAGAAGAGGTGGGAGAGGGGGAAGTACTTTAGATGAAAATACAGAATAAACAAGCGAAGGGGAAGAGATGGGGAATAGAAGCCAGGAGCTCCACCAATCCAGACCGAACGGTGCTCCGAGCTCCTGGTCATGGTTTCATCCCACCTTGAGATTTGCGTTGATGTACCCCCACAAAGGTGGCATTTCTTGGAAGCACATGTGGGTGTCAGCCCCACACTGTCAAAACAAACAGACTGGGTCAGTGTGGTGAAATTCTTTATGGGGTCAGTGTGGTGTCAGTGCTGGTTACGTAAGGGAGGCTGAGGCTCTCGCTGAGTTTTAAAGATTACATTCAAACAAACAGCAGATTTTCTTTGTGGTGAAGTTCCCCTCAGGAGGATCCTTTGACTTCTAGCACCATCATCAGGTCAATTTGTTCAATACTTTGGTTTATGACCAAATACCTGCAGAACTAATGACATCCATCAGCCTCAGCTGGACTCAGCTAACTAGTAAATGTTAGCATGCTAACACGTTAAAATGACATGGTAAATATGATACCTGCTAAACATCAGCATGTTAGCATTGTCAGTGCGAGCATTTAGCTCAAATCACCACTGCACCAGCTGATTGAATGTGAGATTCATCAATCAGCGGTTGTCATAGATATGGGTTAGAAGGTGCCTGTTACACCTACCAGTAGGTTCAGAAGGCCGTATGGTCATTTATTCACATGGTTGATCACCGATACGAACACAAGAAGACGACGCCGATGTCGGGAGGAGGTTAGGGTGGATGGATAAGTCAAATAACCTCGGAGACTGCTGTTCTTGTCCCATGTGAGAAGTCAACGTTGACTTATTTCAGCATACTTTCGTTACCTAACAACCATTATTTTAACCCAAACCACGATCTTTCCCTAAACCTAACCAAGTAGTTTTGTTACCTAAACCTAAAGTTTGTTTTTATCAATTCACAGCGTGAAGTTTCACAACGTGGTAGGTTCAGTTTGGCCCGTAAGAAGTATTAAAATGGTAACGATGACCGTTGATATCGCCCATTCAATCGTCTGATAACATTCAAAGTGGGTGACCACTGAGCCAACGTACAGCCTTGGCAGCAAAGACTTCAGGCCGCAGTCTCGTCGATTCATGTGCATCAGTTTACCGGAAACCTGGTTTCAAACTGCTAATTCAACATGCAAGTTCAACAGTAATAATAATAATAATAGCTTGGATTTATATAGCGCCTTTCATGAAACCCAAGGACGCTTAACAAAGTAATAAATAAACACAACAAATGTAACAGAAGCTAGGGGCCATAGGCCTTGGTGAAGAGGTGGGTTTTGAGGAGTCTTTTGAAGGTGTCCAGAGATGGTGCGTTGCGGAGCTCTATGGGGAGAGAGTTCCAAAGTGTGGGGGCTGTCACACTGAAGGCTCTGTCCCCAAAAGTTTGCATTCTTGTGTGAGGGATGGAGAGCTGACCCGTGCCTGAGGATCTAAGGTTCCGGGGCTGTGTGTAAGGGTGGAGGAGGTCAGATAGGTACTGAGGAGCCAGGGCGTTGAGGGATTTGTAGGTGAGGAGGAGGATCTTGTAGGTGATGCGGGACTTGACCGGGAGCCAGTGGAGGTGGATGAGGGTGGATGGTGATGTGCTGCCAGGGCTTGGTGCGGGTGAGAACCCTGGCAGCCGAGTTTTGCACATACTGGAGCCTGTCCAGGGCTTTGCTGGGAACCCCGGACAGAACTCCATTGCAGTAGTCCAAACGGGAGGTGACGAAAGCGTGGATGAGGGTTTCTGCCACAGAGTCAGAGAGTGATTGAGAAACAGTATTCTCCCATCATGCAACACTGTGGGGACATCCACTAAATGCAAGTTCGAATCATTTCATTCTTCTTCTTTTAGGGACAAAACTATTATTTCACCTCTAAATAAAACATTTTTTGTCTGATGTTTTTATCTCCGTTAGAGTATTTCTTATTGAAGGAAAGAATAAAATCATCATTATAACAGCTGATTTAAAGGTCCCATAGTGTAAAAAGTGAGATTTTCAGGCCTTTTACATTATAAAGCAGGTTTAAGTGCTACGTATATAAACACTGTTAAACTATCAAAACGCTCAATATGAGAATATAAGACCTACAACAATGATAAATGAAAGTGTAAACAAAAGGAGAGGGGCTGAAGAGCCGCAGGTTGCTGACCCCTGGTCTATATCAATGTTGACACAATTACCACTGGGGGGCTGACATGACGGACTTCTCCCAGTTAACAGGTTATGCTAAATCACACACAACACAATGCAGGAGTAGACCCCAGTCTGCCAGCTCATCATTACAGGAACTGATTAATCCACATCCAATCTGAGAAAACAGCCCCCACACACACAGACATTGCCGTTCCTTCTGTTGTTGGTTAACCTGGCTTAGAAGCCGTCTTTACCAGCATTATATCAGGAAGCGTCCGCTCTGCAGGGACTGATGCTCTTTCTGATTCCTTTTGCCTTTTCAGAGCTTAATGAATGAGGCGGTCAAGGGAAACCAGCAGCTTATCCCAGATCGGTGCTCGCACTTTAATCTTGATGAATCGGAGTCAAGCGGGAGCCACTCATCCGAGAGCAGCGATGTGCCAGGTTGCCTTTCAAAGCAATCATCATAAGGCCTTTTTTCACTTGCGACACGGCACGGCACAGCACAGCGCCGGCCCGGCCCGGCCTCACCTCCTGCCATTCACTCTGTATTCAGCACACTATCTTTCCTTCACTGTGCCACAACATTATGAGAGGAATGCCTATGAAATGACATGCACCATGTGCCCGGTGGATAAGGATCACACAGCATACTGTTGACTGCAGTCAGACATCTATTAATCTGCCTCCCTGTTTCTCTGATTGGCTGCCATGATGGAGAGAGTTCTCATAGAAGAGCCACAGTGCCCCCTGGCGGAAGACTCAACATTTGTATCTGTGGGATCTATGTGAACTCAAATGACACCAGGAAATAATGTATTTAGTTCCACAAAAAAAACAGTTGAAAAAGAAAAAGAAATTGAAAATATCACATGCTTTATTGCCAACATGGATCCATTTTTACAGAGTGGAGCATTCACAACTTGGAGAATCATTAACTTCAAGTTTTGCTTTTGTAATGCAGCATATTAAAAAGTTATATTTGGTAATGCTTTATTTTAGGAATCCTATAATTTCCTGGAGGGTTTACTGGAAATAATGACGTAATAATCATGAGTTTCTAAGCATATTTTCAGAAGAAGTTCCTTATAAGAACTGTTCTTTAACTTATCTTATTAAAGGGTATTTTTCAACCTGGACCATATTAACAATCTTGTCAAAAATAAGTTCTTATAGTGTACATAACGTTACACCGATGCTCACTTAGGGTTAGGGTTACCGGTTTTGTCCCCATTATTTTGTCCAGCGCGTCAAACCAAGAAAATTTGTCTTTCTCCTTACCAGAACTTCCTGTTTTATTAAGTGCATCGCGCACTTTTATGTACTCCTGGCAAATTTTTTTTTGCCTTAATGCAGCACTGTGCAGCCGACCTCAGAAACCCCATCTCCCGGAGCCGTTTGCTAAAGAGCGAGTCGATTTCGGTATTCTTGTGTGGTTGTCGAAAGTTGCGAGCTCATACAATCATCTGACCAAATCTCTATGAGGCACTGCACCTCCCCACGAGTCCACCTGTAAAATAAAGCCTTACTGAATGTTTCAACATCCTCTTCTTCCATGTCAGTGGTATCGTTCAGTATTGAAATTAATTTATGTTTTGTATTTTATTTTATTAGTTTTTTTTAACTAGTTTCAGTTTAGTTTTAGTCTTAAAGGATATTGTTTTTATTTAGTTTCAGTTTGTGATACTGTAGGTTTATGCAACAGATAATCTAAATCCTGGTATTGCATCTATCAGTTAGGTATTACAAGAATGTATCAGAGCGTAAACAACAAAAGTGGATAAGAAATTCTGACACGGAGCCAAAGTAGAAACGACAACTTTTTACCTGGAGTACTTTAAAAATGTATGTTTAACACGATATAAATGTGCTTCATACAGTACAATATTACAGTACAATTCTTCAATATAAACTTCAAAGATAAAACGTGTGACATTATCAACAGATCCCTATAGAGTGCCATAGTTGTTTCTCAGTTAATCCAGAAAGCGGTCCAGCATCTTCTGGATGTTATGGAAGGCGTCTCTGCCCAGGTAGTCGGCCTGCCCGGCCTCCCACAGCCTGCGCTGCTCCAGCCGCTCCGCCTCTGTCTCTGTCTCTGCCTCTGCCTCTGCCTCGTGCTCTGCCTCCGTCTCTGCCTCCGCCTCTGTGTCTGCAGCCCTCTGCCGTGAGAATAACAAATGAGTCTTCAAAGAAAAACAGCAGGCTGACTCTCAGCTCCTAGTTTTCATCTCTACACACAGACAGAATGTGCAGTTGAGCATTCAAACCAGTAGATTGTCATTATTCTTTCATGCTCGTCTTATGAACACGTTCAACCGACCTGTGTCTTATATTACCTGCAATATCATCTCTCTCAGCTCTGATCCGTGGAGAGTTTCAAGATCAAACCAATTCATAATAAATGAATGCTTTATTAATGGTATAAATCATGCTTAATATGAGTTAATAGGACGCATTAACAAGAGAGCAGCTTTTGGATTATATTACAAATAGTAAAAATAATGACATAATTGCAGACTTTTGATTGATTGACTTATAAATAGTTCTTAATCAGACAGAGATGCCTTCTTCCCTGAGACACACTCTTTTATTGTTTCAAAAACCTACGTACTGATCCATGTCCATCACCTTCAGTTACACAGCAGCACCGTGCTTCTTTATCTCTCATACACAGCACCATATCCGTTTGTGAAAGGAAAATCGAATGACCAAAAGATACACTGACCCTTTTCACATGTTTTCAGTCATTATTTTCCAACATTTATAATGTGTTTAGAATTTCCTTTACACGGCCTTTAACTAATGTGGGAGTGAGGTTGGCGTAGAGGTCAGAAAGGAAACGGTTACGTACAGGATGTGGATGAAAGTCTGAGGAGCGAGCGCTGCCCTCCGACCCCTCTGATTCACAAGCTGGGTCCTGGATCTCCGTCCTCTCAGACGCTCTGGACTCTTCCTCCAATATGTTATCTGTGTGGGAACACTACACACACCATAGTCATGTCAGCCGCTGCAATACATGCTGCTACACTGATGTTGTTAAAAGCGTGAAATACAGCAGCAGAGTGGAGGCTTGATAACACAGTTGATGTATGTTCCTGGCTGCTGTCATACTGGAGGCAGTGTGTCTGTACAAGCTTGTTCAATGCATCAAGTTGAAAGGAATTAAACAAATGACAGAAAGGCAATGAGGAGCTCAGAGGGCCACACAGATAATAGACTCTGTGTTCTGTTGTTCCGCCGCAGTCAAGCACAAACACTCATACATTAACAGGAACGAACGAGAGGCACTCGAGCTGCCTAATAAGCCTCCATAATAATCACCGTGATATATTATAAACACGAGTGGCTATGCTAATAAGGTCATTCATTCAGCTAATTAACGGATTGATATTTCTAATGACTCCTTACTTCGCAGAAGATGTGTGACTTTACATGAACTCTGTGTTTAAAAAGAGGGGGATTGTTTTTCCTTTCTTTTTGGAGCTAGCAGTTTCCCCCTGCTTCCAGTCTTTGTGCTAAGCTAGGCTAACATGACCCATCTCTGTACTGGATGCACACTTTCCAGTATGTCCTGATATGATACGTATCACGATACAATATCGTGATATCGTAAGCAAGGTGATTTTTTTAATCTAATTTTAGAATCCTAAAGGATTCATAAAATCTTTGCCCTCGGCCCTGCCGAGGGCAAAGATAGGGTCTCTTAGGGTTAAAGCAGCATTAGTTGATTTTTTTGGTCACTTTGGGACAAAAAGCTTTCAACACAACTATAGTGTTAGCAAACAGTTTCCTATCTACACATCATACACAGCAACATACATCTGGAGTCGTGTTAGTCCAATAGTTACTCTCCTTTTTGCTCTATTTTGGTCTCCACCCCCAAATATCTGTCCCTTTAGCTGCTAGATGCTCCACTATATGTTCACCAGCTGTCTGCTGCTGGGCAGGTAGGGAACTGTGGGTTTTATCAGAGCTTTGTCACTGAAAACAGCTTCATAAAGGAGTTTGTGGGCTATAAAACCAAAACAACGAGATAAAAGGTGGGGGTGATAATTCTCTGTGAGTTTGTCACGACAAGTAAAATTTGTGATTTGACCCAGAGTTAATGCAACAAGTATTGATCAGTGCAGCTTTACGGATTATAACTTTGGAGATCAAAAACTGCTTTTATTGTATAAAATGTGTAGCAAGATGCTTCAAAATCTGATGTCCTCTATGGGGGAATGGGGGGTTTCCATTATGATGCGGTACAATATAGCCACAACAACATAATATCCAACAGTGACACAAAAGAAGAGCTAGAGTAAAGCTTACTGTCTCTGGTTGAGGCGGTGAATGAAGCCTCTCAGAAGGGGGGGCAAGCAGTGAGTCGGAACCGTCCAGGTTTTCTCTAAATGGCATCTCGGCTTCTCGTTCTTGGATCTGCAGAAACAAGGGGAGGATGTTGAGTGTTTGGAGGGAGGGAGGGCTGGGCAGCCATGTGTGGCGTTTGGCTGTCGGTCTGCATGTTTAAGTTTACAGCCAAACTCTGCAGCTAGCTCCTGTGACTCCAAAACCTCCGACTAAAGAGGGGGAAGTCATCAGTGAAAATGTTCTGCTCGAGTGTTTTGGAGTGGAACCCTGCAGAGCATCCGCCAGACATGGCACACGGTCGGCTTCCTGCACAACAACATGGAGTGGCACTGCTGAACACATAATCAGCAATATATAATATTAACACATAACTCACTCTGGTGATATTCTATATTTTCTCCCATGTGCATTTTCTTCCTCTGTGCCATAGAGCTCCATTTTTGTCCAAAAAACTGGGGAAACGTGTTCCTTTTATCACCATGAACACACACACTGTAGTTGATTTTGCTGCCATCAATACTCACTAGAGCACCAAATGTGGATTTTGTTAGTCCCCAACAAACTGTTTCCTCCTGTTTGAGTTTGATAACTCAACCACGTAGTTTTAAGTCAAATCTAAAAACTGAGTAAACCTACGTTGGTAGCTTATTTTGCAAAGAGACTGCACTTGGGAGTGAGACTTAACAATAATCATTATTAATGATGTAGCTTTAGTTAAATGGGCTCTATGTAAGAATCTGAAATTGCTTTTTGACAGCGCTTGCTCTCCATAGACATTAGCAAATGAACAAAGAGACTCCATTCTCTGAAGTGTCCTATATTTAAACCAGATCATTCTCTCCTATCGGGCCGAGCGTGCAGCCGGTCAGAGATATCTCAGAGATGTTGGGTACCTGTTGTGGTTTCCCTGGTGCCGACGATGCTGTGCAACTGAGGTATTCCTTCCACCACAGAGACACAAACCGTTGCATGGTGTGTGAGCGGCTGTCGTCCCTCTGGCTGCTGCAGCTCCAGGGTTTCACCGCTCCTAAGAAATGGACAATCTTTGCGCCGTGGCCAAACCTGCAGGAACACAACTGTAAGTCCAGGACGTGTGTGCTGAGCAGTGCATCAACCCAAACAGCCCAGTGGTTCTAACAAAGGAAAAGTTGAACGCCACAAGGTGCACACTTTAGGACAAGCTTCCTTTTAACTTTACAGGCCTGTTTTAATGCTTATTACAGCGTACTGTTCAGTTCACCTCCTGGGCACTCCTGGGCTAATGCAAACACATTAGGATACCTCTAATCCACACATAGAGAGAGTGTAAAGAGAGTGGAGCTGTGTTGTGAGACGCAGTAGGACATACTCACTTTTGGAAAGCAGGGAGGTAGCTGTAGAAGGAGCTGGCACTGAGGTTGTAGACAAACGGCAGGTGTTTACGGATGTCTTCCACCAGCCAGCTACTGAAGAAGGAGTTCAACAGGCCCTGGTCTCCTCCTGAGAATGGAAATGAGGAAAACATATGAATAAATGCCATGTCTACATGTAAATAATAGATGAGTTGATCTAAAGTTGAATGTGGGTTCAGAGTAGATGCCTTTAACACACAATGGAAGTCTGGTTATTCCCACTGAGAGGATTAACGTGACCCTTCTGAAACTCCAACACATTCTCTGGCATCATCTTTTAGTTTTGTATGAATGCACTCAGTCACGTCTTCAGTATTCAGAGACATGTAGTCATGGGTTACCATCGAAGCTGCCGTGCTGCAGGGCGTGATCCAGGAGGCAGCTGTGGGTGTGGACGGACGGTCTGAACACGAACACGCCGGAGTTGAAGCAGTCCGGCCAGCCGGGATCGGGAGCCGCCGACAGCTCGTCTCTCTCAAACAGCTCGTCCACGTTACACAGAACCTGAGAGGGACAGGTCGGACAGCATGTGTTAGAGCAGGTGAATGCATTCTGAAGGCTGATTCACTGCGAAGAGACACTGATACTGATAATTAGATGGTTTCATACTAAAAACCCTATATTCATCACCCATGCTTTGAGGCCTACGTGTTTGTCATGCATAGTCTCCAGCGTCGGCGTTAGGGGCGGACCTTGGGGGTCCAGGTCCGTCCAAAAAGGTCACTGTGCCCCCTCAGCTGAATTCTCTCCTGACAAAAAAACTAAACTGACATACGTTTACAGCTTTAAAGGGGACATATCATGCTCATAATCAGGTTCATACTTGTTTTTGGGGGTTCTCCTAGAACATGTTTACATGCTTTAATGTTCAAATAACACATTATTTTTCTCATACTGTCTGTCTGAATATACCTGTATTTACCCTCTGTCAGAAACGCTCCGTTTTAGCGCATTTCTGGAATGGCAACGGAATTGCATTGCTAAGAAACGGCTTTGGTCCATGTTTACTTCCTGTCAGCTGATGTTATTTATAGAACTTAAACCTGCTTTATAATATAAAAGACATGAAAATCTCACTTTTTACAATATGGGATCTTTAAAGACATTGTTTATCCTTTAATTAGTTATGTAACTGGTGAAAGCGGCCCAGTGTTACAGGGTTGCAAAACAATTAACAGATTGTGTATCTGAGTTTATAACCTCTAGTTTTGTGGAAGCCTGAGCCTCTCTTTCATAGTTTATTTCTTTCATGAAACATGATAATGTTAATTATACACTTAATAAAGGCTATGTGAGGTGAAATAAATGCCCGTTCGTTCCTAATGATATGGCGCCGACCCTGATAGTCTCACATAACTAACCTTGGTCAGGTGACCCGTCATTATTTACTTGTTACTGTAAAACAATAACAATAAAAGCGTGAATTGAGGATCAGGGGTAAAGTGACATTTGGTTGATGCACACGTAGATGTCGGTACGTCAGCTCATGTGTGACCTTGAGGCTTGACCTTGTGCTCCCGCTAACTTGACAACATGTTTACACTGAGTCAACAGAGGAAGAGCCCCAGGATGTCCGCTAACGTGCTGCTATTGATTTCAATGACAACATGGAGAACACTGCCCAGCAGTTCACAACATGACCCCTTAAAGAGAATAGAGGCATGTGTTGACTGATAGATAGGGATGTACAGTAGGGTCAACGATGTTCATAGTATCCCTTTATTTAGACAGAGCCATGTGTGTTTGCTTCCAGACACTAGTCCTTTGAAGAGGGATCAAAGCTGTGGGTACCCGCTGACATGCATTTCCATAAAAGTCAGACATTGCGAGCAACAGTTAGAAGGTATTTTCTGCATGGAGCACGTGGCGCTGCCAATGACTTGTTGAGAACATGTGGGGCATCCTTAAAAGGCACTTCTATGAGGGTGGGTGGCCGTATACAACCATTTCTTGTTGCCAGTAGATGGCGTTACCGCCATAACTCAATAATGGCACGTATATCTCTTCAGGCTTGGACTCTTATCCAGCTTGTGAAATATCGGGCAGATCGGACTATGTAAAGTCAAGTAACAACAGCCTCCTGTGTCATGTCCAAGCATCGAAATTCGCCGCGCCGCCACAACAACGCCGTTTCGCGAAAACACAAAAGCTTCACAATTTAGCATGGTGAAGGTGTTGAGATTCTGCTGCCCAACTTTGAGATGGATTTCTTGAATCCTCTAGGAGGAGTATCATAAAGTTGCATACCTGGAAAAGGGACAAAATGGCGTCTTCTCACATGACCTATGACATCCCCGTTCGAGCGATCAAAAATTCCTTTGCAATTTAGCGTCACATTAGTTTGAGGGTTATACCACCCAAATTTGTCGCAAATCCGATAAACACTCTAGGAGGAGTATGTAAAAGTATGCATAAAATACATGAAAAACGCACAAAATTCTAAATGTCTGACTTCCTGATGGGCGGAGCTAATGAAACCAAATGAGGAATATGTCTGAAATAATGTGCGGGATGTGCCTACCAATTTTCATGAATATAGGATCAACTTTGTCAAAAATCTATGGCCTTCCACGCATTAGGAGCCATTGAGGCTCGATGGCAACGCCCGATCCCAATCACTACAGAACTTTGCAATTTTCGCCAGTTCTGACACCGTTGGGTCCCTGGCACTTTCATGCTCGGGCCCTAATAACCTCTCTGAAGGTGAGCAGTGTGGGTATTATTGTGGCTCTTTAGACTGTTATTCTCCTACTGGAGTGAGACATTCAAAAACATTAGCAGTTCCCTTTAAAGTAAATCATCTTCTATAACAGGTTTATAACGCGTAACTAATGCCTTTATTAATGGTCAATAAATCATTATTTATTATGGTAATGACGGAGCGAGGGTTGGCCAGTGGACTGGACCCTGAAGATGTCATTACACGGTTCGGCCACTATGTCAAATTAGCTTCCAGCTGTGGATGAGTTCTGCCCACGTGGAATAAAACTCACTAGAGTTTACTATATTTACCAGAGAGACGGGGGGGGGGGGATTATGTCAATAGTTAACTGTTTGATGAATGGATCTATTTTAGTGTAAGACGGGTGAGAGCATGCCAGGCATGTTGACGTCATCTGGATATCTGCACTGAACCGCTGCAGCGCTGATGTCGGTAACAAATACATTGCATTTCCCATAGCTCCTTCACAATAAAAGTCCAGTGTTTTGCACCATGAAATGTTTGTTTTGCATTAAGACTTAAAGGTCCCATATCGTGCTCATTTTCAGGTTCATACTTGTACTTTGTGTTTCTACTAGAACATGTTTACATGCTGTAATGTTAAAAAATATATATATATTTTCCTTGCACTGTCTGCCTGAATATACCTGTATTTAACCTCTTTCTGAAACGCTCCGTTTTAGCGCATTTCGACAGAATTGCGACAAAATTGCAACAGAATTGCGTTGCTAGGCAACAGCTTGGGTCCATGTTCAGCTGATGACATTCACATACAACCAGGAATAAACTGGGACACGTTTAGAATGTTTATGTTTAAATCTATGTAAAGGGTCTAAATATTGTATATTGTGACATCACAAATGGACAGAAATCCTGACAGCTTGTTTCAAATGCAGAGTTTCTGAATACGGGCTGTGAGTATTTCCATGTGGATTGAGCGTTTTGATACTTTCACAGTATTTATATAGGACTTAAGGCTGCTTTATAATAAAAAAAAACATGCAAATCTCACTTTTTTATAATATGGGACCTTTAATGCCCCATCATTAACAGCTCCAATATGTCTGTAGAACAGTGGCCACTGTAAACAGTGAAGCTAAAATGAGTGAGAAAGTTTCAGCGGGACTCACGAGTGTGTCGGCGTCCAGGAAGACACATTTACTGTAGCGGGTCAGAGACCAGCAGTGGATCTTGGTGAAGGTGATGCCGAGCTCAGGACGTCCCAGCGAGGCCAGGTGGACGCGGTCCTCGCTGTCCATCGGGTCCACCGTGATGACCTCATCGAACACGTCCTCAAGGGCGAGCCTGGTGACACGTAGAAAGATTTCAATAGTTATATATATATATATATATACTGTATATATACATTGTGAGAGAAACGGGATGTATCACCCACCGTGACTGTTCTGAGACGTTTGGTGTTACCATGACGACGATGCTGCGGGTCGTCCCGTGACGCCGTAAACATCTGGCCACTACTGTAGCTCCCTTACAGTATGAGTCTGTGGTTGCCAGGGTGACGAAGGCCTCACCAGCTAGAGAACGGGCAGATAAAAGATGCACTGAGATCAGCTGGGACTGTCATTTTTCAGACTTGTATCAGACATTTTTTGGACTTTTTTTCAGACATTTTTCTGACTTTTTATTGGACATTTTTTGGACAAAACCCCTCACACATTCATATATCTTGAGGTCAGACGTCAAGGTACCCCTTTTGAAAATGGCCATGACAGCTTTTCCTTACCAATATTTAGTGTAAGTTTAACAAGCTAGTAAGACATGGTTGATACCAATGGGTTCATTAGCTTTTCTAGTTTCCTATGATACTAGTATCTTCACTCTAGCGTTAAAAGAGCGTGAGAGCGCTACAACCTCCGAAAGATCAATTACGTTAATGCGTTAAAGAAATTAGAGGCGTTAAAACAAATTTGCTCTTCAGTATCGCGTTAACTTTGATTCAAAATCCATCCTCTTTTCTTCCTGTGAAACTAAATATGACGTTATTTTATTAGATGACAGATTGAGTCACTTCCACCATTTTGGGGCCATAAAGAGAATTTCAATTTTACTCAGATTTCCACAAAAAGATTCTTAATAATGCTTTCAGAAGCCCACATGTGTCCAGACATTAATGAGCTGACATGAAACCACGAGAACAACATGCACAAACCTAAAATGTCTAAATGGCTTTGGCTCCCACTGCAACTCTATATATTATTTTCACACTAAAGGCCACTACGGTTCCTCTGATTGATGCATTTATTTCCAGAATGGTTTTTACCTTTTACCATTAAAACCAGTTCCATGAGGAATATTAAGTGTGTAGTCGTTGCGGAGCCTTGTAACCTGTAGTAACCTGTAGTCTGCAGCCATCTCTGTGCTGTGTGGAGGAGCACACAGTCTATTATATTGTCTATGTCTAGTAATATTATTATTATATGAAGTCAAACTACAGTGTGCTCGACATCAACTCTGAGAGGGAGACCAGAGAGAATCACAATTCTGGTCCAGCTTGTCTTTTACTTCCCCTTTTATTCCTCTATAGAACTCAACAAGTACAATTTGACCTGATACATGTAGATCATTTATATGAAGAGACGTCACCTACCTGACATTTTGGATGTCTTAAATCTTCTGCAGATCCAGGACCTGTATCCACAGAGGAGACGAGGACTGTGTTCGGACTGGTCTGTCCCATACAGGCTGCTGGGAGCCAGTCTGCTGCTACTGGGACCTTAAATATCAGCTCATCTGTTTGTTCCAACTGGTCATTCAACTAGTAGTCAGTGAGCTTTGCCAAGTGTTGTGCAACAGCGTTGACCTCCCGACCCCTGCCCTCCTGTCCCTCTGCTGATGGCTCCTACACACTGTGTGTCCACATGGTCCAGTCACTAATCGTCCTCCCACTGAGCGGTTCCTGTTACACTTTAAAGGAAACAAGCAGATAAACACACAGATGGTAACGTATCCTACTGTATCGTAGGATACAGTCGTGATTTAAATAGTGGCCTATGAATTAAGCTCTGAGTAAAGTTTGATTTATGCTCGACGCATCCGTGAGCGTCCGCACAGCCAAAGTGACGTCACACCATCAGACACGCCCCCTTCGCAGCGGCTCTGTGCGGCAGGTTTTCACCTGTCACCGTGCACATCCAAAGCCTATTGAAAGAGGCTGGGACGCTGTCTGGAGCTATGAGGTGTGACACATGCACAGCGTAACTGGAGCTGCGCGTTGCTATTGGCTAAATTTTTGGCTAAAAAAATATATATATATTCTGAAATGATAAAATCAAATATTTGCGAGAAAAAAAAAATCTTAACAAAAAAAATTAAATTGAATATTCTCTGAGACTATAAAGTCATACATTTGCAAGAAAAAAATATATATATTTTGAGTTTATAAAATCATAAATTTGCAAGAAAAAAAACTCACAAATTCACAAAAAAAGAATATTCTGAGATTATAAAATCTAAAATTTGTGAGAAAAAAACCTCACAAATTCACAAAAATAATAAATTGAATATTCTCTGAGATTATAAAGTCATACATTTGCAAAAAAAACTGAAATTCACAAAGAAAGAATATTCTGAGATTATAAAGTCACAAATATGCAAGAAAAAACTCAGAAATTCACAGAAAGGAAGAATATTCTGAGATTATAAAATTAGAAATTTCTAAGAAAAAAACTCATCACAAAAAATAAATAAATTGAATATTCTCTAAAATTATAAAGTCATAAATTTGCAAGAAAAAAACTCAGAAATTCACAAAAGAAAGAATATTCTGAGATTATTAAGTCATAAATTTGCAAGAATAAAACTCAGAAACTGTGCAAAGGCCGTAGTACCACCAGCCGCCGCTGCCGCCATGCCTACAGTAGTGTCCTCATGGGGATGATGGGCTCTGAACTTATTTCATGAACATACTGCTGACATCAGTGTGTTGCTATTGGCTCAATTTGGAGTGAAGACCAAATTTTACTCGTGTAAAATGCATGTGTTGCATGTGTTGTACCTATGCACCGATACCAATACTGGATTGGATATCGGGCTGATACTGAGGAGACGCCCTAACGGAGTATAAAAGGTCCAAAAGTATCCTCGTCACGATTCCTTGTCAGCTCATGTCTGTGCAGAAAGCACAAACTGGGGCTTAAAGGAGGAGGTCAGGTGATGCAGAGTGTCTGCGTATGGACGAGGTCGGGGTGGATGGACGGGTCAAACAAACACAGGACTTTGACCCAGGGGACCAAAAAGGTAGCGTAACTTATTAAGTTACGTAACATTACGTTATCTGGGTTAACTTGCGTTGCATACGTAACATAGCCTACAAACGTACTTATTTTAACTCAAACTATCTTTTCCTAAACCTAACCAGGTAGTTTTGTTGCCTAAACACCAAGTTGTTTCCTGTGAAAAGACGCGTGTGTGCACGTAGAGAGCGAAAACTCCTCAGCTTAAATTAATTATAAAGACAATGACAAAACGCAGACCAACTGTACAACACCACTTTATTGAAAACACACACTTTAAATCCACACACAACAGTAACATTCGTCTAATCGTCAGATGTAATAACATACCTGTGCTTGTAAAACTGAGACAAAAATTAAACACTTCAAAAGAGAGATCATGATATTTGATACTGAAAAGCTCAAAGCACGCTGCAGCACCGAAAACTAAAGCTAAAGTCAGCAGGCAATTATACACATCATTATCATCAAGTATTTACAGCTCACAAGGGTGCAACTCTTATCTGAGCATCATAACAATAAATCCCCCCGGATTTTATGATATGTGCGCCTCGAATAAAGCGATGACACCTGGGCGAGTCTGAGGAATCAACATGGACCGCAGTGCATCAGCATTGTTCCACGCTGCTGCTGCTGCTGCTGCTGCTGCTGCTGCTGCTGCTGCTGCTGCTGCTGCTGCTAAGGCAAGCACTAAGCTGACTAATACTACTGATAAAATACACAGACTCTCCAAGAAAACTCTCCATGTCGTCGGCTCATTTCTGTCATTGAGTCCTAAAAAAATGTATTTTCTTAAAACAAGTGTTAAAATTATGACAGAGTATTAGGGCCACATTGAGAGGGGAAATAAATCGGAGATTACGAGAATAAAGTGATAAATTTACGAGAAAAAAAGTCGTAATATTACGAGAATAAAGTCATAAATTTACGAGAAAAAAGTAATTTCCTCCTGCACTAAAAAGTCAGTTTCCCTCGTAATATTACGACTTTATTCTCATTATATTACGACTTTATTCTCGTAATATCACGACTTTATTCTCATAATGTTATGACTTTATTCTCGAAATCTCCATTTTATTTTCCTCCTAATTCTCGTCGTAGAAAATATCTCAACTTGTTTCCAACTAAAATCCTCTTGTTTCAAGAAGACGGCTTGTTTTAAAGCTGCATTCATTCTTTTAGATCACTAGGGGGGGACATTGTTTGTGTCACCTGATGAATTAATGAATTAATAAAGTTTCTTCTTCCTCTAGTTTCTAAATGCTCCTGTGTGTTCACCAGCTAGTTGCTAACTTTGACACAAACAGTTGGCTGTAAAAGGAAAACAATGAGCTAAAAGAGGCGAATTGTCTCCCACATTATACGTCGATATTTCATTCATTTATAATATAATAGATATCGATTGGTGCAGCTTTAGAAAAATAACACTTTAAGGAATCAAATTCAGACTGAATGAATTTTTGCAGTGCACAAACTTGGGATCAATCTGGAACACGACGACAGACAAAGAGCTGATGCTTCTATACTGTATACATTACATGTTACATTTACATACAGTATGTGATAGGAAAGATGTCGCTCACAACGCCACGCCACCAAACTGCATGTTTCTCCTTTGGGTTCCATAACCTCCGTTAGCTCACATCACAATCAGCGTTTTATATTCAAAAAGCTCCTTCTGCTGGACTTCCATCCAGCTACATGATGATTATGTCAATACAACGTGAAACATCCTCGTGTTGTGCTGTACACACTGTAGGACAACCAGGGGTGCAAACTGGTGATGGCCCAAAACAAAGGCCACATTGAGGAAAAAAAATAATTCTGAGATTACGAGAATAAGTTTCATAAATTTAAGAGAAAAAATGGTAATATTACGAGAATAAAGTCAGAACTTCAGGAGAAAAAAGTGCTAATATTACAAGAATAAAGTCATAAATTTACAAGAAAAAAAGTCATAATATTACGAGAATAAATTCAAAAATTTACCAAAGAGTCAGTTTCCCTCGACTTTTTTTCTCGTAAAGTTATGACTTTATTCTCGTAATATTACGACTTTTTTTCTTGAAATAGTATGACTTTATTCTCATTAAATTACGACTTTTTGCTCGTAATATTATGACATTATTCTGTAAATCTCCGATTTTTTTAACACTCCGCCGTAGATTGATGACACAACAGAAAATGTGTTACTATGCCAACTCGCGGATGACTTGGATGAGACGTATACGTAAGTTTGCACCCCTGATAACTGTAATTTATTTATTATTTCACCCCTTATATGAGTATATTGTACCAGGTTTTAGTCATTTGTGCATTGTCAATGAACATGTACGTCATGTCACACTCACCACTGAACAGAACAGAGACTGATAAAACAGCAAAGTAGAAGCGACCGGCCTTTTTTTTATGTCATAGTAGGAAAAGCACAGGTGTGTTTAATCCCATTAAACTTGAACTGAGCCATCCTTAATGTGAGTATACAGGCTTACATCCGTGCTGTTCCTACTACGACGGGTCTAAATGTCTGCTGGGAGAAAGGTCTTGATGGGGTTAATTAGTGAATGGAAGTTGTGATGAAAAGTACAGGTGAGTCCACCTGTGCTCAGTGGTTATACTGTATGGCCTTCAGTATGAGTTCAGGCTGGCCTCGCTACTTCTCCTTAATTAAATACCTCCTTTAACGTGAGAATGTTAGGTAGGTGGTTAAATGGAAAGAAATTAACTAACTAACTAACTAACTAACACCTTATTAGAGTCTTACAGTGCAGTGATCCACACCCATGGAACAACTATAGTAACAAATACGTGTTTAGTTTGACATAGTATAAGATTTAAAAAAGCTAGGATGGGTTGAAAGTCAAGGAAAGATAAATGATACACAGCTAACGGTGTTTTCGGTTTATAGTTTTCCAAGTTGGATAATAGATTTGAATAGAGAGACCAAAAAGCTGAATGGAGTAGGGATGTGTAGAGGAGGAGACATTGACTTAGTCCTGGGTGCAGAAGGTGTCTAGGACGTCCTGAGCAGGTTGCTGAAAACTGTCATGAGAAAGAACAGAAACATGAATGTTAATAGAGCTGCTGTAGATGTCCACTAGATGTCAGCATGCACACACATCATCAGTTCTAAGGCAGCTGTTGCCATGGACACGTTGAATGAGATCTCCTCATACAGTAGATAGACACTGTGTTAAGCTCCTGGGGACACAGGAATGACTTTGGTGTCTACATTCAGACATATTAGGGCCATTGTAGGTAAAAAATAAAATTAAAAAATGACAGAGGAAAAATTCAGAGATTAAAGTTGAAAATTTATGAGAAAAAATTAGAATATTCTGAGATTATAAAGTCACAAATTTGCAAGCAAAAACTCTTTACAAAACAAAATAAATTGAATATTCTCTGATATTATAAAGTCATAAATTTGCACGAAAAAAATCCTCAGAAATTCACAAAAAAAGAATACGAGTAAAAAAAGTCCTAGTATTACGAGAATAAAGTCAGAAGTTTACGAGAAAAAAAGTTGCAGTATTATGAGAATAAAGTCATAATATTAGTATATATATATGTATAGTAGTATAGTAGTAATTTTACATGTTATTTTATTTTTTTCTTGTAAAGTTATGACTTTATTCTGGTAATATTACGACTTTTTTCTCGTAAAGTTCTGACTTTATTCTCTTTATATTCCGACTTTTTTTCTCGTAAAGTTATGACTTTATTCACGAAATTGCATGTTTTTTGTTCCCTCAATGTGGCCCCTACCTCACCGCAAATGATTGAGGCTCCAAACAGATTTTTTTTTGCCTAAAATGGCTCTTTTGATAGTAAAGGTTGCCGACCCCTGTACTAGGTTAAAGGAAGACCTTCTATAAATGGGTGGAGTAACATGATGGACTCCTACCTTGAGGATCATTCTGCTGGCCATGCTGGACTTTACCACTCTCTGGATCTTGACCTGCACACACAACATCCCATCAGTGTGACAGCACATGGTATCATAATAACAGTCTCATACTTCCTTTTATTGATTGTGATGGATAAAGAACAACGTAATGACCTCCTTGAATCTTGAAGCAGAGCTTCTTCTTCTGGTAGGCAAAGTAACTGGACGCTGCTCCCAGCAGAGCGACTCCTATGGCGCTGACGATTCCTGCGATCTTCCCAGATCCAGCTTCTGCAAGACAACACACACACACACACACTGTTACAGCAAACGGCGCTTTCTTTCATACAGGCAACTCAAAGTTTGTGCATGTTTACAGTTCAGTTACAACTATCATGTTAATTGCTACTGAGATATCAAAGAATCCACACATTAAAAAAATAAAATAATGTATGCTTTTTCAGGATATATCACTGACAAAACTGTAAGAAACTCTTTTTAAAGAGAACAAAAAAAGAATATTCTGAGATTATAAAGTCATAAATTTGTAAGAAAAAAACTCACAAATTCACAGAAAAAGAAAGAATATTCTGAGATTTTAAAATCATAAATTTGCGAGAACAAAACTCTTCACATAAAAAATAAATTGAATACTCTCTAAGATCATAAATTCATAAATTTGCAAGAAAAAAATCATCAATTCACAAAAAAAGAAAGAATATTCCGAGATTATAAAGTCACAAATTTGCAAGCAAAAATCAGAAATTCTAAAAAAATTATATTCTGAGATTATAAATCATAAATTTGCGAGAAAAAAACTCCTCACATAAAAAAATAAATTGAATATTCTCTGAGATTATAAAGTCACAAATTTGCAAGAACAAATCTTAAAAATTCACAAAAAATGTAATATTCTCTGAGATTATAAAGTCATAAATTTACAAGAAAAAAACTCACAAATTCACAAAAAAATTAATATTCTCTGAGATTATAAAGTCATAAATTTGCAAGAAAAAAACTCACAAATTCACAAAAAAAAAGAATATTCTGAGATTATAAAATCATAAATTTGCAAGAAAAAAATCTTTTCACAAATCCTACCTGCAACACAATATCCTCCATTACATATATATGTAAAGTGTAAATATAGCAGCGTTAATTTTATGCGTTAATTGCTACTGAAATATTAAAGAATCCACACATAAAATAAAAAAATATAATAAAATCATGTTTTTCAGGATATATCACTGACAAACTGTAAGAAACTGTTTTTAAATGGCACAATGCAGATGTTGTTATCCTTGATTAATCCTGCGATCACTTAGTAGTGATGATGGCGATCTTTGTAGCGTGCCTCAGTCGGGCCGTGGTTCCCTAAACTGTGACCCGTCGTGACCTCGGTCCTCCACAAGGTGGCGCTCAATGACTGCTGATGACAGACAGAACCGTCTTCTACTGGTGTAAAGTTCCCAGAACACACCGTTCACAGAGAGACTGGAGTTAAGACTGGAGGATACACCCGAGCTCCAGGGCAGGGTGGGGCACCAAGACACACACACACACACTGCTCCTCTACAGACTGCTACAGTGAGTCTTGTGATGGTGCAGAGTGTTAAAACAGGGCGTTGTCTGGGCAAAGAATCCAGAGAATAGAAAGCGGATGCCTCCTACAGCCCTGCAGCATGATGACTTACTGCTGGAACATGCTGAGCATGTAGATAGACACACATGCAGGACACCTGAAGGGGAATGCTGATCCAGGGCTGGGTTACCCCCCCTAAACCCTAACCCTAACCCTTCGTATACTGTATATTGGTAGATTTTCAACTAATTAATTCTAACGTTTTACTTCTCCTATTATTATTTTTTACTGCTTATTTGCACCAATAATATTTTATATTAATATTTTATGGGAGTCTTACAGTTTTTATAAAAATGTCCTCTGTGTGTTGTGAGCTAGTGGACTCGATTGGGGATTTTAGAAAACATTTTATAATATTTTTATGATGGTATTTTAAAGTTTTTTTTGGGTCTTTTGAGGTCACCTGATGGCAGCAGAACAAAGGTCTTAGTGATACTGAATATAACTGGATTAATGCATGACATAAAACCTCCTCTACTGATGCCGTTATTGATCATTATAATATACTATCTCAGGTCTCTCCCTCCATGGAACACAAATCAAACACCTTGTGAACTGTTTGTTTTATTCATTATTAATTATACATCTCACATTAAGTTTACATTGCAATCCCTGCAGCAATGTTACCATGAAAGGAAGAAAAAGACCCACCCAAAAAAAAAATATATGCTGACCCGTCACCAGAGAATTACTCAGAGCTCAGAGGTGAACACCCATCATCCGATCAAACATGTAAAAAAGAGAAGTTTCTCCAAAGACGACGAGAAGAGAAGACGTGTTGGAGCGGTCACAGAGAGCTCTCAATGCTGTGCTATGTAATGTGGAGAATGTGTTGTGGAGGAACCAGGTGTGTCCTGACAGCCACAAAACACTCATTAACTTCACTTCCACGGATGCAAGTTTTACCGGTATTATTATATATATCTTAAAGTAGAGCTTCAAGTGAACTCCTCCAGAGATAGTCATCTCTGACTCATCATTTCCTGTCATATGAGCTGATTTCAAGCTAAATAAAAACACCAGGACAACGAGCAAAACAAGCAACATGAACTAATAGATTCTGTTTTCAGAAAAAGTACCTGATCCACTAACACACACACACACACAGTAGAAGAAGGTAACATGAGTTCACACTCCACTGCAACGATAACAACATTAGGAATGAGTCATAGGGAGGGACAGAAAAGTGAATGCATGTACCCGCCCAGATGCAGGGTGTCTGGTAAGTCTGGAATAACAGGGTCAAGGTCAACACCCCTTTACGTCCTGCAGCGCTGCAGGAGTTAACCTCGAGCTTTCGGTGGTTCAACACCCTGATTCTCCAGATTCTCGAGCGCCGAGCTGCAGCTGCGATTACGACGGAGTCGCAAAAAGCATCCCAGTGATCATCTTCTCTTCATCTTAACAATGTGATTCCCCGACTTCTCAAACACCCGTCTATATTCTTTATTCAAGGCCGAGTCCATCAGACGTTGAGCCAAACGTTTTGTAAACCACGAGGCGACCTCACACCTGAGAGCCAATCAGAACTTAAAGGGGAACATTCTCCACCTTTATGTGGATGTCCAGTCAGTGTTAATAGTTCATCAGTGCTGCTATGTTGACCCAGAAATCAGACTTCTCCTAATGCAAAATCTGTCCTGCATCCAGCTTGTAGTTTTTGAGCAGCAGTTGCTCTAGATGCCGCTCAAAATGAGAACTACCTGTTCTCTTCGCTTGTATTGCAAACAGAGAGAAAAATGGATTTTATAGATGAGGAGATATTTGACAGTGTTTTTGTCCGTATTAATTGCAGCCGGAGTATACGGCCGGAGACATGCAGCGGAGGGAGGCCAAAGCTGCGGCTGCATTAGCCATGGAGAGGTTAGGTCAGGGGTCAGCAACCTTTACTATCAAAAGAGCCATTTTAAGCAATAATATCATAATATGACGAGAGTAGACTCATAACATTACGAGAAAAAAAGTGGTAATATTACGAGAATAAAGTCATAACTTAACAAAGAAAAAAGTCGTAATATTACGAAAATAAAGTCATAATTGAATGAGAAAGAAAGTTGTAATATTACGAGAATAAAGTCATAACTTTTCAAGGAAAAAAATATGTAATATTATAGTATAACACATGCGCAGTAAAATCTGGTCTGCACTTATACCCCAGACCCCAAGACCCATGTCCGCCCGTGACCCAGCCTCCTTCCATAGGCCTTGGTACATGTAGGCACTGCCGGCACGGCTCCGCAGCAGGAGAACTTTCTGGATCAATACATTAGCACTGAGGAATCTATTGCTTCAACTACATCAACACTGACTGCACATCCACGCGTGGGTGGAGAACGTTCCGACGCCTCACGGCATCGCTCGCAGCAGATCCATGGCCCGCTCTAACAGAGGCGTTAACATTTGCTTTAAGTTGGACATCCACATATAGAATTCCTCTGGCATGTTAGCATTTAGCATCTTCAGGATCTGGCCCCACAGAAGGTCTGGATCTGCAACGACACACAATCGTAGCAGGGTTTAGCCAGAGAAACCAGACCGGGGTGCCAGTATATACCAGTAGGACACTAAAGACAACTGTCAATTCAGCCTCAGACACACTAGTTTAGTGTGGTGAAATGAAACGAAATGATCAAATATCTGAAGTGATCATCTGACATTGCCTATAAATAGAGTCTGACGGATGTACAGCAAGATAATGAGCTGCCGCCACCCTCAAAGCCACACACATATACGACGGTGGTGGCACGTACAACGAATAGAACACCAACACAACATCTGTTGGATCAGCACAAGCAGTGATGCCAACTTCCTCTAAGGCGGTAAACAGGAAATACCCAACAAGAAGTGGTGGTGCAGGGAGACATACTGACAGACAGAGAGGACATAGATCCAGAGGACAGAGTCCAGAGGACAGAGTCCAGAGGACAGAACAAGATCAGAGATGGATTTACCTTGAGGCTGGTCAGCACCATCTGTGAGAGGAGGACACAATGCAAATCAGTCTACAATCTTTATAATGTTTTGAAATGATAAAAGATAACAGATTTATACTGTACAGACTGAATTTAGTTACATCCTGTTGGCCTAGATCGGGGGTCTCCAACCTTTACTATCAAAAGAGCCATTTTTGGCCAATAAATAAATAAAACAATCTGTCTGGAGCTGCAAAACATTTGAGCATTGTGATGAAAGTGACACAGTTTATAGTCTAAGTATATAGTATATACTGTTAGTATTAGGGGCCACATTGAGGGAAAAAACATCTGAGATTTACAGAAAAAAGTCCTAATATTAAGAGAATAAAGTCATAACTTTACGTGAAAAAGTCATAACTTTACGAGAAAAAAAGCCTTAATATTACTAAAATAAAGTCATAACTTTACGAGAAAAAAGTTATAGCCTTACGAGAAAAAAGCCTTAATATTACGAGAATAAAGTCATAATTTTTTACGAGAAAAAAGTTGTAATATTACGAGAATAAAGTCATAACTTTACGAGAAAAAAGTCGTAATATTTAGAGAATAAAGTCATAACTTTACATGAAAAAAGTCATGACTTTACGAGAAAAAAAGCCTTAATATTACGAAAATAAAGTCATAACTTTACGAGAAAAAAGTCGTAATATTACGAGAATAAAGTCATAACTTTACGAGAAAAAAAGTCGTAATATTACAAGAATAAAGTCATAACTTTACGAGAAAAAAGAAAGTACTGTAACACGTTATTCTCATAATATTATGACCTTATTTTCAAAATCTCAGATTTATTTATTTTTCCTCAATGTGGCCCTAATACTCCATCGTACCGTCGTACCATAGACCTACAACAATGATAAATAAAAATGAAAAAGTAAACAAAAAACAGTTATTCATTTCCATTTTTAAAAATCCACAGGGAGCCACTGGAGAGGGGCTGAAGAGACGCAGGTTCCTCTGAGAGCTCCTCATAGCACCGAGTTCGGACATCGCCAATAACAGACATAATCACCGTCTCTATTTTTGTTCCTTTAATAACCTTTTTTGTGCTCTTGCTGGTCTGCTAGCATCGCCTGATATTAGGATGTGATGTAACCAAACATAAATCCTCTAATTCACAGCTGATTTCTGAATGAAGGTGGACGGGATGTCTGTGAATTTGATTGGATAGAAATTTAATGTGACTTTGTGGTATCAAATTTATCTACATATTCTTTTTGAATCTTTAGCGAACCACTCAGAAACGGGTAGCGAGCTATACTTGTTGGAGACCCCCGGCCTAGAGGTTTTATGTGTGTGTTAAGTTGACTACTACTATAACTAATAGCAAACTTTTGAAAAATAAAATATTAGAATAAAAACGTACCTTGGTTGTAGCCGGGGTCTGGTCCACCTGGGTTCACAAGACAGAAGGAGAAGAGTCCAGTTAGACGTGAGGCAGTAGTAAGGCAGTAATACTGTTGATCTGTAGAGGCTCTGCAGTAAGCTGACTGTCAGATGTGAAAACCAACCATGTGGCTCTAATTACACTGGAAGGCCTGTGGCTTTCATTCCTTTTTCTTTCTCTGGTAGAAGAACAACTAATCACTTCCATGTTCTGACTCAAGAGACACAAAGAACAACAGGCAGCGTCCTGATTCCTTTACATGTACAATGGAAATTGTTTTCAGTCGTCATCTGAGCGAGGACATTTTGGAATTTTTTGAAAAAAAATGATCAACGCTAGTCCTCTTTCTCCATGAACAAGCTCACATACCCTGCTTGACCCCTACTAAAGTAGGGCCAATGGTTTCGCCCATTTTGGAACTAATGGAACGAGTTCTACTGCGGAAACTAGGGATGCTCATTTTGCCGCCGCACACGTAGTCTGCGTAACTTTAGCGAGTTTCCGACAGACCATGTGTGTGTTGGCAGTGAGTGTGAGGTTGTTGGTGGCGTTATAGCAGTGAACGTAGGTGTAGCAGTGTGTGTACAGTTTATTTGTCGGAGAATAAATGCTACGAAACTACAACTCCTCTGCTCAAGCGAGCTGGAGAGACTGGAGCCGACTTCCTGTATCCTGCGACTCTGGTTCCGCCACTTAAGGTGGGCTGTTAAGGTGGACCAGCTTTTCTCCCTTTGAGCCGCTCAGCTTTTTAATCAATTATTAATGTTTCTTTAAACCGGTTTAACCAATAGCGTTAATCGGTTAAAATGCTTAATGTCGGTTAAACGGTTAATTATTGACATCCCTAGCAGAAACGAAATTAAAGTCGGAGAAAATCACAGTTTTTGGCCAAAATTTCAAACATTTTGGGCACCCTGGACTTCTAACACACTACAGGGATAACTAGACCACACTGTCAACCATCATACCAAATTTGAAGTTCCTTGGTTAAATAGTTTCTGAGTTCTGAAGGACGGACGGACAGACGGACTCACGGAGCGCTATATACCCCCGACTACGTTGTCGCGGGGGTATAAAAACCATGACAACCTATAGAAAACGCAAGCACTGATCCATGAATGTGAGCTGAAGTCAAAAACACAGGTCATCCTCTGGTTGCAGCTTGCTCCAGTGTTGCTTTTTCTCTGTTTGCATCACGGAAACTGAATATTTTGGGGGTTTTGGACAAAACAAGACACTCGAAGACCTCATTTCAGACATTTTATAAACTAAAAGATGAATACGTTAACTGGAAAAAATGAGAATAATAATCATTTAAGTGACATTTTCTCTATAAATTTGGCTTTTTTTTCTTATTGCTGGAACCTGTAACAGTCCTTATAAACACTGAGCATTTCTGATATCATTTACTTTATTTGTATTCCTCTAACCAGGTGGAAACACATGGAAATATAATGTGCGTGCACAGAGAGATAAACTGAGGGAAAGGATAATAATCTGTGTGTTTCAAACTCAAGTGTGAACTGTGTTGGGCTGGGATGTAATGCTGGGATGTGGGGGGTGCTGTAATAAATCAGACCGTGTACATTTAACCATGAAGGCCTGCAGTGTGAACACAGGCTGATGTATTTAGGCACAACAAGTGAAACAGGGATAAATAGGGCAGCAGCAGCAGAGGGATTCAAACCCCAAATCTAAATGGAGAAATGCAGCGGGTGGTGCTGGTGTCTTACCTCCGTGGCCTGAGTCAGGGTCGAGTTTCCCATCTACTAAGTCGAGGTCATCAAAACCTCCTCCACCTTTAACACAATGTAGAAAAACTCTCACATACTATAACTATAAATCACATTTATTTTTACAAGTAAATGAGTAACCACTTTCACAAGGAAGGCTGACATCTGTAGCTGATAAAGCTTAACAACAAGACAAGAAGTCCTTTAACATCCATTTAAAGGAAGTTGTTTGTGGACTCACCTCCTCCTCCTCCTCCTCCTCCTGGGTTAACAGCGGGTTTGTCAGGTTTGGGATCAGGGCCTGTGGGTACAAACACATTATCCACATCAATAATGAAGAAAGGAAGCAGATGCATTATTATTATATCATATTATTGGACACTTGATCAGCCTCACCCACTGCTGATATGACGGCCACAATACGGTTCAGTTCAAGTTACACAATTGGACTGAGTTATTCTTGTCTATAAGAAGAAATCTAATGTAATGAAATATGTCCATTCATATTTGTACTGTCCTCAGTCTTGTCCCGGGTGTTACTGGAGAGCTTTAGTACTCTGCCATCGGTCTACATTATTTTTCTCTCACAGCACATATGCAGCCATAGTGGGGCAGCTAAACTGAAATATCCGTAACAACTGGGCATTTTGCGATAAAAGCAACAAATTTGGCACAGATGTAGGTTTATATGTTATGAAAAGATATAGATATCGGGGCGCCGCCAATTTGGCCCCTGAAAGCTTTTAACCTGAGAAAAAAAATGAATAAAAGGAGCATTCAGGGTCAAACTTCACCCCCTTGCCTTCATGATAGAAATACAACTAATACACCGTTAGAAAGGCAAGATATTCAGCTTTCCATCGGTGTGTTTATCTTCACATTAGCAGTAAAATTGACAGAGATATCGCTGGATAAATGTCTGGGTCACCAGTAACCTCTAATCACAGTTAAAGTGATTCGGTAGAACTTTGGGTTGTATTGCTAACTAGCAACTAGCTTGAAAAATGGCCGCCACGGCCCCCAGGGGCCAAATTGGCGGCGCCCCGATATCTATACCTTTTCATAACATATAAACCTACATCTGTGCCAAATTTGTTTGCCAAATACACAATTGTTACGTGATTGTCGCGTGATGCCATTGGACCCAAAAATACTTTTTCCCCATAGACTTACATTGGGAAAGAGACGTCTGTAACTCAGCGGATCATTTTATTTTTAGGTGAATCAACTTCCCAGTACGAACACTCTAATAGCCCTTAAAGTTATAAAAACCCATCAATAGCTGAATCCAGAGTTATTTCCCTTCCTCCGTTGATGTGAGTGACACCCAGACCGAGGCTGGAGCGCAAGCCGCGACGACAGCGTGATGTTGGGACCCCCGCGACCGAGTCATGTGACCGAGCGGACGCTACCGCGCATGTTCCGCGTGCCCAAGATCCAGGTACTTTTCCAGACGGAAGTCGAGCCATTTAGGCTTCCTGCTCCACTGAGACACTTTCATAGGAATGACGGGGCCCCGCCTCCAATGCTGGATCCAGTTCTCTTAATACATCCATGATCTCTACTGGTGAGAACCTAATAAGAACCATTTGTAATTTCACATCAGAAAGACTTTACCTGGACCGAGAGCATCCCCCAAATCAAATCCGTCACCACCTACAATGCACAAACACACACACTTTAGACACTCATCAAATAATACTTAAAAGTTATCATATTGATGTATTTGTAGGCAAAACTTGTTTACATGTTACTATATCAATATCAATGTGATTTGAATCAAGATCAACAAACTGCGATGCACTGTGTGTTCTGACACCTTTCTATCGGAACCAGCATTAACTTTTTCAGCAGTTTGAGCTCCAGTAGCTCTTCTATTGGATCAGACAACACGGGCCAGCCTTCACTCCCCACGTGCATCAATGAGCCTCGGGTCTGACCCTGTCGCCGGTATATCGGTACTACTTTTATACTTATAACAACTGAAAACCTTTGAAAACTCAGAAACATGTTCAGATATTGTGCTACAATATACATATATAGTGTGTATTGTGACTTCTGCAGAGAGCATACTTTGTTGGACAGGATAGTACTGTTATAACCAAGAGCATCTAGGTCCACAGGGGACATGTTAGAGATTCTGACCCCCTACAGGCTTGGGGAGCGTATTGTCTAATAATAGATGTTGGTATTGTGTGACAGGTGGAAGGATACTAACCATCAGTTTTAGGCTTCTCTGGGACCTTCGGTACCTCTTTGGGCTTTGCAGGTGTCGTCGGATCTAAGGAACAAAGATAATTGAGCAGCGTTACTACCTGGCAGTTAACATTTCTATCCAGTGTTCCTCTAAAAATGTCCCATTAAGACAGGGGTCAGCAACCTTTACTATCAAAAGAGCCATTTTAGGCAAAAAAATAAAAATAAAAATCTGTCTGGAGACGTTCCTGATGCCAGACTGCAAAGCATTTTAGCTTTTGTTGAACGTACTTGCCGTGGCGACACATCATTCGCCATGAAAACATGAAGTTGTTTTTCAAGGGCTAGAAATACTTGTAAACAAACGAAACTTGGCACACTCATTAAAAGTGCTAAAATGTGCTAACACATATGGTTTTTGTGCTTGGGTGTGGCAAGGGAGCTCGATAGCACCCCCTACAAAATTTCAACAAAGCAGCCCTCGCAGTACATTTCACCTAGATGTACAAAATTTCTTAAAGAGTCTCTTGGGGCCATGCTCTAAACCCAACAGGAAGTCGGCTATTTTTAATTTTGTGCGATTTTCTTTGTGTATTTTTGGCCATTTCCAGGCTCTGTACTTTAACGAACTCCTCCTACAGATTTAACCCGATCAACTTCAGTGTTGGTCAGTGCAATATAAAGACCTTTGTGATGAAAAGTTGTTAAAATCGTGAGGTTTTATGAAACGACGTTGACGTGGTGATTCGTCAATGATTCGCCATTGAAAGACAAACTGTTGTAACTCGACTGTTCTTGGTCCAATCTGCCCCAAACTTGACCTACTTCAAAAGAGTTCAGGCCTGAGGACATCTACATGGCAATATTGACTCATAGTCACAGCGCCAACTTCTGGCAACAGGAAGTCAGCATTATGTGACAAACATCATCCGATTCACATGAAATTTACATTGTGTGATCTACACTTGATAATGAGCAACATAATGCATTTTTAGCGCGTGTTCTCTAGCGCCACATAGTGGACACAGGAAGCGGTGAAAAAATTGTCATTTCCTGTGCCACTCAATCCACGCAGGAAATAACGTCTAACTTGTGCGTGCAGTGTCCGATGGTCACTGAAATGTACGGGTGTGTCGACCGGCGTCCCGCCAGTACCTTCGACATGCGGGAAGGTGCGAGGGCGCTGCTTGCAGTTTTAATTATACTATATTATTGGATAATTGATCAGTCTCACCCACTGCCGATATGACAGCCATAATACGGTTTAGTTCAAGTAACACAACTGGATTGAATTATTTGTTGTCTATAAGAAGAAATCTAATGTAATGAGATATATCCATTCATATTTTACTGCTGTTGTGTCTTTTCAGCTGCTGAGCTCACTGGACAAGCATCCAACATTGGATTCAAGTAGAAAGCATTTGATTTATGCTGTAATGTAATGAATGTATATCTCAGATAATGAGATGGCTGCTGGAGAGTAAACTTCTGAAAATCTAATCAAGACAGGACAGTTTGACGTTACTGCTCTGTGACACGCCCTCCAAACGGGTCACAGTTCAGTTAGGGGTTAGGCACAAACGGGAGTGCTTTGGGGTTCAGTGTCTCGCCCAAGGACACTACCACATGTGGACCGGAGGAGTCGGGGATCACACCGCCGACCCGCTCTACCTCTGAGCCACAGCCACTCGTTACGTTAGGAGGCGTGTCGTGTAGCCTGTAATTTGCCTTGTAATTTCATATCAGAAAGACCTTACCTGGACCGACAGCATCCCCCAAATCAAGTCCAAAGTCGTCACCACCTACAATGCACAAACACACACACTTTAAACACTGATCAAATACTTAAAAGTTATCACATTGATGTATTAGTAGGCAAAACCTGTTTACATGTAACTATATTAATATCAATGTGATTTCAATCAAGACAACCTGTGAGGGTCACCTGTCTTAAGGGTCACCTTTTCAACATATACTGAGTGTAGGGAGCCTTCCTTTTAGGCCCCTTTTCATATGCTGTTTAACATTCACATATTTTTGGTTATCATTCAGGATTAACTTTTAGATTCCCCTGGTCCGCTATTGCGTCCCTCCCTTGATGCCCCCATGTTAGAAAGAGACAGCAGAGGAGCCCTCTTGGATGCCTCTACGGTAGATAAAACATGATGAAGTTGCCTCTAGGGTGCAGTGCGCTAATGGTTGGCCTTAAAATGGAGAAACCGTTCCAATCACCGTTAAGCCTGAAACATCCATATTAAAATATGTGAACGTTCCATCCTGTATTTGCCTATAATGAAACCCCTCACTGCCACGGCTGAAACTACAGCTCGCTGGATTTATGTTTCAGCTGACATAAAAGAATTCCTTTTGTTCATGATTAGTTTGTTTAGACGGTATTTGACTCATCTTCATAGCTGAGACGTTTATGATGTAATTCAACAGGTTTAACCTGATCATCTAAACCGCTTGTTTAAAACTGTCAAAATGCACTCCAAGTCATGTTTCAGCAATTCTATTATTAAAGACAACATCCATACATGGGGCTGCAGTAGCTCAGTCCGTGGGAGCCGGAGGGTCGCAAGTTCAATCTGCTCGCCGGGCGCTGTATAGTACCAGCCTGCTCCTGATATACTAGGATGGGTTAAATGCTGAAGCTAAATTTCACCGGCTGCTGTGCTACGTACAATGTGTGCCAATAAAATTGGATTTCCATTACTGATAATGGTGTGTAGTCTGGTGAAGGTCAGGGGTCACCAAAAATATCTGATGAGTATATCGAGGACATTTTGCTGACTCTTCTTCCCACACAGCCACTTTTCCTGCACACTAAGAGGAACCAGACAACCACTGGTACCATTACCGCCCTCTGAGTCATGGTGTTATCACAGTGCAGTGTGTATCAGAATATGCAACCAACAGTATGACTGGTGCAGTTTGAATGAGGTGTTATAGAAGTAAAGAGTTAAGAGTAAATAATACGAGCCATTGGTACTACAACATACACCGATCAGCCATAACATTATGACCACCTGCCTAATATTCAGTAGGTCCCCCTTTTGCCGCCAAAACAGCCCTGACCCGTCGAGGCATGGACTCCATTAGTCCTCTGAAGGTACTCTGTGGTTGGCTGTCAGTAGCAAATCCTTTAAAGGTCCCATATCATGCTCATTTTCAGGTACATACTTGTATTTTGGGTTTCTACTAGAACATGTTTACATGCTGTAATGTTAAAAAAATACATTATTTTCCTCGTACTGTCTGCCTGAATATACCTGTATTCACCCTCTGTCTGAAACGCTCCGTTTTAGTGCATTTCAATGGAATTGCAACGGAATTGCGTTGCTGGGCAACAGTTTGGCTCCATGTTTACTTCCTGTCCGCTGATGTCATTCACATACACTGCAACAGGAAATAAACTGGGACAAATTTAGAATGTTTACGTTTAAAATCAAGTAATGGTCTAAATATTGTATATTTATGACATCACAAATGGACAGAAATCCTGACGTCTTGTTTCAAACGCGCAATTTCTGAATACAAGCTGTGTGTATTTCTCCGTATATTGAGCGTTTTGATAGTTCAACAGTATTTATATAGCACTTAAACCTGCTTTATAATATAAAAGACCTGGCCATCACTATTTGGCCCTTGTCAAAGTCACTCACATCCTTACGCTGGACCATTTTTTCTGCTTCCAACACAAAGTTGAAAATGTTCACTTGCTGTCTAATATTTCCCCCCCCCCACGGCCAGGTACCATTGCAACGAGATAATCCATGTTATTCACTTCACCTCTCAGTGGTCTTAATGTTATGGCTGATCGGTGTATATTGGTAATACTTTTATACTTATAACAACTGAAAACCTTTGAAAACTCAGAAACATGTTCAGATATTGTGCTACAGTGTACATATATAGTGTGTAATGTGATTTCTGCAGAGAGTATACTTTGTTGGACAGGATAGTACTGTTATAACCAAGAGCATCTAGGTCCACAGGGGACATGTTAGAGACTCTGACCCCCTACAGGCTTGGGGAGCATATTGTCTAATAATAGATGTTGGTATTGTGTGACAGGTGGAAGATACTAACCATCAGTTTTAGGCTTCTCTGAGGCCTTCGGTACCTCTTTGGGCTTTGCAGTTGTCGTCAGATCTAAGGAACAAAGATAATTGAGCAGCGTTACTACCTGACAGTTAACATTTCTATCCAGTGTTCCTCTAAAAATGTCCCCTTAGGTCAGGGGTCAGCAACCTTTACTATCAAAAGAGCCATTTTAGGCAAAAGAAAATAAATACAAATCTGTCTGGAGCCGCAAATCATTTGAGCATTGTGATGAAGGTAACACAGTTTATAGTCTAAATATATAGTATATAAGTCTAATGCAGTGAGGGCCAAAGAGCAAATGTATTACGGAGTATTAGGGCCACATTGAGGGAAAAAAAACATCTGAGATTTACAGAATAAAATCATAACTTTACGAGAAAAAAGTTGTAATATTACGAGAATAAAGTCATATCTTTACGAGAAAAAAGTCGTAATATTACGAGAATAAATTCATAACTTTACGAGAAAAAGTGATGAAAATATTCTATAATATAGCGTACACAGATTTTTTCATCTACCGTAGGTAATACACGGACTATGGAGAAGGACCTCACACAACCCCACTGAGAAACATCACAACTATCTCTAGTTTAACATGATGGTGAAATGTGGTACTACAGAGAAAGTCACTCACCATCATCGATGGCATCGGACAGGTCAAATCCTGTGTGAGGAAGACACGAGGAACACCGTTACAAATCAACAGTTTCATAGTGGAAGCACATGTGTTCTGTGTTTGGGGTGTTGCAGGGAGTCATGCGTTGTATTTACTCGTTGCTATGGCAATGCTGACTGATACACCGAGCCGCTTCGAAGCATGAGTCACTGCTGAGAAAGCAGAAGCCAACCCATGCTGCTCAGAGTTACAGAGAAGTCTTACTACAGGCTACGACGGGCTTAGTTACACACACAGAGTCAGACTGTACATTCAGACTACTATGACTAATATGTGTCCTGATACACGCTTCACAGTATCAGTATCACACCTGCAGGTACATGGAGAAGAATAGAGCCCTTTTAAACAGTATACGCTTCCTGAAGCAGCTTCACTATCACAGCCTTTTGATAGATTTTACAGTGAAGCAGCTGCAGGAAAACTGAAATTACATTTAATGTCTTTCAGTATTTTTACAATAACTTCCAACAAAACAACACAATACAACCAAAGAAGCCAACAGAGACAGCTTCCTACAGAGCATAACGCTGCTGCTGCTGCTGTTGCTGCTGCTACAGTGATTATTTAGCTCTGACTATAGAGAAGCACATTCCTCTCAGGTCCGAAAGGTTTTCTCTCCTTTTACTCAACTTTCAGATACTTTCAGGTGAAAGAATGTGGAGTCACAGGTTTTAGTTTAACCCAGGGGTCAGCAACCTTTACTGTCAAAAGAGACATTTTAGGCAAAAATCTGAAGAAAGAAAATCTGTCTGGAGCCGCAAAACATTTGAGAATTGTGATGAAGGTAACACAGTTTATAGTCTAAGTATGTAGTATATAAGCCTAATGCAGTGAGGGCCAAAGTGCAAATGTACTACGGAGTATTAGGGCCACATTGAGGGGAAAAAAGTCGGAGATTTCTAGAATAGAGTCATAAGTTTACGAGAAAAAAAGTCGTAATATTAAGAGCATAAAAGTCATAAGTTTACGAGAAAAAAAGTCAGAATATTACGAGAATAAAGTCATAAGTTTACGAGAAAAAAAGTTGAATATTAAGAGAATAAAGTCATAACTTTATGAGAAATAAGTCGTAATATTATGAGAATAAAGTCATAACTTTATGAGAAAAAATTAAAATAACACGTAAAATTACTACTTTATAATATGACTTTATTTTCATAATATTACGTCTTTTTTTCTCGTAAACCTATGACTTTATTCTCGTAATATTACGACTTTATTCTCGTAATATTACAACTTTATTCTCAAAATCTCAGATGTATTTTTTTCCCTCAATGTGGCTCTAATAATCCATCGTACCGTCGTACCATCGACCTACAACAATGATAAATAAAAATGAAAATGTAAACAAAAAACAGTTATTCATTTCCATTTTTAAAAATCCACAGGGAGTCACTCTCCAGTGGCTAAAGAGACACATGTGGCTCCGGAGCTGCAGGTTGCTGACCCCTGGTTTAACCAATGAATCTGAATATGTTTCTTTGACAACGGAAAGTGAGAGAGCTTTATTTGGGTGACCCTAACACCTCCATCAGGTGTTAGTTGAATAGATTTAGGCCCTGTTCACACCTGGTATTAACATGCATCCTCAGTGATCTGATCACAAGTGGACAGCTCTAAGTACAGGTGTATTGAGGACGCATTGAGATCGGATCTTTCAGACCACATTCAGTGGTGGTCTGGGCCACATTATGACCACATTCTTTTAGCAGTGAGTAGTGAATGTGTCCTGGACCACATTAAGGACTAGTGATGGGAATTCTGGCTCTTTTTAGTGAGCCAGATCATTTTGGCTCAGCTCGCCAAGAAGAGTCGGCTCTTTACGCTCCCAAACGGCTCTTCGTTTTACCACTTCTGCCTTTTATTAGTCGGCCAAATTTGTTGCGGGTCGGTCATCATTATTAACACATTATTACAGGCGAGCGCTCGTCTGCCTTGCAGCATGGAAACGGCGTCTGTGCTCTACTGTATACTGTCGGTACAACTGTATTTTATTAAAATATGTCTTGTTTATAGGCTACATATCTACAGACTATCAGACCGGAAACAGGAAGTGCATTAGTATGATACTGTCAGAGATGTGCCGTATTAAAGCTGTCCACTTGTGACCTGATCACTGAGCACGCATGTTAATACCAGGTCTGAACAGGACCATAGTTGAACAGAATGAGGGGTCAGCAGCAGCCGTGGCTTTACTTTGAATATTTGTTTGGTGGTTAGGTGTTAGGTTCACACTAATAAAAAAGCAGCTGCTCAGATGTCTCTCTCTCTCTCTGATAAGATCACTAATAACATGTTTGACATCTTTCCATTATTTTGTATATCAAGAAGTGAAGAAATGTCTACCTGAACTGAATATGTGACGACTAGTATTTCCATTTCAAATCCAATTGTGACCACTGCTTCATGTGTTGTTTTGCCTGGTTAAACACTGATGTGGATTGGTGGCTGGGTACCTTATATTCAGTATTGCTGTTTCATCTTCAACACAGAACCAGTTTACCTACAGACATGTCATTTTAAATCTAATACTATTAAAGATTTCCCTTTCCCTTTCCTCAGGAATCTCTGCAGAATATCAACGTCAGCCTTAACTAAGCTGCAAACTGTGGGTCTAACCTACTTCAAGCACACTGCATGCCATCTACTGCTCATTAGCGTGCCTGTGGTTTCCTCCACCAGCCCTCAGTCTCATTTTCTAGAGGAAGCAGAGGCACGAGGCAGACAAAGGAGACGACACTGAGACTCTAAAATGAACCACGAGGTTTCATGTCTTTCAGTTGGGTTCTGTCACACGGCCACCCTGCACATCTTTCTGTTGTTTCTTCGCTGTGGTTTCAAGTTTCTTCACCTTCAATCCGTGCACCGTGTTTCTTCCACTCTGTTAGATGAGTTCTCAATGCTTCACTGTTATAAAGTCCCTGCAGCAATGATTTAAGCAACACAAGAGCACACTGATGTTGCGTGACGAGGTCTGGCCCAGTGTGTGTTCCAGTTCCTCCCAAAGGTTGGATGGGGTCGAAGTCAGGGAACTACTTCTTTACGA
This sequence comes from Sebastes fasciatus, assembly GCF_043250625.1. Classification (NCBI taxonomy): domain Eukaryota; kingdom Metazoa; phylum Chordata; class Actinopteri; order Perciformes; family Sebastidae; genus Sebastes; species Sebastes fasciatus. The sequence continues at coordinate 14,090,438 of NC_133818.1, read as the reverse complement.
CCTGGCATTGTCATGTTGAAACAGGAATAGGGCCTTCGCAAACTGATGCCACGCACTTGGAAGAAAACTATTGTATTGTGGAGCATTAGGTATTCCCTTAAGTGGACATGAGGGGGCCGTGTCCAAACCATGAAACAAACAGAGGCTTATTGTGTTAATAATAATAATGCTGAAACGGATAAACGAAAAAAATAAATCTGTGATTTAGAGAATAAAGTCATAATATTATAAAGTAGTAATTTGACATGTTATTTTCTTTATTTCTTGTAAAGTTATGACTTTATTCCCATAATATTACGACTTTTTTTTCTCGTAAAGTTATGACTTTATTCTTGAAATATTCAGACTTTTATTCTCGTAATATTATGACTTTATTCTGTAAATCTCAGATGTTTTTTCCCTCAATGTGGCCCTAATACTCCGTAGTACATTTGCTCTTTGGCCCTCACTGCATTAGACTTATATACTATATACTTAGACTATAAGCTGTGATACCTTCATCACAACGCTCAAATGTTTTGCGGTTCCAGACAGATTTTTATTTTTTTTTGCCTAAATTGGCTCTTTTGATAGTAAAGGTTGCTGACCCCTGTCCTATGTAATACTAAGTCAATGATCACAGCATTTTTCATTATTTTCTGGCAGTAAACAGACCAAACATTTCATTAATTCATTGAGGAAAATATGTAAAATGTAATACATGTTTACTGGATTGATCCTGCAGATCTGAATGGAACAAGAAAAGTTGGTGTTTTATCCAAACAACTAGCCAGCCACACCTTACTGATGTAAGACTGTATGACTCCAATCATCCAACACAATGAACCACACAGCCTACACCTATTATCTGTCCACAGCAGGATAAAGGCTGACTAAAACCTGGACCCCGGGGGGGGGGCATGGTCATCATGGTACACATCAACTTCTGATGTAGGATGTTAACTCAAGGACCCAGATCTTCCCTTCTAGAGCTGCCTACCTAACATTAAAGGTGCTATATGTAACTCTCAGAAAATCCTTGTTATTAGTGACACCATTGGTCATAAAGTGAACTGCAGTCGGCATCCTGTTGCTCGTGTGCATGCTCACACTCCGTAGGCATGAGCGATCATCCCGGGCATCGGCCAAAACGGTGACGAGACATTACATTATTCCACTGTTGAATACTCGATTCTGATTGGTCAATCACGGAGTTCTGCGGTCTGTAATTTCTCTATAACAGACCGTTGCTATGTATAACAGACTGTTGCTATGTATAACAGACCGTTGCTACGTATAGCAGACCGTCGCTATGTATAACAGACCGATGCTATGTGTAGCAGACCATTGCTATGTATAGCAGACCGTTGCTACGTATAACAGACCGTTGCTATGTATAACAGACCGTTGCTACGTATAACAGACCGTTGCTATGTATAACAGACCGTTGCTATGTATAACAGACTGTTGCTACGTATAACAGACCGCTGCTACGTATAGCAGACCGTTGCTACGTATGACAGACCGTTGCTACGTACAACAGACCGTTGCTATGTATAACAGACCGCTGCTACGTATAACAGACCGTTGCTACGTATAACAGACCGCTGCTACGTATAATGGACCGTTGCTACGTATAACAGACCACTGCTATGTATAACAGACCGCTGCTACGTATAACAGACCGCTGCTAGGTATAACAGACCGCTGCTACGTATAAAAGACCGTCGCTATTTATAACAGACCGTTGCTATGTATAACAGACCGTTACTATGTATAACAGACCGTTGCTACGTATAACAGACCGCTGCTACGTATAACAGACCACTGCTACGTATAACAGACTGCTGCTACGTATAGCAGACCGTTGCTATGTATAACAGACCGTTGCTATGGGCGCAGCTCTGATGTCGGACTCTGGAGGACCGTTTTTGTGTCAAAATATTGATTTCTTCAGTAAGTAACCGTGTAATAAGCGGGATAATGTACAGCTAGCGGGTCATTGTTGCGAAAGAATACCCGACTGCGCGTCAGGGATTCTTTCACAACAATGACCGGCTCGCCGTACATTATCCCTTACATCATTTATCACCGTTACTATCTGTAATGTCCAATCTCCATGATACCAAATAGCTCGCCGTTTAGCAAACTACTTCATCAGCTAACATTACGAAGCAAAACCATCCCGAGTCCTTTACATAGAAATCAGTCCACAGGCTGTTATAGGCGACCGAGAAAGTCGGGGAAAGTCTCAGTTTTTACGTAACATTTCAATCTGTTCACACAGTGGCAATACAAAGCCATTAATACATGTACATTTTTACATATTAACATAATGGTGGAGTCCTGGAGAGGAGGTCAGACAGCTCAGAGAGTCCACATGATTTAACCTTAGGCTAAGTTAGTTGTTCTTTTGGGTCATGACCTTAGAAATACTGAGGTCATGAGTCCAGGTCCCTTAATGTACCCAAACCAAGATTAGAAAAAACAATTAAATCAAATGTTTTTGCTGTTTCTGCTCAGTTGTTTGGATAAAACACCAACTTTTCTTGTTCAGTTCAGATCTGCGGGATCAAAGACATATTTTCTTGATGAATTAATGAAACATTTGGTCTGTTTACCGCCAGAAAACAATGAAAACTGCTGTGATCATTGACTTAGTATTACATAGTACAAGGAAACATGGAAAAATCCTCTAAATTGAGAGGCTCAAACCAGGGAATAAAAAGAATAATAATAAAATGAATTTTCTGACTATTGACTTATTGATTAATTGACTAACTGTCTCAGCATTATTATTAACATAATAAGTTTGTTTCATGGTTTGGAACAAGGCCCCTCATGTCCCCATAAGGGAATTCCCTAATGCTCCACAAAAAAACGTTGAAAAAGACTTTAAGATAAGAATAGCCTACTTTAAAAAGACACTGCAACACATCCCATAATAACCACAATGTAATCATGTACACAACCTCATCATGTTTGATAATAAACTCCAATAAACTCACCGTCTTGTGATAATGTTCCAGCAACAAGTAGAAAAAGTAAAACACCGACCCTCAAACCAAACCCCATGTTGACTGTAGACTAACTTTAAGTCTAGTCTCTCTAGCTGCTTTATATATAAACTCTCCTATAGCTCCGTCTGATCGTGTCTCTCTTTTAGCTGTAGCAAGGTATTTGTGGACACAGCTCTCTCTCTTGTCCCGACTGGAGGTGTCCTGTTACAGTTTGTTATTATGAGTCAACTTTGCCTATGAAGGACAGACTGGCTGGGTGTGGCTGCAGCCTGCAAGGAGGGGCGTTGCCAGAGACACATATATAGGAAAATAATGTTAAATTAACCCTTGAATGTATATAATCTATGCAGTCTATTCGGCATACAGCAGGAGTCTCATTACATCTCTAATGTTTGATAACAACTTTTTTCCATAGACTTTTTACGAGCCAAAGTGCGTAAAAGCGCGTTTGGCTGTAGAAAAGTTGATATTTAGTTGAAATAAAGTGACTATTTGATAGAACAATTGCAGCCGAATTCACTACTAGACCCTTCTCAGTAATACTAGCAGTTAAAAAGCGCTACACGTGAGTAAATGTTGAGCGGAATCCTTGCGTAAACTTGGTTTGATAGTTTTTTGAATGGGATTTGGTTTAAAGTTCAAACAACTACAGACCTTTCTAAAAATGATTCAGGGTCGTTTTCATGCAGCATTGAAGTCACATGCAGTCATTCAAATGAAACCTGATGAGGAGCCAAATCCATAAAAGACATATAGCCTTAATAATACATGAGAATAAACCTGTTTTCACATCAGCAGGAGGAGGAGGAGGAGTGGCTGCTTTTCATGCATGTATGGGTGTGGGTGTGTGCTGCTGCTCAGCTAACATGAACCGACCAACATTTGCTGCAGAACCGTGGGTGCCACCTAGTGTATGTGGATAGACTTCATTTTTGGACTTATTGGTTGTGGTCTGGGCCACGCTTCAAACAGCCCACTTCTGCATTTAATCACACCTTATCCGTCCACTTCCCCTTTGAATCACTGTCTCGTTTGAATACAGGAACCACTCATCGCTCTCCATCCATGCATGACACTGATAATCGACCCTTATCCTCCCTCCATCTTCTATATGTAGACCCACATCGTCTCTGCCAGTGAAATCACACTTAGTGAACCGTTTTCTCAAATGCTGAGCTGATATTAAACAGAATGACATAGAGGAGGTGATGGAAAATGTCAGGAGACTAGGCAAGGCAAGGCAAGGTTATTTATTGAGCACATTTTATACTCAAAGGCAGTTCAAAGTGCTTTACATATACAAGAGCAAGACAAAAAAAAAGAGCACAAAGTGCATGAGATAAAAACGAATAAAAGAATATAAAAGTGTAAGTTAAAAGCGAAAAAATAAAAGGATAATAAAAACAATTAAAAGACAGTAAAGTGCAGCATTTGATCGATTAAGACACGCGTCTGAGAACATTTTGGTCTAGATCAGGGGTCAACAACCTGCAGCTCTTCAGCCCCTCTCCAGTGGCTTCCTGTGGATTTTTTGAAATGGAAATGAATAACTGTTTTTTGTTTACATTTTCATTTTTATTTATCATTGTTGTAGGTCTGTGGTACGACGGAGTATTAGGGCCACATTGAGGGAAAAAAAATAAATCTGAGATTTCGAGAATGAAGTCATAGGTTTACGAGAAAAAATGTCGTGATATTATGAGAATAAAGTCATAAGTTTAGGAGAAAAGAAGTCGTAATGTTATGAGAATGAAGTCATAACTTTACGAGAAAAAAAAGTTGTAATATTACGAGAATAAAGTCATAACTTTCTCAGATCTCAGATTTATTTATTTTTCCTCAATGTGGCCCTAATACTCCGTCGTACCATAGACCTACAACAATAATAACTAAAAATGAAAATGTAAACAAAAAACAGTTATTCATTTCCATTTTTAAAAATCCACAGGGAGCCACTGGAGAGGGGCTGAAGAGACGCAGGTTGCTGACCTCTGGTCTAACACCAGAACATGACAGCATGTTTATGATCACATATCTCTTGTTAGTTTCTGTGAGCTAAACTTTGCCACCAGAAAGGCTCTCTATTGACAGCGAGCTCAGCTTCTTCTTCATATTTTGGATTTGACATGTTGGCTTGATGAGCATCAATAGTTCTTATTTTCAATACTTTACATGTTATTTAGCTTTCTGAATACGTTTTCGCAAACTTCAATGTTGATATTTTTTGCGGAGCACTTTTAATATTCATAAACAAATTAGATAACCATTGGCACACATTAACCAAATAATACGGTTTAATACAAATGAATGGACACACAAGTTCACCATGCATGATCGTCTTTATTGATTCACCAAAAGGGTCATAAAGTATCCTCCACCAGTCACCCAGCTCTCTGCATGCTGACTCACAATTTGTGCATTTAAAGTAGATTACTGACAGAAGGAACCCGTGATAAAAATATGGTTTAATGATTCGGCATATTCAGGAGGGTGTGATCATCCAACCGTCCTCTTCAGGTCTGAAAACACAAGCAAGCTTCCATCAGTATGTGTGTCTCTATCTGTTAGAGCCAACAGGAAATGGTTTATTTTATAAAAATGTGAGTGGACTCACAGATGTCTTCCTTTATGTCCACACTCAGCGCATGGGCCTGTCAAAGCGAGATGTATAGCGAGCCGTCAACTGCTGCAGCAGGCGGAGCTGCTGCTTCTGGTTCTCCATGACGGCGCTCAGTTTCTGGACCAGAGTCCCCTGGCAGTCTGACCCAGGGGTCACAGGAAGAAATTATACATATACATATATAGATAAAAAGAGATAGTTTCATTTCTAATTAGAAAGCGACATGTCTTTGGAAGTTGTAGTTAAATGAGCTTGTGATAAAAGACTCACCTCCTCCACTGGGGTTAACGGTGGGTTTTACAGCTGTGGGGAACAAGAAGAACATCACATTAGTTATGACAATATGATCATCTGAATTTATTGTTTTAACAGATGCATTTAGATCAATTCATATCCAGTGACTTATGGATATTTAAATGTCATGTTTCTGTTATACCTACCTAATGCCATCAGGTTATATGCAAGATGTGCTCTTGTCGTGTAAATTTGGTTGCAATTATACAACGATGCCAACTCACGAGAAAACATATTTTAACATTTGAGTCCACATATGTACGACGGAGTATTAGGGCCACATTGAAGGAAAACAATCTGAGATTATCAGAATAAAGTCATAAATTCTGACTTTATTCTCGTAATATTACGAATTTTTTTCTCGTAAATTTATGACTTCATTCTCATAATATTACCACTTTTTTTGCTTAAAGTTATGACTTTATTCTTGTAAAGTTACTTTATTCTCATAATATTACGACTTTTGTTCTCTTAAATTTATGACTTTATTCTCATAATATTACGACTTCTTTTCTTGTAAAGTTACTTTATTCTCATAATATTACAACTTTTGTTCTCTTAAATTTATGACTTTATTCTCATAATATTACGATTTTTTTTCTCGTAAACCTATGACTTTATTCTCATAAATCTATGACTTTATTCTCATAAACCTATGACTTTATTCTCATAAATCTATGACTTTATTCTCATAAACCTATGACTTTATTCTCATAAATCTATGACTTTATTCTCATAAACCTATGACTTTATTCTCATAAATCTATGACTTTATTCTCGTAATCTCAGATTCTCAGTATGTGCCAATTGTGGAGGAGACTGACTTAAATTTGTAGAAAGCAAATAAGAGTGGAGTATCTGTTGGGGTAGGACAAGAAAAGTGTAGTTCTACAGCACCGGGCTGAGGCGTGCTTCCATACATGGCCACACGGTGGTGCTATCCGTATCAAACACTTCCACCAAATGTCATTGAAATGTGTATTTTGTGAGATATCCTGCTGATCAGACACTTTTCACTAATTATAATCATCATAATCACTGATCATGTTCTAATAAGCTGCCAATAACAGTCAGGAAATCTTACAATTGGCTCAATGAGCTCTGACATAAGATGTAATAATATAATGCATCACGTAAAATTCAAGGGACTGATTTCATCGTCACTGTCTCTGTGCAAATACAACTTCAGATGCATGTCTGATTATATGCTGAATCATTTAGAGGATTAAATAATATAAAAGAACCAAAAAAGGAAAGAATAGTTAAGAACACTTTACCTGGACGGAGAGCATCATCCAGGCTGAATCCTGGAACAAAGAACATTTCAGAATTCACTTAGTCTCCAAATGAAAACGTTATCATATATACAAATACAACTCAATCATTACGACATCATTAAATCTCTAAATGAAGAGAATGCTGTTCATCCATCCAGTAGAGCTGCACACACTCAGATACAACTAACGCACTTCATGTTCTCTCATGTGTGATTGTCGAGAGTTGGTAAGAGATGAGCAAGAGGACGTTTTGTTGTACTCACCTCCTCCAGCAGGCTTGGAAGGTTTGGGATCTATAGATCAACAGATAGGAAAGTATTCATTCAAACTACAATATATTATCAGACTGTAATTAACCTGACCCGGTCCCAAACTCTAATCATAACCAATATCTGGTGTAAATTATTGCTATCGGCTGTATATGACCTTTGTTAGAACCTCTTCCAGTTTAATATCAGAGAATCATTACCTGGATGAAGAGCATCTGACAGGTCGAACCCAAAGCCATCTAAAAAAATGCAGAAAAAAAATATAAAAAACTTAATTACATAAATTAATAATAATGACACCCTCACATATGTTTATATATGTATAACAAGCAGTGTTAATGTATTATTTTCACCTCCTCCAGCAGTGGGTTTAGCAGGTTTGGGTTGTGTAGCGGCTCCTGTAACATAGAGGTGCATACAGTAAATAGAGGGACTGCACACCTGTGACATTTTGCGATAAAAGCAACAAATTTGGCACAGATGTAGGTTTATATGTTATGAAAAGATATAAATATTGGGGGCTGCCCCACTAGTATGTCATTAGTTTCCATAACATGATAACAAATGCACTACCACTAAATACTACTAAAAAGAAGAACTACAATGTTAACAATGACATACCTCTTTTAATTCTCTTTTTTATTTGGATTTTTTTTACATATTTTCCAGATAATGTCGAGAAAAATAAACTAATTAATTGAAATTAGACTTGAATAAAGGCAGATATTATGGTGGAAATGCTACTTCCGGTATAACAGAACCACTAAAGTACCTGATGAGCTGAGGGGAACCCAACTCCTCTGGTCTAAATGGAATCAACCCCTGATCATATTAAAGTTATACCCGTATGAAGCGGTAACATCTACTGAAGCTGCTCACCTTTGCCACGAAGGCTATCAAACAGGCTCACACCTGTTTGAGAAAGACATGAAAACTCATTAACCACTTCCTGCTTCACTTACAACATCCAACAACTTCAGGTTCATGACGTTGATGGCTTTAAAAACACGTATGAATATTGAACAACATAAAATGTTGTAAATGACTTTGGCTTATTGTTGCCTTCCTCTGTTGTCAAACCCATATGATGTTTAAAGGTCCCATATTGTAAAAAGGGAGATTTTCATGTCTTTAATATTATAAAGCAGGTTTAAGTGCTATATAAATACTGTTAAACTATCAAAACGCTTAATATACGGAGAAATACACACAGCCCGTATTCAGAAATTGCGCGTTTGAAACAAGCCGTTAGGATTTCTGTCCATTTGTGATGTCACAAATAAACTATATTTAGACCATTACACGGTTTTAAACATTCTAAATGTGTCCCAGTTTATTTCCTGTTGCAGTGTATGTGAATAACATCAGCTGACAAGAAGTAAACCTGGACCCAAACTGTTGCCTAGCAACGCAATTCCATTGCAATTCCGTTGCAATGCACTAAAAAGGAGTGTTTCAGACAGAGGGTGAATACAGGCATATTCAGGCTGACAGTATGAGGAAAATAAAGTTTTTTTTAACATTACAGCATGTAAACATGTTGTAGTAGAAACACAAAATACAAGTATGAACCTGAAAATGAGCACGATATGGGACCTTTAATATATAATATATCTATTACCCATGCATATACTGTAATAGAAAAGATGCAACTGATGGCATCTGAAGCCTTTACACACTCACCACTCCAACGCTTCAGCCGGAGAGCAGCTGCTGCAGGACCAGGATCTGTTAGTGCAGAAACATCAAGTATAATAACACTTCTTTTATTTATAATGTAATAACTTTAGGAGAAAAAAGTCGTGATATTACGAGAATAAAGTTATAACTTTACAAGAAAAAAAAGTTGTAATATTACGAGAATAAAGTTATAACTTTACAAGAAAAAAGTCGTAATATTACAAGAATAAAGTCATAACTTTACAAGAAAAAAAAGTTGTAATATTACAAGAATAAAGTCATAACTTAATGAGAAAAAAAGTTGTAATATTACATATATATATATATATATATATATACATATACAGGTCACTCACCGTTGTCATTGCGGGCATCAGACAGGTCAGATCCTGGAAGACATTTCAACATCAGGTTATCATCAATATAGCAACAGATGGAGTGACAAGTCCTGACTGGTATAAACTGTGTTCACTGTGGTGTGCACCTGCACAACCAAACCCTGACACTACCATGAGTTCAGTGTTAGGATGCTGCAGTGAGTCACACAGTCTACATCTGTCGTTTTCTAGGACTCTTTGGACACCAACAGGTTGTTTCCCAACAGAGCAGCCGGTATGCCAACACCTCTTAACCAAGATGTTGGGAAACCCAAAGCTGCAGTGGGCGATGTTGAGAAATGAAGACCACTAATGGCTGACCTAGTACAGACTATGGATTGGTAGCTGGAGCGGTGCCCGTGAGCAAGGCACCAGACCCCCAAATTGCTCAGCTACAGTATATAGTAGCTGCCCACTGCTCCTAATACTATGGGTTAAATGCAGAGAGTAAATTTCACTGTGTGACAATAAAAGCTGATTTACTTTCTAAAGCCTCTCAGGCATTACCTTAAAAAGGTAAATCCATACTATAACCATGAGGCTATTAGTCTAAACCAGGGGTCAGCAACTTGCAGCTATTTAGCCCCTCTCCAGTGGCTCCCTGTGGATCTTTAAAAATGGAAATGAATAACTGTTTTTTGTTTACTTTTTAATTTTTATTTATCATTGTTGTAGGTCTATGGTACGACGATACGACGACGACGGAGTATTAGGGCCACATTGAGGGAAAAAAATAAATGTGAGATTTAGAGAATAAAGTCATAATATTACGAGAATAAAGTCATAATATTCTAAAGTAGTAATTTTGTGTGTTATTTTCTTTTTTTCTCGTAAAGTTATGACTTTATTCTCGTAATATTATGACTTTTTGTCTCGTAAAGTTATGACTTTATTCTCATAATATTATGACTTTTTGTCTCGTAAAGTTATGACTTTATTCTCGTAATACTACGACTTTCTTTCTGATAAAGTTATGACTTTATTCTCGTAATATTACAACTTTTTTCTCGTAAAGTTATGACTTTATTCTCTTAATATTACGACTTTCTTTCCCGTAAAGTTATGACTTTATTCTCGTAATATTACAATTTTTTCTCATAAAGTTATGACATTATTCTCTTAATATTACGACTTTCTTTCTCATAAAGTTATGACTTTATTCTCGTAATATTATAACTTTTTTCCCGTAAAGTTCTGACTTTATTCTCATAATGTTACGACTTTTTTCTCATAATATTCTGACTTTATTCTGTAAATCTCAGATGTTTTTCCCCTCAGTGTGGCCCTAATACTCCGTAGTACATTTGCTCTTTGGCCCTCACTGCATTAGACTTATATACTATATACTTAGACTATAAGCTGTGTTACCTTCATCACAATGCTCAAATGTTTTGCAGCTCCAGACAGATTTTGGCTCTTCTGATAGTAAAGATTGCTGACCCCTGACCTATAACAAGCAACATAACATGATAGTAGTGTAAAGATATATCTTACCTTGTACTGTTGTTCCAGTGACCAGGAGTAAAAGGAAAGCGACTCTCAGACCAGACATCATCTTGACTGCAGCTCAGCTCAGTATACTGTAGAGTAGAGTAGAGAAGAGTAGATGAGCTGCAGCCCTGACTCCAGCTACCTTTAAACAGTAGACTGACAGGGTGTGACCGTCTCAAGGGGCTCTTACAAAAGGTGTATTGCGAAAAAAATATTGTTATTGAACCTGACAGAAACAGATTAGTTAAAAACAAACAGAACAATTAGTGGTTGGTTAGAATGAGTCCTGGAGGAGACGCCCTCACTTTTCTCTGGGTTATTGTGAAATTACATCTCGTGTTTCCTTTAATATCAGAATATCATGAAACTATCCTCGGGTGTCTGATGCATTTCACATATTTCACAATCAAAATCTCCATTTATTTATTTTATTTCATTTAAAAATGGTCATATTTTATTAGAATATAATAAAATGAAAATAAAATATCTTCACAATATCCCAGCAGAGTTGGGGCAACATTTTACAATATTGATATTCACCTCAATCAATGCCCATCCACTAACCTTATTTAAATCACTTATTTTATTTGTATAATTCAGTTCAGTACTTATTAAAGCACGGGTTATACTTCCCATGTCTGCAGGACGTCTGATAGAATCTTTGGAACTGAATTGATTCAGAATTTAGCAGGCGGTTGACCTTTGTGTTGCAATTTACAGAAAACATAATTAACCAGTGAAATATGGAAAATTCTGATAATTAAAAGAAGGGTAGAACAATTTTCGGAGTGAGGTGGGGTAGGTTTGGACCTCAAAATGTAGTTATCCATGTGTATAACAGGAGAAAACAGACTCTAGTTTGGTGAGACAGTCTGTGACCATGGGGGAGAAACATTTGCTGTTAACTAGTCAGAATGTCAGAATAACCAAATCATCATTTGACCCGAGGGTGTCTGATAAGCTGCTAGAATGATGCTGTTGTTTTGTTAATGAGCTTGAATGAAAAGTGCCCTTACATTAATGATTTAACAGTATGTCAGCCTGTGATTTTGAGGCTGCATACCGTGCTCACTTGATATCATGTGACTCCAAAACTTGGAGCCAAAAGCGCCAAAAGCGCCTACAATGGGCATCAGAACTGGACCACGGAGCAATGGAAGAAGGTGGCCCGGTCTGATGAATTTTCTTTTACATCATGTGGACGGCAACGAGTTGGAGGTGTCAACTCGGCCTCCAAATTCTCCAGATCTCAATCCGATGGAGCATCTGTGGGATGTGCCGGACGAACAAGTCCAATCCACAGAGGCCCCACCTCGCAACTTATACAGGACTTAAAGGATCTGCAACTGACGGCTTGGTGCCAGATACCACAGCAGACCTTCAGAGGTCTAGTGGAGTCCATGCCTCGGCGGGTCAGGGCTGTTTTGGCGGCAAAAGGGGGACCTACTCAATAATAGGCAGGTGGTCTTAATGTTATGGCTGATCGGTGTAGATTCAACGTATCCATGGTTTGCAGAAACGTATACAATGACAACAATTTTTCCTGGCGACTGGGCTGAATAGAAAGATCTTTTTGCTCAGCACAATAAGTCTCAAGAAATATTAAGAGCCAGTAATATGAAACTGCTCCCAACAACTCCCCATGCTCTGCCTTTCTTTAGCCTATTTTCTTTCATTTTCTCCAGGAGATCCTATATTAAGGGAGACTGGGGACGGTTGCAACACTTCTCTCAGTTACTCAGAGACTATTATTGGACTAGAGCAGGGGTCGGCAACCTTTACTATCAAAAGAGCCATGTTAGGCAACAACAAACGAAAAGAAATCTGTCTGGAGCCGCAAAACATTTGAGCCTTGTGATGAAGGTAACACAGTTTATAGTCTAAGTATATAGTATATAAGTCTAATGCAGTGAGGGCCAAAGTGCAAATGTACTACGGAGTATTAGGGCCACATTGAGGGAAAAAACATCTGAGATTTACAGAATAAAGTCATAATATTACGAGAATAAAGTCATAATATTACGAGCAAAGAAGTCGTAATATTGCGAGAATAAAGTCATAACTTTACGAGAAAAAAAGAAAATAACATGTAAAATTACTATTTTATAGTATTATGACTTTATTCTCTGAAAAGTATGACTTTATTCTCCTAATATTACAACTTTTTCTCGTAATATTATGACTTTATTCTCTCTTTATTTTTTTTCCTCAATGTGGCCCCAATACTCCGTTGTATCGTCGTACCATAGACCTACAACAATGGTAAATAAAAATGAAAATGTAAACAAAAAAACAGTTATTCATTCCCATTCATTTTTTAAAATTGCGGGTAAACTATCCCTAAATTTACCTCACAATGACGTTGAAAAAAGCAATATAAATTTGTATTTGGGTAAAATATCCTTATATTTACCTCACAATGACATTGAAAAAAGCAATATAAATTTGTATTTGGGCAAAGTAACATTTTATATATCCCACAATCTTTTTTTGATATGACTGCTTAGCTTGTGATAGAATACATTAGTTTAAAGTGGATTTTCCCAAAAGTTTCCCCCTCCAACACATCAATTATTCAGAGTACAGTAAGTTACAATCTAATGCATTCATAAATGTTGTAGGGATGAACTGAAAAGGCTCCTTTGTCTTAACAGTTAATCAGTTTTGTTTTTTTGCATCCTGTGACATAATTTGCTCGGAGGCGGAACCATGGAGAGATAAACCCCTCCATGCAGGGCGCACCAGCCGGACTCATTGAAGTGACGCACTCGGAAAGGAAGCTGCTCGGTTCCGGAAACAAAGACATGTGGCTGCAGTCGGTGCTGGTGCCTCTCCTCCGGCTCTACTACTGCGGGATCCGAGTCCTCATCTACCAGATGTTCAACACATCTTTTACTCTACCAGGTGAGCTCAGCTTCTGTTCACTAAACTGTCCTCTACTCTGCTTAATACTAATTAATCTGTGTTCTTGTTTCCGCGCCGGACTGCGTTAGAAAAGTGACAGTTTAAAGATATATTCTCTTATTTCATCTACAAATGAACAAAGTTGATGGAGCCTAAGCTGAGATTGTTCAATAGTGGTGTCTTCTGGTCAATTCGGCATAAATGTGATGAAGTTTGAGATTTGTATTAACCCTCTGAGACCCACAATAGAGCCAGTCTAGTCTAAGTCTTCTTTAGGGGGAATTTAAAGGTCCCATATTATAAAAAAGTGAGATTTGCATGTTTTTTTTTTATTATAAAGCAGCTTTAAGTCCTATATAAATACTGTGAAAGTATCGAAACACTCAATCCACAGGGAAATACACACAGCCCGTATTCAGAAACTGTGCGTTTGAAACAAGCCGTCAGGATTTCTGTCCATTTGTAATGTCACAAATACACAATATTTAGACCATTACACGGTTTTAAACATTCTAAATGTGTCCCAGTTTATTTCCTGTTGCAGTGTATGTGATTGACATCAGCTGACAGGATGTAAACATGGACCCAAGCTGTTTCCTAGCAACGCAATTCCGTTGCCACTCCGTTGAAATGCGCCAAAACAGAGCGTTTCAGGCAGAGGGTAAATACAGGTATATTCAGACAGACAGTATGAGAAAAACACTGTGTTTTTTTTTAACATTAAAGCATGCAAACATGTTCTAGTAGAAACACAAAATACAAGTAGGAACCTGAAAATGAGCATAATATGGGTCCTTTAAGAGGAGATGGCAGGTCAGCAGTAGATGTCACATAGAAGTGGTGTACATCATCTGAAAGCTGGGAAGCTGGAGGTTAATTTGAGATGCAGCTCAGCACTGTGTGTCAAGTTGATCTAGTCATAAATCAGAAATAAACATGAAATAATTATTTAAAATGGATTGTAACAGCTTAGAACATTATGATAGAAGCAGGGAATGAAATTAGCACCTGCCACCTGCAAGATAACAGGGTAAATTTCAGGTCACCTGCCACCATGGCAGAAAAGGTTTTCCTTATATTAAGAAATATTATTTTTAAAAAGCAATTCTAAAGTCTAAATTAAATATAGGTTAACAATTAATTTTACAGGTCCACAAATTGCATGGTAATAAGGTGATAATTAGCAAGTAACCTATTTGAAATATCTTTGAAATTTCTGCCAAATTACCCCGAATATTTACCTCAAAATGTATCTAAAATTACTTTATTATAAACATTATTTAATAATTATATTCCGCTATTTCTCAATAGCTGGTAATTTATTTAATACATTTCCAGGAAAAGAATACAAAGTTAATTGATATGCTTTATTTCCATGTCTGCTGGTAAATATATAATAATTAGCATAATAACTTCTTTGAAATTTCTTTAAAAACCTCCCTGAGTCATGACATCAGCTACCAGGTTACATTAGTGGAGACAATAAGTCATAACGGTGATCACGGTTTCTTCTATTAGTTTTGGTTTTCAACCTCCGATGAAGAGCAGCCGCTTCTCAATCCTACGGGCCCCATTTTAACCATTATATGCTATTTTAGCACATAATTATTAAATAATGTTTATAATAAAGTAATTTTCAATTCATTCTGAGGTAAATATTTGGGTAATTTGCCAGTAATTCCACAGAAATTTCGAATAGGTTACTTGCTAATTATCACCTAATTACCATGAAATTTGCTGACCTGTAAAATGAAGTGCTACTAAATATAGTCATGGATTAGGGTTACATGATATATATTGCATAATTCTACGGTCTGGTACCACTGACTCAGTGTTCACAATTTTAAAGCGTTCTACCTAGATTTGAGAAGTGGCCGACAAAAAAATTGAGTGGCCGGTAGAAATGATCAGTGACCTGCCACAGTGGAAAAAGGTTAATTTCAGTGATGATTGAACTTTGCCTCGCCTGCTCTGATGACATCTTATGACTGATCTGATGACATCTTATGACATTGGGCATTCAAAAAGGGTTTCTAATCCAATTTGCAATGAAGAAAAAAGTTGATCTTAAGTACATTTAATAATGTACTACTAATACTACTGATATCGATATAGTAGCGCTTGTATGCAAACATACACTGCTCAGACGGATGTTGAAAGCAGCAGAACACTGTAAAACAAAGAACACATTCACAGCTGCTATCTTGTATTAATGCTCTTAATGCACACTCACACTGAAGTGATATTGTATTTCATCTAAATTCATCTCAATTTAAAGCCATAAACCCGAAATGAAAATGTGCGTGAAAGCATGTGATAGTAGAGTGAGACTCCGGTAATGTGCTCCACTTTAAGACAAAGGGACGACTGTGTCTCAGTCAGTGTGAAATGTGGGTTTGGACTTGAGGTTTACACACTCTTAATCTCACAAAGAATGCAGGCTGTAATAAGAGGATTTCCCAAATTCTTGTTATTCATGTGGAATATCCCGCACCGGGACTAAAAGATAACGCCTGACTGGCTCGTGATTTCTGATTCAAAAATTCCAGTTTTGCAGCCTGGCTCTGGCTCTTTCTTTCTTTTTTATAGTTTTAGTAGGGCTGACTACTACTGTTGCCATTAGGGATGCACCGATACCACTTTTTTTCAGACTGAGTACAAGTACTTACATTTGGGTACTCGCTGATACCGAGTACCGATACGAGTACTTCTCTGTGCCAAAAGACCCTCGTTAACAGCCAGCTGGAGGGTGTGAGCGACACACGGCAGGCTGGGGAGTCCCGCATACAAGGCGGTGCGCCGCAACCGGCTCTAGGTCAGCTTGGAAAGGCTTGGGGCGAAGGTGGCTCACGGCCACAGCTTTACAGCGCTCCCCGCCCAGACCTCGCCGCACCGTGATGGGGCTCCCTGCTCCCAGTGCGACTGTTGTCCAGGGCGGACTGTCCTCAGTGCGCCCCAACCGCGTCGTGCCGCGGCCCACGTAAAAGGCGCCAGGGGTCTGCGGCGTTGTCGGCAACCCACCCGACCCGTTTTGAAACACGGATCAAGGAGTCTAACGCACGCTGCGAGTCAGAGGGTGCAAGCAAAACCCTGTGGCGCAATGGAAGGGAGGGCCAGCAGTGCGCAGGGTCGAGATCCCACCTCAGCCCGTCTCGCCCGTACCGTCGGGGAGGTGAGGACCCGAAAGACGCTGACGAGAGGGTAACGTCACGCTGCCGCAAAGTGGTATCGGTGCCGTTGTATCGGAGCCGCTTTGCGAGTACGAGTACATGAGCACAGTATCGGACCCGATACTGGTATCGGTTTTGGTGCATCCCTAGTTGCCATGGTAATTGACATCCAAATCAGTATTCGAATGCTTTTTAAAAAATATATATATATAAGTGTGTCATAGTAAAATAGCCCATGAAATAAAGAACAAGGCAAAAGTGAGCTTTTATTTCCTGGTGATCTCCCAGCTGTCACCTTATTTAGGTGTTTATAGTGAAATGAGGATGTATCGTATCATATAACTCCTCATTTCAACTTTACCACTCAGCCGTTCCTCGTCCGTCGCGGCGCTTTCAAACAAAAGTTCAGCTCAAAGCGGCGCCTCGTCGCTCGCGGCCAGTTAGGAGTCGGACATTCGAATAGAAAACAATGCAATCAAACTGATTTTGTCACCTACGCTTGTAATATGTAGGCTACAGACATCCCAATACAGTACACCTCTCTGCGTTGTACACATCACATTACCTCTAGATTTTTTTTTATGAACCCCCCCAACCTTAAAGTTCAAACTGCGCCGAACCTACTCAGGCTCAGTTTTTCTTCCGTCCTCAGTGTGATATTGCATTCTGAGTAATAGAAAGTAGAGTAGTATATAGAAAATAAGGTAATATAGAACAGTATAATAGAAATGTTGTTTGCCTCCATCCTGTCTGAATTGATCTTGTAACATGTTGTATTACCACTTACTTACAATAAACTAACACAACTTATAATACACTTGAAATATGCCAGTCTTGGTTAGAAATTGTGGCAGAGAGACGGATCTAATTAAAAGACCATTTGTTTACGCTTAGTTGCCAGTTTATTAGGTACACCTGACTAAAGCTAGAGCGGTCTAACACAGCAATAAATCCTCCCTTCATGAAGGTTATCTTGTTCAGTTTTTGTTCAAACCATTTTAGAGAGGAGTTGATTCAACTATATGATCATTTTGGATCATATAATGGGCAAAATATTTGAAACGTTGTCAGTATAACACAGTATAATTCAACAGTACCTGCCAAAATGACCATACAATTCAACCAACGCCCCTTACAATACCTAACAAACTGGAAACTGAGTGTTCATAAACTGTTTTTGTAGATCAGAATACTGCAAACTGACTTCTTTTCACTGTGATAGTTTCTTGTGTACATGTAAGCATAGCTGAATCCTATCCCAGTGTAGTTTCACAAATGGCTATAATGTTTTGATCAACATGCTCAAATGTGTATTTCACTATTCTTGTTAGGTGCTCAGTAAGTGGATAGCTTACCAAAGGAACCAATGGAGGGTAAAAGTTCAGGACCTTCATGCTCCGGTCTCAATCTGGTCGCACACCCACGGGCAAAAAGCAAAGTCTGGAAGTACTTTGGCTTTGACACAGATGCAGATGGCTGCATATTGCACTGGAAACGGATATACTGTCGCGTATGTATGAGTCAAATCGCTTACTCTGGAAACACGTCCAATCTTTCGTACCACCTTGAAAAGAACCACCCCGTAGAATTCAGTGAGTTTGTGAAGAGCAACACGGATCAGATGCGCGAGGCGTTTGCCACGGCGTTCTCCAGGATAAAGACCGAGCCTTCAGGTGTACATGTTCAGCAACACTCCCAGGACACAAACTTAAGGCAGAGTTTATACTATGAAAACAGACGACACAATGATCTGACGATAGCTGTCATCAACTTCATCTGTGAGGGGTTATACCCTGTATCTTTAGTTGAAGAGCCTACTTTCAAGACCTTAATGAACACCATCGATCCTGGGTACTCCCCACCGAGCAAAAGCGACCTGGTGGTTAAAATGCTTCCTCAGATGTACTGCCGTGCCCGGGACATGGTCTTTAGTGAGCTTGCTGGGGTTATGAACTGTGGCGTTACTACAGACCTTTGGCAAAGCCAAACCCAGAATAGGACATACATTTCACTTGCTGTGCATTCAGTTAATTACAACAGTACTACTGGCTTCTCTATGACCAACAAGTGTCTTAAAACGTTTGAAGTACAAGAGGACAACACGTCCGAGAACATCACCAGAGCGATGTATGAAGCATTTGTTGAGTGGGGGATAACTCATAAAGTCAGCGGTGCCACCACAAGCGGTTCAGTGGACATTGTGAAAGCGTGCTCACTCCTGGACCTGTCAGTGGAAATGCCTTGCCTTGGACATACCGTCAATCGTGCAATGGATGAAGCCTTCCAGATGCCGCGAGTCGACAGCTTTTTGGGATGTTGCCGCAAACTTGTTGATCATTTCAGAGAACCGGCGGTGTATCTGCTGAGGGAAAAACAGAAGCAGCATGGCCTCGCTCAGTGTGCACTCATCACAGACAGGGGGAGGTCTTGGTTGGCCACATTGGCAATGTTACAAAGACTGAAAGAGCAACAGGTTGCT
This sequence comes from Sebastes fasciatus, assembly GCF_043250625.1. NCBI lineage: Eukaryota > Metazoa > Chordata > Actinopteri > Perciformes > Sebastidae > Sebastes > Sebastes fasciatus. The sequence goes on along the minus strand of NC_133818.1, from coordinate 14,070,878 downwards.
GTAACTGCAACACTTCTGGAGAGTCCCAGCAGTCATCATTTCAGCTTCGATGGCCCTGTCTGGGCCTTGTTAGAGGGCTTGATTGAAGTCCTCCAGCCTTTTAAAGTTGTGGCAAACATGATCACCTCTTGCAAGTACCCAACCATCAGCATGGTTAGGCCCGTGCTTCATATGCTGTTGAACACCACCCTCAAGATCAAGGAAGGGGACCTCAAAGAGATCAGCATGACCAAAGAGATCATCTCAAAGGTCCTATCAAGCACTTACTCACAGAATACACAGCTATCGCAAGAAATTTCAACATTCCTCAACATTGCCACGTTTTTGGACCCTCGATACAAGAAGTTGCCTTTCCTGTCCACACAGGAGCGCTCCAAAGTTGAGAGTAACATCATAGAGGAGGCAAAAGCAATCCTTGAGAAGCAGATGGCGGAGCCACCATGCCTAGATGATTTCACCTTGGTATCTGACGAACCACCTTGCAAGAAGCAGACACCTCAAAGAGAATCTGCCAGCAGTGCAACCCAAGACAACCCTTTGGCTGCCATATTCTGTCAGTCTGATACAGACCAGAGCCAGGAGGAGCTGCATGCACAGGTGGTAGAGGAGTTGAGCAACTACAAATCACAAAGAGTCCTAGGTCTGAATGAAGACCCTTTACTGTGGTGGTCGAGTCATGCACCCTTGTTCCCCACCCTCCCCAAGGTGCTCCAGAAGTACTGGTGTGTTCCCGCCACGAGTGTACCTTGTCACAGGATGTTAAGCTCCTCTGGGACAGTTCTGTGTGGGAAAAGGAACCGCATAGCTCCAGCTTTAGTAGATCAGCAGGTCTTCTTGTATGAGAACTCACGGAGCTACTATGAGCCTGAACCCTGTGAAGATGATTTGGACAGTGTTTGGAAGGGAAACTGCAATCTGGGCCAGCCACTTGAATGACTGTGTGATGTTGATGACTGCATGCTGTGTGGCCTACATGTACAGTGTGTAGAACTGAATACCCCTCCGCTCACTCCTCCCTTTTCAAGACTGCGGTAACATGAAGCGCAGAGTGCAAAACTGTGGTAACTCCGTTGGCTTCACTCAAGAGGCCATCCATGTAGAAACGAAGGGCTCATTCTATGCTAATGACAACACAATGATTATTAGTTTCAGGTCATTATACACTAATGAAAATATAGTTATGAATATTAGATTCCATTTCTGCTAATAGATCCCCGATATGTTACACACTGGCCCTTTAAAACTATTATGGAGGTGTATCGGTCAGTAGTAGGAAAATGGTAATAACCGCTGATAACCTTTCTTTGAGTTTTAGCCTATAATCTGTATGAAAAGTTTGACCTAGCTATGTCTCACCCAGTCATTTTAAAAGATTTATTGTAATATTTTGGGGGGGGGAAATGCTTATTTGCATTCTTTCAGAGTGAGATGAGAAGATCATCAACCTCTTGTCTGTGGAGATTGGAATCAATCTTCTAATCTCACTCTAAGAAAAAACTTGATGGAGGGAGTGTATTAAAGCCTATAAATCAACTATACAAATAACTTTTCTTATTTTGCTACTGCAAAATCATGAAACTTTTTAATAACGTGGGATGGATGTTGTAAGTACCTCCTGTTTAAGGTCATTAACTGTGGATGATAAAAATGTCTTGCTGTGCATGTATGAAAGTAAAGATTTTGTTTTCAACATTTGCCTGACTGGTTGATGTCCAAACTTCCCATTTGTATTGATGCATTTTTATGAATACAATCACAATTATTAATTAATTGTATTCATTGATTGATCATTTAGTCCACATAGTTTATGTAACTACATTTACCTGTCATTAATGATACTGATTTCTCATGTGGTCCCTCTCTCCTCCCACACAGTCTTACCCAAGCAGAATGGAAGGGTTGCCATTGTGACTGGGGGTACCAGAGGAATGGGTTATGAGACAGCGAGACACCTGGCAAGCCTTGGCATGCATGTTGTCATAGGTAGGCTATACTGTCCAATCACATGACACGGGTTGATACATCTCTGCAGTCCACCTCTCATTTGCAATGTTGCCATTTTTAATGTGAAAGTGCAGTAATAAAAATGTTGTCGCTAAAATCAATGAGTAATTGTGATAAATAATCGTGATTTGGCCATAATGGTGCAGCCCTACTGTACGTTCAAATGTTGTGGTGTCTAATATGAAGAGGAGGAAACCTGCAAATGAAAGCTGGACTGCAGAGAGAGAGTGTGAGATCTGGATCACATAGAACTCCATTATGTTATGTATTTATAATGTTTACATGATAGTTGGTGCACATTGTGTGGATTATTTTAAAAAGACCTGTACGAGTGTGAAAGATCCAGCAGTCGCCTCTGGAGGATCAGTTAATAACTTTGAGATAGAATGACTGATGAAAGCTGAGCTGTTAGCCAGTCTGGTTGAGTTGAAGTAGATAAACTGCTGGACATCAGCCCACCAAGTGTCTGTGATCTCCATCACCTCCAGCTGGGAACGAGAGAGAGGAGGGCAGAGCAGCCGTCAGGAGGATTCAGGAAGAAGGCTGCGAGGGGAAAGGTAATCATCATCATCATCATCTGTCTGTCTATCTTTGGTCACATCTGTCATTTTAACCAAAGCAGCAGCTCTTATAAAACAGTCTGGTGTAAAATGTGAAGTGGTGCTCAAAGTGGAGCCTGCAGTTCTTCAGACTGAGACAGTTTTCTCTTTTTTAAGGGGGGAAAATTCTTTTTTATTACTTTTTTTTCGAACATAGCATAACAAATATAACAAAACATAACACCAGAGTCATAATGCAAAAAAATGATATCTTACATTTAACATTTAATATGCGCATTCATACGGTATATACACACATACACATCGCTTCCCACTCCCACACAGAGACAGGTCCAGCCTTCCTCCCACCTCGAGAGGTAAAGTTACAGAAAAAATAAAATAAAAATAATTGAATTAATTAGTTAAAATGAAAGGTAATAAGTACCACAATAATATAATTCATGGTAGTAAGGTAGAAACCTTCAATAAATAAATTCATTCATTCATTCATTAAATGTAAAAAAAAAAAAGGGGAAAAAACAGCACATAGAAAAAAATAAGTAGATAGTTATATCTGAATGTGTGTGTGTATATATATATATATGTATTATAATTTTATATTAAAAACATATTTGTATATATTTAATAATTATAATTTATACATTATAATAATACTCAAATATAAATTATTTCAATTTATAAATAATAATTATATATAGATTATTATTTATAAAATATAATAAATATATGTGTAAATTATGTACATGTATATATATTTATAAATTATTATAATAATTACATATATATATAGTATTGGATTACTGCTACTGGTGCACTAACATGTCAGCAGAATTTAAATGTTGTAGCGTGTCAAGTTTAATCTCATTTGAACAATAATGCAATAATTTAGAAACTCGTGTTTTCTATTTAAAGTTAGTCTGCAAAGTATATTGCATGTCTTTCAAATACATGGAGTTGAGTCAAGTTTGACAAAAATCCTAAGTACGCGGTGGTGCAGACTACTATTTCTGTGGTCAATAATGAAAACATGGAACTGAAAATACTCAAGTAAAGTACCTCAGTATTTAAAAACCAAAATGCAAAAGAAACAAACAAATACAATATTAAAAAGAATGTAAAACAAACTGTAGTTCAACTTTTAGTTTAAATTGCACACTTGAGAGTGAATTAAACACCTCTAACTTATGGGACACTAGATGAAAATATGTCTTTTGCGTGGTTGATTATAAATGAACGTGTAATGTGAAATAACTCCAGGAAATTCAAGGTTTTGAATGGTTGAAATCATTTGTTCTCTTTTGTACTTCTAACCCTTCCCCTGAGGACTAAAATATATATATATATTAAAAAATGTAAATAGATTCTAAAATACTGTATTTAATAGAAAAACATAAAAATATTCCATTACAAGTAAAAGTGCTGCATTCAAAATTTTACTTTAATAAACATACAGAAGTATTACCGACAAAAATATACGTATTACTATATTGTTAATACTGATGCATCAATGTTAGTGCAGCATGTTACTGCTGTAGCTGATCCAGGTGGAGCTACTTTAACTACTTTATATACAGCTAGTTTAGTCCAGTGGTTCCCAACCTATGGCTCGGGCCCCTCCATAGGGTCACCAGATTAATGTGAGCGGAGAGAAGAAGAAACTAAATATTGAATACATTTTTTTTTTTTTTAAACGTAATAAGAGGATAAAGTCATAACTTAACGAGAAAAAAAGTTGTAATATTTCGAGAATAAAATCATAACTTTAGGATAAAAAAAAGCTGTAATATTACGAGAATAAAATCATAACTTTAGGATAATAAAAGTCATCTCCTCCTCTAAAGAGTCAGTTCCCCCATCAGGTCCGTGTGGCTCTTTCTTCAGAATAAACTCAGTTTCTTTCACAATCTTTTCCAGTTCCTGATACTTTCCGCTACTGTTTATTACCGTTGTTTTTTATGCTGCATGACAATATCACATAGATATCACATTGAAGATGCTACAGTGCTGATATTAAATCATATTTCTGTTCATCTCTTTTCTGTCCACAGCTGAGTTTGTCTTCATAGACCTGACCTCCCTGAAATCAGTGCGACAGTTTGTTCAGGCATTCAAAGAGCGCCGCCTCCCCCTCCATGTCCTGGTGAACAACGGTAGGCTGCAGAGACATCACAGTCAAAGATCACTCATTTTATCACACTGCATTCGCTATAATATATATACCTGTCTACCTGTCATTCTGTGGTGTAGCTGGAACCATGATGGTTCCTGAGAGACAGACGGAGGAGGGCTTCGAGTTCCACTTTGTGCTCAACTACCTGGGCCACTTCCTTCTGACCAACCTGCTGCTGGACACGCTGAAGACGTCGGGACGACGGGGCGGCTGCTCCAGGATCATCAACATGTCCTCTGCTACGCACTACGCCGGAGAGATACACATGGATGACTTGAACAGGAGGTAACACTGGTGACTTTTTATAAACCGTACGTTACCGTAGGTATGATCGAGGGATTGCCAATGCTGGTTTACGTGTTTAAGCTTTGGAACTGAACAGGAAAGTGAATATGTTATTACCATTACTCTGCTTTACTCTGCCAACACACACACACAAGATTCCGATGTGTTCTCCCCTGATAGTCCCTGTAAAGGCAACATCTCTGCATCTATATCCTGTTCACACACTCTGAACCGTAACCCAGTGTTAGTGCTGACAGCGTCCCCTCTCCCCGTCCCCGTCTCTAGGATCTGCTACAGCTCCCACGGGGCCTACGCCCAAAGCAAACTGGCTCTGGTCCTCTTCACCTACTACCTGCAGGAGCAGCTGACGGCCGGCGGCTTCCCTGTGATCGTCAACGCCGTAGACCCCGGCATGGTGGACACGGCGCTCTACGACAACCTGTGGAGCCTCGCTCAGGCGATGAAGAAGCCTGTGGCCAAGATACTGTTCAGGGTACATCCTTACTGTCTCATCTACATCTGTATATATCTATCCTGCTCCTCATGAACAGGTGGTGAGGTTAGGACAGGGGTCAGCAACCTGCGTCTCTTCAGCCCGTATAGAAAAGTGAGGACCTTCACTCATTCTTTGCTCGTGTCCCTCTCAGACTCCAGCAGAGGGAGCGTCCATATCCGTCTATGCTGCTGCTGCCTCAGAGATGGAGGGCGTGGGGGCCTGTTACCTGTACAACAGCCACAAGAGGCAGTCCTCCGACAGCTCCTATGACTCCGAGCTACAGGCCCAGCTGTGGAAGAAGAGCTGTGAGCTCGTGGGCCTTCAGGAGGCCTGACCACCGGTACCTGGAGCTGAACCACTGAACCAACAGCTAAACATCTACAGCCACAGACCGTCCACACCTGCTGACACTAGTGCCTTAACAGCTACAGCGTGACCCGTGTGAAACCAAGTCAACATTCGCTCATTTTATTTGACGTCTGTTACTTAAATAACGTAACAAACGTATTTATTTTAAGTATAACTACACAGCTGTTCCACTGACAAATAACACTTCTGACATCAAATAAACAAAGACACGTCGTGCCCATATGGCTAGCGTTAATGCTCAGACTTTATCCACTACCTCCGCTAGTGTAGCACGCTGTACTGTGTAGTATTGGACATAGACGTGTGTATTATTACACGGAGAAATACTTCCGTTTCTGCCACTAGATGTTTAGTTTTTCTCCAACATCAGTCGAGTAATGTGCCAAATGCAACCAAGTCTTTAATATGTTAATATCACGCAGCTGAGCTGTGTTAAATAATGACAGACAGTCGGAGCACATGAGATTCATAAATGCCTTATAAATATATATATATACTTTTTTTCTCAGCCAAAAAGATTTCAATACTGACTGTACCAGATCTAATTGTTGAAAAAATAATAACTAGCACTTCATTGGGCTAACTCGGTGGATTCACTTTTAGGGCAGATTTCCCATTTTTTAGCCTTGATGAAAATTAATTTTTACATTCATATTATGAATCTGCATTTACAGTAATATAATATTATTTAATATGCTAGAAATCAAAGAGCCCCCTCACGCTTCAGGTGATAATCCAACATGTTTGCTAAGAGTGCAGATGTTAAAACAGCTGGAGCCTGTGGTTGCATACTGTAGGTACTATCATACTATAGGTACTATTATAGGTCCTACTCATTCATCTCATTAATTCCATGAAGAGAATAGAACCAACGATGATGAATCCACATCCACCATGCTGCTGTACTACTGATACTAATGTGGATTAATCCGCCACTGAAAATAGTCCCCAACAAATGCACTATTTCCTCCCGTTTGAGTAACGTTTGATTCAAATTGAAAAATACTATTAGTATAAAATAAGAGTCGATATAAGACACTAGTGTCTTTAATACCTGTAAAATGTGCTGTATGCATTTGTAAACTGTATTTCAATCAAACTGATCATATTGCATTGAAATGTTTACCATGATCACTGTGAGGTATGCCTTTTTCCAGCGTGTATTCATGTATAGTCATGTGATAGGTTGCATTTATTATTATTATTATGATATACAGATTAAGAAAGATGTCCCACTTATTAACAATATGTTAATAAACACTAATAAATAAATTGCCTCGTATTACTTTATTTTTATTTTGTTATATTTAATTTATATGTCATTACTTTATTTTTTTATCTGTGAATATTTTTTATTTTACTTATTTTAGATTTTTTTCCTCACTGTTTTATACATTTATTAATTGATCTATTTATGATGTTTCAATTTCTGTTTTTCCTTCCTTCTTCGTCCTCTTTCGTCTTTGCTTTGTGCCGCTTCATGCCGCCCTCGGGCCCGAGGTCGGCCCATTGTGGGTCAGAACCCCTCTAGAACACCCCTACTACAGGAGGGACCTGTTCATTTGGGTCTGAGGAGCAACTTCCTACATGAAAAGGGACTTAGTGGTGATCAGGCCCTTCTCACCACGCTGTCCCATACTAGTCCCCCCTCAAAGCTCAGGATGTCTCCTCTGTTATAGTGCTATCTAGTGGGTGAACTCCCAACCTCCAGTTACAGAGCCCAGACCCGGACCCAGACCTCCTCGTAGCTGAACAGGAGCCAGGTTCTGGTTCTGGTGGAAAGCCTGATTTTAAAAGGGCCGTCACACACGGCTGGAGGAGTCTGTGACCACATACCGGCGACAATGTAGTGGTGGAAACCTAAACCATTTATTTTGTTAGCCGTGAGATTTCAGTCTTGATTCAAGGAACGTTAGTTTGACAAACCAATACTGACTCTGGGTTCACTTACTGGCCTTTTCTGGAGCTTTCAACTGCATGTTCCTTTAGTCCAGGGGTCTGCAACCTGCTGCTTTTCAGTGGCTCGATGTGGATTTTTTGGTTACATTTTCATTTTTATTTATCATTGTTGTAGGTCTATGGTACGACGGTTCGACGGAGTATTAGGGCCACATTGAGGGAAAAAAAAAAATCTGAGATTTAGAAAATAAAATCGTAATATGACTTTTTTTCTCGTAAAGTTATGACTTTATTCTCGTAATATTACGACTTTTTTCTCATTAAGTTATGACTTTATTCTTGTAATACTTGAATTTTTTCTCTTAAAGTTATGACTTTATTCTCGTAATATTTACGTAATTTTTTCTCGTAAAGTTACAACTTTGTTCTCGTAATGTTATGACTTTTTTCTGGTAATATTCTGACTTTATTCTGGAAATCTCAGATGTTTTTTCCCTCAATGTGGCCCTAATACTCCGTCATACATTTGCTTTTCTACAACAGACAGCTGAAGAATCATTCATATTTTAAAATCAGACACAGTCCTGTAAACATCTTCAATGTATTATTTATTCAAAGTAAAAGAGTAAGAACATCATTAAACTGGCCCAATAACCCAGTACAAGTAACCAAAGGAAATAGTAAAAGTTTATAATGTGCAAGAGCTGCTTTTGTTCAAATGTGCAAAGATGTAATAAAAAAGATTAAAGGTGCCATTGTAGTAAAAAAGAAAAGAATATACAGTAAATGATTTACAGAGATATATAAAAATACTGTAGAAAAGTGTCCCGCTGTATTTGTTCATTTATAACTTTGTTACATTAAGATGCAGCCGGTCTGTTTCTGTTGGAGCAGAACCTGGAGGACATTTCCTGTAAGCAGCAGTCAGTCAGGGCTCTCATACCTGAGAGGACAAAGACCAGGTTCTGGTTCAGGGACCAGAACTACCTGGCAGTGAGGCCAGCTAAAACACAGGTAAACAATATCGGTATAACCCTCAAAGTTATAAAATGGAAATCACAGCCTGATTGATACCATTTATATATGATATTGAATGATAGAATTGTGACCAAGATGCGGACGGAGTGGGACATTTCATTAGTGGACACGCTTGTTATGGTCCCTGCCAATTTCTCAATCAGCTTCTGCTGGAGACGACAGTAACAAGCATCCTACCAGAGATCACATCCTCAGTGAAAACAATGTATGACTAAAAGACAGTGGTTTATAAATACTGCTAAACACAGAGAGGTTTCAACTGTGGTCGCACAGCAGACGGCTGGTTAGCATAATGACAGAGAGATGGAGACACTGGAGCCATGTTAAAAAAAGAGTGTCCTTATAAACCATCACTATGACACACATACACATGGCCTGTAGTCAAGAGCCTCCACCTCACAGATCGACACGCAGAGCTCGTACAGTTTGGAGTCGAGATGTGACATGTTGTGGATTAAATCGGTGTGTGTTAAACTAAACCTTTATTGATGTCATTCAGTCTGGTTCCATCCACCATCTCATACTAAATACATTATTAAGTATTAAACACCTCCTAAACCAGGGGTCAGCAACCTCTGTAGCTCCTCTCCAGTGGCTCCCTGTGGATTTTTAAAAATGGAAATGAATAACTGTTTTTATGTTTACATTTTCAATTCCTATATCATTGTTATAGGTCTATGGCACGACGGTACGACGGAGTATTAAGGCCACATTAAGGAAAAGAAAAAAAATCCGGGATTTCGAGAAATAAAGTCGTAATATTATAAAGTAGTAATTTTAAGTGTTACTTTCTTTTTTTCTTGTAATATGACTTTATTCTCGTAATATTGCGACTTTTTTTGGCGTTAAGTTATGACTTTATTCTCGTAATATTACAACTTTTTTCTCGTGAAGTTATGACTTTATTCTCGTAATATTAGGATTTTTTCTTGTAAAGTTATGACTTTATTCTCGTAATATGACTTTTTTTCTTGTAATATTATAATAATTAATAATATAATATATATATATAATAATAATAAATAAATAATAAATAATAATATATATAATAGTATAATAATAAAATAATAATTTTTGCCTAAAATGGCTCTTTTCATAGTAAAGGTTGCTGACCCCTGTCTTAAACTATAGTACATTCTTCTACATGCCCGTTCTGTAAACTTCAGTGCTGAGAGGATTTAGCCCTCTCCAGATGGCTTCAGCACATCCAGCGGGGGTTAAATGTAGAGAGGGAGCACTGAGGTCATACTTTACCCAAAGAGCTCAGGTTAAACAAGGCATGCTTTATATATTTCCTCTGGACGGATGATGAAAGTAAATGTAGCCCATGCAGACCAGTAGTTAAGTGTCTCTTAATGCCACCGGCCTGCAGATTACAGACTCAGGTCAAGAGGCTTTTAGTGTCAGCTGACCTGCAGTCTGATTAACATTAATACAATGTGTATCTGTGTCAGATGGTGCAGCCAACAGCCGTATCCTTTACATTATGAAGGCTGTTATGGATTAGAGTTCACGCCTGTTGACTAGTCCTACTAGCAGAGACAGATATCAGATGAAACCTGAGGCTGCCTGGACAGCTCTGCTGTGGACCCAAGTATATAATACACTATGGGACAACACCTGTTTGCTAAGAAGAAGACCTTTAGACTCAGGTTGAGTCTAAATGGGACAATTTGATTGTCAGATTTGTTCCCGCCTATCAACTCACTGATTATATGGCATAATAAGATCACATTTAGAGATCAGCTTCCACCTGCAATAAAAACATCAGCCCAGATATATTAACCCCCCCGCTCCTCGCTCTCTAGCCCAGTCTTTCAGTGTCACATTTCTGCAATCATTCTGTAGACATCCCCGTCCACCCTTCCTGTCCTCTCAGCCAAAGAAATGGGTCTTGGGCCTGGACTTGAAGGACCCTGTCCCGGAGCCCTCCGGTTCCTCGGTGTCGCGGAACGTCGTGCTGTGGACAATCTGCGACGTTCTCAGGCGGAGCCTCTGCAGCTTGGGCTTCATCCTGCTGAGCGAAGACTTCCTCCTGAGGACTTTGTATCTGGGTTGGACCTCCCCGTCCACAGAGTCCCAGTCGTTGGGGACGAGGAGCCTGAGGGGCTTCAGGTTGGACTGGAGGACCTTGGAGAACCTCCAGCGACCTCCATCCCTGCTGTCTTCGTTGTGGGTGTCAGAGCTTTCGTACGCTCCTATGATGTCCTGGATGTCCACGCTGACGTTGTTGGTGAGGTACTGGCAGGCCTTCCTCCCGCTGTGATCTCTGACCTCCACGTCCGCGCCGTACGCCCCCACCAGCAGCTTCACCACCTCCATGTGGCCGTGCATGGCGGCGACGTGCAGCGGCGTGTAGCCCGTGTTGGAGCGCACGTCCACGCTGACGGGGACGTCGTGCCGCTTGGCGAAGTCGACGACCCGCGCGATGAGCTCCGGCTTGCCCTGCTTGGCCGCCCAGTGCAGGCAGGTGAACCCGGTGACGAAGTCCTTCTTCAGGACCAGGCCGGGCTCGGCGGCCAGCAGCTGGCACAGGCCGCCCCACTCGCCGTCCGAGGCGCACATCATCCACTCGTGCTCCAGCGGGTCCAGCGCCAACGGGGTCCTGTCCTCGTCCAGGGAGACGGAATCGCCGTCGTTTCCGGTGGGCGAAGCCAGGTGGACGGAGCGGCGAAGCACCAAGCTCCGCCTCACCTGCGGGGAGGTGCTCATCATCACCTGGATGAAGTGCTTCCGGCTGCCTTTGGGGCTGCCTTCGCTCCCAGACAAACTGTGTGTGTCCACTTCATCCGGGTGTCTGAGGACAACCTTCCTGATCTCCACCTGCTCTGCTTCCTCTGTAGGACTAGTCTGTGCAGGCCCAGGCAGGGTGAACATGGATCCCTCCGCAGGGAGAGGCGAAGCTCCTATCAGAATAATCTCAGGTATGTCACGCTCCTTCCTGGACTCCCTCTTGTCTCTTTTAAAGCTCGCTCTGTTTCCCATCTCACCTGGGCGCACCTGGTCCGCGTCCTCCTCACCTGTGTTGTCACAAACCACCACCGTGCTGTCCCCGGTTCTGTCCGGTGAAACGGCAGCAGAGCTCACAACTCTCACCTGGCTGTCACTTCCGCAACCCGAGCCAGGTAGCATATCACCTCCTACGTCATCACCAAAGTCCCGGATGGCCTCCTGGGAGCACTCTGCGGCCATAGCGCGCAGCTTCTACAGTGTTAATAACCGGTAGAGAAGCAAAGCAACGTGTTAAACTCTCTCCCGGTCGTTCCGTGCCGTACCGACACATCCACCGAGCTGTCCTCCGCTCCAGAAGTGAATAAAGTAGACCTGTTATTGAGGAGGACAGTGAGGTAGAGCTGTTCTCTGCGCTCTATTTCTAGATCCTTCAGGCGTTCTCCGCCTCCTAGCAACCGGACCGTACCATTTAGTCTGTAGAGGGGGGTTGAATGGTTGAAACCATTAAAAACGTAATTCGTGTTGCTTTAAACTTCCTGTTGTTCTCGGGTCAAATTTGACCCGTTTATAAAATTCACAAATATGGATTTCTTTCATCTCATTGCCCCAAAATAACATTGGTGGTTCCCTATACTATGGTCTTTGTAAAAACAATTAATGACCACTTCTTTGGTTGAATTCTGGGTGTTTTATTCTAATTTATAGCATCTGTAGTCCTCCCGGGTCAGTTTTTGGAGGACCACAGGTGTCATTATGTAGTGCCATTTAAAAAAAACATTTAAATGGTTTCAAATCAATAGTCTAACTAAACTTTTAGTTACCTATAGTCAAAATAATTCATGATTTCTGCTTTTTTCAAATAAAAAATGAGGTAGATATTCACCAAAATGAGGTTTATTAACCTTTAAGGTCCCATATCGTGCTCATTTTCAGGTTCATACTTGTATTTTGTGTTTCTAATAGAACATGTTTACATGCTGTAATGTTAAAAAAAAACTTTATTTTCCTCATATTGTCTCATACTCATTATTATATACTGCTGGTAGTTTAATCTACAATAATACATCAGCATTCATTAGTTAATTATTAGATTTTGTTTTCATGAACTAAATCTGTAACTAAAACTAAAGCTGTCAGATAATTGTAGTGGTGTAAAAAGTACAATATTCCCCTCTGAGATGTAGTGGAGGAGAAGTAGAAAGTAGCAGAAAATGGAAATACTACAAGTACATACACGTATCTGAAAAATTGTACTTGAGTAAATGTACTTAGTTACATTCCACCACTGATAATAGAACATAATAGGGAGTCAACATTAAGTTGGGTCAAATTTGATCAGCTCTGATTCTGCTTGTTCATTCTTCTTATTATTGGAGTGAGAAAATCAAAGTCTACTGTAGGCAGAAAGGGTCAGATTCAGGCCAACATAATAAGTCATTGATGATAAATGAGGCGTTGGATGAATGAATGGAAAGAAGTGGTTTCCTGCTGATATAAGTGTATTTTGGATGTGTTGTTGAATTGACCCTCTGTAGTTTCACATTTAATACATTTATAGCCTCCATGAAGCCTGTTTGTACTTTTGTACTTTTTACTCCATTTATCTACATTTAAACTCTACATTTATCTGACAGCTTTAGTTACTAGCTACTTTACAAACATATGAAAATGTACAGCTGAAACTATTAGTCGATTAACTTATTAATCGATTGACTGAAATTAATAGTCAACTATTTTTGATTGTCATTTTTTAAGCAAAATCATTTCATGGTTCCAGCTTCACAAATGTGACTATTTCCCTTTTAATTATTTTATTATATCTAAATCTATCTAATGATATAATATGTCATAGTATTATAGTCACAGGGGACATTTTCTTTCTTTTAATACGTAAAGTACATTTTCCTGATTATACTTACATACTTTTACATAAGTAACATTTTCAATGCAAGACTTTTACTTGTTACTTGTAACAGAGTATTTTTACAGTGTGGTATTAGTACATTTATTTAGGATCTGAATACTTCCTCCAACACTGCACAGTTGTCAACACAATACGTTTTTATTAATAATCCCAAACTTGGTTTGTAACTAACATGAGGTAATTTTTTTTTAAAGGGACTATTTGTAACTTTTTAAGCGTATAAATGTAGCGGGTCGTCACACATGCGCGTTCGCATATGCGCGCTCGCGTGTGGCTGGAGCCTCCTCGCTGTCTCGCTCCACCTCTAGACGTGAACGCGCGCTCACTCCACACTGCAGAAGAGTTAGTTTAGCTCTGAGAATACCTAGTGAATGCACAGGGGATGTTTGTGCAGAAATAACTGCTGCAGCTCCTCCAGACCAACAGAGGTTTCCCGTGTCTTGTGAAGTGACGGAGCTCTTCAGAGAGTTACGTTACCCTCTCGTTACCGACCGGGTGCTGGTGTCTCCTCTGCTCTCCCCGGCTGCGGGCGGAGAGAGCAGAGGAGACATGCTGCAGAGCTCCGCTGCTTCAGCCTGCACTTAGGCAGGAAAAGCCAACACTAGGATCAGATCTAAATCATGTTCATGGAGAGACCTTCGTCTGGTCAGCTAACATTACTGCCAAGCAGCTGAAATATAGAGTGATATTGTGCTTTTAGCTGACGTGTGTCGCCTCACTGTTTTGAGCGATGCTCGTTCAGGTATATTTAGAGCAAGCAAGCGCGAGCCCGACGCTGACTTTCGTTGATTTCACAGCCACAGGTGTCGCTGTTAAGAAGCATTTCTGAAAGTTACAAATAGTCCCTTTAAAAAAAGGATAATTTTAGCTGTCATTCATATGATATTACATTAATGGTTTACTTCATAAATCCTTATGATATTCCTTGTTTAAAGTAATCAGCTTGTTTAAGGTGAGACAGCTCAGTCTGTGTTCAACTTTAATGGTATATTTAGTTGTAACAGTTTGACTCTGATCAATAAATGTCAGGTTGTCCTGTATAATGTTAATAATGAATATCAGTGAGGTGTTTTTAATGCAGTGGGTTTCTTTGCTTCATGGTGTAAATAGTTGACCTCATATCAGTCACACAATTATGTGAATACAGACAGTAGAAACTGGTTTATCAAGAAAATCACATTGAACAAATGTTAAATCTAATGTGTGTCCGTTCTTTTTCCTCTGTGACAGGACTACATATATGTACAGACTGTGATCAGTACAGGTTGTAATATTAATATTTTACACTAGTGGCAAGTTTTTTCAGGATTTGCACAATTCTTTTTAAAATGTTTTACTGAATTAATTTTAGGTGTTTAAACTGTGTCTTCTTGTCAGCAGCTCAGATGTGGAGGAAGAGGAGCTGCAGGTGGAAACACTCGAGGATACTGTTATCAGCCAGTTTTCCCAAACATAGTTACTTTTTGAATGAGACATAAACATTTGAACTTTATACTGCATGACTGTTTCTTTCGTCAATCTGAAACTTGATAGTGTGACACGACAATAAAAATACGTTATTGTTAAAGTTACTCATTAACGATAAGCTTCTACTAATTCTGAAATACTGACATGTGAAATTCAATAAACTTGAAACTTAAACATTTGACTAGTAGAGAATTTGGGATTATATTTCGAAATCCAGGTTGCTGGATATTACTTATGTCTTTTCTCTTTTTGTAAAAATAAAAAAAGCTGAAACATGAAATAGTGGAAGAATACAAATATAACTTAAGACTTGCAACTCAAATGTTTTTATTGTGCAACAGAAATGGTCAAAGGTCAAAGATTTCCTGTAAATGGAGAGGGGAGGAGCCACACTGATCCAGGTGATCCAGGCTCATGAGAACAGGGAAGAGTTCAGTTAGTTATTCCAGACTTGATTTTGTGTTAACGGCACAGAGGGGCGACAACTGAAGACTGAAGCAGGGTGAGTGTTAATCCAACATTTTATTATTTTACTGTCAAAGTGTCTGAGTCAGTTTCCTCCCTGTGGACTGTAGAGGAGAGAAATGTTAGAATGAACTCAACAGTTTGATTCATCTGAGAACACAAAGTCGTGATTGGCTGAATAATCCTCATTAAACCTGCTGTAAGACAAGAAAACAAGCAGAGAGTTAAAGAGAAGTGACCAGGTGGAGGTCTGTCTGTGTCTGTCTCTGTCTGTGTGTGTCTGTGTGTGTCTGTGCGTGCGTGCGAGAGGTTGTGTGTTACTTCCTGTTCTCTCAGTCTTGCCTGTGTGCTTTACATGTTCACAGTCAGTGTTCCTGTTTTACCTCGCATACTGACTTCAGATCAGAAGATGATTGACTGTGTGGAGGAAGAGGAGGACAGAGCAGAGTCTCTAGTCTCTGGCTGTCTGTCTATGAAGAGTGACCGGTCTAAAGATGATCCTCCATTCTTCAGTTGTGAACCTGGACCCTCAGAGTCAAAGTAAGAGAGCTGCTACTAACTCATTTATAGGACTCATTTAAGTTACCTCTGACAATACCATTTTTTGTGTTGATTTTGTGTTTGTATATTCAAATTTCTATTGCCAACTACAATTTAACAGACTTCCTCAAATAAACTCTTCCTCGTATCTGTGACAGCTGTCAGTCACCTAGAAAAGATGTAAACTTATCTAAGAAAACGTCTACAAAGCTTTAAACCTCATTATTGTTGACAGTAGCAGTAGTTTGTTTGTTTAGAGCTACTTTAATGACCTAAAAAAGAGAATTTATCCAGGATTCATGTGATGTGAATAAACTCATACTGATGTTTGCAGAGTTCAGTCCAGACAGAGAGCAGAGTCTCCAGTACCCAGCTGTCTGTCTATGAAGAGTGACTGGTCCATAAGGGATCAACTGAACTTCAGTAACGACCCTCGACCCTCAGACACAAAGTAAGAGACTGTTTTTACTGTAAGCTGACCTGATGGATGATCATCCATTGAGGATGAAGACTAAATGTTCTGCTAAAAGATTTATATTCCTGATGCAGAACTATTAGTGCAGATACTGTTTCAAACTAAGATGGATCTTAGTCTGGGTTTTAGAGCCACAAACAAGAAAATATTCATATTTCTGCCCGAACATTGAAGTCGCTGTAAAGATTTACAACTATTCAAAATCTGAAAGAATGTGCTTCAAATGTGTAATTCATTTTCTCACATTTGTCTTCAAAATACTGTGTTGGTTTGACTTCTCCTTAAATCCGCTGTTATGACAGCTTCTTTGAAGTGGGGTTGTACGTATACTCCCGTGTTCTGGGAAGTAAAATTACTGGTTTTGTGAATGGAGTCTGGTGGCTTTGTAGAGAGCGATATAACGGTGTCAGTTCCCCGTCAGAAAGGGCCGTCTGATGGCGAGATAAAGTGGCGGTGGACGGGAGCAGCAGAAAATCGTATTTTAGCCGCCTAAAAAAAAAAAAGAAATATTCGTTTAGGTGTACACTATATTTAGAATATTTTCTCTGCTTTACCTCGCCATCAGACAGCCCTTTCTGACGGGAACTGAAGCCGTTATATCACTGTCTTCAGAGCCACCAGACTCTATTCACAAAACCAGTAATTTCCCTCTCAGAACACAGGAGTAGCTGGTCTACTGCTGCATCCATCAGTTAGTTAGTTTGTGTTATTGTGTGACTTTCTGATCTGAACTAACGTGGCGTCCACAGCAGTACATCACTTAGCTTCCTGCTGGTACTCCTGTCCGCTTCTCCTAACTGGGAGCACGCCGACAGCCATCAAAGATACAGTATTAATACACTGACTATAAGGATGTATATATACTGTACATGTAGCAGTGTCATCATCTAAGTTACAGTATTAATACACTGACTATAAGGATGTATAGATACTGTACATGTAGCAGTGTCATCGTGTAGAAACCTACGTCCGGTCACGAGGGAGAAAGTCTTTAGAAGGGAAAACAGCATTTTGATGCTAAAACATATTTAGGTGGAGTTCAGATTTGAATCCATCAGGAACAACACTGGGAAGATACAGAATGATATAAAACAAAGTGATGCCATGCCAATGCCATGATTTAGTTGATTGTGTGTTTGTATATTAAATTTATACTAAAATGTATTTACTAAGTGAAGTTTAACACACTGTTGGTGACACAAAGAGAATGAATCTGTGCATTCTTCCTCTTCGTATCTTTGACAGCTGTCAGTCACCCAGAACAGCTGTAATCTAAGAGGACTAATACAAACTTTTAAACCACATTATTGACAGTAACAGTAGTTTTGTGTATTTAGAGCTACTGAAATGTCTTTGTCATCACAGAATTTATCAAGGACTCATGTGATGTGAATAAAATCATCTTGGTGTTTGCAGAGTTCAGTCCAGACAGAGAGCAGAGTCTCCAGTACCCAGCTGTCTGTCTATGAAGAGTGACTGGTCCATGATTACTCCTCTGAACTTCAGTAATGAACCTGGACCCTCAGACACAAAGTAAGAGACTGTTTCTACTGTAAGCTGACCTGATGGATGATGATGCATTGAGGATGAAGACTAAATGTTCTGCTAACAGATTTATATTCCTGATGCAGAACTATTAGTGCAGATACTGTTTCAAACTAAGATGGATCTTAGTCTGGGTTTTATAGCCACAAACTACTGATTGTATTTCTGTAACAAAACACCTGAGAACCTCCATTTCACAATTTACACTTCAAGAAAATATTCATATAAGTCGCTGTAGAGGCCGGTTCAACAGAATCTCATTTCTAGACAGCTTAGGGTCCATGTTTACTTCCTGTCAGCTGATGTCATTCAGATCCACTGCAACAGGAAATAAACAAGGACACATCTGGAATGTTTACTTTTACAGCTGTGAAATGGTCTAAAGATCTGCGATTATTTGAAATCTGGAAGAATGTGCTTCAAATGTGAAATTAATTTTCTCATATTTGTCCTCAAAATGTTTTGTTTATTTGACTTCTCCTAAAATCAGCTGTTATGACCTACTGGGTGTCATTTTGAATCAGTGCACATCATAACTGTGCAACATGTGGTGAAAAAGCATTTGTAGAAACTATTTGCTCACCTGGATTATATGTGTTGATGGTTTGAGTTTGTTCTTTCACTACATATGTAAAATCTGCTGAAAGAAAAATCTGCTCAAAGGTCCACTTACTATTGATTCAGAGCTTTCAGTTGAAAGCTTTGGACTATTTATACTATTCTATAAGGACAAACATCTCTGGTGTAAAACTATCTACTGACACAACAAAGTTCATGAAATGGTCGAATGTAGATTTGTACCACTTCTGTTTTTTAGAATATTTGAATTCATGCCTTCATTTGATAGTTGACAGTAGAAAGTGGCAGAAAACATATTGACATTAAAAAAGGAACACCAGGACATCAGTGTTACATGATGTGTGTCTCAAACCGCTGGGCTACCTCAATATTTAGACCACTTCTAACCTCAGTTCAAACCTAACTAACTCAAGCTAAGCTGCCCAAAGTGACTGTGAAACAGTAAAGGACATAATCAGCTCTCTTTAATGGAGGACCTTTACTGTGAAGTAGCTGCAGAAAATGATGAGTTTGTATTAAAGAGGACATTTTTAAAACATTGATATTATTCTGGAGGCTGTATATCATGATGGAAAAAATACTGCAACTTGCTCATGCACGCTCATATTGAGAGGGCACGCCAGGAAACCACAAGGTGGCAGCATCATCACTGTAAACAGTAACTGCCTGTCAGTGGTGATATGCATTCAACATTTGCAGTATAAATAAACATGCTGTCACTTCCTGAATGTATTTTATGTGTTAATAATAAAGACTTCTAAGACAGGGAAACTGTGTCAGACCTTTGCGACTTTAGTTTTCCAGAAGTTATAGTTTATGCAGGTGCTGTCCACTGGAACGGAGTAATCCATTTAAGATCTTCTCCATCATACATATCATTTTAGTTCTAAAGTAATGTCTCCACAGAGAGAAGAAGAGTCATGCTTCTGTGGACGAGCTGGTGTCCAGATCCAGAACAAGACCTCGACTGCAGACAGCCAGTCAGACCAGCACTGTACAAAGTAAGACTGTAGATGTGTCTGCTGATGTCTTCATGTCTGGAAACAGGACTTGTTGTCTTAATACACTGACTATTGTTGTGACAACGTTTAAGATCTTCTCCATCATACATATCTGCTCTGCATCACTTCCTTTGTTCTCCTTTGAGAGAAAATCTGAACCCAAAAGGAATACATTTATATTTTTATGATAGCACTCCGTCTTTGCATTAACCAATCAGAATGATGTTTGTTTTCCATCTGCATAGATGAAGATGGAGAACTGTTAAACTCTATGTGAAGCAACAACATCACTGTTCTATCACAGACAGACAGTCACACTGACGAAAGGGGAGTTTTTCCTTGCCATTGTCGCATAACAATGCATGCTCATGCTTTTGTAGGGTCTCTAAATTATAGAGTACGGTCTAGACCTGCTCTATATTAAGATAACTTCTGTTATGATTTGACGCTATATAAAAATGAATTGAATTGAATTGAACTGAACAGGAGCCAAAGACTTTGAACAACAGCCCACATTAGCTTTCCTGCTACAGTCTCCTTCTCTAACTTACAAACACACGTCTGGTCCTGCAGAGCGACATGTTGAAAACTATTAAAAATAAGTGTAAGAATCACTTTGATGTTATTTTTGACTTCAAGAAGGGATGATGACTTTATAACCTTTACTTCTTTATAGGTTGTTATGTTGATCATTTTCATATTGACAATGAAAATAATAAGTTTCTTTGTTTTGTCTCAAACTTGTCTCTCTCTTTCAGCAGATAGAGGTCTGCAGGAGGTTGTAGATGAACATAAGATCAGTCTTAGGAGGAGATGTGAATGTGTGACTGAAGGAACTGATGAAACAGGAAGTGGAACCCTCCTCAACAGGATCTACACTGAGCTCTACATCACAGAGGGACAGAGTGAAGAGGTTAATACCCAACATGAGGTGAGGCAGCTTGAGACAGCTTCCAAGAAGAAGAGCCTCCATGACACTCCAATCAAGTGCCAGGACATCTTTAAAGCCTTACCTGACCAACGGGGACACATCAGAGTCGTTCTGACGAACGGCGTCGCTGGCATTGGAAAAACCTTCTCAGTGCAGAAGTTCACTCTGGACTGGGCAGAGGGCTTGGAGAACCAAGATGTCAGTCTGGTGGTTCTGCTTTCGTTCAGGGAGCTGAACTTGATCAGAGATGAGCAGTACAGTCTTCTCATGCTGCTCCATGTTTTCCATCCAACATTACAGAAGGTCACAGCAGAGAAGCTTGCTGTCTGTAAAGTTCTGTTCATCTTTGACGGCCTGGATGAAAGCAGACTTTCACTGGATTTCCACAACAACGAGGTTGTGTCTGATGTCACCCAGAAGTCATCAGTCGACGTGCTGTTGACAAACCTCATTGAGGGGAATCTGCTTCCCTCAGCTCTCGTCTGGATAACTTCCCGACCTGCAGCAGCCAATCAGATTCCTCCTGCATGTGTTGACAGGGTAACAGAAGTACGAGGCTTCACTGACGCCCAGAAGGAGGAGTACTTCAGGAGGAGAGTCAGTGATGAAGAGCTGTCCAGCAGAATCATCTCCCACATCAAGACATCCAGGAGCCTCCACATCATGTGTCTAATCCCAGTCTTCTGCTGGATCACTGCTACAGTTCTGGACCACATGTTGACTACAGACCAGAGAGGAGAGCTGCCCAAGACCCTGACTGACATGTACTCACACTTCCTGTTGGTTCAGACAAAGAGGAAGAAGCAGAAGTACGGTGAGGGACATGACACGAGCCCACAGGAGCGGACAAAGGCTGACAGGAAAGTTCTTCTGAAGCTGGGGAGGCTGGCGTTTGAACATCTGGCGAAAGGAAACATCATGTTCTACCAAGAAGACCTGGAGCGGTGTGGTCTGGATGTCACGGAGGCCTCAGTGTACTCAGGAGTTTGTACAGAGATCTTCAAAAGAGAGTATGTGATCTTCCAGAAAACAGTCTACTGCTTTGTTCACCTGAGCATTCAGGAGTTTCTGGCTGCAGTCTACATGTTCCACAGTTACACACACAGGAAAACAAAGGTACTGAAGACCTTCTTCGGAAAAAAATATGTTCATTCAACTCTGGATGACTTCCTGAGGAGAGCCATGGAGAAATCCCTGAGGAGTAAAAATGGCCACCTGGACCTGTTTGTTCGCTTCCTTCATGGCCTCTCTCTGAAGTCCAACCAGAGACTCTTAGGAGGTCTGCTGGGTTGGACAAAGGACAGTTCAGGAAGCAT
Source organism: Sebastes fasciatus (assembly GCF_043250625.1). Taxonomy (NCBI): domain Eukaryota; kingdom Metazoa; phylum Chordata; class Actinopteri; order Perciformes; family Sebastidae; genus Sebastes; species Sebastes fasciatus. The sequence continues at coordinate 14,048,862 of NC_133818.1, read as the reverse complement.
CCAGAGAGCCATCAACAACCTGAAGGCGATGAACATGGTTGATGCCAAAACCTCTCCTGACAGAAGCATCAACATCTTCCACTGTCTGACGGAGATGAACGACCACTCGGTACATCAGGAGATCCAAGAGTTCCTGAAGTCAGAGAACAGATCAGAGAAGGTACTCTCTTTTATCCACTGCTCAGCTCTGGCCTACATGCTGCAGATGTCAGAGGAGGTTCTGGATGAGTTGGACCTGAACAAGTACAAGACATCAGTGATAGGACGATGGATACTGATTCCAGCTGTGAGGAACTGCAGAAAAGCTCTGTAAGTCCAGATGTGATTAACTTTATAGATCAGTATAGATAAGTAGTTTAGTTCTTCAAATATACACACTATAAATTATTCTTCAAATATAATATTCTTATAAGTGTTCCACCTGTTTATTACATAATTGTCAGTTGTATTTTGTCACAGATGTTCTTGAGCTGTTTGAAATGTTGAGTTACAAAATGTTTCAGTAGTTTGTGTTTCTAGCTGTCAAGTTAATGAACACTTATTCTATTTATTTCTAATAATTGTTACATTTCACAGTTTTTTCTTATTTATCTTTTGGGGTGATGGAGACGACATGTGAACCTGGTAAAACAAATGAAAAGAACAAACGATCAGCTGTCTGGTGGAGTGCTGGGTCTAACCGGTGTAACGACAGCAACAGAACGTTTGCTGATCCGGCGGGGAGTCGGGGCGGTCCTGGGATCAGAGTCCTGGTGCTGGGGTTTGCTTTCAATAGGCCTTGCACCACATTACAACTTACTTGTGTGTTTTTTGGGCTCATCTCTTTCGTTGGCTTCAAATCCAAACTGTTGCCATGTTGCTGCAGCTTTAGTTTTCTTTGAGACCAGCTCTGCCCTGTCTCGTCTCATCACCCCAAAAAACACATGAACTTCCTAGTAAACAAACCTCTTCTTGTTTATAAACCAACATAATATCATAATATTACGTTAATCGCGTTGTCATATTGCTTATTAGTAATGCAATACAGGCTGGATTTAGCACTGTGACTCTGTCGGCACAGGTTGTTGATGTCGGCTACTTTTTAATTTGCCAGAACGTGTCGTTAGCATAAAATCAAACCGGTTTAAGCTCGTACACCGGACCGGACCGGCAAAACTGAAAATCGACCCGACTCTAGCATTAGCCACCGTAAACTACTGGTCATACGAGACAAAGCTTGTCGTTGTAAAACCCCTGAGTGTGTTGAATCGAGCAATGGTGCATTTTATTGCTAATGAATTCAAGTTGTGTTCCATCATCTTGTTTTGAAGTCTTTCCTTTTATTCTGTTACTCACAGAAGGAAACTCTGGTGTTTCTCTCTCTTGTTGCTGTAGAGAAGAGTAGTAACAGGAAATACACAGCTTCCACCAATAACAGCGGTCTGATGAATATATAACAGCAGAATGGTAGAATTCAGACTTTTTAAGAGATCTTATACAAACCAAAGATCAATGTTATGTTTTTAATGCTGATACACTGATATCAACTTTCTGATGTCATTATGTTGAAAATATGCAACCTTATTGGTTCTTTAATTGTGTTTGTGAGCTGAATACGTTTGATGCTCAGAAAAGAGTGTTAATGACAAAACGCCATGCAGTCATCAAAATGTCTAGTTATATGAATGTTTAATTATGTACAGGTCAAATATTATTATGCGATTTGTTTCATATCTCTACCGTTTGGCCGCCACCTGACAGCAGCATGTAGCTAGCAAAGAGAGGTCAACTTTATCAACTGTATTATTATTACTTATTCACTGAGTTTTAAAAATGCTTTTCTAATCAAGAAGGCCTCATGCTAACTTCGTGTAGACAGACCTGGGATCAGATCACACTGACAGACTGGACATTATGAAAGCCTCAATGTAACTACATGTTCTCTCTCTTCATCTGCAAGATTAAAGAAAAACAAAGATTAAAAGTCTGCAGGTTTGAGAGAGAGTGATGAGAATTATTGTTTCATGTCAACCAGTGAGATAAGATTAGCTGAACCACTGATGTGAGGAGTAAATGTTAATCAAAGAAGTATATATCAAACTGTTTCGTCATCAAATGCATGAGGTAATTATAAACTAACCTCTTTCATAATAACATATTTTGTAATTTGTTTCATCACAGACTTTCTAGATGTGTACTCTCAGATACTCAGTGTGAAGTTGTGGCCTCAGCTCTGAAGTCCAACCCCTCCCATCTGAGAGAGCTGGACCTGAGTGACAACCACGACATGCCGGATTCAGGAGTGAAGCTGCTGTCTGCTGGACTGGAGAGTCCAAACTGTAGACTGGAGACTCTGAGGTCAGTTAACTGACTGTAGCTTATGTTTGTACACACTCTCTACACATTGGCTCTGCTCCAGATGCCTCTAGAGAGGGACTTTAACGTTTTCACGTCGGCCACCGTAGCTCTCCAACACGCTTGGCACACAGGAGAGGCTTCAGTTGGTTGTAATCTCCTCACCTCACCACTAGATACCGCCAGATCCTACACACTGGACCTTTAACTACAGACCTTATTTCAGCCATCTAACTAAAAACCCATTGACTTCAAGACGAGGGAACAGGAAGTGCTTAAATGCTAACTCATTTCTGGGTTTTAGGACTCATTCCTGTAGCACTCTATTTGAACATGTCTAAAGGTGCAGCACTCTTCAACAAACACGTATTGCACCAACTTAAAGGCACATAAGTGATGATTATGAACGACACCATCTAATCAGGGGTCTCTATGGTTCTAAGTTATTCCCACGTTCTTTTTGACAGCAGATCTAACTGTGATCTGTTTTCATGTCAGCATTGTCTAATTATTTGAAGCAAAAACCAAATAAATATTCTGCATCTGAAACCTCTTTGCAGGTTCATATTTTTTCAAGTCTATCTGAATACAATACTCACATGTTCATATGAACATTCAAAGAGTTATTGATGTCTGTCATCATTCCTTCTGTCTGTGAAGCAACCCCCGTATAACCTGAGTGTTACGAGATGAGGACTAAATCCACAGTCTTGTGTGTAAAATGACCTGTAAAGTTGATCTTAAACTAATCGGAGGCTTCAGCAGTCTGAGTTAGATGTATTAGGGCTGCGTGACTTGGAGAAAATCAAATATCACAATATTTTTTTGTGTAAATGACCAATAATAGAACAGCTACAACAGTCTGGTAAGTTCAGAAAATGACATCACTTTACTGTAATGTAGCCTTTAAAACCAGGAAGAGACAACACTTACAACACAACACGATATTACTAGGGCTGTCAATCCATTAAAATATTTAATCATGATTAAATCACAAATTATTCACACATTTTTTATCTGTTCAAAATGTACCTTAAAGGGAGATTTAAATATATGTATATATTTATTATTAGAAATTAATTAACAACACAAAACAATGACAGATATTGTCCAGAAACCCTCACAGGTACTGCATTTAGCATAAAAAATATGCTCAAATCATAACATGGCAAACTGTAGCCCAACAGGCAACAACAGCTGTCAGTGTGTCAGTGTGATGACTTGCCCTAAACTGCATGTGATTATCATAAAGTGGGCATGTCTGTAAAGGTAAAGGGGAGACTCGTGGGTACCCATAGAACCCATTTACATTCACATATCTGGAGGTCAGAGGTCAAGGGACCCCTTTGAAGATGGCCATGACAGTTTTTCCTTGCCAAAATTTAGCGCAAGATTGTAGCGTTATTTAACCTCCTTCCCGACGAGCTAGTTTGACATGGTTGGTACCGATGGATTCTTCAGGTTTTATAGTTTCCTATGATACCAGTATCTTCACTCTAGCTATAAAACTGAGCCGCTACAACCTCCGGAAGATCGATTGCGTTGATGCTTTAACGAAAATAGTGGTATTAAAACGATTAACTTTGACAACCCTAGATATTAGGATATCCAAAATCAAAGACGATATCTCGTCTCATATCAAGATATCGATATAATATGGATATATTGCCCAGCCTTAGTATGTATCGGGTCAGTATGTTGTGTTTGACAGTTTCCTTGTTGAGCTGCAGGAGGAATAGTAACTCAAAGAGGGAATTTGGTACTAAACAGTCTAACTTTGATTTGTCGGACTCAGACTGCTGAATCTTCATATTAGTTTCACTTGAACTTGTGAAGTCATTTCTTACAGTGTAGTTGTGATATGAAGGTACCACTTCACAGGAGGAATGATTACTGCCACCAATAACTCTTTTAATGTACATATGACATGTGGCTGTTGTTTACAGACACACTTGAACAAATGTGGACCTTTCCTGTAAATGACATAAACCTGCTAGGCTAGCAGATACAGTGAGAAGAAGGCCATGTAATAAATGAAGTAATGAAGTCCAACAAGTCTGATTTGATATTGATCCTCTAATTCCAGACTTGACAGAGATCAGCAGCATGTTATTGACGTGTGTTGACATGAATAGGTGTATGAATGTTGTGGTGACATTTGGATGATGTCTGTAGAAGGCTGACATTATGATGATCCACAATAACACAATGACAAAGTCACTCTACTCATTTTAGGGAAAAGATCATTGATTAGGACATAGTGATGTTGAGCTACACATTTAAAACCTGAACACATCTGACTGGATTATAAAGTGATTTTTATCTTTATCATTTATTCTTTATTCAGATTGAGTGACTGCAGGTTGTCAGAGATCAGCTGTGCTTCTCTGATCTCAGCTCTGAAGTCCAACCCCTCCCATCTGAGAGAGCTGGATCTGAGTAACAACAAGCTGAAGGATTCAGGAGTGAAGGTCCTGTGTGGTTTTCTGGAGAGTCCACACTGTAGACTGGAGACTCTGAGGTCAGTTCACTGACTCTCTGTTACTATTAGAGATCTTATATGTTAAATTAACAATTGAACCTGATTTATGTACAAACATAACTTACATCCATAAAGTTGTTAATGTCCTTTTCTTCATATTTTCACGTTTCTTGAATTAAATCTAGTCTGCAGTCACAAAAGACTTGTGTTTCTTAAAGAAAGTGTAGAAAATGTCCGCTGTTAGTTGTTAAAGTAAATGAATGTTTATCATTGTTGGTAAATGGTCACATCTGGATACAGAAGATCCTCTCAACTAATATTGGTTTGAAATTGATCAAGTTTACTTCATGAAGTAGAAATATTTCTCTGCTTTCGTTTTGTTTCAACATGTTCCACAAATAATGTCTGATCATTGATATTGATCCTTCAGCACACAAAGATGAACAGAGATCAGCAGCATGTTATTGATGTGTGTTGACATGAATAGATGTATGAATGTTGTGGTGACAGCTGGATGATGTCTGTAGAAGGCTGACATTATGATGATCCACAATAACACAATGACAAAGTCACTCTACTCATTTTAGGGAAAAGATTATTGATTAGGACATAGTGATGTTGAGCTACACATTTAAAACCTGAACACATCTGATTGGATTATAAAGTGATTTTATCTTCATCATTTATTCTTTATTCAGATTGATGAGCTGCAGTTTGTCAGAGACCAGCTGTGCTTCTCTGGCCTCAGCTCTGAAGTCCAACCCCTCCCATCTGAGAGAGCTGGATCTGAGACACAACAACCTGAAGGATTCGGATGTGAAGCAGCTGTCTGATCTTGTGGAGAGTCCACACTGTAGACTGAAGACTGAGGTCAGTAGAGGGTCGGAGTTGGTCCATGCTGGTTTCAGCAGTATTGTTGTGATGTGTTTCCTCCGTTAAGCTGTGAGAGGAGAACGGTGACACACAGAGAGAGAGAGAGAGAGAGAGAACAGTTAACCAATCAGATCAGCCAGAAGCTTGTTGTGATCATGTGTTTGAGTCGATGTGAAGAAGATGTTGTTCTTGTGTTCATGTCTCCAGGAAATAAAGCTGGATTACAGCTGACAGCATCACATCATGTATAGAGACAGTGGTCCTCATCCATCAAACTGTCGTACCATCAAATCTGATCAGAAAGTGTGTGTTCTCTCATTGAGAGATAGAACCATCATAGAACCATGGTTACATTTAGTAACCATGTGGTCTTTATAAAGACCAGCACCTCTGCTGAAGTCCAGTAATCACAGCTGAGGTTTTACTGTTCAGTCTGTGTATGAACATGTAGGACCCTTTAAAGAGGACCTAACAGGCTGATGTTCAGGTGCATACTTGTATTTTTTTTTTTCACCAAAACATGTTTACATGCTTTAATGTTCAAAAAACACTTTACTTTTCTTCTAGCGGCTGTGCTGCAGCACCTCTTTACACCCTCTGTCTGAAACGCTCTGTTTGATCTCCTTGTCCAAAAAGACTCCATATTTAGTCGGGCTGTCAAAGTTAACGCAATAATAACAAGTTAACGCTAGTTCGTTTTAACGCCACCAATTACTTTAACGCATTAACACAACTTGTCATTTTTAGGTTGTAGCGTTCTCAGTTCTAAAGCTAGAGTGAAGATACTGGTATCAGATGAAACTAGAAAAACCTGATGAATCCATCGGTACCAATCATGTCAAACTAGCTTGTAGTGAAGAAGGTTAAATAACGCTCCAAACTTACTCTAAAGTTTGGCAAGGAAAAACTGTCATGGGCATCTTGAAAGGGGTCCCTTGACCTCTGACCTCCAGATATGTGAAGGAAAATGGGTTCTATGGGTACCCACGAGTCTCCCCTTTACAGACATGCCCACTTTATGATAATCACATGCAGTTTGGGGCAAGTCATAGTCAAGTCAGCACACTGACACACTGACAGCTGTTGTTGCCTGTTGGGCTGCAGTTTGCCATGTTATGATTTGAGCATATTTTGTTATGCTAAATGCAGTACCTGTGAGGGTTTCTGGACAATATCTGTCATTGATTTGTGTTCTTAATTGATTTCCAATAATAAATATATACATTTATTTGCATAAAGCAGCATATTTGCCCACTCCCATGTTGATAAGAGTATTAAATACTTGACAAACTCCCTTTAAGGTACATTTTGAACAGATATAAAATGTGTGATTAATTTGAGATTAATCACGATTAACTATGGACAATCATGCGATCAATCGCGACTAAATAATTTATTGGATTGACAGCCCTAATATTTACATATTTGTCATGTAATATTTAAAAGTAGATGAAACATTGAAATGTGACTGAAACCAACCTAGCAGCAGTAAATCCATCATTAAAGTGAGCAGTGAAAAGCTCTCTGTTTCTGCAGTAATGATGCTCTCAGGACTCTCAGCAGTTTATTTCCACTGTGTGGATCATAAGATAATATTACACAGAGACAAAGAATTTGAACACATAATCCAGGCTAAAAGCAACACAGTTTAAACTGACACATGCAGAAAGGTCACCGACTGTGTGAATGTGTAAATGAACAGACTTGTAATATCACTGCCCCGTCTAGAGCACCAGAGATCTGACTAGAACTACTTTGTGTACTCTGCTGAGTTAATGTGATCACATGTATTGTTATGACCTGTATGACACTAATGTAGCCTTCTTCTCTCAGCTGCAAACCCAGCGGTGTGAAACGGACATAAATGACATTTATATAACCACAATAACACAAAATCAGTACATGATCTCTTATCATATATTCATATATGATATTCATATAGTGACTCATCTGAATCAGCTTCTTGAGCCGTATGTTGCTGTGAGACACGTCAGAGTCGTGCTCCTACAGTCCCTCAGACTGAATGTGTTGCCTTGGTTAGTTTGCTACCAATACTTTTATGTATGCTGTGGGTGATTAGAAGATGTGAAAGTTAGCCTGCTTACCGCTGTGAATTATGTTTATAGATTTATTATTTACCTTCTCCCAAGTCTGTTTCACACCGCCGGGGTTGGAGCTGAAAGAATAAGACTAAAGTATTATAATTCCTTCAGGAGATGAATAAAGTATCTTCTGTTCTATTCTATAAGAACACATCTAATCAACACATTGATTTAATGGAACACACGTGTAATTAGTTCTAGTCAGATCTATCGTGATATTAAAAGTCTGTTTATTTACACATTCACAGTCAGTGATTTTTTTGTCAGCTGTCCTTCCTGCATCTGGCAGTTTAAACTGTGTTAATTTTAGTCTGGATTATGTTTTTAACTTTTCTAATATGCGTTTGTAAAGTATGCCGCTCTGCTGACCGTAGACTGGTCCATGTCTGTGATTGGTCATGTGCTACAAACCCCGCCCCTTCTATGTGAACGCACTCATAGCCAGACTGAGAAACCCTGGGTTGACTTACGGAGTTGATAACGGCTGTCGTAGGACTGCTTAGCGGGATCTTGGTTGAGGGGTTAGTTAAACCAGATAAGGAGAAGATACCCTGGGTGTGTTGGACTGGCTTCGTAGTACAGGCCTCTGGTCTGTGAGCTCTGAGCTCAGTGTGTTCACTCCAATACGTTAACATGAGAGCTGAAAGGAAGCTGGCTACGCTACACAGACTGAAGTCCCTTCTGCTCTTTATACTGGATGCTGACTGACAGCTGATGAAGGGAGTCTCTGTAAACACTGATGGATGACTTCTGTTGTCTTCTTCTTCTCTCATCAGATGGAGGTAGTGATCTCTAACCACCATCATCCCTGTTTGTTCCTCTGGACTGGACAGAGTATCATCAGTGTATCTGGACTCTGTCCTTCTGCACAGTCTCTGCAGACACACTGAGACTCCTCCACTCCTTCTGCTCCACACTCAACCACCTCCTCCACCTGGACCTGGGTTTCACTTTGTCTTCATTCATTCATATATTCTGAACCCAAAGTGCCTCTGCAGATCAGTTCTGTTTATGACAACAGAACTGTAGATTAACACATTTACATAGATGTTTCTGCTTTGCTTTCTGTTGCAGCTCCACCCTGTGGAACGATGGAGTTCTGCAGTTAATTTCCTCATACTACTAAATATATATATACCATATACAATATATATACCAATGCCAGCCGTTTTTCATATTATAACAGATTTGCTTGTAACAAACAGAAAGAAGTAGATAAAACCTAAACCTGAGGCTTCAGTTTCTCAACTAACTACAAACAGATTATGTCTGGATTTTGGTGGAAAGTCAGCTCCTTGATATTGTCTTTTGTATGTGATGTTTGATGTAAAACAAAACAAAAAAAATCCTGACTATCTGTTTTTTTGCTGCAAAACAAATCATATTTTTTTAGTTTATTACAGATGTACGTGTCACCCTGCTAGTTTTCACATTACATGGCTCAACACAGACACATGAAGTCAACCTGTGGAGCTTTTCCCCTCAGAAATCAATGTTGAGATGCCGTTATCACCACCGTTCATGTTCTGTAGCTTGTGTTGGAGAAATGATATTTTGGTTAGTGGTTCACCTTAATGCTCACTGTTTCTACAATGGACTTAATGGAGGTAGAAGCTATCAGGGAACTGGACTGGACTCTGGAGCACATCCCTGCTGTAAAACTGTAAAAAGCATCTCCAGTGTCCACATTTAGATCTGATGTAGATGTGATCGTTCTGTCCAACTCAAACAACCCAACATCACATCCTCCTCGTTTCCGAAAAAGTTACCCTGCCCCCTCGTCATTTTTCTTGTCGTCCTTGGCTTGTTCCAGTTTCATATTTCGTTGACATTGTAGCCAGGACCATTCTCCATCTTGCTTCCTTGTTGCTAGTAGCTCAGCGTGCTTACTGTCTAATGACGATTACGTATTTTCACCCACGTAGTTGTTGTATGTGGATTAAAAACGCCGTTGCATTCACACTTGTGTTCAACGTGGTCACTATGCTTCCCTGACCACCTCCGGAGGTTCGGCCGATCGGATCAGGATTTGCCCTCAACTCGTTTTGGCATTTAGTGTCATGTGGTCGATCACTATCTGATCTGCCGGGTGTAAAGGGGCTATCTGTCTTCTGGTGGAAAGAACAGCTGAGAGAAAATGTGTCCTACTGACCACGCACCAGAGTCCCTTAAAGTAATCCCAACCTTGTGGCAACAGTTAGACCCTTGCCTGGTTCAACTTAAGCCAGGTCTTAAAGAAATAGTTTCCCCAGTTCGCCCGTCCAACATTTGGGTTGAACTGGAACTCAGACTGGGTCGGGCCTTATCACCCAAAATCAGTGTTTGACCTGGACCTGGGAAGTGGAGGCTGCTCTAGCAGCACATTAATGCTGGTTGGAAGGGAAACAACCACAGATATGTTGACCATACCGGGGCGACTAATGAAAGCTCTGTGTTTGCTCATGCTGACCTTTACTTGCTTTCACTCTCTGGATGAAGCAGAGAGATGGAAGCAGGTCACACATAGAATTACATCACATAGAATGTAATGTGTGCAGAGATGAGATGATCCCCAGAGCTGAATCCATATCATTTAATGCTTAACGTTAAGTATATGGGAGCTACTGGTGTACTCATTCGGTGATGTTATGTTTAAAGGGTAGATTCACCCACATTACAAAAAGACATATTTCCCTCTTATGGTATCTCTCCATGCAGGCTTCATCTTTCCCGAACCCTAACCTAACCAAACCTTAACAAGTAGCATCATATCATATTTAATGGCATTATATCAGAAAATGTCTCATTTGGAGGAAACATTTCTGATACACTGTCTACTTTTACACATTTTCATTCATCTTTTTTCTTGTGAATATCCGGATCATTTTCCTCTATTCAAATAAAACATTCTGCTCACACCCTGTAGACGAACAGTATGCACCCTAAAGGTTTGCAGGTAGACACAGCTTTGTAAGAGGTTGGAACCACTTACCCAGAGTAATGACCTAATGGGGAAAATAGTGGACAAAAAGCCTGTCCGCTGGCATCATTGTCACATACTAAAATGACACAATCTACTGAGCTTTGAGAGCTTTACTCATTTTTGTTTTCTCAAATTAGTCTTTAAATGTGTTAATAGTCTAGACCAGGGGTCAGCAGCCTGCGTCTCTTCAGCTCCTCTCCAGTGGCTCCCTGCTGATTTTTAAAAATGGAAATGAATAACTGTTTTTTTGTTTACATTTTCATTTTTATTTATCATTGTTGTAGGGCCACATTGAGGAAAAAAAATAAATCTGAGATTTAGAGAATAAAGTCATAGGTTTATGAGAAAAAAGTTGTGATATTATGAACATTTCTTGTAAAGTTATGACTTTATTCTCGTAATATTACGACTTTCATCACAATGCTCAAATGTTTGCAGCTCCAGACAGATTTTTTTTTTGCCTAAAATGTCTCTTTTCATAGTAAAGGTTGCTGACCCCTGGTCTAGCCCCAGAGCCTCTGTCCAGATATATCCAAAGACAACACAGCAGTAGAGTAACTCGGAGCAGCTGTAAATTACCACATCTTAGAACTACATTTGGACAATCGGCTTTCTCCATAAAGGGCCGTCAACTCTGGAACACATTACCAACCGAAATCAAATTAATTCCAGATATAAAGTCCTTCACAGCAAAGGTTAAGTGCTGGCTAAAAGCAAACCAGAGCTGTATCCATTTTTAGCTCATTTTACTGTAAATTACCAAGCTGTACTGCACTGTAAACAAAATCTGTTAATTTACAGCAGGATTTCAACAGTATTAACCTGTTATTGCTAAAAACATTGCTTTACTGTTAATACAAAAGAAAACCTGTTAAATTACACTGATAGGCCGTTTTTTAACTGAACTATAATGCATTCTTATAAAACAGCACTTTACTGCTGACCAACTGTCTAAAGTATCATCAGTAACAGTTTCATGCAGTATTTTTTTAATTCTGGGACCTGATCTGCTCATGTGAGGCTTGTACATTGTACATGATTGTAAAATCAGTGAATTAGCTTTGTTGTTCTTCACTCATATGTTGTTCTGGTTTGCATTCTGTGCTTGTAGCCAGCTAGAGACAGACATTTTTGGAAAAGTGTCAACAAGTCTATTATAGCCTTTTTCCTAACAAGTGCCTTTAATTGTATTTAGTGTGACTATTCCTATGTCTGTAACCTGCTAAGTGTATTCACCTAGGCAAAAAAATGATGTTGTAAAAAATACAACCTAAACAGTGCATTAAAACAAATCAGTAAGATAATGTAAAAGAAAGGTGAAAAACAGCTATATAATGTGTCTTTAAACAGTAAATTAACTGTAAAATACTGTGAAATTAATAAAAAACAACCAGCTCAAACTGTATTTTTCATTAACGGTACAAAGCTGTAAATTTCAGCGACAGTATAATAATGTTAATTTTACAGTAACATAAAGGCAACCCTGCTGCCAGCTCTTTACTGTTATTTTACTGGGAAATTCTCAACAGTGTGGTGTAGGTGTATTGGTGTATTGGAGTAGGCTATGTATGATGTGTATTTTATTGTATTTTCATATTCGAAGTGTATTGGGGTTTCTTCATATAGATAGTTGTATATTTGAATTGTTCTCTACATGTAAAAGTCAAACTAGGGACACGAGAAAATTAGCTATAAACTCTGTGCAGCACATCAGTTACATGCCCTGTATTGGAACTATGTTAAATTGCATCGTCCCTATCAAATACAAATTAGATACCATCTCTGCATGGACAGACCTGTTCTTCTTGAATCATTTACTTTTGATAAGTTATATTGCACCTTTCAAACAAGTCAAATGAAATTCAAAGTGCTGGACAGACGATTGACAAAAAATATAGAGAGTTAAAAATGGATTTAGAGACTAATGCACCAAAAGAACAAAAATAAAAGTTTACTGAATAATAAAGCAATAAGAGATGGGTATTTAAGATAATAAAATAAAAGGAAATAACAATACAAATAAATAAATACAAATTACGAAACTACACAAAATAAGCAGATTGTATTAAAATAATACAATTTTAATCAAATACAATAGAACAAAAGAGATAATATAATCAGCAATAAAATGTTGTTTAAAAAATGAATCATTACAGCAGATTCTGATGTTATCGTTTGTTTTCTGGAAGGGATACGTCGCTGCTGCCTCGTACGTAGAAGCAGAGGATGAATAGAGGGAGGAATGATGAATACGGGACGTATAAAGGAGAGAGAGACGGACTCGGAGAAGATGTATGAGAAAGAAGAAAGTGCTTCTTTATCACAGACAGAGAGCGGAGTGGATGTTCTGAAGCTGAATTCTCTTCGCCCAGCAACTGACACACACACACACCTCATATCATTGTCACTCTGTACCTACCTCCCAACTTCATTCATCTTTCTTTCATCCTCCATCATGTGTCGGGTGGGGGGGTTTTGGGTATTTGTGGTGGTTATTGGCGAGGTGGCGTCCCTCCGTCACTCTGTCCACTTCCTGTCTGAGGGATTAGAAAACCCTCTCTTTGTCTTCTGTCATTTGGACACGACTTTTCAGCCTTTCTGTGCCCTTTGATGTGCATCCCACGCTTCTTTTTACAATCTTACGCCCTTTCTTCCAAGTTCAAACTGACCCCAGGACTGTGTGTGTGTGTGTGTGTATGTGTGTGTGCAGTCAGTGTGGCTCCAGGCCCTCATGCGTCAGAGGGCCTTTTTCTCTCTGTGGCCCCTGAGCAAACATATTAAGAACCACCTTATCACTGCTTATACAGCCAGGGCCACACACACACACACACGTTAAACACAAGCCTAAACACACACACACAACACATTCACAAAAAAAGATAGCTTTGACTCCGAACACACAAAGCTCGCCGCCAAACTGCCCAAATGTCACCGATCCATCACGGCGGAAGAGGCGGGGGCTAGAGCGCCTTCCGGGCCAGTCATTGGTTGACGCTGTGGCGTCGGTCAGTCATTCAGGGGCAAACTCAGGTTTATAAAGGCGGCAGTGGAAAAAGGAACATATACGCTTGACAAGCCTTCTTCAAGAGGCGCATCCGTGGAACATGAACTGACTTTGTTATACAGATCCAAAAACAAAAAGGAAGATATTTAACTGTAAAGTTGTTGAGAAGTAGACGAATACCATCGCCTGGTTGAAAAACGTAGCTTAGAAAGCTCATCAGAATATCTAGAGCGAGCGCGTCGGCGAATATCTACGCCCTCGGCAGCATTCACATCGACAGGAACAACAGGAAGTGGGACGGTTCGGGAGAATGAGTTGAGCGCGAGAAGAAGCAACAAAGTTTGAGAACCCGTATGTCAGAAAACCTTCCGAACTTCCAGAGAAAGTTGCGATAATAGATCCGCGCTACATAAATAACTCGCTACTCTTTAAGTGCTCAGTAACGCCAGCCATGCTGAACAGTGCAGCGCCGGTGTTGATCAGCGTGATGAAGGTAGTCATGATGATGATGCTTCTTGGGACGGGACTGGAGGCAGCACCTGCTGAGAGAGGTAAGGAAGCTGTTGAGATGACAGGAAGTAGCTGCACGTGGGAGCTATGGTATGGTTAAAGTTGGGGGAAGTCCGTGTTACGGCAAACACACTACAGTTAAGCCTTGGTTAAGGATCGGCAACCCGTTAAGGTAAGGGACAGATCATGGTTGCCCATCTGCCACCCTCACTACATAACGGACGCCACGTCCTGCATTGGCACTGAACGTTGGCGTCCAATATGACCAGACCTCTAGGATACTGAGCTGGGCAGACCAGACAGGGTGATCATTTCCTGAGAATACATCATCGGGTGATCACCTAAACCAGGGGTCAGCAACCTGCGGCTCCCTGTGGATTTTTAAAAATGGAAATTAATAACTTTTCTGTTTACATTTTCATTTTTATGATCACCAATCTGAGATTTCGAGAATAAAGTCGTAATACTGTATTATGAGAATAAAGTCATAATATTATAAAGTAGTAGTACGTGTTATTTTCCTTTTTCTCGCAAAGTCATGACTTTATTCTTGTAATATTACAACTTTTTTTCTCGCTAAATTGTGACTTTATTCTCGTAATATTCCGACTTTTTTTTCTCGTTATGTTATGACTTTATTCTCGTTATATTACAACTTTTTTTCTCGTAAAGTTATGACTTTTTTCGTAATATTCAGACTTTATTCTGTAAATCTCAGATGTTTTTTCCCTCAATGTGGCCCTAATACTCCATAGTACATTGTCTCTTTGGCCCTCACTGTATTAGACTTATATACTATATACTTAGACTATAAGCTGTGTTACCTTCATCACAATGCTCAAATGTTTTGCGGCTCCAGACAGATTATTTTTTATTCTTTTGCCTAAAATTGCTCTTTTGATAGTAAAGGTTGCTGACCCCTGATCTTACTAATATTTAAGGTCAGAACCGGACCAGCATAACCCATTATTATCAAGCCCGTGGAAGGTTTTTGGAAGTGTGAAAGCTCATGTTGGTTCAAGCTTTTTGAAGTAGCTTATCAAGTATAGTATCGTAGGAAATCTCTTCACCGGCCCAGTCACACAGCAGCTCGTGAAATAGTCACCAAATTAAATGTATTGATTCGTGTACAAAGACACAATTTGTTTTTGTGACAGTCAGCACGGAATCAATTTGTATGTAATCCACAAGCGGCGAACGCCGTGTCGGGAGGAGGTCGTGGATGGGCGGGTCTAAAAAATACCAGATTTTCACCCAGGAGACCGCTGTTTGTGTCCCGTGTGAAACCACGAGTCAAAGTTGATTTATTTGTCACATAACCTCTAAGTTACGCCACAAACATCCATCTTTTCCTAAAGCTAAGTAGTTTTATTTCTAAACGGGTTTGCATCACGTGTTGCTGGACATTCATAGGAAAAAAATACGTCGTTGAAAGTCGTGCTGATCGTCGTAAAAAAAAGGAAAATCTGTGTCTTTACATGAATCAAATTACATTTTGTCACTATTTCACCAACCGGTTGTTGGACCTGACATTCCTTTCATTCAATTTCAATTTTATTTTTATATAGAATCAGATCATAACAGAAATTATCTAAAGACACTTTTCATATAGAGCTCGTGAGGGCCACTCAGCAGGCAGGTTGGGTTCATGATCTCTACTCTGAGGCAGCTGTGGAGCCTAATTGTCCCTGATGAGGATCAGCTGGTTGAAGCCTATATCTACCCCTGGTTTCAGTGCTCAGATGCATTGTCTCTTTGTCAGAGCTAGTGAGAGTACTGTCCTGTTTTTGCTCTATCTGTATAGGGGGTGTGTGAATCCTCAGAAGTACCACGTGAACCTATCTGTGGGATTCTCTCACCATTTAGCTTCTTCTCTTCTCTGGAGTCTCTTAGAGTGGGTTAGGTCTGTGTGGCCTTCGCTGCTTCCTTTGTTTCATTTATGTTCTTGTCAGCTGCTCGGCAGCGCTGTTTTACTTTTAGTGTAGGGAGCTTTCCTTTTAGGCCCGTTCTCATTTGCTGTTTCCCTTTCAATCGCTTGCGGGATTAACTTTTAGATTCCCCTGGTCCGTAATTGCGTCCCTCTCCCCGTACTCTATAAAGGCCGTACTGCTCACAAAGCTACACCATCCACACGATGTGAGTGTGTGTGTGTGTGTGTGTGTGTGTGAGCTGCATTGTTGCTAAACCTCAGACGTCATTATGCACACACATAAACACAATTCATACAACTTTTATGTCACATCGAAGGTCCCGTAGCAACTCTCATAGCAACCAGCGAAGCAGTGGAATCCCACCAATTCTGTGTGTGTGTGTGTGTTTGCAAGTGCGTATACTACACAAAGAAAAGACTGAGACTGAGAATCAAAGCAAATTAAAGACCTGAACTCGGCTTTCTCATACTAAACCTACTTTAATCTGAGTTAAGACACAGCGGGGGGGTGGGCAGTTTATTTGTTTATCGCATCAAAACTATTCATACCGGCAGTATGATGTCATATTGCGACAGTTGCAACACTTTTTAAAATAAAAGGTTCAAATAGATTCGGACAGGCAGAGGACCCAACTAAAATGATCAAAACTATAAGGGTGTGAAGAAAGGTATAGGCTATCGTTCAGCACACCCATCATACTGTAGCTTAGCTTTTCCAGGACAACTGATATGACTTATCATAAAAGGAAAAGAGTCTTGTGTGCTGGCATCAAACACCATTAACTCCCCCCCCTATAATTGTCTTGTCCCTAGGCTTTGTGAAACCGCTGCCCAGCCTCACTCATGCATCAGCTGTACCGGAGAAGTCTTCAGCACTAAATCCAAGCCGGTACCTGAAACACTGGCTTCTGAGTACCAGAGCGGCCGGAGCGCACGGAACTACAAGAATCACTGACAAAACCACCACGAGGACAATCACCGCGGCCATCAGGGCGGGGCGGCTGAGGACCGACCCTGAGACCGCCGGTCCGGATAAACGAGCCCAGATGCTGAAGATGATCTCGGTGCTGGAGGAGCTGCACAGGACGTTTAACAGCACACTGAGCTCACGGATCACCATCATGCCACGAGGTAGTGATACTGTGTACATGTAAAGTTGACTTACTAATGGTATTTAGAAGCTCTAGGAAAGAGTTCCTGACACGTCCAAAAGTGACTCCAGTGAGGCACCGTTGTATTTTGAAGCGTACGGCAGAGACCCCGCGGATCCCAGCGGGACACCAGTAGAGTAGGCGGTCCTTAATGTGCCCAGGACACATTGACGTACACACTGCTAAAAGAATGTGGCCATATGTGGCCCAGACCACCTCTGAATGTGGTCTGAGCGATCGGATCCCATTGCGTCTTGAGTGGGTTCACACTTGTACTTAGAGCTGTCCATTTGGGATCCGATCACTCATGTTAACGCCAGGTCTGAACAGGGCCACAGTTGCTATGTGCACTTTAGCTGACTGAGAAGATGCAGACAATATGTCACGTCTCCACTCCCACATTTCTATTATCCCAGGGGTCAGCAACCTTTACTATCAAAAGAGCCCTTTTAGGCAAAAAAAAAAATGTCTGGAGCCGCAAAACATTTGAGCATTGTGATGAAGGTAACTTAGCTTATAGTCTAAGTATATAGTATATAAGTCTAATGCAGTGAGGGCCAAAGAGCAAATGTGCTACGGAGTATTAGGGCCACATTGAGGGGAAAAACATCTGAGATTTACAGAATAAAGTCATAAGTTTACGAGGAAAAAAAGTCGTAATATTACGAGAATAAAGTCATAACTTTACGAGAAAAAAAGTGTTAATATTACGAGAATAAAGTAATAATATTACAAGAAAAAAAGTCGTAATATTACGAGAATAAAGTCATAACTTTACGAGAAAAGAAGTCGTAATATTACGAGAATAAAGTCAGAACTTTATGAGAAAAAAAGAAAATAACACGGAAAATTACTACTTTATAATATTATGACTTTATTCTCTAAATCTCAGATTATTTTTTTTTCCCTCAATGTGGCCCTAATACTCCGTCGTACCGTCGTACCATAGACCTACAACAATGATACATTTTCTCCACTGGAGAGAGCTAAAGAGCCGCTTGTGGCTCCGGAGCCGCAGGTTGCAGACCCCTACAGCAGGGGTCTACCAGCCTATCATGCTGGGATAGGTATCCGTGCATGCACTGGGCAGGTTTATCAAGGCATGATCATGGTTGTCTTTTTGTCTCCACGTAAACTGAGACTGTCCTGCACTTCATCAGGGACATTTTCACTGAAGTACACTGTTTTGTTTTTCATTTCAGCAAATGGCAGAAATTCAGGAAGAAAAAATAAAGTGGTGAGTTCCTGTAAAATATTTATACTTTTACTCTAGCTCGTTTGCCCCACTGCAACTTTTTATTCTTGTATACTTTTTATTTTTACTTCTATTCTTATTTTAGATTTGACGTACCTCTTATTAGTTATTTTTTACTTTCTCTGCATCTGTACGTATTTCTGTCCTTGTGCTGCTGCAACAACCACATTTCCCCTCCAAAGAAAGACATGAGAGGGGAAAAGGTGACTAAAATATGTAATCAACCATATAAATACAAAACAAAAAGAGTCCAAGGGGTCGGAGAATGGACATCGACTCAGGATGTTTTGTGGGTTTAGAAGGTTGCAGGCAGTTCAGGGTTCTTGTTGTCAATCCTCATCCCGTCTCCATTCTCCATCCTGTCTTCTGCTGCTGTGGTTAAAGCCTCCTGCTGCTGACGGAGGGGTGAAGTCCACCACCGCGGCCCCGACAGCAGTCGACAGCACCGTGTCCAGAGCGAGTGCAGACGTTAACGTCCCCAGTCTGACCGGTCGAAACTTCAAGAAGTCCCTCCCACCGCAGACCAAGAAGACCAACAAAAGAGGTGAAAGTCGACGGCCGGATCTTCGCCTAACTGTAGTTTCTTTAATTTCACATCAGAATAGACGGAGCCTTCATCAGAACGCTCTGTGGTGAGCTGATGTAGCCGGTTGGTACCGGTGCTAACATATACATAAAATAATACTAGCATTAGGACTTCATTCACCAAAAAAACGAGTCTTCTTCAAATCAATCAATTAATGGAGCTTTATTGTGGGAATGCTGATTCTCTACTACTAATACTACTACTGTTGCTGCTGCTGCTACTAATACTACTACTGTTACTGCTGCTGCTACTAATACTACTACTGTTGCTGCTGTTGCTACTAATACTACTACTGTTGCTGCTGCTGCTACTAATACTACTACTGCTTCTGTTCCTACTGCTTCTACTACTACTACTACAGCTGCTGCTCCTTCTGCTACTAATACTACTACTGTTACTGCTGCTGCTACTAATACTACTACTGTTGCTGCTGTTGCTACTAATACTACTACTGTTACTGCTGCTGCTACTAATACTACTACTGTTGCTGCTGTTGCTACTAATACTACTACTGTTACTGCTGTTGCTACTAATACTACTACTGTTGCTGCTGTTGCTACTAATACTACTACTGTTGCTGCTGTTGCTACTAATACTACTACTGTTGCTGCTGTTGCTACTAATACTACTACTGTTGCTGCTGCTGTTACTAATACTACTACTGTTGCTGCTGCTGCTACTAATACTACTACTGTTGCTGCTGCTATTGCTACTAATACTACCACTGTTACTGCTGCTACTACTACCACTAGTGATGTTACTGCTACCACTACTGCTACTATTACTACTGCTCCTGCTGCTGTTCCTACTGCCTCTACTACTATTACTACTACAACTACTACTACTACTACTACTGCTGCTGTTCCTACTGCCTCTACATCTACCACTACTACTACTGCTACTTTCCACCATAATACCACTTTCTGTGTAACGACTTATAGTTTTTAAAGGTTAATTCGGTCAAAATACTATTTCTGTCAAAGTACTTATAGTTTTAAAGGTTTATTTCACCCAAATACTACTCTCTCTCTCTCTCTCTCCATCTCTCGCTCTCTCTTTGTGTTTAGCAATGCAGTTCATCTGTCTGATGTACATACAAAGCCTTTCTTCTTTCCAACTATTCAGGAAAATTCTAATTTACTACTTTTGACAGTATTACAGTTTAGCTTCCAGCTTTTCTAGCAATGTATTTCAGCTCTTAGCTTCTTTAGCTAATGCAGTTCAGCTTCAACTTCTAGGTTTTTCAGCAGTGCAGTGCAATGCATTTGCGCTTTACCATTTTAAGGCGAGTCATTTCACATTTCTGCAATTTCAGCAATGCTTTGCAATTAATTACAGCTGTCAGCATTTCCCACGCATTTTCAGCAGGAAATGCATTTTCTAGTTTGTCACATGAAATCGTACAAGATAATAGTACAACTCCAGAGAAATGTGATCCCGTCACATCCTTCAATTTGTGCATGAACGTTATTCACCATAAAGCACACGAGTCCTCTGTTCTGTCAGATCGGTAGATAGAAAAAGAGTCACGGTTGAATATCCGTATTCCAGGATTTAGACAAGTTTCATGGACGTTACAGTTCCCAATATCCCGTTGGAAACGAAGGTCCTCCAGCGGGAGCCCATCGCCCAACGCCAGCAGGATGCCCGTCGTACAATTAACCGCACAGCGAGCCGTATTATTTGTCTCTAAAAGGCGCCAACATCACAAACACGGCAGAGAGGCTAAGATCCGAGACTGGAATTAGCTGAGGTGACACCTAGCGGACAGCTAGAGGCTTTGACGGCACTCACCTGTCCCTCAAAGTGGCCACGCCCTTAATTATGCATAACTTTAAGCCTTAAACAGGTGAGTTATATAACCCTTGGCTTCACTGCTCAGCACCGGAGGTCACCGCTTGTTTGTAACGGAATCTTCTTCTTCTTCTTCTTTGTCTCCAACAGTGTGTTTCTGGAAGTACTGCTCCCAGAACTGATCGTCTCTCAGCCAGTGTTGACCTTTCCACAGCTGGTTTCCCTCCATACTCTCCCACCTTTTCTTCCTCCTCGCCCCACCCATCACCTTCTCCCATCCATCCATCCATCAACCCCCTCATATACAATCTCCCATAATGATTCTGGTCATTATCATGATATGATCCAAGCTCTGTTGTGCACATCTTGTACAATGAGAATAAAGTCATTACTTTACAAGAAAAAAGGTCGTAATGTTACGAGAATAAAGTCATAACTTTACGAGAAAAGAAGAAATTAACTCGTAAAATTACTACTTTATAATATTATGACGTAATTCTCATAATATAACGACTTTTTTACTCATAAACCTATGACTTTATTCTCGTAATATTATGACTTTATTCTCATAATCTCAGATTTATTTATTTTTTCCTCAATGTGGCCCTAATACTGAAGGGGCTGAAGAGCTGCAGGTTGCTGACCCCTGGTAGAGGTTAATCCATGTGACAATCAAATGTTGTTGTTTTTTTCCAGGAAATATATGAAGTTACAGCCAGACCGAGCAAGCAAAGAATATTATGATGATGATCGGACCGTACAGTATGAATTAGACAACAACATCTCTAAAACCGTACAGTGAATGATAAGTCCAGCTGTCGGCTGTAGCCTGAACATTTAACCTGTTAAACTTAAAGATCTTAATAGTTCAAATCATTTGTTATTAGCAGGTCCAACCTAAAACATCAGCATCAGTGCAGGCCTTCAGAAGCTCTTATTCCTTCATCTATCTATCCCTCCATCCCTCCATCCCTCCATCCAGTCTCCCCTCCTCTCCTCTGGTTCTTCTCGGACCTCTGCATGCCAGGAGACTGTTGCCGTGACATCAGGAAGCCCCATACCACCCCCAACCCCCCCACACCGGCGCCAGCCTGGACTCGGACCTTTTCATTCACTCATTAATTAACAAGACTGACCGATCACAGAAGACGATGTGTGCTCGTGGCCTGGGCGCATGAACAAACATCCCTGTTAACCCCTTCGTTGTCCTTAGAAGACAGACACACCTCGTTGTTGTATGTGTGCGCCGACTTTAAAATAAAATTCATTTCTAGAATGGAAAAAAACAAAAAAACACAGTGACAATAAAGATTATTTTATTTTTATCTCACTCTCTCTGTAGTCGTTCATTATGCAGACAGACTCACACTCTGCTGAATCATGTCCACGATGATATTCTACATTTGCTTTGTGTGAGCCGGGGAGTCTTAATGCGACTTGGAACACACACATGGTGTTTACATTCTTATTTCTGTCGGGTCAACCGTTTGGCGTAAAGTAGTGATGTTACGTGCAGTGCCGAGGCTTCGGAAGGTGTGTTGAGTAATCCAATGCGCGTATCGAGGCTTGGTGTTGTTTTCAGACCAATGACGTCATCGATGGCGTCCGAAGCCTCGCTGCCCAGCCATACCGCGTGACCGGTTCAGGAAGTGGTTCAGATCTTCACTGGTTGAACCAATGCCACTTTCCATAAGTGAACACTAATATTACCCCTCCTGCCATTATTATATTACACTACAATACAATTACAATTATTGACCAAAGGATTGGTTTACACACATAAGATGCATTACTCACAAAACAATTACAGTTTATTATACATGTATGTTATATACTCATAATATACTTACTAGAAAATATATATATATTTTATAGATATAAATGGATTACATGGTAATAGATTTGTTTTCATTGTTTATAGTCATTCCCAACAGCCTTTACTGGCGCAAAATACAGTATATCACAGATAGTTAAGATCATATCTGCCCGTTTTACACTCTTTGGCCACCAGGTGGTTTCGTGTGCACAGGAAGCCTTGAGAAATTAACCCTTCTCCGAACCATTTTGCTGGAAAGCTTCAATGCTTCATGAAGCTTCAGCTCGCCATCACTAGCGTAAAGATGGTCTCTGGTTATTATTGCACCTGAAGAGATCTGTTCAGCCTGGTGTCATAAAGAATCATGCAATGAGCATTATTTCTTGTTCGTTGTATGAGAGCGGGAGCGTTCATTTGTTTTGTAAAATGTTGGTTGTGGTTTGTTGTTTCTGACAAAACCAAATTTAAGTTTCACTATTAATTTGTTTTTTGTAAAACTATAGAAATGAAAAAATGTGTTTTTACATTTTTCTGACGGTTTTATGTTTTGTTCATTGCTTTTGTCAAATGTTGTGTTTTGCACTTCTGAGCCACCGTAGAGAGATAATTCTTCAACTCTGGCAACACGTCTTCAGCTCCATACTAGGAGTGATTTTAACAAACATTTTCAAGGATTGAAAATTGTGTCTAATTTGTGTTATTTTCACATAATTTGACACCAGATAGATAAAGATCTGCACGTTGTGTTGGAACAATGACCTCCAGGTCACATCATCAGTCGCTGTAGTAGTTTCAGACTACACATGAACCAGGAATAGAACTAAATATACTAAAACTCTCTAATTATACTATTTGAAGTGTGACTTTACCCAGTTGTTATTACAGTAGTTCAGAACAGAAGGACATTCCTCCTCCGGATGTTTCCATGGTAACTGAGCTTGTTTGCTGTCTGGGTGTGCAAACTCAACAAAGTCATTACATTCAGAGGTTTCCACAGAGGTCACCATCACGGTCGCCCCGGTGATGGGTGTGTGCGTCTGCACATGCTCCAGGGTTTTCGTGTGTGTTAAATACACCGAGTCCTGCACGTATTTAGAATTCTTTGAAACGAAGAGTCTTCAAATGGCTTTAGCATTTTTTGAAATTAGTATTATTTAACCTTTATTTAACCAGGTTAGTCCCATTGAGATTAAGAACCTCTTTTCCAAGGGAGACCTGGCCAAGACGGTCAGCAGCAAGTAGTTGCAGACAGAGACAAATAGAGACAAAAATACAGTTCACAAACACTAAAAGCACTCAAATTTGCATTAAAAGAGAACTATCTAAAGACAAATGGGGGGACAAAAAGGAACTTTTCTGGGAGTCAGCTGTACAACAAGGGAATGTAAAACATTGGCATGCCATAGAGTCTGCTTCTAAAACCTTCATTTGAGATTTAGAAATGTTTAATGATACCAGCTCCTTGATTTTAAGGTCATTTTGGAGCAAATTCCAGGCTGAGGGTGCAGAATATGCAAAAGCCCTTTCTCCGACCTTTTGGGACAGAGAGCACAAAGACGTCAAATAAATAGCTTCCAATGTACGGAGTCTGTGGTGTGCCACTGAAATAGTGTATGGTTACAGATAATTGATAAAGTATTAGTATTAGAGCCACATTGAGGAAAAAAAATAGATTTGAGATTTCAATGAGAATAAAGTCATAATACTATGAGAATAAAGTAGTAATTTTACATGTTATTTTCTTTTTTTCTCGTAAAGTTATGACTTAATTCTCGTAATATTACAACTTTTTTTTCTCGCAAAATTATGACCTTATTGTCGTTATATTCTGACTTTTTTTCTCGTAAACTTATGATTTTATTCTCGTAATATTGAGACTTTTTTTCTCGTAAAGTTATGACTTTATTCTCGTAATATTAAGACTTTATTCTCATAATATTACAACACTGTTTACCACACGCGAGCGCGCATGGGACACCGACCCGCAATGATTTATACGCATAAGAAGTTACAAACAGTCCCTTTAACCCAGCATTAACACACTGACTAGAATACCAATGAAGTGATAATCAGAGAAACACAAAGACATCGAAGACGGTCCACGTAGTGATAAAATCAGTTTAATAAAGATTGTCCCCAGAGAGGATATAAGGCCGGAACACATCACACATCTCTGCCAAACACTGAATGGCTGCAAGACGTACTAAACCACTTCTGTCCAACAATCAAACAAATGATTTTAATGAAATAAAGTGAGCATTTTTGTCCTAACAACATTGTTATGTCACACTCAAATAATTTTGTTTACATTACATTGGCAGGAGGCACTGTTTTTAACTGATAAAGGTGATTCTTGTATGACGTGAATGCAACGTTTGGCCTCTGTTGGACTGTTGATGCTGACAACAGGAGCGAGGAGACTCTGAAATCAAAAAGTCATCATCACCAGTTAAACCAGCCAGCGCCGATGCCTGCCCACACTCAGCCAGTCAGTAGCATTAGATATACAAGTCAAAGAGAATCACTATAGG
This sequence comes from Sebastes fasciatus, assembly GCF_043250625.1. Taxonomy (NCBI): domain Eukaryota; kingdom Metazoa; phylum Chordata; class Actinopteri; order Perciformes; family Sebastidae; genus Sebastes; species Sebastes fasciatus. The sequence goes on along the minus strand of NC_133818.1, from coordinate 14,023,532 downwards.
AGTAAATAGTCTTATTGCATCAGTATATAGAGAGAACACATTCAGCACAATGTACAAGCAGAAAAGGCTCTTAGGCCTTTATAGCAGGGCGGTTAAGCATAACAACTGTGCATTTTGCGATAAAAGCAACAAATTTGGCACAGATGTAGGTTTATGCCAAATTGGCGGCGCCCAGATATCTATATCTTTTCATAACATATAAATCTACACCCGTGCCAAATTTGTTGCTTTTATCGCAAAAATGCACAGTTGTTACGAACATTTCAGTTTAGCTGCCCCACTATTAACCCTTCATCTTGATCTGATCGCTGATTCATCATCAACATTAAGACAGGACATGGAACCAGATGATGTATTTTACACCTTCCACCTGCACTGTTTCTCTCACTTTGTAATGGCCAAACTTCAGGGATCATTCCACTTTATTACAGTTAAAGTTAAAGTTAAAGCTCGGATCGGTAAACCGTGACGAATGTTAATATTTTTACTGATCTTGCTTTCACTTTCTCTTCCAAATAACACCTGCAGGTTTGTTTCCAACCTGTCTGCTTGTTTCAGACTGTGAAAGACGAACATCAACGGGTCTGATCCGTTCACTAACTATTCAAAATATAGTTCGAATTATATACTATATAGCATGCAATTGGGGGACTTCTAAAGTGAATGAAATGCTGAGATAAGGCTGTAGAAAAAGGTGTTCAGTGGGCTAATGCAGGGACCACAATAATGTAGATTTGCATTCGAGATATCATAACGTATCCCAGTGACTGAAACAGGACCTAGAGGAGAAGAAATGTCTGCAGCCTACGCTCAATATGAAACTAGAGCTAGCATGCCATCTTTGTAGTGAACTTGGACCTGCCATCATCTGAAAAGTGACCACTAATTACTGGGTTGTCATTATTTATAAAATGATAAGCATAAAGATAGAGTGGATGACGGTGCAACCCAACCTGTGAGAGCACACACACACATTCTGTAGACACACACATAAACAGGTTATAGATGTTTAGTTAATAGATGGTTTAGTATGAATAGGCCTAGTCTATAACCTGGAGTTCTTATTCTATATGTTCACGTCTACAGATTATCTCCTTTATTCACCCCCCTTCCTCTTCCTCCTATTTGATTTGTTTCACCACGTCCAGATAGGCGAAGTGGATCTCCCTCTCCGCGGGGCATGTGCTGGTGAACTCCTCCCTCTGATAGGCGCAGTTTAAATACCTCCACACCCCCGTCATCTCCGCGGGAATCTCAAAGCCTCTGTATTTCTTGGCTACGACCTGCAAAACAGAAAGAAATGTGAGTGAGTTGAAGGGTGTTGGGAGAACTGGTTGTGGTGATCTAAGCATTATCGCAGGTAAAACCATCCTTCTTTTCCCTACCCCAGGGGTCAGCAACCTTTACTATCAAAAGAGGCAAAACAAGCCACTGGAGAGGGGCTCAAGAGACGCAGGTTGCTGACCCCTGCCCTATCCAGTGTGAGCAGCAGGCTGAGTGGACCTTAAGGATGTGTAGTTTAGGCAGCAGGTTGCAGTCAGCCAGGGTGAGCTCCGACCCGTCTAGAAAGCTCCTGGAGGACTCGGGCAGGTCTTCTGAGGCGTCGGCATCGATCTCCTCAGGCAGCGGGGTCCTCAGGAAGTCATCGAGACGCCGGAGAGACTTGAGCAAGGCTTTCTCTAAGACTGCCGATAGAGATACAGACAGCAGAATGGATCAGATGATATGAAGGACAAATATGAACGTGCATTCCTAGTGTGAAGACACCCTAACTGTGTTCGGTGGGTTTAGGTGTGAAGACGCACTAACTGTGTGCGGTGGGTTTAGGTTGTGAAGACACCCTAACTGTGTGCGGTGGGTTTAGCCACGCTGCCAGTAGCAGTCGGTCGATGCGCCACTTTGGTTGAAAGGAAAACACGTTTCCAGAGTGAAATGATTTGAAGCCAGCCCTCACACATCTCTCTCTCTTACCGTCGTTGGTGTCCTTCCTCGGGTTTTTGATGTAAGCTGAGAACTTGGCGAACACATCGATGCCCGCCGTGTTGGCTTCAGGATGTCTGGGAGCCAGTCTGGGGTAGCTGATGTCAAAGACACATTAGAGAAGTCCACTGAACTGACTTTCTTCAGTCAATGTGTGTAAAATATGTGCGTTTCTGTACCGTGGCGGGACCAGTTTCTCCTCCAGGAACTCCTCGATCTTGTTGACGTCGACCTTGACCTCGCCATTGAAGGTCATGAAAGGAGGGTTGGTTCCTGGAGCGAGGTCCTGCAGGTCAGCCGGCTTCCTGACAAACACAAAACACACAACATATAGTGTAGACACTCAAAAAGACTGTAATAAGGATGAAGATACGTGTATTTATGTGTGTGTGTGTGTTTTACCGTTTGAGGTCGACAGTGGTGACGTTGAAGATGACTCCTTTAAGCCACAGGATCATAAAGAGTCTCTGAGAGAACGGACAGTTACCGATGCTCTCCCCGTCACTTCCCGCCTAAACACAAGAGAGACATCAGACATCAAAACCTCTCACAGCACGATCAGGTCAAAGGTCATTGAAGGTCAGTGTACAAGGGACATTCACGTCTGATACCGGATACCTGTTATCAGCGCTCCACACTTAGGTCACATGATGACAACTGAATCATCTCCATGACAACTGAGCAAACTCCTAAGTGGAGCATTCATGAATGTTATTTTGTCAAAAAAAGATCTTTAATGAGTATTTGTCTTCAGCACTGGTGTCACGTCTATAAGAGGTCAAAAGTACCCCGCCGTACTCTGCATAGTTGGCCTTTCATCATTTAGTTACAGCAGCAGGCAGCTGTATTAAAGCTCTGATAAACCCGCGGTGCACTAATAACCTGCTCAGCACCAAACAGCACACAGACAAAAGAGTGGAGTTATTTAGCAGCTAAAGCAGGGGTCAGCAACCTTTACTATCAAAAGAGCCATTTCAGGCAAAAAAATAAATTAAAATCTGTCTGGAGCCGCAAAACATTTGAGCATTGTGATGAAGGTAACACAGCTTATAGTCTAATGCAGTGAGGGCCAAAGAGCAAATGTACTACGGCGTATTAGGGTCACACTGAGGGAAAAAACATCTGGGAATTCCAGAATAAGGTCAGAATATTACGAGAATAAAGTCATAACTTTACGGGAAAAAAAGTTGTAATATTACGAGAATAGTCATAACTTAACAAGAGAAAAAAGTCGTAATATTACGAGACAATAAAGTAATATTATTACGAGTTAAACAGGTCATAATTCTTTCTATTATCTATTTTATATTGATGTATTGATTGATTAACATCTCCTTCTAACAACAGAAGTTTCTCACCAAAAACTACATTTTACGAGATTACATTTGAACACATCATGATAACGTTGTAATTAACCTTCAACCAATGTTCATTTTTCCTGAGCCGACTTTGAACGTTTCATAATAATAACTCAATGGCACCTCCGTTAACGTTTGTATCTCCGGTATTTAACCAAGCAGGACTGTGCTGCCCACCGGCTGCTAACAGCTAACGTTACTAACTCTCATCCTGCTGATTTCAACACAGATTTGTTGTTCACAGTGTCGCATTATCAGGGAAAAATAGGGTGCATCCCCTCAGGTTTAGTAGCGCCACGCTGTTGTGTTGTCTCCGGTCCCAAACAAACTGAAACATGATACAGCGTATGCGTCATTGTGCAGCGTAACTGTGGGAAAGCATCAATACAGAGGAATCGATAGTCCGAGATTCCGCCGCGTACCACTAGAGAGAGCACCAGTGGGACCATAGTTTGAGAACCACTGCGTTAGACACCTGCCGGCTTTAGTCCACCTGATGAATGTAAGTCGACAATGATAAATGCATCTCTAAAAGGACCGCGACCTTTCTGTAACCACAACCATGAGAGTTCATTAAGTCCTTAACCATTTCCCAACCATACTGTTGCTGCCATGCATAAGTACTGTATGACCAATCAATTGAAAGGCACTGACAGTGCTTTGTGAATATAATCTCACTTACCTTTACAAACAGCTCAATGGCAGGGAAGCCCAGTTTTTTAACTGCTGTGTCACACCAGGACATGATGAACAATAGAAAGGTTGTGTGAACGCTCACACTCCTCTAAAAGCAGCCGTCTCCTTAACCCAGAAACACAAAACTAGATAGTATAATCCATGTATAGTTCATCATGTTATCTCCACAACCCAGCACCACGTCTGTCTGCCGATCCTTGGACTTGTTTTTTTCTGCTTTCTCTGGTATGCCACTGTCTCCTCCACACAATCCCTCTTTGTCAGAACAAATATTAAGTATGTGTGTGTGTATTAATCACATTGTAGGGGTAAAATATGTTGACACGGTCCCAGTAGGAGAATAAAAGTCGTTGGTACAAGAAGCGGTTGAGGTTATGGTAAGGGTTGTGGTTGCGGTTCGGTTCAACTGTTGGCACGCTACGTTTCTGCAAACCACGGTTATGTTGACCTTTCTGAAACTATTGGGAAATCATTGGTTAGGTTTAGGAAACAAAAATATATATAAACTTGAAAATCGGAGAGTGCAGACCTACGCTAAGGCAGGTTTCATGTACGTCGCTTCCCAAATTTCATTCAAATTCATCGTGGACTTTTGGAGTAATCCTCCAAACGGACAAACCAAAAAAACAACGCCGGTGAAAACATAACCTACTTCCTAGGCCTTCTGCCTTGGCGGAAGTAATAATAACAACTGGCCTTAGCAGGACTTTCTCACGTAAAGTTACGTAACAAGCGTTTTCGTCAACGTTTATTTTGGTTTAACAAACAGCGATGGAAGTCCTGTTTGTACGAAACCCCCGAACGTCATTACAGCGACGTCAGCCTTACAAGCCTTACGCCCCTCTGTCCCTTTCATTTACATAATACACATAAGAATCTGACATGAGGTCAGTGGCTGTGTGAAGTTGGGAGGCAGCGAGCAGTGTAAGAGTGGGTTGCCGTGGAATCTCTGCTCACAATGTCTCCAGTGTGTGTGTGTGTGTGTGTGTGTGTGTGTCGCAGCCCAGACGGAGGGATGTTTGTCACACACAGCATCTCACACGTCTCTTTGTTTTCTCACTTTTATTTCCACCATGAGTACATCCAATCACATGATGTATAAATACATCTAATATGGATTCTTTACATGAAGCTGACACTTGCAGACCTTCAGTTGGATTCATTTTCACACTAATGTTCCAATGAAGCTCTTTACCTCCACTCCTCACCAAAGAATTCAATAAATCAGCTACAATTAATTCAACATTCTGCTGCTGAGTGCAGCACATATTATATATACCAACCACATTACTCCTATTTTAAAGTCTTTCGTATTGATTTTAAGATTCTGGTATTAGTTTATAATAAGGCACTTCATGGCCGTGCACCAGACTACAGTACCTTACAGAAATGCCCCTCAGATTTTCGGTTCTTCTCTTTTAGTTCAGAGGAACTGAGAGGAGCTGAAAATATTTTTAACATAAACTAAAAAAACATCTATTTAGTCTGGCTTTTATGTTGTGTTTTATAATTTTATGGTTTTATTGTTTATACTTATTTTATTTATCATCATTATAGTGTTTATTTTACTCAGCATTTTATTGCTGATCCTTATCTCTTTTATTCAATTTTATTTTATCAAAGTTTAATTATTTTTAATACAATCTGCTTTTTTTTTAATAGTTTCATAATTTTTATTTATTTATCTTTATTATTATTTTTATTTATTTGAGTTATCTTTTATTATCTTAAATACCCATCTCTTATTGCTTTCTTATTCAGTGAACTTTTATCTTAGTTGTTTCGGTGCATTAGTCTCTAAATCCATTTTTAACACATCACTTTGAATTACATTTGACTTGTTTGAAAGGTGCTATATAAATAACGCTTGATTGATTGATTGATTGATTGATTGATTGATTGATTGATTGATATTATAGGTGTTATGTTTAACCTTGGTCTAATTGTCCATGTCAGTGTCCTCTTGGCTCTAGGGCTCCATCTCTCTCTGACTGACGGGGTCAACATCAGTCAAATGTTTCGGCATTCTCTTTCACTCGTGTTGTCTTTCCTGAATAAACTTACATCATATACGCTTCGCCAAAAAACATTTATGGAACAAGTGGAAGAAAGAAAGACGATTGAAATCACTAGTTTCCTTCCAGATCAGATGAACAAATCTGAGGCTGACGGGACAACTCAGGTCAAAAGGTCAGCAGTGATTCGTACGAATGTCAGCCCTGTGTATCATTGCTCCTGTTAAACATTGCAGTATTTAGTCTGAGGTTAGTAGGTGTCGCTTCCAACAAGCTCTCAGCACCAAACAGCAGGCTAATCAGCTTACAGAGTGAGAATGTAGAGATTAACCCCGCAGGCTGCAGAGCGCCGCTATTCACGCTCTGGTTGCCCTACAACCAGCTCCTAAACATGACACCATGTACATAGTCAGTCTGCTGTATTGTTATCATGTCATCTTGAAATAACTACCTCCGTAGACATGTCTCTAAAGCCAGGTCTAAACTGTGTCCCTACTGAGTCCAGAGAACCTCCCCATGATGTTTCCATCTACCTCCGTCTGAGCTGCCAACAGAGTCTGTGACAAAGGACGCCGTTGTTTGGATGTGAGCTCCCACGGAGAGCAAGCTGGATGTGTGTGTGTGTGTGTGTGTGTGTGTGTGTGTGTGTGTGTGTGTGTGTGTGAAGCGGCTCTCAGATATTAGTGCATTTTTCTGTTAAACCTCTCTGCTGGCCTCTTTTATTTTCACCTCAGTCAGGAATGTGCTGCTGAACCTCAGAGAGCAAATCTCACCTCTGTGTGTGTGCGTGTGTGCAGCTTGAGATGACACACACACACACACACACACACACACACACACATCAGGGTTGATTCAAGTTTAACATTAGAAGCTTCACAAAGCTCACATTCCTAACAAGCTGTATTATATAATATGTGTGTTCCTATTATTTTGTCCACACCCTTAAGAATCGCATGCATGGAGCGACGTAGGCTGCCATGCCCTGTGGCTTAGGATATCACTGTCTTAATGAGATAAGGTAAGCAGATCAAGATGGGGTGTCTCTCTCTCTCTCACTCTAAAACATCTATTTAAGTGTTGGATCTATTGTCTGCATGAATTAGGAGTTCCTTTAAAGTCCCATGAGTGATGAGAAATGATCCACAATCTCCATAATGGCACCACCAACCTGACATCAACAGCACCTCTGAAACAGTACAGATCTGTGACAAGTCCTGGATATATATAGCAGTTAAATGTATATTTGAGCCCATACCAGTACTTACCTATACGTACATAGACATGATAGTATTCCTCACCTTATCAGTGGTACGTCTTCAATGTTTTCAGTCGTGTCGGCCAGCTAACATGAGTGCTGGTTTATTTCTTTCTCACCCAGAAAACCCCAGAACACAACAATAAGTAAGGGCGATGCCGCACCCCGACGCACAGTCGGGTATTCTTTCACAACAATGACCCGCTAGCTGTACATTATCCTGCTTATTACACTGCTGCTTACTGAAGAAATCAATATTTTGACACAAAGACGGTCCTCCAGAGTCCGACATCAGAGCTGCGCCCATAGCAACGGTCTGTTATACATAGCAACGGTCTGCTATACGTAGCAACGGTCTGTTATACGTAGCAATGGTCTGCTATACGTAGCAACGGTCTGCTATACATAGCAACGGTCTGCTATACATAGCAACGGTCTGTTATACATAGAAACGGTCTGTTATACATAGCAACAGTCTGTTATACGTAGCAACGGCCTTATACGTAGCAACGGTCTGTTATACATAGCCCCGGTCTGTTATACATAGCAACGGTCTGTTATACGTAGCAACGGTCTGTTATACATAGCAACGGTCTGCTACATGTAGCAACGGTCTGCTATACATAACAACGGTCTGCTATACGTAGCAACGGTCTGCTATACATAACAACGGTCTGTTATACATAGCAACGGTCTGTTATACGTAGCAATGGCCTTATACATAGCAACGGTCTGTTATACTTAGCAACGGTCTGCTATACGTAGCAACAGTCTGTTATACATAGTGACGGTTTGTTATACATAGCAACGGTCTGTTATACATAGCAACAGTCTGTTATACATAGCAACACTCTGTTATACATAGCAACGGCCTGTTATACATAGCAACGCTCTGTTATACATAGCAACGGTCTGTTATACATAGCAACGGCCTGTTATACGTAGCAACGGTCTGCTATACATAGTAACGGTCTGTTATACTTAGCAACGGTCTGTTATACAGAAATTACAGACCGCAGAACGCTGTGATTGACCAATCCGAGTCGAGTATTCAACACAGCCGTGTAATAATGGCGCTATAATCAACATGCTGTAGGTATGTATGTGTCTGCTGGATGGATGTTTATGGCTATAACTTGAAAGGATAAAGTTGATTTATGTTAAAATATGTTACTGACTGTAATACTTCGGCAAATCATATGAAAACAAAACATACTAAAAAGCACAATTTTTATATTTGTGTCGGAAAAACATAAAGCAGTCACAAAAACACTAATATGCAATGTATAATTCTTACAGTAATTGCAGAGTAGAGTTCCCATGTATGACTATAAGGTCATTTTACGGTTCTAGAACCATTACAACCATTGACCTTGACCACGGAACCATGTCAGCAAAGAGTTATGGACTCAGGGTGGACATATGATACGTGTACAGTATGTCTTCCTTACCTTGGCATAGAGTGAGATCTTGTAGTCCTGGTCTTGGGGCGTTGTGCTGTTCCCCATCCTCCGATGGGAGATCAACTTCACCTCCTCTCTCTTCTCTTCCATCACCTCCTCCCGCTGGGGGATGTACGAGTGTCCGTCCTCCATCAGCACCACTCTCTTCTTCTTCACCTGCTCATCCCTCTTCTTAGGAAGAGATTCATGTTTGATGACTGACTTCAGCTCCTTTATCCAGTCCTCCTTCTCCTCTGCTGATGTTTCCTTCTTCAACCACACCTCTTTCTTCACAGGCCTCAGTTCGTTCCTCCAGGGTTTCATCTCTGCTGCTCTCTCCTCCTCTGGCTGGACAGGTTTAATCCAGTCATTGTCTTTTCTCCTGGAAGACAGAACTCTGGTCGCTGTCCCCCATTCCTCTTTCCTGACAGGCTGTGACTCGGGGCACAAGATCCCATTCTCCATCGCCTGCTTCAGTCCTTTAACTCTTCCATTTATATCCTTCTCTACTTCTCCTCTTTCATCCATCTCTACCTCTCCTTTCTCATCCTTCTCTACCTCTCCTCTTTCATCCTTCTCTAACTCTCCTTTTTCATCATCCTGTTTCTCATCCTTCTCTACCTCTCCTTTCTCATCCTTCTGTTTCTTATCCTTCTCTACTTCTCCTTTTTCATCCTTCTCTACCTCTCCTCTTTCATCATTTTCTACCTCTCCTTTTTCATCATTCTCTACCTCTCCTTTTCCATCCTTCTGTTTCTCATCCAACTCTACCTCTCCTTTCTCATCCTTCTGTTTCTTGTCCTTCTCTAACTCTCCTTTTCCATCTTTCTGTCTCTCGTCCTTCTCCTTACCAGGTTCAAGCGTCTCTCCTTGCAGTTCTTGATTCTCTCCATCCTTTGTCTCTCCATCCTTCGCCTGGACCGTGGTGTCTTCCGAAGAGGCTGTGATGGTGGCCGGCTTTTGTTCTTCATGTCCACTCCTCGGACTGTCCTCTATCTCTTCAATCTCATCATCTAAAACAGTCACAGGCTCTTCCATCATCTCCACCCCTCCCTCCATTTCTTCTTCTTCTTCTTCTTCTTCTTCTGCTCCTCCTCCTCCCTTCTCGTCTTCTACCAGGGCCTGCTCTCTTAGCTGTTCTCTCAGTCTTTCTCCCCAATCTGTCCCTCCTTCTTTGAGGAGCTGCGAAGGACGTTCCTGCTCTTCTGTTGTGGACACGTTCTCATCTGATGTGACCCCCCCTCCAGAGTTATCAGGTTCAACTTCACCCCCCTCCTCCAGTTCAAGGGCTTCCTCCACCTGGTCTAAAGGTGCATCCTCTACCTGGTCTAAAGGTGCATCCTCTACCTGGTCTAAAGGTGCATCCTCTACCTGGTCTAAAGGTGCATCCTCTACCTGGTCTAAAGGTGCATCCTCTACCTGGTCTAATGGTGCATCCTCTACCTGGTCTAATGGTGCATCCTCTACCTGATCTAAAGATGCATCCTCCACCTCGTCTAAAGGTGCATCCTCTACCTGGTCCTGCAGTGGTTCTTGGAGATCTACCATCGCCTGGTTTTCAATCTTCTCTTCTTGCGTTAGATCAACTCTTCCTCTGTGCTCTTCCTCCCCCATTGACTCTCTAATGGCGTTATCGCCCGTCCTCCCGTCCCCTTCCGTGCTCTGTCCTTTCCCATCCATCACTGTTTGAGTATTAACCCCGACCTGCTCCCTCTTGTTGATCCCTTCCATCCTTGTTTCCTCAACCCCTCCCTCTGTCTGTGACTGCTTCTCAGAGGGTACAAAGTCTGGCGTCTCTACCGTCTGATTTGTGTCTAGAACATCATCAGAAGTGAACTCATTGGCCTCCTCATCCTCAACCTTTGCTTCTATGCAGTCCTTTTGTTGCCGTGTCATGTTATTATTAACGCTCTCAGATTCGAAGTCGTCCTTCTCATCAGTGTCTTTCTTCTCACCGGTTAATCGGTCGGTCCGATTGGCCACCGCTTCCTTTGTGCCAGTTGTATCAAAGGGTGTGATACTGTCGCTAACAGTTGACGTTTGGCACGGATCTTGGTTGTTGACTTGTTCTTTTATCCCCATGGTAACAGGGGTCACATCTATCGTTGTTTCTGTTAGCTCACCGTTAGTGGGTCGAGTACCAACTTCTGTTTTGTCTGTGTCATCTGTCAACAGCTGCTCTCCTGACTCTGAGTCCTGAACATGCTCTGCATCATCAGTAGTGGACCACACCTGCTGTCCTTCTAACCCAGTGTCTCCGTCATCCTCCCTTACCTCTGTCACAGCTTCTTGTTTATTTTCATCCTTCTCGTCTTCTTCCTTTCCTTCATTGCCGTCTGATATCTGCTCTTGACCTTTCTCGACCTCTACTAAGAGTGAAAAGAGACGTGGATTTTCAATCCCTTCTTTCTCTCTTGTCCGTTCACTTATCATTTTGTGCTCTTCATCCCCCACTTCAGCTCCTGCCTCCCTGTCTTCCTCCAGTCTTTCACCTCCCCCATCCCCCTTTCGTATTACTTCATTTGGTAACAGGGCCACTTGGATAATCCTCACTTCCTCCCTTTCACTCTGCTCTCTGCTCTCTACTTCGCCTTCGGCCATCATCAAAACCTCCTCCCCTACTTCCTCGGCTAGTTCCACCTCATCATCTTCCTCATCTCCCTCCTCATCCTCTCTTCCTCTCCGGGTATCCAGATCTGAACAAATACCTATCGGGCTGTGGACAATGGCGCCATTAGACAGGTCTAGGTTTGGGCAGGAGCCTGACTGAGCCATTGGGGAAAGTTTGAGGAAATGATGGGACACTTACTGAGGAGGAACTGGTGCCCAAGTGTCCAGGATCAGTTTGTGGTTTGAGCCCAGTATTCCAGAAACAGAATGCAGAACAGGTCCAGTTTCCGACGAGGTCCCAGAGTGAATCTCAGTGTGTCGCCGAGGATGCCGAGGTCCCAAAGATCGTAAAGTAAACCCAGTATTCCAGAAAATATTTAAAATGGATCTCACCAAGTGTTTCTGATGATCCAAAACAAGAGGCTAGGAGTAGGAATAAACTGTTACCAAGGTCGAAAAGAGGACTCAAATCCCGGGATAGCTTCCAAGTTCCAATGCAAAGGAGGATTTCTGCATGAGTCCAGGTTTCCAGAGTAGTTCAGAGATTGGCTAAAGGTCGTAAAAGACCTGTAGGATTCCCAGGAAGTTCCAAATTCCCAGGCAAAGGAAAGAAAATCCTGATTTTGATATTTTACCTCCACAGGTTTAGGGTTTGCAAGTACACACTCTTTTTACTCTTTGCTTGTGGCTATGGTACTCGAATTAGCACTGCACCTTAAGCCCAGTTAGACATCAATAAATACAATCTCTCTCTCTCTCTCTCTCTCTCTCTCTCTCTCTCTCTCTCTCTCTGACTCTCTCTCTCTCTCCAGAGGATTAAATGGAGGCTGATCTCCACATGACCTGGAGCTTAAACCCCTCTGCCACCCAGGGACCAGCACCACTTGAGTTGAATTTACTTAAACAGAACAATGATCCCTGGTAGGTAAACATTCTGCAAGGCATTAAAGAGAAACTGCACACGTTTTATAAGCTATAAACTCAACATGACTGTGAACTGTGATGGAACATGTCATGTTGACATTTCTTGCCAAATGTAGCAAAATCAGCATTTCACGGTTGAAAATGGTTCAACTTAGGGAATATAAATAAATAATAAAAATGAGAATAAGAAATTAGAAATATAAGAATTATGTACAAATCGAACACATCACACGATATATATAGCCACTGTGTAATTCAATTAACACAAAAAGCTGATTATCTATTAAGTGTGTTAAATATAAATGCAAGAAGAGTATAAATAAGAATTTCAATTAGAATATTTATTGCGATGTACAGTATAAATGCAGTATTAATGACAGAGTATTGCACAGTTGGATTGTTGCACAGTTTAATCCGTGGTGCACATGAGGATAATAGCTTAATAAATGACGGGGTAGTAACGTTAGCTGCTCATAGTTGTAAAGTTTGATGGCCACAGGCAGGAAGGACTCGTTGTGGCGCTCTGTGGTGGAATGAGTCTAGCACTGAATGTCCTCCTGGAACCACATTGAATAAATCACCATCCACTTTGTCAGTGTTTATTATGTACTGTATGTACTCTACCTCTCCGTGATAAAAGGAGATGGGGAGGTGAATGTTTAGGAGCATCAGGCCTCCACAGTTTGGGAGGCTCTGCTGTAGGAGTTAGTGAACTTCAGAAGAGGGCAGTAATGCAAACTTCTGCCATTAAACACAAGAAGAAGAAGAAGAAGAAGAAGAAGAAGAAGAAGAAGAAGATAAAAAATGTTTTCAATAGTCTTATTTTATATTTGTAAACAGTACAAAGAACAGTTCAATCAATACATTGATAAACAATACATAAGGAAATTAAGGGATAAATTAAAAAAAAACAACCAAAAAACCCCCAAATAAATAAATAAAATAACGAAACACAAAATATGTCAGAGGTTAATGTAAATGAAATAATAGTAACTTAAGTAAAAACATTAAAATGGGAGCACAAAGTCATCGTTTCAGTAGCCTTTTTGTTTTTTTGAAGAAGATATAGCCTTAATATAAAGCATTTTTTCCCCTTAAAAGCATTAAAATGAGGTTTAACACTGGCAAATTTTTATTTGTGGATGTAAAATTTTGAACAACGATGATGAGATTGAAAACCCAACAGAAGAAGAAGAAGAAGAAGAAGAAGCTTTTTTTTCGTTATCAAAAATATACATACAACAAGACACTGTCAATTATCACAACAGTAAGAAAGACAACCCTATAGGTTGAGCATGGGCAACAACATATATAACAAAAATAACATTCAAAGTGAATAAAAATAAAGTAAAACTGGTCAAGGAACAAGTAATAAAAAATATTTATATATAATATATTATATACATATACATATGTATATAAAAAAGGAAAAATGAAGAAAAAAATATATATGTATATATATATTTTTTTTATTAATTTATTATTTTTTATTACCAGTTTTACTTTATTGTTATTCACTTTGAATGTTATTTTTGATATATGTTGTTATGTGATATATATATCACATAAAATATGAGAAACAGGGCTCATC